>NC_141691.1:1051183606-1052383606 GCF_964263255.1 Lissotriton vulgaris | reverse complement strand
GAATGTGCTAAAATGCAGTGGCCGCTGGAATCTACTGTGGGGGCAGACAAATGGGTGGGTGCACACCTGGGCAAACAAAGTAAAACAATAAATAAAAAAGGAAAACACTTACCGGATTGTGACAGATGGTGTCCTCCTCTCTCCGGACCTCTTCTGCCGGGACTGCAGTGGAGGCCCCAGGAGAGTCCCATCAACCACTCCTAGCCTGCTCACATGCTGTTAACCTGCATGTAACCAGCTCCCTGATTGTTGGGAGCGGCCTCTCTAGGCGCTCCCCAGTGCACTGGAGGCCTGCACTTGCTCCCAATTCAGCTATCTTAAGTCAACTTGGTTGAGAAGCTTAAAGTACGCATGTCTGGCTGGTCAGCTAAAGAGACATGCACACTTTAAGCAGTGCAAAGACAGCCCTCTGCCAACCCCTGCTCCCCGCTGTCACTCAGCTGGCCACTCTGTCCTGAGCTTGGTTCAGGACGGGCTGACAAAAAATAAAATGGTAATAATTGACCATTTTATTTTTCATCTCTGGGGCTTTTTGGGGGCACTTAAGTTGGGCAACGCTCCTCCGCTCCAATGGAGGAGCCTTGCCCTGCTAAAATGTCAAGAAGGTCAGTTTGAAAAGCTAAAAGAAAAAGAAGGTCAAGATTAACTCAGATTTGAATAAAGGAGGGTGAAAGCTCTAAACTAGAGCACACTTCGATGGCATCAGCCTATGTTCCGGGTATTAGTTCAAAAAATTACATGAGGCCAGCAAAGGCAAGGAGAAATAGCCAACATGGGGATTCAAATAGGTGACGTGACGCTTGTCACTATTTTTTATTTCATTTCACACTTTGCTAACGCACATCATATATATTCATTGAATGCTTACATCCAAGTGTGACTTTATGTTTAGTTTGATCATAGTTAGTGATTCTTACGTTTGTGTTAAGTTAGCCATAATTGATGTAGACCTCAGCAAAACAATTCATGTTAAATTTTCAAACCTGCCCTTGGCTACCATGTGCTATCAAATTCTTTGTTTCTTTTCAGAAGTTAAGCTGTTGTAACTTTGTTTATCTAATTGTAGACAATATGTTAGTTTCAATGTAAAATGTTCATACATTCAAGTTTCAATGAAACCAATTTAATGAGTATGTTGTACCTGTTTTGGGAATGGCCTGGCCATGAGGAACCAACCAGAACGAGTCCCGCAGCTGTAAGTCTACTTTACGTGATGCCTGAGAATGGGGGGCAACAAACTTCATCCAAGTATTGATAAGATTTGATTGGTTCCTTTCTTTTGGGAACTGTAGGATGTGGTGAAATGTGCAGATTCTTATTTTATCATTTACTTTGCTGAGTTAGAAGATTTTAGTTTGCTCCTGTCTACTTCACAAGGGTGGTGCCCCCAATTTCTCTTTGGAGAGCATATGCCTGTTCCTCTATTGAGACCTTATGCTCACTTTGCCCTGCTCACAGAGTTTAACTCTTCAGCATTGTTTTACCTTTGTCTGACTGAACATAAATTTGGTTCTGCTGTTAAAAGCTTTATTTCCTGGCACCTGCTTCTTGATTTTCCACATAGATCTGAGCTTTAATTATGCTTTAGGGAACTTCTTATCAACGGAACTGAATTTGATTCAAATTGCACATGGCGATCTTTAAGAAACTTGCTTTCGCGTTTGATATTTTGACCTGCTTTGAAATTAAACTGAATCATGCTGTAACCAGGTGATTACTGATTTATGATTAATCTGACAGATTTGACCTTGTAATTTTACTACTTTGCTAATGAATGCTTATGGCTTGCATATCTACTACTCTCTGTCATCCTTGTGGGGCAAAATATGCTTTACTGCTATTGACACACTATTAAACTGTTGATGTTAAGCTTCAATTTGAGTAAAAGATCCATCCACTCAAGTGCAGCTGGCACTTGAATTTCCAGCCAGGCTTTGCACTGTGCAAACCCCATCTCCCTCTCCATCAATAGTTAAAGCTGAAGAGGGTCCAGGCAGGCATATGATTTTGGAAGGATCTGCACTAGACAGGAGCGGGTATGCATAAAAACCTAATTTGGGTTTAATTAGGGGTCAAATATTGAAATATTAGGCCTACTTAGGAGCCTTCATATGGAAATATCAGCTGAAGATTGGCGTGTAAAGCCATAGAAAACTATAATTGGGCCATGTAGGTTGCAGAATGGGGAAAGATCCAGTTAAGTCAAGGGCAAGGTTTTAGCAAAATACTGTCCCAAGGAACTTTGAGCTACAGCAAAGACAGCCAAAGACAACAGCCACTGATGCTCTCCTTATATCCATTGTCCCCAAGAGATGGAACAAGTCCAGCAGAAACCCTCTAGTATTTTGCCACGTCATCCGCGTACTAACCGGTTCTATTTTTAGAACATAAAGCAAATGTAAAAAATTGAGGGACATTACTTCCACAGAATCTGGCACAGTGTGAGAAACTACGCTTCAGCCAGGTGAGCATCATGCGGGATGACAGAATCAGCCAATATGGCAAACACTGAATGAGTGGCACATAAGGAGGAAAGGAAGGATGCGCATTTTAAAAGAGAAACACATAGCAGATTTGATTCTGTGAAGCTAACCCCCAAGCTATATTTCATACCCAATTTGAATCTAATGGGCAATTTAACATTCTAAATAGGGGGGACTAAGCCAAGGCTGCTCAAAGTGATGACAACTGCGGAAATATTTATCACAGAATCTATAGATTGTGTTTGTTTTAAGGCACCCCTGCCAAGAGATAATTATGACCCCCACAGTAGCTACTTTTACTGATTTGAGGGATGTAGATCTTGCAAATGCTCACAACCAGGCCTTTGAGTACTCGGTCATTTGCATCGTAAGACTAACTCCTGAAAACTACCCAGCACCATTAGTCCTGAAAAAAAGGAAGAAGTACATAGAGATGCAGACACATCAAATATAAACCTTAACTTTATTAAGTGTCTTTTAAAGACTACAAAGGAGCCACCTGAACCTAGATACCAGGGAAGATGTGGGTTAGCAATAACTTGCAATGAAGTCTGGCTGTGCTGCTCACTAATAATGACTGGGGATGGCTGGCAGAAGCACTGTATCAGAGTCAATAAACTGCAACACGGCCATGCCCCCTGTTAATTCCTAATGAAAAATACAACCCACCACATGACCCCCATTGCCTCTGGGGAGTAAAGGGATTATGATCCCATTCAGAGAATATAGGGAGTGAAAAAGGCTAAAAAATGACTATGAATGCAGCCTTTGTTATTTTTGCACATGATATTTTCTCCTCAAGAAACTTGGAGTGAAATCAAGGCAACATATATTTAAATCATTTGTAATTCTAACTATAAAACAAGCACAGAAGTGTAGAGCGATGGCTGCCTTGGCTATCTGTGTGCCAATAAAACAGAAATGTAAGGTACAAGAGGGCAAACTAAAAATATTACAAAGGTAATCATTGATGGAGACTCAGCACCAAAAACTGATGGGATACTTCCTGTTATAAACAATTATATAAACCCGCACCAATATGAATAAATAATTGATACATAGTTTGGTAAATGTGCAGATCGACCTAAGACAGCATTTTTGAATTTACGATTAAGGGATATTGTTATTCTAACATAAGTCACATCAGTCTGGAAGATGAAGAAGTGACAGCCCAGGATGTAAATTAGGGTATTCCACCACATTTAGGGGCCGATTAGGATGGCTGACGGATTGCCTTCGCCAGGCCGGCGGTAGCCACCGCTGGCCCGGCGGAGGCAATCCATCCGCCATCCTTACAGAAGAGATGCCCCGCCACATTAGGATGGCTGGGGTGTCCGCGGCGGATGGCAAGACCGTCTGCTTCCTTTCCGCCGGTCGCGAAGGAAGCCATATTATGATGCCGGCGGTCCTATGCCTTTCCACGGCGGCATTGCCGCCGTGGAAAGGCATACGGTCTTTGCTTTGGGGGCCCATTGCGGGCCCCCAGGGTGAAGGGGGGGTGGGGGTGCACATGGGGGTACCTATAGTACCCCCTGCTTTTCAAAGTACAACATGGCAGGCACCACGGGGTGCCTGTCATGTTGTGCTTTGAAATGCACAACATGCATTTTTAGCATTGCAGCGGGCGGTGCTTTCAGGGGCGGATGCATCCTAATTCGAGGCACGAGACCTCCGCCCCTGTGGCGGAAAGTCCCTTCCTCCAACAGGATGGCGGACGGACTACTCGACCCCTTAATGCCATGTCAGTAACTATATAAAATAGGTTTTATGAGTTTAGATCGCCTACAGGCTTTAGGTCTCCAAGCATTAAATAGGATGGTGCAACTTTGACCAGCCAATTCATTGCACTCACATTGCAGCTTCTAAAACAGCTGTTAAGGATTATACATTAGTAGTACATCATTGTACAACTGGAACTTGAGGCTATGGATATCGTGATACAAGAATTTTGTTGGCAAAATATTGGAGACTAACATACTGAGAGCTGAGTGCATATAGAGGTCGTATCTATTCCTACCTCCCCAACTGCATGCCTTGAGCATATTTATTTCGTTAAGGTACATATATGTGGAGTTAGGTATAGAAAATGTATAGTTATTTACAGTTCAATATTTTGTCCTTGTCCTTGATATTTGTATACCTCGAGATTCTTGTATCGATATTCATGGGACATACCATATGTAGGAAAGTAGTATCTGCTTCTTATGGATACCCCAACGTTTTGCTTTTGTCACACTGTTTTTGGCTTAGTCTGACTGTGATCCTGCTATCCAGGACCCCAGTCTATCTGCTTTCTCCCTTAAATTGCAATACATGTACTTTAGGTACACTCCACATTGGATTCTGGGGTACCCTTAACAGTCCCTAGTATATGGTACACCGTGTACCCAGGGCATAGGTACCCCAGAGGCCTTCCATGGGCTGCAGCATGTATTATGCCACCCCTGAGAGGTCATTCAAATTGACACAACTGGCCTGCTACTGCAGACTGAGTAAGATGGTGCTTGCACCACTTACTGAGATATAGGTTCACTATATCTCTCTAAATCACTACACTTAAATACCTATCAGTCACCCCTATGGCAGGCCTTTTCAATCCTGAAGGCAGGGTGCTGGGTTTTACGTGAGAGGGTGCCCCTGAATGAGCAGAGCCCCCCTGCAGCCTTCGGAGACCATTCTCCAGGGTTGTCTCTGATGCAGCCAGACATATATATTTAAGTGCATTATAACCTCGCGGTAAATGCTAGCTTTAAAATGGCGGCTTAGAAATATGTTGTGTTTGGTGTCAGACACCTTGGAATCATACCTCCACACCATTAACTGGTGTGAGAGGTATGATTCCACCCGTCTAGAGGGACATATGTGGGACACCGGTATACCCGGTACCAGCTTTCTTGACATGGGCAGCACAAAATGGATGCTGGCAGCCACAGACACCGGTCTGCCCTCCTGCTGCTGAGCCAAGCTCGCGTAGAGGAAGGCATGACAATAGGCATCCTGTCACAGGGAGGTGTATCCACCTCCCAGACAGGATTTAGTGTATTGAGGCTGGGTGGGTGCACTCTCTGAGTGCCAGAAAGTCTGCACTGGGGCACATTTGGTGTCCCTGTGCATAGTCCAGCTCAAACTTGTTCTGGGAGCCATTGGGTCCTGCTCTGGCATGAAACTGGACAAAGGACATGTGTGTAGCCATCCCTCTGTCCTGCCCCGCCCCTAGGAGGGTCCACAGAATCTTCCAAACCCATATAAAGTGGGTTACCTGATCTCAGGATTTTACCTGGACAACATTCTGCGAAGAAGAATAGTACTTTGACTGCCTGCACAATGCTGCACGACTGAAGAATCTCCCTTGGATTAAAGGAGTGACTCCCCTGCAAAATGAGGCACCTAAACGCATCTACCCAGTTTGCTTCTCCCAAGTTCCTGAGGACTCCGAAGATTTCAGCAACACAGGAGGTGGGTTCCCCAAGGTTTCTGAGGTCGATCTGTCCTCTCAGCGATTCTGAAGCCAGTATCCCTCATTGGGACCGTGCAACCCATACCCCTGTGCACCGCAAAGTTTTGCAGTTGCATATGCTTAGTGATGATTCCTGAGCCTGTGCTTTGGACTCTGTGTATTCCTGATCCCGAGCAGTATTTGCACTGAAGATTTCCAGCCTCCACTCCACAAGTGTCCTGTGGGCTGGGCCTTTGCTTACTTGCTTGAAGTCTCCTTGCGATCCCTGGTCTGTTGGCCTGTGGGTCCTATAGAGGGTCACCTTGTGAATTTGTGAGCGTACCTGGTTGCTCCAGATGTCCCCTGGATCTCCATTTCTTTGGAGAGTCTTCTGGACCTTGCTGGTCCACCCCGCAACCTGTTTCCTCTTACCGCATGGGTTGCAACTGCCAAGGCTTGTTGTCTGCTTCTGCCAGACATCGACCCCTCAGCTCTCGACATCCTTTGTGGGAGAGCTCACCTCCAGATTTGGGTTGTCCTAGACATCTCTTGATCTCTTGGTCCCCATGGCAGAAGAGTCTAGCAACCCTTCTTTGCACCTGAAGCACCCGACATCGGTGGACATTCAACTACGGACCCCTGGTCTCCAGGAGTGACCCAGACTCTGTCCCCTCTGCTTTCAGGTTCATCTCACCTTGAATCTAGGCTTGGATTCCACCGGACACTCTTCGCCTTCCTGCCAGCAGTATTTCTTTGCAGCTCTCCATTGAAAATGATGAAAGTTTCCGACACCACTTGACACCTATGCACCCGGCTCCTCTGGGATAGGTAACATGGGCACCTCTGCACACACTGGTGGGTTGGCCTTAGAACCTCCTATGTTCCAAGGGGTTTGCTTGAAGTCCTCTTAGAAGAGTCCTTAACTTGACATTTTCCAACCGCGACTTCACCACAGAGTTGAAAGGAGCATGCGTCTGTGTTTTCTCACTGCACCGGTCCTCCATGGGCTCCCTGTGTCACTCCTCTGGGTGGTTCCTTGGGGTCCCAGTAATTCTACGTGCTCTAGGCACTGTGGCTAGTCAAGTCATTGTTGTTATACCAGTTTCTTTAGTATATGGTTCTGTCTCCCCCTGGAGCCCACTGTGTGTTGTGCTATTTATGAATGTTCTATTGATTCAGTATTCGTGACTGACTGACTGACTGACAGTATTGCATGCTTTATGTTCTAATCTCTTGTAGAGATTAGTAGAGATAGTTATATTAATACATACATATTTTGATATAACTACTGTGTGGTTCTCCTTACCTTTAGTTATTTAGGAGGTGATAATCTGGTAAAACAAGCTGCTTTACATTCCTTCAAGATTAAACCTGAAGGCTGCTCTCCATAGCTACTGCTAAGATAGCTTTCAATAAAGGTTATCTTTGACCTCATACATCATAAGGGTCATGTGGACTGGTACAAGGTGCATAAACAAAAGGAATCCTCCTTAGAATGACAGGGAAGTGTTCTCCTCAGTGGTATGGGAGCACTTAGTGTTTTGTAAAATACCCCTCACACACCAAAAGGCCTCTTGGTGTCATGCTTCATCATAGGGGTCTTCGCAACCCTCTAGCGGGTTGCGGTGTGCTGCGACCTACGACTACACAGGAGCACTTTTAAGTTTGGGCTATATGTGGTGCGTGTGAGTGGGTATGTGTTTATGTGAGTGGTGGGATTTAGTGAGAAAATTAAAAAGCATCTGGTCAATTTAACAAAACTGAGGAAAGTTAAATATGTGTCTGTCTAGCCCCACTCGCTGGTCCAGCGGAGCAGCGTGTGGGGCTAGACCGAGGAGAACTCTTCCCGTGTTCACTGCATATTAGCAATCACCCCCCAGATGTTCTGAATGCTCATGAAGCAAGCAAGCTCTACTATATAAGTCATGCAATTTGCATTTACTTGAGCCAAAAACCGCTGTAGGTACATAATAGCCTGTATATACAGACACATATTTAAATTTCCTCACTTTTGTTAAATTGACTTAAACATATCTTTAACTATTAGTGAAACATGAGTAAGGTGGGAAAGTTGTGCCCCCGTCCTGAAGAAGGAGCTCTGCCTCCGAAACATGTCGACGCACACATGAGATTTTGTCCATAATCACGACAAAACACGCCTCGCACTTCACTTCTTTTACTAGTACCAGCCCGGGGTCATGAATAATTTTTTTTCTGCTATAGCCACGAGCCTGGTGCTTTTTAATGTTCTCACTAAATCCCACCACTCACATAAACACATAATCACTCACATGCACCACATATAGCCAAAACTTAAAAGTGCTCCCGTGTAGTCGTAGGTCGCAGCAAGCCGCAACCCGCTAGATGGTTGCAAAGACCCCTATGATGAAGCATGACACCAAGGGGCCTTTTGGTGTGTGAGGGGTATTTTACAAAACACAAAGGGCCATATGTATGAAGCTAATTTCCTGTTGCAAACGCTGTGATTTGGTAATAATAGCGTTTGCGACAAAAAATCCGCAATTTCCAATGTATGAAGGAGAAAATGCTTGCAAAACAAGGAATCGCTATTTAGCGAGTTCCAAACATTGCGAGAGCCTGAAATTTGTGAATACCAGAGCGATTTCCAAATTTGCGATGAAGCAGTTAGCGATAATCGCAAATCTGGAAATCGCTAATAAGGATTTGCAATGATATGTATCAAAAATTTGCAAATTCCTAATTGAGGAAAATCGCATTTTAAGGGATCGCAATTACCACCAAGTGGGAGCAGGTGGTAACCAGGTGCAAAGTAATTAAGGAAGCCCACAATGCAACACACTCTTTTCCACAATGGCTGGGCTCTACGTGATAGCGAGGAGGTGAAGACTGAGAGCTGTGGCGCAGAGGAGGAGACGGCAGGAGAGGATATTCCGTACGCGCACCACCATCTACCAGCGCACTGAGGAGGACATCTACACCCACTACAGACTGGAGGAAGAGAGCATACTTGATTTAATAGAAGAACTCAGACCCTATCTAGAACACCCCACCCGCAGGACACAAGTCATACCCACACACATCCAGGTCCTGTGTTCACTACACCTGCTGGACTCAGGTAGTTTTCAGGGGGTCATAGCCTCAGCAGGAGGGGTGTCACAAAGTGCCCTGCCGCGCTTCTTCCATGCGTTCCTCGATGTCATGACACATATAATGCAACACCACATACACTTCCCCAGCACACCACAGGAACTAGCACAAACCAAGCAGGACTTTTACAACATTGCCCAATTCCCCCACGTAATAGGATGCATCGATGGGACACATGTTGCAATATCCCCCCCCTCAAACATAGAGTACGTACACAGGGACGGGAAATGCTACCACTCACTTAATATACAGGTCGTGTGTGATGCCAAAAACATCATCACCGACATAGTGGCAAAGTATCCGGGAAGCACACATGATGCCTTTATCTTCTGTCACAGTGGGCTAAACCGTAGACTCTCAAGAGGTGATTTTGGCGAGGGATACCTACTAGGTAAATGCTCACATACATAGGCCACATTTCAACTGACTAGCATGTGCATTACAGTAACTAACCGTTAACATTTCCAACCACAGGTGACAGTGCTTATGCAGTCCGGGATTTCATCCTAACACACTACCTCAATCCTGCTACTGCTGGGGAGCGGCGCTACAACCAGGCACATATTTCAACAAGAGGCACCATCGAGAGAACCTTTGGCATATTGAAGAGCAGATTCAGGTGCATTCATAAAAGTGGAGGAGCTCTCCAGTACAGCCCCGAAACGTGCTGCAAAATTGTTGTAGCTTGTGCCATGCTGCACAACATTGCTACCAGGAAAGGGACACCACTGGAGATGAGCGATTCTGAATCCTCCCACGTGGAGGGACCTGGACCTGTACGCATGAAAGGTGGCGTAGCTGGTGCTGCCGCTGGGCGACAGAGGTGTGATTAGATCATGCGCAACTACTTCTAGGTGAGTAATAATGACACAATGACAACTCAAATCTTTGAAAATGTGTTTTAATTGCTACTGCAACAATGCCACACATCCTCATAGGCAAGTTCAAATACTCCTAATGTAATGCAAATGTTCAATTCACAGTGCAACTATTTAACTGGAATTACTGCAAAGTCAACACTGTAGTTGTCCATATTTTGCCCCTGTAAGTCATCGTTATTTGGCTGCACATCCTATTGGTATGTAGCAGGCCTGTTGCTCCTGCCACTACGGCGCCTCTCAATAGTGGGTGGTGGGGTGGTGGAGCTCCGCACTGACTGGGAGTCCTCCTCACCTGGAGTCAGCACTCCTGGTCCTGTGGTACGTAGGGCATGCAGTTCATCCAGGGCAGAAGTGGACTGCACTACGACAGTAGCAATGCCCTGAATGCCGTGAGAGAACTCACACTGAGTTTCAATGGTACGCCTGGACAGAATATTTGTTGATGAGGCCAGGCGGTTGATTGCGCGCGTGTAGCGGTCCATGCAGGCCAGCTCTTTGCGCCTAGCAGCGCGTTCTGCACGCAACTCCGCAGTAAGCTCTTGCACAGCACCCCTCATTTCTTCACGCATGCCCCTGAACCCTGCCCTCATCTCACGCTGTATCGCCTTCATGTGTTTGGCTTGTAGGCGCTGTACTTGGAGCATGTGCACTTCCAGCCCTGCAAACACTGAATATTCTTGCTGATCGATTGAGCTGCTGCATGTGCGGGGTCTACGCCTGCCTGTGACCTGTGGACCCTGGCTGTGTTGTGGCCTTGACTCCTGCTGCTGGGAACCTAGAGCTCCAGACTGCTCTATGTTATTGTTGTCCTCATCATCGTCCTCCATGACTGCCAATGGCCTCACCATCTTCCTTCTGTGTCCCTTTGGTGGAATGACGGGGCTGTCCTCCCCATCTGTGTCCTGCACCTGGCTAGCGTCTCCAGAGGCTGGGGGTCCTGTGTCTCTTCCACTGCCTATGGGCTTATCAGTTGCAGGTGCTGTGGATAGAACAGTACACATTCATTTTATTTGCTAATGTATGATGTGAAAATAAAATATTTCACTGTTATCCCTTGCTTTACTTTTGTTATTCCCCTTTCCTGACCTGCACATGTGAAAATTGCCTAAGATGGATGCTACTTCCAACATTAATTTCTATTGTGACTACATCTCCCACAATGCATTTTTGTGACTGCCTGTGTACTTGCTCTAGTGTGACATGTGGTTCCCATAATCCCTAGTTTGCTGCAGGGGGATGGGGGGGGGTGGTTTAGGGTGTGAAAGCATGCTTCTTACCTGGTCTGGCAGCTGGTTGGTCGGAGCTGTCTAGCACGGACACGCCTGCAACACTCTTTGGAGCCAGAGTTCCCTCTACCAGTTACTCAAGCGGTGTAGAATCTTGCACATTGGAGGTCCCACCACTGGTGAGCTGAGACTGCTCCCGTCTGGTTGCCAATTTTTCTTTGGAGCGCTGGCTCAGGTCATACCAGCGCTTGCGCAGTACTTCAACACTCCTGTGTGTTACTCCAAGGGCATTGACTTTCGCCTGTATGCCTTCCCAGATGCGTCTTTTCCTTGCTTCAGGCACCTTGTGTGAGCTTCTCCCAAATAACAAATCATGGTTTGGCACCATCTCAGTGATGAGTGTCTCAAGTTCTCCTTCTGAGAACTTCATCTTTCTCTTCCTAGATTTTTCTCCTTCTTGCTGGCCCTGCTGGGTTGCAGGCAAATCCTTGTTCCCACTCTCATCTATGGCTCCTCAGTAGCAAACCTCACTCTCACACTCTCTCACAATCAATGCTGTTGCAGCATGGGTAATCAGTCACTTTCTGGATGGTGATGTCATCAAAGTGCATCAGGATTGCGATTGGATGATTCTAGAAAATCGCAATTTTGCGTTTTTTCCGATGTGAAATTGCAATTTTGTGATTTTTTCCGATGTGAAATCGCAATCTTGCGATATTTGTACATTAAGGAATCGCTATTGATTTTATCGCAATTATTTTGCGATTTTGGGCGAATCGCTAAATATTTGCGATTGTCTTGATACATTCCGATTTGCGATTCTGAATCTGCGATTCGGTAAAAATCGCAGATTCCGATTCGCAAATCGGCTTCTTCATACATATGGCCCTAAGTGCTCCCATACCCCTGAGGAGAACACTTCCGTGTCATTCTAAGGAGGATTCCTTTTGTTTATGCATATTAGTTTGTGGAGTAAGAATCCTTCAAAACTACTCTACCTCCCCTCTCCTGTTTATTTATATGACTGGTACAAGGTGCCATTTTCATTAGTGGACAGCATATACCAACCCACCTTCTCCCACCATATCACTAGCATTATTAGCTATTTTTCAAGAGTTTAAGATAATTCACCGGGTGTAGACTGACCACTTCCCATATAATTAATTATTCAATCAATTAAAACAATTATTGAAGGATTACAGAACCACACACCTAATAAAATGTTTTTAAACCAGCCTCTAGTCCACTAGAATGGCGTTAAAATGATCAAGCATTATATAAAAGGGACTTTACTTCCATCAAATGATCTTCTAGCACATTCTAGAGAAATTAGGAAGAAATACAAGAGAGAAAAATGGTAAAACCAAAGCATAACATAACATAACTTGTATTTTTTTTATGCGCGCACGTTCACCCAGAAGGGTGTCTCGGCGCTGAATAACAGGTGTTTACTGTTACCCAACTCAGTGGTACTCATTGCTTATAGTGATACATTTTAGGTTACCCCTTTTAAGATTTGTAACTCTAAGACTGGAAGAACATTTTAGTTCAATATAAATTAGGACAATAGACATCTTAGAATTGAAGACAAACAAAAAAAAGACGTAAGGCAGGAAATGACAGATGAACCATGCAAATATTGGTAGCAAACTTTACGAAATTTGCTGTAATAATGAGCTTCTGCCAAAAGGACATAGCAACTGATAATAAAGAGGCAGACCAGGTAGTGCTCCTGGTCTGAATGGGCACCCACCTGTTATTTTTAAATCCGATCCCACATATTGTGAGGGCTGGATGGTGACCCTTTTCAATATTTGTTTTCATCACACTGCAATGATATCGAACTCTTGGAGAGGTTTCATTCTATTCCCCATTGCAAAAAAGGGCTCCCCTATGGAACAAAAAGTAACTACAGAACAATGGTCTGCTTTTAGAATATCCAGCGGCATGAAGAACAAATTGTGGATGTTTAGGCAGATGACAGAACCCAGGATAATATTTTTGTATTGGTATTATTGGTGAATAAGAAATGCAAGCAGGCTCAAGTTCATACCTTTTTTCAAAGATTTTAAAACTGCTCTTGAAGGAATTAACAGGAACAGGGCACAGCATAAGTTAGAAGCTGTGTACATTTCAGATAAACTGATAGAGTCAATACAGAATTCCGAGTCCAGAATAGGATAGAGGATACTACTATTTTACAAATAGAATAGAGACTGGGAGGGGATTAAAATAGATGTTAATTTTATCCCCCGTTATTTAACCCTTACATTGCAAATATGGGTATAGTGTGTCAAATACCAGGGCATGCTTCCCGAAGTTAGGCAGAAGGGCAATATGAATATTACTATTTGACGATGATGATGCAGTACTACTAGTTGAATCAGCTTTTGGACTACAAAGGAAATTCCACACTCTAGCCAATTATTGTGGTTCAACAGTTTAACAATAGGTACAACTTAATCTAATATTTTGTTGTTTGGGAGGGGATGAATTAGGAAAAGAAGTGTTTTTCTAAACAGGAAGGAAATTAGAACCGTACATATGTACATGCATGCAAATATCAAGGGCTTTGGTGATATGATAAAAGGTCACATTCGACACATCTAGGTTCGTTGAGATCAAAAAAGGAATCATTAATATATCTTTTACTGTTTCTAGCTACAGAACTGATTGGTCCAACTATTAAATCCCTGTTAGAGGGGGTTCAATTTAAATTCACGCCCCCTTTGGTCTATAGTTGTGAAATTTAAATGAACAAGCTGGATAGCTAGTTTGAAAGAGCAGTCTAATTTGTTCAAAAGACAATTAAATCTGCCCATTGGAACTATACAAACACAGATACGGTTAGAATTTACACTCTTGTGTCAGTCTCTAGCTTTCAAAGCCGCTGGGCTTTGCTTTGGGTATCACTGCAAATAGTCAGAGGGGGACTCAATAAAAATGTCCTTTTGCAAGAATGGCAAGTGCATGGCAGCTTTATGCAAAATCCACAATACAAATTAATTCTTAAAGCATTTAATATGCTGAATATGGAAGTAACCTAGGAAGTGCTCTTTATTCTACTTTCAAAAGCATTGTGAACCAACAGCTACTTGCAAAATCTTTTGAATTGGACCAATTTGTATGCCTCACCAAGAAATAACTGCACCTGGTTATTCAGTCATGCTTAAATTGTCAAATACAACCCTACTTCCTGACATCAATCTCCAAGAAAATTTTGGGAATATCTAAGGTTGCATTTTGGGTTTGTCCATGAAGGAACTTTCATCAAAAATAGAAACATCAGTATGGCACACATCTATGTTATTACATAACTTTCCTATATGAAAGCATATGATATTTAAAGCCTTCTTCTTAGGTGTTTCTTTATTTATTGTTGTAATTGTCATTATTGTAACAGCATCATTGCACAATTGTTTCACAGTTCAGGCATGCAATTCATAAGTAGTTTTAGTGAATTCACTAAAGTAGTCAGTGAAATATAAGGAAACAACTGTAAAGATTTTCTGTGTGACCATGGCGTCCTTGACTAGCTTATTTTTACTTTCTGTATATTAAGGTAGAGGGAGCCTCACTTAGACTTACAATATTTTAAGGAGATTTTGATTTTATTTTTTATTAAATTTTGATATGATATTGTTCTGAAAATAACACCTCTATTGTAATTGTTAAGAAAATTAATGTTTTATTCTATTGGATTTTTTATTTGACTGTTTTTGACTGTTGAAATTGAGGCCAAGAAGTTTCACCTGTCAAAGTAATGTATTCATTTTTTGTCTGTACTATCTTCCCAGGTAAAGAAGTGTTCTGAGGATGTGAGGGTGATGTATGAATCTTCCTGTGCATGTATATTACTAAAAGTATGTAATGTTTGTATATTACTTTGAATTTTATATACCATTCACAATAGCATAACTGATATATGCAAAAGTGAAATATTAATATAAGACAACCACTGCATTTTCAATAAGCATTTTACACATATCTGAAGGAAAGTGTGATAAATAGTTTACCAAAAGAGACAAGAATAAAACGTTCTTAGTAGAGTAATTAAGTAAAGAGCAATTACCCATTTCAATTTTATGATTTTTAACAAATGTCATTCCACCATGCAAGAAAAGATAGAATAGAATTATGTTTACAGTTAAATGTTATTTGCTGAAAATCTACCTTAAGGAATAAAAATCAAATCATGGATATTTATTAAGTGCAGCACATCACCCGAAAGTCTCATGGCGCTTTGCTTGGTCTGGACATTTGCTGGCTAAGAATCGAACAACAAGGTTTTTAGTTCCCTACTGAAACAATTGTAATCTGAAATGACACGTAAGTGTAAAAGTAATTTGTTCCAAAGGGTAGGAGCAATAAAAGAAAACGATCTCCTACCCATTCTAGTGGTACGGATTTTAATAGGTGTTAGAAGCGATTTACTGCTAGATCCTAAAGTCCTGCAGGGAAAGTACCAGGTAAATGTCTTCCTCCAATATCCGGGGCCTTTGCCATATAAATTCTTATGGGCTAGGCAAAGGATTTTAAAACGAGTCTGCTTCCTGATGGGAAGCCAATGAAGGAGCCTTAGACTGGGAGCTGAAGGAGTTCTTGAAGGGAGATTCAGCACCAGTCTAGCAGCGGTATTCTGCAATACCTGTAGTTGGGTGAGAAGATCTTCATTTGTTGAAGACAGCAGAGCGTTTCCATAGTCCATACGGTTTATGATCAAGCCCTGGACTAATGACCTCCTCACTTTCGACGGAGGCCATTTAAAAACTTAACGTAAATTTTGCATGATGCCGAAACTGGAGACAATCAATTTGTTGTCTGTTTGGATGCCTAAGTTCCGGACTGATTGCTTTGGTACTGGACAGAGTCCCAGGGGTTGAGGCCACCACTCATTTGACCAATGTTCGTAAGCTTTGCCAAAAATAACTATTTCAGATTTTCCACAATTTAATTGTGATGGTTTGAATTCATCCATCTATCAATGCAGCTCATGCAGTTTTGAAAACGTAATTTAGTGTCGTCTAGGTCTGGGCCTAAGTTGATCAAGATCTGAGTATCATCGGCTAATGACACTACATCAATGCCGTAGGTTCTGATCACCTTGGCCAGAAGGATTACATAAAGATTAAAAAGTGTCGGGCTCAAGATAGAGCCCTGCGACACTCCCAACCTTACTGGTCTATCGTTAGAGACAATGTCATCAATCTGGATAGCTGTGACTCGATCAGTTAGATAGCTCCTCAGCCATTTGAGTGCTTTCCCACGGACACCAATTTCCCAGAGTCACAGATCTTAAATACTGTGGGAGATGGTGTCAAAAGCTGCGGATAGATCAAAAAAGGAAAACATCTACTGATCTACCTGTAGTAGGAAGATATTGCCAGTCACTCTACAGACTATCTAATAGGACTGTGTGTTACACTCCCTCTGATTCTATTACTTTCACTTCACACTTGAGATTAAAAAAATAACATTTTCACATTCACAAATCATGTGAGTAAAGGCACTAATCTTCATTATATATTAAACAGAGAGTTTGCATAAAGTTTGCAGCTTGAAAGGTAGTATGATTTACTCCCTAAATGTGTTTTTGAGTTCGTATTGTTTAAGTGATATTTAGGTCATTTTCCCATTCCAGTCCCATTTCAGATTGAGGACCTGATTTATATCGTGTCTGGTGGTCATTTCTCCATCAGTGAGATGAAGTAATTTACTATGTTGTCCTCAATAAAGTGCTGCCCGCCAAATTGAGAAATGAGCCGCAAGTAGGCAGCATTTTTCAAAGCATTGTCAGAAACTGCTGTCATAACACTTCCTGTCAATACTTTGTGAAGTTTGGTGCACTACTTCATCAACATAACAGAGTCATGCACCAAACTGCTTTTTGTTTTCAAACAGGAAATCCTGAAACAGGATTGTCTTTTTAAAAATAAAATAGAGAATACCTCTCGCCATGGGAGTACTCTCCCTTGGCAAGGGGAGCATTTATCAGTTTTCATGCCCTTACCCCCAAGGTTTTCCTGGTGGTCACGAGCAGTGAAAACTGACCTCTAATTCTGCCCATGTAAATCAGGTGGGAAGATTGAGAGGTCTGCCTCCAACGGTCCTTACTCTGTTCGGTCAGCGGAGAGATTTATTCTGGAGTACACAGAGTAGTCTCCACCATGATTAATACTTAGGTCCACCTGCATATACATTTTGTTGGCAAACCACATTCTTGACAGTACATATACTCTGTTGCTGATGAAACGTAGTATCTATACCATCAACATATAAATCAGGCCCTAAGTTCCATTACTATACAAGCCAGTTAATATAGAAAGCATTTCTTAGCAGCCTTAGGAGGAACTGACATACATTTAGGTCACGATAGTTGTTGGAACAATTAATTGATTGGAAAATGTCATCACGTCTCCCAAAGCATTTCAGAGTTTATTCGATTTACTAGAAAAATTATTGGACCAATGTTGTAACTGAGAAAAAGAACATCAAACATCTTTCTCAATCACATGCCTCAAAAGATTCATTCCTTTCTAGATATTTCTTCCAGGGAAAAATGGTTCTTCAAATAATCTTTATCTGTTTATTGTACCTTAAAGGGAAAAAAAATCAAACAATCTTCAACAGAAAATTTGATAGAAAGAATAGTATTTTAAATCCTTCATCTGGAAAAAGAGAACTGACAAAGAGGAAGGCTTTAGTCAAATAAACAACAGCTATTTAAAAGCAAATGATGTAGCAAAGGCCTTCTCAAATGTATCCCTTTAAAAATGTTTTTAATTCCCTGTCTCCATCATTCTTTAACCAAAAACCAGCTCTGAGAGAATAAAATAGAGGATATAAAGAGAAATGTGGGAACTGAACTCTTTCATTTTCTTTTAATAATTTCAGTTTAGGTAAGGATATTCCCAATTTTTCAGACTTCCACAAAAACATAGATATTATTGCATCAACTTTTTAAAATGAAGGTATTGTTGTAATTTATTATCAACATCGATAATAAATAAAGAATGATTTGAGTAATCATATTCTTAGAAGCTTCTAGGTATCCCACCATGATAATTGTAAAGGATGCCAATTTTAAACTGAGGAATCAACTTTTAATTTTATACATTCTACAATAAGTTTTGTGGTCTTTTCAAGTGAGTTTAAAAATCAAGTTCCGACATTTTTAATATTTTAACTACCCTGAATCGAATTGTATTCTTTAAAAATAGCTTTAAAGATACATGTATTTAGAGGATCAATGTCTGACTTAGTAACATTTAGGGGCCGATTGCGATCCTGGAAAAAAAACGTCCGTACGATTTGTATCCGGAGCCCTCTCCATACAAATCGTACCTGTCCGTCCAAGTCGCGTAGTACGATCTGCATTTCGTCAATCCGTCTGAATCGTCGCGATCCGTATGTATTGCAAGGCTAAAACCGTGAACCCTACGACTCGTACACATGCCGTACGACCCGACGAGTACGATCCGGACCGGGGTATGAGGACGCGATTCGTACGGTCCACGTCAAGTAAGGGCGATTCGTACCGAAAAGCATACAATCACATACACACCGTACGGTGCGTACACCCCATGTTCGCAGGGGTACGGTGCGTACCCCTGTGATCATGGGGTGTATGCACCATATCCCGCGCTCACGGGGTGTACGCACCGTACACCCAGCGAACATGGGGTACGGTGCGTACACTCCATGATCGCGGAGTACGGTGCAGGGGTACGCACCATACCCCTGCAATCATGGGGTGTATGCACCGTAGCCGGGGGGGCGTTCCGTACATGTTTCGAGGTGAACTCTGCTTCTCCGGAAATTTTTGGCTCCCATAGAAAAAGCGTTTTACGGTGCGTACCCCACACCCATCATACATGCCGGGTCGAACAAAGCAGCCGCGAACCGTACGGATGTCGCGTACAGCGAGTTCTGAGTGAGATTCGTATGTGGATTTGATTTGTACAGTCTCTGTACGATTCGTATGGAGTCCAGCTCCTGGTACGAATCGTACTTCGTCATACGTACGGGGGACGTTGCCCGGTACGAGTCGTATGGGAAAAACGCTCCGTACGGCTATTTGGAGCGGTTTTTCAATAATCGGAATCAACACCTTAATGTATAATTTGAACTGCTGCAAAATAGGAAGTAAAGTGATTACTAGGGCACTAACGTTTTAAAGAATACCATCATGATAAGCTTGATAATTAATTATTTACTTTCCAAACGCAAATCCTTTACTATTAGTATCTTGATTTCATTTGTTTAAGAAGGGTTCTAAGGATAACATAAAAAGAAACTTCTCTTTCTATTGAACACTAGTAACAAACACAATTGCCCTTTAAGAGTCGTATAAAATAGGTATAAGGCAAGCCCGTCTGCGCCCGTCCGCGGCCGGACGGGGCTAGGGGCATGACTCTATGCTAAAACTATGTCTTACACTACCAAGGACTTAATTGCCCTCCAAGGCCACTGGCCACTCCCGGATCCCACCCGCAGTCTGATCTCCTCACTAGGCCTCGCTCCCTCTTACCCCATTGCATCCCACCCCCTGCAGCACGCCCCCCATCACCTTGCCCCCCTCACCTTGACCCCCTCCCCGGCTCTCCACATTGTCTGTTGTCCTACTCAATACCAGGTCAGCGGTCAAGCACCACCACGAGCTGTTCGTCTTACTCGACTCGGAGAAACCTGACATACTGCTCCTGACCGAGACCTGGTACTGTGATTCTTCCCTCCCTGTTCTCCTGGCCACCCTACCCCCCTCCTATGTGGCCCTACGGGCCGACCGGCCGACAGGCAAGGCTGGTGGTGGGGTCGCCCTAATTGCTCGGTCGGAGCTGAACTTCCAACAACTCCCTTTTCCCCTTATTCCCCCTGCTGAATTCCTGGTAGTCCGCTCCCTTTCATTTCCCCCCCCATCACTTGTCTCCTCATGTACCGCCCACCTCAGCCCTCGCCCTTATTCTTGCCGGCATTTCAAGACCTGTTGGCTAACCTGGTGGTCAACTATGCCTCGGTCCTGGTCCTAGGGGACTTCAATTACCGGCCCTCAGACCCACATGAGTGCTCAGCCTCTAAAGAATTTACAGATTACCTTTCATCCCTCAACTTCGTGTCACACATATCCGTCCCCACTCATTCCCATGGGCACACATTGGACCAGGTCTGGTCCCTTAACCTCCCTCTGGCCTCGGCTGCTGTCTCGCCGTGCCCATGGTCCGACCATTCCCTCATTTCCTTCTCCATTCTCCGAAACCCGATGCCCAAAATTCCGCATACCAAAAACATCTGGGCGCGGAACTGGAACAGACTGGATTATCCCTCCTTGACCTCCTCACTCCGCAACTCCACCCCCACTCTCGCTGGTTTATCATCTGCCTCTCAAGCCAAGGCCATTGACACCTGGCTGGCTGGAGGCTGCGACTCAGTGGCGCCCTTACGCCGCATCTCCACCCGCCGACCTAAGGATTCCAATAGATGGTTCAATGACCACCTAAAAGATCTCAAACTGAGCGCCCGACGGGCGGAGAGGCAATGGAGGAAAAATTACAGCCCCTTATCTAGAACCCACTTTTTATCAGCACTGGCTAAATACAAAACGGCAATCCTGGATGCAAAAACCTCCTACTTCTCTTCAAAAATAACTTCTGCAGAAAACAAAACAAGGGAAATCTTCAACATAGTGAATGACCTGGCATTCTCAGACCGAACCTCGTCCCGAATTCCTCCTTCCCAGCTTCTCTGTGATCAACTTAATACTTATTTCTTAGAGAAAATTGCTACCATCAAGACCAACATCCCACCACCCTCGTCTGCCTTCGTCGATCCCTCCCCCCCTTCCGTCCCATGTCCATTCACCTCCATTCCCCCCCTCACCCAGGACTCTTTTCTGGAGATACTCCCCAAAGTGAAGTCGGGGTCTCCTGCGGACGTCTGCCCGGCACGAGTCCTACAGCAAATCTACTCCAGCTGCCCTGACCTCCCCATCGCTTTCCTCAACAGCTCTCTGGCACAGGGCGTTGTGCCCTCCGTCCTAAAGGCAGCTACTATAGTGCCCATCCTAAAAAAAACCTGGCGCGGACCCTTCCATCTCGGCTAACTACCGCCCCATCTCCCTGTTACCCTTTTTGGGCAAAGTGATGGAACGCCACGTCACCGCGGCACTTAGCGCCCATGTCGAGGCAAACGGAGGACTGGCATCCCGCCAAGCCGGGTTCCGTCCCAGGCACTCGACCGAATCAGTCGTGGTCGCAGTCTTAGACAACCTCAGAAAGGGCATGGATGAGAACAAACACCAGGCACTGGTCCTCCTTGATCTCTCCGCCGCCTTTGACACGGTGGACCATACCATCTTACTTACCCGTGTCAGGGCGGCCGGTATCGGGGGATCAGCTCTGGTTTGGCTCTCCTCCTTTCTGAGGGACCGCACTCAGGCGGTTCGGCTAGGCAACTTTACGGCCACTCCTCTCCCTGTCACTTGCAGTGTACCTCAGGGTTCCTCTCTCTCCCCTTTGCTTTTCAATCTCTATATCTTTCCTCTCATTTTCGCACTCCAGCAGCTGGAGGTCACCGTTTATAATTACGCGGACGACCTCCAGCTCATCTTTGATCTGTCCCCCTCTCCTCTCTCTGTCTCTAACTTCCAGTCAACTATGACATTCATCAGGGACTGGATGAACCACAACCATCTCAAGCTGAACCCGGATAAAACCGAGCTGGTTCTCACGGGTGGTTCATCCAGCCCCTGGAACTCTCTCTTCTGGCCCCCCTCTCTCGGCCCCTCACCTACCCCTTCCACCACGGTCAAAACACTTGGTGTCAAAATAAACAACCAGCTCACTCTCCATTCACAAATTAGCTCCGTGGTATCCTCTTGTTTCCTCACTCTCCGCACTATCCGCACTATTTCCCGTTTCTTTTCCCCCCAGGCACTCAAGATCATCATGGCCGCACTTGTGATATCGCGACTGGACTACGCAAACGCTCTCTACCATGGTATCCCCGCGTACAGCCTGCGTAGACTCCAGATTATCCAAAACCAGGCAGCCCGACTGGTGTATGGCCTTCCTCGTTATCACCATTCCACCCCCCTTCTCAGGGAGCTTCACTGGCTCCCTGTAAAAGAACGCTCCCTGTTTAAGATCGGCTGCATGGCCTTCCAGGCCCGCCAGGGCACTGCCCCCGCTTTTATCACTTCATTGATCCATCCGTATGTACCTGCAAGAGAACTTCGGTCTTCCTCCAAGTCCCTTCTTCAGACCCCTCGCTTCACACGCAAAAAGTGGGGCGGGGCCAGCTTTTCCACCCTGGCTCCAACCTTCTGGAACTCACTCCCTGACCACCTCCGCTCTGCCACCCAGTACCTCCCCTTTCGTAGAGACCTGAAAAAGTTCCTCTTCAGCCAGGCCTTCCCCTCTTAAACTCTCTTAATACCTTCTCTTATCCTTTCTTCTGGTCTCTTTCCCTCAGTTGCCAATCCCCCCAGCGCCAAGAAACCGTAAGGTGTACGCTGCGCTCTAGAAATATTTTAAATTAGAAATTAGAATGTTTATATAGTTGGGTCCTAAACCATTTCAGTTGCAGGGCTTAAAACAGTAAAAAACAACCTAGTTTATTAAAAGCTTTTTCATCATCTAAAATAATGGCTGCAAAAGGAAATCTAAAAAGGGAGGTTCTACTTATAATAACCTAAATGAATTTGGCATCACCTGAAGAAAGGCTTTCCTAAATAAAACCTGATTGCTAATTGATGATTAAGCAAAGCAGGAAGGATGTTGTCAGATGGCAAGGACGTTTCATACGTTTTCCAATCCAAAATATTCAAGATAATACAAAAATAGCTTTTACAAAAAGTATAATATATACCAGGTTTTTAAACTAAACAGATTGCTGCTTTTAAAAATATACCTTTTACCAAACATGAATTGTGAAAGCAATTATTTAATTCAAATAATTTCAAAGATAGTAAAAATAAAAATAGGAATAACATTCAACATAATTACCATTTGGACCAGGAGCTTTTCCTTTCTTGAAAGACGAAATTGCATTACAAATATCATTGGCTTTCAGTTCTATGGAGATCTCAAAATAGAAGAAAATATTGAGATTTACACGAGTTTGAAATATATGGAGAGTACAGATCCTTATACAATTCATGAAGTGAACCTGCAATATCAGAATGGGAACTTTAACATTTAATTTACAATCTTTAACATGTTTGATGAAAGATATATTTTATTTTTAAGTAATTAGTTAATAATTTGGCCATTTTTGCACTTTGCTTAAATGTTTTCATTTTAGAAGCAAAAGTAATTATACAATTTCTAGAAAGCACATTGTAAGCATATCAAATGTTATTAATTGAAGTGTATGAAGAAATATTACTTTTGAAGAACCCTTTTGTAACATGTTTAAATAATGAGTTAAAACCATCCTCTTTAAGCAAATCTATCTTATCCATCTGTTATTCTCTTAAGTGGAAAGACATACAAATCTGAGACCACTGGCACATGATATGATGCAAGAATTGAACTACCCTAAGAATGCTACATTTTAGGTCGAAAAAATATAGTAAATATTTGAGAGTGAGTCATTGACCTGAGAATAAAAAGAAATATTTTGCCTATCATGATTACAAATCCTCCAAGATTTGGAATTAAATACTTTAGTGATAATACTTGCTAATTGTGTTTGCATTTTATTGTGTATATACCGACATGAAGACTTCCTATCTAAAATGGGGTCGAGTAAATTGATTAAAGCCTCTACTGCCAATCAAATTATCATTCTCACAAGAAATCTATTTATGATTAAATCCACTGCAAAACTGCAAACGCACAACAATAGGACCACACAACTTAAGAGTAGAAAGATGAACATTGTGAACTTGTAAATGCAAAAAAACGATCCACCTTGCTAATCATTTTCTTGAGATATAATATTAAACTTTAAGGATTTTTGCATTCATTTTCCCTATGGCCTGACGTGAGAAATATCCTCAATGCATACCATTTTCAACTTTTCAGTTTTGCTAGCTGATAAGTGGTTCACAAGAAGAACAATATTGTGTTCAATCTAGTTAAATGCCTTTAAATTATTTGTCTCTTAATAGGATGCCCTAATGCCTAGCCCCTTTGCATTCCAGGATATTTTTCATACCATTTAAAGCAAAATGAACAAAATATCAATGAACACACCAGTACTCAGAATGGCAAACAATACAACTTGAAAGTACACCGAACCAGCACAAGAAAAGAGAAGAAAGTGGAGAGAAAGGAAAAAGAAGCAGACAAAAAGGGTGTAATTTATTCTTAGGCAAAAACCATAAAGTAAAGTTAGTGAAAAAAGAAAAATAAAGAGGAATCTTAAGAACATCAAGACAGGGCAAACAGTCTCTACCGTCACATTGAAGGACAATCACAAACTATATCATAAACACCAAAAAAAAACACACCAAGGGGCACACACGTGAAAAGACAAATTAGACCACAAATTAAAAGTACATCTGCTAGAATATTTGTGGAAAATATTTAACACCTAACCAAACATATGACACTTAGAAGAATGCATCAGTAAATAACTGAGCAATGGTTAATCGCAAAATCTCTGTGATAAAAGATGGAGACATTAAGCTTAGATTGATCATCATCATCATTACTTTATTTCGATATCAAGAATCTTAAAAAGTACATCACAACCAAATACCTATATTTCATATGCCAGAGTTGTTATAAAATGCCAAAAAGTATAGCAGTCTATAAAAAGGACACTTAAAAATACCATACAAATATTCAAACCATGTAAAAATACATATCATTCATATAGAATATATGCCTGGTCTAATATAGATATATTAGACCAGGCACCTTGAACATCTAATCCATAGGCCCAACAAGAATCTAGCTAGACCAAAAACCACTACTCCGTTAGTGTCTGTGCTAAGGAGTCTAAGCACCTATAGATAATGTTAAGGCCCAAAAAGCCTGCACAGGGGGATAATCCACGTGGCCCTCAAATTCTCATAGTATGGGCAAAAAACAGCAGATGAACTAAGGATTCAGGGCTTCCCTTGAAAGCCGGGCATAAAGCATCAGAAAGTACATTGCAACACCACTTGCTGCAAAAACATTTAGTGGGAAGAGTCTTATAACTACATTGGAGGAACAATTTCCTTGCAAGAGTTGGACAAATTTAATCAATAGTGTCCTCAAAGAGTGGGAAAGGTTTAACATCTACAAACTCTCAATTGAGTGAGCCAATGGGATTTAATGCATCCTTCACCAGGATGGATTCCCAATAAATGGCCTTAACTCTACTCTTTAAAATCTTATTCAGTTCCTCTGGATTTATCCAATATTCCTCTTGCCCCAATTCCCTCAATAGTTCCCTATGGGAACAAAACGAGGGAGCTTTACTTATCCTGGGTTGTATCATCAAGTCCCTGAAGACCACTCAATTGGGGGCAAGGTCCTCAGTTGTCCAAAGGCAGTGCCAGAACAGTAAGTGCTTACAGTCCATCTTGTGGGCAATTTCTCTTTGGGCCAAGTGAAGCAGGCTAGGGGTCAATGAGGTTCTAACTGGTAGGTTAGGGAGTGATCTTATAAAACTATGTTCAGTCACAGAGAGACAATCAGTATTCCCACTCCCCCAAATTTCTGCATCGTACCTGGCAGCTCGCAAGGCTTTTGTGTTATATATTTCTAGTGTTGGAGCCAGTTCCCTAGACACCATAGTTCAATGGTTCTTAGCTATATGGGCAGTCTGCTGAATTAGGGACAAATGTGCTCTCTCTATATGGAGGGTCCAACACAAATTTGGGGTTGATCAAATCCCTAAATAATCAAATACAGGGACTAATTCAATAGTAGGGTCCTTGACATACGTACATCTCTTGAGTATCCTTTTGGTGCCCTTAGAAAATACCATATACTTTGCTTTTGAGTTATTGAGCTCCAGAACACTCTTGTCACAAACAAATTTGAAATCATTTAATAATTTTTGTAGCCATTGGAGAGACTTTGATGTTAATAAGCTTAGTTGGATTATTGTATGTCACAGTTTAATTAGTGTGTCTTACTCGAATTATGCAGGGGTTAATAGAGCCATAACAGGAATTCATGTTTTAAAATATGACACTGGTCTAGGCATTCCTTCCATCTAGCTGGCATGGCTTTTGCAACATTTTGAGAAAGGAAAGTATTATAAGAAGCCCAGAAGAGATTTGTTTCCTCTTTTGATGCTTTACATTTTTTTTAAATATCATAAAATGAACAATATTACCTCTGGGATCAGCATCTTTCCAATCATGTGTTTCTGAGACATGTTTGTTCTAGAGATAGAAGATCAAGGAATAGCAGAGCTCTAATCTGACTTCAGAGAGTCAGCAATACATGTTTCATTTTTTTGCTTATCAGACAAACATCTCAGGAATGTTGAGGAATAACAGTTTTCACTATTTGTAAAACCATTCAGAGATAATCTGGATGATAGGTAAAAGTACTATTAACAAGCCAAGAGTTAAATACCCATAGGGCTCCATGGAGCTTCCTAAAAAGCAATGAGATATCAGCTCTTGCAAGTATAATATCACAGTTTCCCCGAATGAATGGCCTAATACATTTTTTAACAAGGCTTTACATAAAGGAATGAGATATATCTCCATGAGCCATTCAAAGTCACAAACCTCGTACTTTCATGAAATACATTTAACCCCATCGCTGCGGCGGCAATTCCGCTGCGCGCCGGCGCATGCTGGTGACGGAACCGCTCCGTCACCAGCCGCGGTTGGGCTGTGCTCATGACGTAGCGGTTCCGTCATTGCCCGCTCAATGGAATGCCGAGCGCAGGCGCGGAATCCGAGCGCAGGCGCGCTGAGCGGGCCATGACGGAACCACTCCGTCATCAGCACTGCGCCACCGCAGCTGATGACGGAGTGGTTCCGTCATCAGCATCGAAAGAGTTAAGGAAGATGTAAATAGAGAAATTATTCTTAAGAACCTTGTTAGTCATTCATGTGTGTATTCAAAATGGTCACCCTATAATTGAGGAGATTTCTATCAATGTAAATAAGTAGGAATATTATATTTTTCTATGAAGGAGAATAGAAATTGAAAAACATAACAACAATGTAATCGCTATCCCATATTATCAATATAAATGTATTTATGTAGGAAAAGTCTTCCGAGACATTAATCAGCGCAGAAAAAAACAAAGAATGCACTCGTCTGAAGCTATAGAATTTAATTTATACAATTTAATTTCAATTATTTGTGCTCTTGCCCGCAATATTCTTTTGTCATACATATAGGCGGTGTACATATACACTCTTCCCACATATGACCTTTGCACTCAATTTGATTGGTGCATTTTCTGTGCCACCTACCATGACCTTATAAAAAAGTTAGATAGTCCAGTTAAGTAAATCCAAAATTCAATGCATGAGTTAGGAAGAAAGCACAGGGGCTACTACTGTTTAGAAATGACGCAGCAAACAGAGTCATGAGGTCAGCAAAACCACACAGTATAAAATGAAGGGGGCATGCCAAAAATGATGTTCTTCTTATATTTATGACCATCAAGTTAAACACATCTAAAATTAATATGTGGTGGGAAGACCGTACTGCTCAAAGGAATCCTTTACCCTAAATTCTATCAACTTTCAAGTGCTGTCTGAATTTGTTTATTTGGGCATTAGATTTAATGAGTAAGGCATGCAAACATCTGAAGTAGCTAAAAGCATTCTAATTCTGTCTGACACAACTGGTTAGATACAAATGTGTGTTTCTTGACACCAAGATTCACTGTCACATAAGCACTCGAAGCAATATTTCATACTCTTTTGAAATAAATATGTTCACATATTCTTTATGCTTTCTTTTCTTTAATTTTCATGGGTACGTCGTTATTCAATATCATAACTTTCAAAATTCATTACATTTTTTCATTTCTTAGATGCCCGATACATTTCAAGCATGACTGCTCTTCCTCAGGGGACTTTTTTCTGAAATAATACATTAAATTATATGTCGGTACATAAACAGTAGGTACATAAACAAGTAATGGTTACTTAAAGTAACTTCAATACATTTATCTCATGTGACCCCTGTATGTTCATGGATTGTGTTCATTATAACTGTCATGTTAAACCTTATATCCCTTCATGTACAGTTTCAATACGCTGCATGCATTATGCTCCACTAGTGATGGTTATGTATACAATCAAATGTTCAAATGTCCACGGTTCTGTAAACATGCACTGACCTTAGGCAGTTCTTGCAATTTCTCATACCCGATACTGTGAACGATAAACAACAAAGATAGACCTCCGTGTAACTATCGAGTTACAAATGTTTAAGATTTTAAAGCTCGACTGGAAATTAATGACGTTACTAAATGTTGCACTCTCTTACCGTATGCGTTTCAAACACCCGCTACGAAGTATTCTCTCTCCACAGGTTACGGCGTGCGTCGCTCTATCTCCGATAATCTCTATGTACTTCTAGATCCGATCACATGGTGTGTAGGCGCGTGAACACTAAAAACGGACTATATATCAGCTAAATGTCTTAAACTCGCCATGGATCTAGAGTAAACGCTGTGATTATCTACACTTGTGGTGTAAGTCAATGTGAGTGATCAAATATAAATAAACATGTGGAAAAAAACATTGATCGAATAAATATCGTATAGATAAACGCGATGTCAATAAGTATTGCATATTAAACTAAGTGTGCATTTCATGTTGGTCTGGGGAACGTGAACTGGCATAATAAAGTTAGAACAATACTGTACACATCACCCAACATCATCATAGATCATGTATGGTCCAGGGAGAAATTTACTGTCACAGGTGTATTATTTGCCAATTTCTGTAATGTTTGTCTGTCTTTTTGGGTTAAGTTTGTCTGTTTCGGTCTTGGTTTTTTGAAAATGTCTTCAATCTCTTTTGTCACAACTCTTTCAAATGCGTCTAGTACTTTATGACTCACCGGGGGATGAATTTACTCTTAGGTCTTAGCCCCATCAATATGTTCTCTTTTGGTTCAATTGGTGTTGGTGTTTCAATGGCATTGGAGAAAAAGTGGGGCAGTCTTAATGATCTTAAGAATTTATATAGACATACTCTGTTTTCCAATATGTTAGAACGGTATGTAGGCACGTATGACGATCCTTTTTGCAGTGTTTGAATTTCATTGGTAGTCATCACGTGTTTTGATATGTTAATTACTAGGGTTTCTGACTCCTTGTGTTGATGTATTATTTCAGAAAAAAGTCCCCTGAGGAAGAGCCGTCATGCTTGAAATGCATCGGGCATCTAAGAAATGAAAAAATGTAATGAATTTTGAAAGTTATGATATTGAATAACGACATACCCATGAAAATTAAGGAAAAGAAAGCATAAAGAATATGTGCATATTTATTTCAAATGAGTATGAAATATTGCTTCGAGTGCTTATGTGACAGTAAATCTTGGAGTCAAGAAACACGCATTTGTATCTAGTATCAACCCCCAACGCTCAGTGGGAGATTCACATAAGGCACCAACCACATTGTGAACTACATCACAAACTCTCAAGATTTTTTTTTAAATTTACCGAGTGCGGAGCCACATCCCAATTGGTTCGTAACAACGGGTTAGATCACATCACAGTAATGAAAACAATTACCACTGCCTGGCCTCGTGTCAACATTCTGGGAAAGAACCATAAAATGTGTAGTTTACTGGGCACAAATGTGGATACTTTCAACACATAAACCAATAATTGGCCCCAAGATGAGTTTCCAAAAATGTTTTTGGCCCTTCAAACACTTAGAATTAGAACGAGGTTTCAGATGTGTTGTGCAGAAGGCAGCTATCAAGCCAGTGATCATCTAGACTAGACTAGGGGCCAGTCCAGCACCTACATATTCCAAAAGTAACTGTCTATTATGGAAAATCATAACTAAGCCCTATAATGGCCATAGGTATTACATATTTGGTTCATGTTGGTGGACATTTAGTTGAATAATGAATGCTCTGAACATACCAAAATGAATAAGGCTGCCATTGCCATAATGAAGAATCATTACTGGCAAAAAGTCAGTGTGGATTATCTGAATGTCATTTGTAAAAGCATGACAGGCTTACGCTACATCCGTTCTCAGACAGACCATTGGAGGGAAGAATATGTAGACTGGTTCCTCTTTATGTATGCACAGCATAACCTCTTTAACAACTTTAAGATTAGTAATTCTTCCCCAGAGAGGTATTCAGAAAAATAACAATCCCCCTGTTGAATTTGTAACTGTAAGAAAAGATAGGACCTGAGGAAAGATAATTCACACTTTCTCTATTCTATTTCTTCTCTATACTACACACGTTTGCAAATCTGTTGACAAAGACAAATATTAAAAAATTAGAAGAGAGGAAGCAGCTTATATGAATTAGGCATTTGTAAGATTTTTTTATATATTTGAGTTCTTTGGGCACGCCAATTATATCCTTCATGCACGGAGAAAGAAGAAAATAATTCTACTGTGTAAACCAATTGAAGAGTAGATCCTACATGTTTACTGAGAAAATTACCTATCGCTGAAAGCACAAAAGAAATCATTTTGTTTCCAAAAGGGAGGAAAAACATATAAGGAACTGAAGGTCGAAACAGATAATTAAGTTAGCCTAAAAGTGTATAGTCGCTATGCTATTAGTATTGGAATTTGATGCAGACAACACCTATGCAATTTATGTTTTATGTTAATGAGGATAGGATTGTTATGGCAGATGAAGAATACTAGGGCTTGAAATTGAAGAGAGCGAATCTTGAGTTGTCTAAAATGTGACTCAGAACCCAAACATGAACAATATTCTGTAATTAATTTCTACCCAACTACAATCTTATATTATGTATGGCCCCAAAATCATCTGCCAATGCTTCCGGCTACTACGCTCGGGCAGATGAGTAATTGGGAAGATGTTTCTTACATGGACTCTCACTCTGAAATGTTAAAAGAAATACCTGGTCTCCTGCCCCCGACCACTCGGTCTGCCTTTCCTTCGCACCCTGACACTTTACTCCAAGCTCTCCAGCACTGCTCTGACAGCCTCTCACAGATCCCAGCCAGAGCAGCCTGGATTTCCTATATGGTGTCGCAACTGCAGTGAACAGTTTCTGTTACCCCCCCCCCCCCCGCCCCCAGTTGCTAGGTCATGACAGTAAATTTAGAATGTAGTTAGTCACACTATTGGCTCTCTGAAAGTTATACATTATATATAGAATTATAAATGAGCAATAGTGAATTAGGAGGTCTTTTTTACATAGGGGTTCTGAGTGACTTCAAATAGACAACTTATGATAAAGTCAGTTTTTAAATATTAATTCTGACAATACCACTTTTAGAAAATTGGCTTTTTCTTGCTCTAGTAATTTAGTGCCTGAAACCTGCCTCTTGTCTCATGACTGGGTGTAACAGACAGTTGAGCTTTGTGTATTCCTCCTAAACAGCCACACACAACGGGGACCTTAGGTGTGACTTGATGGGCCACCACTGGCACGCTGGAGAGGGTCGCAGTGAGCAAGGAGAGCTTTGCGGGATGTGACACTGTGAGCAGGCCCAGCCCTACTTACACATGAATAGGCAGTGTCCCATCTCCACACAAAGGGTTGCATACCCCTTGTAGTTAGTGTGGAGCCAGGGCCAAGAAGGCATGGCATCTATGCACCTTAAAGTCATGCCTCTAGAAGCTTCTCCCCACTTCAAATGCACATCTGTGTATACATACTGGACCTCATATACAACTCTTCAGTACATTTCTGGAGCTGTGGTGACTCTACCAGCAAGAAGGACTGCTGTGCTGCTACCGGGACTGCCACTCTCCTGGACTGCTGCTCTGAATGAACTGCTGCCCTGTTGTGCTGACCTGCTGCTTGCTGCCCTCTTGCCTGGGAAAGAAGAACTGGACCTGCATCTTCATCTTGAACCCAGGACTCCAGAGAAACTCCAATGACTAGTCTGCTGGCCTACTGATCTGAGCCTCAGGGACATAAAAGACTCCCCAATCAGCTCCTGGCCTCAGCTGCAATGGGTTCCCTTGTAGGTCCTTGACCCTTGGTGTGGCTCATGGTCTCTTAAATCAAGATTTCGTTTTCTTTGCAGCCAAAAATGGGCAGTTCACACGGCGGCCACAACGCTTGCACTGAAAATCAGTGCAAACTGCCACCAGCCCCTCTCTTCACACCTAACAAGCATCAGTTGTATGACGTTGACTGCCAACATGAAGCTCCAGCCCACCGGTCTACAATGCCAGGCCTGCTCTTCGTGCCACCCTGGCCACCGCCCGCGATGCTCTCCTTGCTCCCCGTGCAAAAACAACAGTTGATGGACAGAATGCAGAACAATGTGGTACATTCACCCCAGTACAGAGATCTGGTCTTAAATCCATTGTTTTTTTGCACTCCACACCACCCCAGTTCAGATATGGCCGTATGCAAATCAGCCTTGACCCTGTGCCTCATGGGAACAGTCCATCCCGAACTGCCAAGCCATGTCTTGCCTGGACCGGAATCAAGCATCCTAGGATCGGTTTCTGGCTATCAGCCGTCATCAGCCAGAATAGCTTAACTCCAGTGGTGTGGAGAGCTGGGGTGGCTTGGAGAGCAAAATAACAATGGAATAAACCCAGATCTGTGACTGGGGGTGAATGTTTTGCCATTGTGCAACATTCCGTCCATCATCTTGTGTGTTTTGCTGTTCACCCTATGTGGGAAGGGTATGCCCAGACGTGGGTCCCGTGCTCAATAAGCCACTGGAGTCAAGCTATCCTGGCTGAAGACAGCTGATAGCCAGAAAGCAGTCCTAGGATGCTTGATTCCGGTCCAGGGAAGACATGGCTTGGCAGTTTGGGCTGGACTGTTCCCATGAGGCACAGGATCAAGACTGATTTGCATATGGCCATGTCTGAACTGTGGTGGCTTGGAGAGCAAAATAACGATGGATTAAACCGAGATCTGTGAATGGGGGTGAATGTTTTACCAATGTGCAACATTCCGTCCATTATCTTGAGTGTTTTGCTGTTCACCCTCTGTGGGAAGGGTATGCCCAGATGTGGGTCCCGTGCTCACTAAGCCACTGGAGTCAAGCTGTCCTGGCTGAAGACGGCTGATAGCCAGAAACTGGTTCTAGGATGCTTATTTCCGGTCCAGGGAAGACATGGCTTGGCAGTTCGGTGGCTTGGAGAGCAAAATAACGATGGATTAAACCCAGATCTGTGACTGGGGGTGAATGTTTTGCCATTGTGCAACATTCCGTCCATCATCTTGTGTGTTTTGCTGTTCTCCTTGCTCCCAGTGACCATCTCCAATGTGAGGAGGACCCTTGACACAATACTTGAGAAGGTAAACCTTCAATGGGACTAATCTGGAACTGTATCTGATCTGCGCTCTATTGCAGTCAGCATGAACTTTTGAATTACACCCAGTCAAGCACAACCAGATAGTCGCTGTTGGCGCTTTATGCTTTTAGGTGCTATTTTACACTTTATTCTTTAGAAATTCATGACTCTTGTTCTACTGATTGGAATGTTTTAATTTTGGTCTTGTATTTATTAAAGTTTACTATATTTTCCTGACCTAGTGTGGGGCCTTTTTGTGTGCTGTGTTCACAGTTTTACTGTTTGAAGTGTTGCACAAATACTTTACACATTGCCTCTAAGTTAAGCCTGGCTGCTTGGTGCCAATTTACGAGGGGGCTGAGCAAAGGTTAAGGTAATGTAATGCAATGTAATGTAAATGGGTCTTATATAGCAAAAATGTTACTCTGTAGAGTGTCCTGACAGGTGTGACACCAAGGGACAGGACGAGAACAGATTAGTTGTTGGAAAAGAGCAACGTTTTTAGCCTCTTCCTGAACACATTGGTGGATTTAAGACATTATAGATCCAGAGGGAATTTATTTCACAGCAATGGTCCCAAAAACGAAAAATACCTGCCACCCATTCTGAATTTACGAATCCATGGAATTGTGCTAGAAAGAGATTTGCTGAGTAAAGTTTTCTAGGAGGGATGTAGAGACCTATTCTTGCTTGCTTGGGGTTGGCTTGTGCCTTAACCTGAAAAAGATGATGGTGGTTGCTTGACCGGGGCTCACACATCTGTCAACCAGTAACACAATTTCTAACAGCTCCCAAAATCATCCACCCTTGCTTTCAACAGTTATGCATGGGCAGAGGAGTGATGGGAGAGCCATGCATACCATGGCCTCTCTTCCCTGTCCCTAATAAAAGAAACAAATACATGGCCTCATGCCACCCATCCCTACCACTCTCTGTGCTTTCCCTTAGCTCCAAAAGCTGTACTCCCTGTTTGAGAGACCTACTCTACAAAGACCCCTCAACCAGCGAGAGAACAAAGGAATGATAGGCAGAGAGGCATTGTGGATTACAGCCTCCCAACCATAAAATGAACAAACAGAGAAGCAGTCCAAATAATATCAGTAGTGTACTCAAGAATATCACCCATGATAATAAGTACAATACGTAGGTCCTGTGTGGGTGTGTTGAGGAAAGATAGAGATATTAAAAAAAAATGATGAGTGAACCCTCACCCACATATTCAGGTGTCATGCTTTAATCTCGGGCCTCCTCAATCACCAAAAATGATCGTAATAGCAAATGATATTCCTATTTAGTATACAACGCATTTTTACGGGACTTGAAAAGAAATGGCGTTCAGATGGTGAAGCTAAAAAACTCCAAGGTGTCTCAAGTATTCCTTTAGTGACTGAGGACCAAAGGTAGATGCCTAGAAAGCACATTGAGGATGCATGGGAGATTTATTATTCCAGAATCTTTACAGTCAACATATTTCTATGGGGTGGCCACTTATTGAGTCTGTGGTATTTATCAGGACTACAATCTCTGTAGTGTATATCTTATAGTGCCCACTTATTCAAACAGCTCTCATCTGACTCACAACCTGTGCATGTACAAGAAATGTGATGCATGCATTTTGAGGTTTCCTATGGAACCTGAAAGGAACAATAAAAGCGAAAGAGAGAAACAGAGGATAAAATCAAAAGAGAATAAATTATATATTGAAAGAATTAAGAATAGCATTCAAGTCTCAATCAAAGTGTTTAAATGACAAAGCAAGTTCATATGTGAACAAAATCCACAGCACGCATGGTGCAAGAAGCTGCTCATGGGGCCACAGGCATAACAATGGACTTCATTTGGGCCTTATCCTTAAGTGCAAATTGTGAGTGTCCAAAGAGGTACACACTGGAGATTCCTTTGTTGTCACACACTAGGGAAAAGTGGTAAACATTCCCATATTTGCGAGTGATTCATTAATGTTAGCACTGACCCCAGGCTCAGATTAACCCCAGCTATTTACGTCATCAAAGGCAGATCCCTGCTCCTTAACCTAGACATCAGGCACATCCTGCTTATAATGCCAACTGCATGGTGGTGGTGGGCGAGGTCAAAGGTTATTCCATCCATACTCATAAGACGTCATAATTTAGGGTTCTATGTGAATACACCTCTCTCTCTTCTTTATTGATTAATCACTGTGTGATGTTGAGGTGATTATTTCCTTATCTTTTCCAAAATTACCTGTTTCAAATAATTTTCATTATCAGGGTTTTCAAGATAATGTTTTGTCAATTTTGTGGAGCACCCCATTCTGGTGGTATTTGTTTATACAGATGCATATCTTGTGTGTTGTCATTCCTATGTAGTACTGTCCACATGGGCATTTTATTATCTAAAATACATTCTCACTAGTACAACTGGTTAATGTCTTTAAAACCCATGGTCTGTCCATGCCTAAGTCTACTTCTTCGGTAGCATTGGTCAGTGAGTTGACGGAACATTTCCCACAGGGCTAATTGCCCACTACTGCGGGTAAACCCAAAAGCATGTTAATTGGTGCTGGTCTTTCCTTCTGCTCTTTAGTATGTACTAGAATGTCACTTTATATTGTTGTTACGCTTAAATGAAAAGGGGGTAATTCACATTGTTTCCCTGAACTAATAAGGATATTCTAATGTTTGATAATGATTTTCTTAACTCTAGTTAGATGCAAGCGAGTAGTCAGACAAGTGATCTTTTCTGACTTAGATTTGGGTCTTGTTTCTAGCAGGGCATCTTTGTTATTATTACTTGCACTTTATCTGGAGTTTTGTATGACCTTGATGGAATAATGTCAGTGTTAGATCTGGGGGTCTCTAGTTGGCAGAGGTAAGTACCTTAGACCAAGTAGGGACCCTTGCTTCTAGTCAGGGTGAAGGAATACACACAGTAGATAACCTCCGCTCTCCCTCTAGGTAGCTTGGCGTGAGCAGGCAGGCTTATCCCCAAGGCAATGTGTATAATAATTGCACTCAATACAACAATAATCCCCAATCCACCACAAACTGAGACCACACAGGTAAGTATATTTTATAAAAATATATAACTTTATCTAGTTTCAGCAATGTAAATAAGGCAGTTGCACGATAATCACTTTGTCAATAATATGTTGCTCTTAATCTTATGGTTGCAGTTATCATCAGGAAGCTTCTTTATCAATAAATGTCTCAAGTCTCTTTAATCAGTAATTAAAAAATAATGCCACTGATTTATAGTCAATTAGCTCTAAAAACGAGCAAAGGAAAACAATGCCAGCGTCTACATACGGCCACAGGAATCAGCCCCTAGCGTCAGGGACTCTAAGCGCTTCAAGCGCGCTTCACCGGAATGCTGGGGGGAGGGGGACTCCCTTCCCCTTGCTCTGTACCACTTCAGGCCCCCAGGCGCACCTCGCCGGTCAACGCTCACTCGTGCTCAGGCCCGGCCGGTCTCAGGACGCTCTCCGCCCGCTCTCAGTCCTTCAGAGAGCAGCGGGGAGCAGAGACAGCAGGTCGGGGCTGGGAGCACTCGAAGGATTTCCTCGGCGAAGTCAGTTAGGTCTTCCCCGGTCCCGGCGGTGAACAAGGCAATTCCTCGGCTTCCTCAACAGCTTCGGCAGAGCCAGCCAATCCCGTCGTGGCCCCTGTGACGAGCCCCTCTGGACGCGAGGCCGCCAACCAATGACAGCGCAACCTCGCTGATGACGCTACGCTCCACCAGCCAATCCCGTTGCGGATCTTGTGAGGGGCCTCGGCTCTCTCACCCAATCAGAGCGCGGCGGGCTCGATCTTCGATGCGCAACCACCGGCAAGTTACGGGGCACTTCCACGGGGGTTACTGACCCCGGGCTACGACGGTGACACGGCCAACAATTGTTTTTCAGTGCTCCTTGCGCTGGAGAGGCCCACAAGTCTCCGGTCTGTACCACACACGTGTCGATGAACACGTCGATCTTGGCCACGCAGCAGGCTGGGTCAGCGCGGCGCCCTCAAACAAATTAGAGAGCAGCCAGTGCGCTAAGCAGTCAAACTACAGGGTTTCACGATCTCTTCGCCACACAGCAGCTTCAGGGGGGCACAGCAGAGTCTTGTAGTCCTTGGGCAACCTTTATGTTCCTGGGTTGCAGACAGGAGCCAGCTCTTCTCAGGCCCTTGGAGATTCAGGTTGCAGACACAGCAAAGTCTTAGCAGTTTCAAGCAGGCAGGGTCACAGCTCACAGCAAAGTCCCTTTCTTCTCCTCTCCTTCAGTTGGATAGCAGGATAGGTCAGCCCTTAAAGCACACAGCAAGGCAATCTTCCATCAGCTCCTTCAGCAGTCTTTCTTCTGGCAGAGGTTCCTCTTGATTGTAGAATCTAAAAATCTGTAGTCAGGGGTCCTTCTCTTATACCCCAAAAAGTCTTTGAAGTCCTTTGAAGTCTTTTGAAGTCTTTGTGCAAGTGAGCCCTGAGCCCGGTCTAAACCAGTTCTGGGGTTGCTGGAGCACTGGGGTGTTTCTGGTTTCCTTCAGCCTGTCAGTGTCAGGGTCAGAGGTGACAGTTGGCCAGCAGGAGGGGGAGCCAGCAGGGTGGTCAGGCAGGCACAGCCCTGCACTATCAGATGCGATCTCCTCCCACTTCCCTGGCAGCAGATGCTGCCTTTCATCCACGGGCTGGCTTCAGATAACCCCTTGGAGGCTCTGCAGCCCCTGTCATCCTCAACCCACACAGTCAATCCATAACCAGTCCCAGGCACACAGAAAGGTTAGACAAGAGAACAGCCACTTTCTAAAAGTACTATTCTCAAACACAGAATTCAAAAACAACCTTTCCTAAGAGATGTGTTATTAAATTCTGAGTTCAGGGATATCAATCACTTATGTTCCATCTTGTTCCTATGGGAAGATAGGCTGGGGTCCAATGGGACCAGCCTCCCCATGTTAATCTATGGAGCAAGACAGCCTTACAGCAGTGAGCACACAAAATGGCGGCTGCTCACTACCAGAGCATGTTACCTGCACTAGTACATGCTCTACCTTATCCATACACTGCACCCTGCCCAGGGGGGTACCTTGAGCCTTCCATAGGGGTGACTGATGTGTACAGACAGGGAAGGGTTAGGCCCAGCCAGTGGGGACACTGGCCAGGCGGACATGGCAGTCCACTGACTGCACACAGGCTCTGCGCTGGCAGGCCTGAGACACCATTTTAGAGCTACTTATGTGGGTGGCGCAATCTGCGCTGCAGGCCCACTAGTAGCATCTGTCATCACCAGCCCTGGCACACACAGTGCACTTTACTAGGGACTTCATGGTGATACAAATATACCAATCAGTTATACCCAATCAATAGGACAATTTACAGAGGGAGCACTTACACTCTGACACTGATCAGCAGTGGCAGAGTGTCCAAAGCATCTAGATCAGCAAAAACGAAATCCAGCACAGCATCAAAAATACATGAGTCAGAGGCAAAAAGATGGGGGAATAACCACGCCAAGGATGTCAGGTCTAACAGTCAGGTTGTGAGCTTATTGGCAAGAACTAATACTTGTTCATCAAAGGTCCTAATATCTGTACCGCTCCAACTCAATCACAAGAATTGTCCAAAGGGGAGATTCTCCATTAGGCCCCAAGAATGGTGGCTGTCAAACAAGAGCAGGCTGTTCTTGTCAGTAGGTCTATTATAAGCCTTGGCTTCAAATTAATTATCTTTGATTTTTTTAGGAAGGTCAAAAAAGGATACCTCCTTGTGACTGATGGATTGGATCCCTGCCGTTGATCCATGTAATCAGTCTCAATTGGGGTACGTATAGTCAAGCAATACTGCATGCCCATCGGAGTCCCCTGTATCTGGTGCTACAGGTTTGATCATCATACTGAAAAAGAAATTCAGTAGAGACAGATGTGCACATTCAATTACAAACCTTGTAGGTGTCATAAAGTCTCAGTCTCGCTGAGTATAGTCTCAATAATGTCAAGGGTACTGATCTGGGGAATTCTAGTATATAATGACTCAATGTCCATGGTGATAAAGAGGTCTCTATTAGAATCAGCTGTGAGACTGAGTAGGAGCCAGAGTACGTCCTTTATATCCTTCAAGTAAGAAGACATTTTACTAATGATGGGTCTGGGGAACCAGTGAAAAATGTGTATAGAGGTACAGGTATGGAGTTTAGACCTTACACTATCGGATGTTGAGGTGGAGGAAACTTGGATTTCGGAATTTTGGGAGGGTGTAAAGTTGTGGTTTACACAGTAACTCTTTTGCAACTAAGAAGTCAGCTTCCTCAGCCATGTTGCCGATGGTAGCCCTAACTCTAGGAGTGTGATCAGTTGAAAGAATTTCATATCTGCCACGATCTAATGGTAACCTAAGACATGGCATGTGCAACAGTGGTTGACAAGTTCTGTTGCCCACCAATGCTACCTCATAGCAATTAATTATTGGTGTTATAATTCAGTCATTTATGCTAAGGACTTCCTGTGACAGCCATGTATAAGAAAGGCATTGAATAGAATTGTGTTGCACCTTGAATGGTTTCTCCTCTAACTCTCAATCTGAGCTTAGCTGAAAGTGTAACACATGGCGCCTCGCTTTACATTGAGCAACATTGCCAGTTTTACATAGATTGAGCTCGTTGTCGGGTTTTTACATCCACACGGTATTTATTGCCTTAAGAAAATTCTGCTGTCAAAAAAATATGATATGCGAAGTATCATGCACAAAACAGTCGCAGTTATTATACCCAGTGCACTGCTCAAAATTTGCATTTCGGCGCAAAAAGCAAACCTCTATTGGGAGCAAATGTGAGACTACAAGTCACATTTCTAACAGAGACCAACTTCTTTCCTTTTCTATTAATAGTCAATTAGATGTAAGAAATACATTGTGCTTTTAATATTATGCGATTTCCTAGAACTGAGGAACGGTTGCCAATGTTTTTCAAGCCGCAAAGCACTTGAAACCTTGAACACATTAAAAAGCAAGACTCACAATAAATTTCAGAAAACCCGTCTGGATATGTGCTCTATGACCCAGGTCATGACAGCTCGAAGCGAAGGCCGAGCTGACTGCGGATTTATTGAATAGTCTGCCAGAAATTGAAGAGGAAACTAATACAAATAATTACAGTTGAACAATTCATGTTTACTCTTTGGTTATTGAGAGAACATGCCGGCCGCCCACACACACACAGAGGAGCTGGAGAGAGGGAGAGCGCGAGAGAGTGTGAGATTAAGAGAGTAACTATTGCTGTAAATTGTGGGATTTTTACTGGAGCTGTTGAAATTGCATGTACATTGTAATGGATAATTGTACTATATAAGGTTACACTCATTCAAAAGTGTGTTGCTTAAGCCAGGTGCTTAGGCCATTTAGAGGGGGACAGAAACAGAACACCCAAAAACTGACCCGGCTACCCCCGTCTTGGTTAGGGATGGATGAGGGTCCCACTTGGTTTTTGAAAGCAGAGCTTCAGCTGGCTAAAGCATCTGAAACCCATTGCCAAAGGCCATCCACAACAGTATCCCTGATTGACACTATTGCACTACCCAGCCTCTTTGGGGTGGATCTTCCGGTGCTGTCACTGTCGGAGGAGGAACACTGCAGGCAGGCCCCGCCCATACTGAGCCAAACCACTCAGCGAATCAGGGGTATTTCTTTTTTATCTTTTAGGGATAGCCCCCTGCTTTGTGCGTTTATTTCTCAAAACTAGGAACAATGGCAAGAAGGCCTTTATGATATGGTAGCACGCCTGGTAATTCTATTTTTGACTAAAGTAAATGTAATTGTAAATTGATACTTGTATAGCGCACTACTCACCCGCAAGGGTCTCAAGGCGCTTGTACGAATACCACTGTGGAACCCATCCTGGCTTTCCCTGTGAGGCGTCCACTCCTGGGCACCCCCAAGGTGGAGGCCAGGCATCCTTAGCGTTGTGGGGGCCATTGTGGAGATTAAGCAAACTATTGCCCAGAGTTGCAGAGTGGGACTCCATGATTAGAATAGGCACGAGGCGAGAATTATCAGGTCCGTGGAATTTTGAGCCCAAGACCAGCAGAGGCGGGGAATTGAACCCTGGTCCCGGGCTAGACTTCTAGATGCAACCACTTGTTGCATATCTAGAGCACTGCCAGCAATAATCCAAGCTAACATGAGAGGGATTTCTAAATACAGCAGGCTGGACTCTGCAGGGCTGCAGAGACTGGGATCTCCTGCCACAGAAGGTTGACAGTTGGCCCATCAACCTAGATGATGCTTGCTCTGAGGATGATGCTTGCTCTGGCATGCACGTCCTTTACCTCTTAGGAGTATTCGGAACCACTGGCCCTTCATAAAATCCTTGAAGACCGGGTTGTTTTCCAACTAAGCACTCTGGGGGTAACTTTCCATCTGGTCATCAACTGTAGTTGGGTTTTTCTGAGACTAGCGCTGGGAGCCCCGTTGCTGGAGCAGCTATGTGCTCTACAAACCTCAACTAATCATTAGTGAAAAACAAAGAAATACACAATAAAATACTCTAAATAAAAACGTGTGCAAAGTGCCAACAAATACAGTAGTAATCTTTCAGAAAGCCATTTGTTTTCTCATACTGAGAGCATATTTTGAGAAGGAACAAATGGAAAAGCAGAGAGTGGGCTAATAAAATGATTGCTGGTATGTTAAGGCCTCTGTCCAGCTTCTTATACCACAGGTCCTAATTAACCCTTTCACTGCGGCGGCTATTCAGCCACAGTGCTAAGGGGGCGGGGCGGAAATGCAGCGGGCGCATGCTGGTGACGGAACCGCTCCGTCACAAGCGTCGGTTACGCTGTGCTTTTGACGGAGCGGTTCCGTCATGGCCCCGCCCGCTCAATAGAACGCTCAGCGCAGGCGCGGAATTTGCACCGCGCAGGAGCGTCGGGCGGGCCATGACGGAACCGCTCCGTCATCAGCACAGCGCCACCGCGGCTGATGACGGAGCGGTTCCGTCATCAGAAGGGGAGGGGTTAATGGAACAAAAAAAAACTTTTTGGAGTAGGCTCTATAATATTTACAAAACAATATGAATTGACCCAATGGAAAGCTTAGTTGCCACCTATCTAGGCCCAGCCTAACTCTAGTTAACAGGACTCTGTCCCATGTTGTGTCCATCCAGGCCGAGTGTGGTTCCATATGGGGAGTAGATTGCAGACTAGTATATTATATAACGGAAATGTTGGCTACTTCAGCTCAGGTCTCCCCAAATTGATAATTTCCTATTTAACATAAGTCAACCATGCGATACCTGGGCATCTTTTTCAATGGCAAGGCAATTGAGGATCACCTTCCTGTTCAAGCCTGCATGCTGGGTCGCCCAGATGGCACCCAATGATGAGAGGTTGGTGAAGGTTTCAAAAACCTTTATTCATCATGAAGTTATAACCTCTAATTATCTTTATTCAGTTTAGTAAGTTTACAGAAATTTAAAATAAGATGTGGTTAGAAGGCAGCATTAGAGAATTATGCAGTGTCCTATAAAGAAACCCCGGGACCTATTCTAAAATGCAAACCATGAAGTGTACCTCTGGGGAATATCAAGTACGAGATTCACTTCTCATAAAGAGCAGTTCTGGAAACTCAGCCGAGTTCCCTACAGCTGCAGTGCCAACTCTAGATAAAAGTACAATCCGTGCAGTAGCATTGATCACTAATAATTAAAAAGTTGTCACCTCTGGGAAATAGCAAAGGTAATTAACTCTCCATAAATAAGACTTTCAGGGCAAGGTAAGATCCAGCAGCAGAACCACTGGAAAAGTCGAAAGAACAAAATGACGGATAAGAGTAGGGATAAGTATGAGAGAATTAGGAAGAGGTAATGTGTGCTAACTAACTAGATTCATACTTTTGTAACAGTTCTGTAGGTGTCCGCTGTCGATATCCAATAAAAATAGTTCATGTGGTGGTGTAATTAACATACAATGCTTCTTCTAATTCCCACAGTCTGCACTCTTGTCGCCATGATTGATATAATTGTTACAGTCTTTGTTACATCAGGGAAGGTTCTCGTGAGAACCATCTTACCTAAACTAATGGATGCACTAAGAGCTCGATGTGTAAACAATGGCTTGTCAGTAATATGAAAGCAACTATCAATGTTATTCAGAAACAGCATTCATAAAAGCCTATAAGTCATTGTTCAACATAAGCAGTTTTAATAAGCTCTTTGTATTCTATCATATGACCTAACATGACGTGAGGAGCTGGATGAACGCGGTGTTATAGTTAGCATATTTCTAAAGGATGGCACTAATACTAAGCAGTTTTACTAAATGTCTTATGCATGTGACAGTGAGCACGAGGTGAGTGAAAAGACTTACACCCACATGCATCAACCTATTTAGGAAGTGCAAACGGTGCGAATCGGTAAATTCGGCCGTTTGCACTTCCTAAATAAGTTTTTGGGATGCATCATGCATTTTTGTGAAATTCGCTATTTTTAGCGATTTCCAAAAATGCAATTGCTTTTAAGGAATGGCAAATTTGCGATTCCTTAAAAGCAATGCATGATTGTTTTTCTAATTGCAAATTAGCAATTAGGAGGTGCAAATTACCACAAGGTTGAACCTCGTGGTAATTTGCGAAAAGTTTTGAAAATGCTCAAAAATGCATTTTTTTAAACTTTCATGTTTCAGACACACATGTCCTTAGGACATGTGTGTGTGCAACATGCACTTCTAATTGCATTTCTGGGGTGCAGGGGGGGTCCTTGGGACCCCCCTCTGCACCCTTGGAATGCATTAACAAATTGCGATTTTCAAAAAGAAAATCGCAATTTTTTAAAGCCTTCCCATTGATCCCTATGGGCCTTTTGGCCCATAGGAATCAATGGGAATTGCGAATTCACACTTTGGAATTCGCATAATATTTGCGATTCGGTAAAAATTGCGATTTTTACCGAATCCCAAATATTTTGCGAAAATATACATGCATCCCATTTTGCGAATTCCAAATTGCGATTCCCTATTTTTCGCAATTTGGAATTCGCAAAAGGCCGGGATGATGCATGTGGCCATTTGGGCCTTGTTCCTATACACATTATGAAATGGTTGTGTGGTGAAATAAAATTGAAACACAAATTAATTTACAGACATTCTAAGAACATTCTCAATCCTACATGTGATTAACTAATGTATTTTCACTGTTTATTTACTAGGATTCTAAATATTTTTCATTTACAGTTTTTCATACAAGTCATTTTCTAACAAACATTTCTACAGCATTTGATTCATTTGTTTAAGAGAAATGTAATACAGTGAGAAAGTCGTTTTTCAAAATTCATGCTCATTTATCCAAATCACGTCATCCACATAAAGTAGCGCAGGGATTTATTTCCTGCCCACCATCGGTACGTCCGCAACACTGGTGGATAGAGCCTCCTCAAAACCATTAATATACTGTAGGAGGAGTATGGGATCCAGTACACATCTCTGGAGGATGCCCTTCCCCAGCGGAAAACTGGGTGTGTGCTCACCAGCAGGCCTGTACCTAACAGATGCTGATATGTCAAAGTAAAGAGCACTCAAGAATTAAACTAGTCCAAGGTCCACCCATCGATCGCTCAACATGTCCCACAGCCTGGACCTAACCATACTGTTAAAGGCAGTAGATAGGTCCATGAAGGCCAGCCAGATGGAGACCTGCTTAGCGATGGTATACTTGCTAAAAAGCAGGTGTAAATTAGGACACTGCTCCACCATGCCCAGCCCCTCATGGAAGCCATACTGAACCTCTGTCAGTGTGTTAGACTGATCGACCCAGGCCAACAAACAGTCCAATGAACCTTGCAAGCAATTTTTATAGTAGAGTCCAACAGAGATTTTGGATGGTAACCGCTGGGGCACTGTGGGTCGCCTTTTTAAAAATGGGGACAATGGTGGTGATATGCCATGAGTCTGGAAGGGCACAGTAAAGTTGTTAAAGGAATGGCAAAGCAACGGGGCTCACAGTTCCTGGGCAGACTTATACATGGCCATAGGGACCCCATCCGGGCCTGGGGCCTTATTAGATGGAGACCTTTTCCGGAGAATATCTAATGGAGATTGGATAGGCAACCTCAGCCTTCTTAGATACCAATAGCATTACAGAATGATATAAAGCACGGATGTGGCCCTCCCAAGCCTTTGAGCTGATAGTTGTAATGGCTGAGTTGTCACTGGACCCCAAGGAACTGATATCCTTTATGACCCTCCAGAAGGATGTAGAGTCATTTTCCCGTATGATTGTACCAACCTTCCCTAGTGCACCATTTTTATTTCTTTATGTCTGTATATCAAAGCCCTTTGTACACTTCAATCAATCAATCAATCAATCAGAGTTCTTGTAAAGTGAGCTACTTACCCGTGAGGGTCTCAAGGCGCTGAGGGGAGGGGGCGCCGCTACTATTTGAAGAGCCAGGTCCTGAGGAGTCTTCTGAAGTCAAGTAGGTCTTGGGTCTGCCGTAGGTGGGTAGGGAGGGTGTTCCAGGTCTTGGTGGCGAGGTAGGAGAAGGATCTGCCACTGGAGGTTGTTAGTTGGGTGCGGGGGACAGAGGCAAGGGTGAGGCTGGCAGAGCAGAGCGGAGCTGGCGGGTGGGAGTGTAGAAGCTGAAAGGATGAGCTGGGTGTCGTCGGCGTAGGAGATGATGTTGAGGTCGTGTTGGCCGGCCACTTGTGCGAGGGGGGCCATGTAGACGTTGAACAGCGCTGGGCCGAGGGATGAGCCCTGGGTGATGCCGCAGACGATGTCGGTGGCTTCGGATCAGAAGGGCGGGAGGCGGACGCTCTGGGTTCTGGCAGAGAGGAAGGACGTGGTCCAGTCAAGGACCTTCTCTTGGATTCCGGCTTCTAGGAGGCGTGTCTTTAGAGCACGATGGCAGACCGCGTCGAAGGCCGCTGACAGGTCCAGGAAGATGAGGGCTGATGTTTTGCCTTTGTGTATTTGGTGCCAGATGTCGTCTGTGGCGGCGATCAGGGCTGTCTTGGTGCTGTGGTTTCGTCTGAACCCGGACTGGGATGGGTCCAAGATGTTGTTGTCTTCCAGGTGGCTGGCCAGTTGCATGTTGACGATATTCTCGATGACCTTCACCGGGAACGGGAGCAGGGAGATGTGCCGGAAGTTCTTGAGGTCCTTGGGGTCCGCCTTTGGCTTCTTGAGGAGGGTGTTGATTTTGGCATGCTTCCAGCTTTCCGGGAATGTCGCTGTTTCGAAGGAGATGTTGATGAACTTCTGTAGTTTGGGGAGCGATGGCTGTGTCTGCTTTGTTGAATACGTGGTGTGGGCTCGGGTCTGACGGAGATCCTGAGTGAATGGAGTTCATGACCTTGCGTGTCTAGTTGCCGTTGACGTTGGACCAGGAGGTCAGGCGGTTGGCGCTGGTGGTGTTCACAGGGGAGGTGGAGTCTGGCGTAGTCGGGGCGGTCATGGTGCTAAAGCTGTCATGGATGTCAGCGATCTTGCGACGGAAGAAGATAGATAGTGAGCCGCACAGTTCTTGTGAGGGCGGTATGTCGTTGGCGTTGGCGCTGGGGTTGGAGAGTTCCTTTACGATGCTGAAGAGCTCTTTGCTGTCGTGTGCGTTGTTATCCAGGCGTTCTTTGAAGGAGGATCTCTTGGCTAATCTAATGAGGTGGTGATGTCTGCGTGTGGCGTCCTTGTGGGCTGCGTGGTTTTCCAGTGTGCGTTCGTGGAGCCATATCTTCTCCAGTTTCCGGCATGCGCGTTTGGAGGTCTGAAGCTCGTCGGTGAACCAGGTGACTCTCTTGCTGGCATGATTGTTGGAGGGTTTCTTCAGCGGGGCGAGGGTGTTGGCGCAGTCATCGATCCACTGCCTGAGGTTGTGGGCTGCGGTGTCTGGGTTGGTGGGGTCGGTGGGTGGGTTCTGGGCGAGGGTGGTGATCAGCTGGTCTTCTGTGACTTTGTGTTCTTTGATTTTTTTGATGGTCTCTAGGTAACTCCCTTAGGGCCGTATGCAGTATTGTAGAAGTCTTTCTAAAAGGAGGGGTCAAACCAGTTTGCGCCATTTCATAAACAGGCCAGTAATGGCAGCTCCCAGACAAACACAGCTATTGGCCATTAGACATGGATCAGTCGGGTAAGTTAGACAAATATGTGTAATGTCAAGATGAATAATACACAGGTTTTTCAGCATTACCACCTGGTTCACGTTTCTCCAGGCTTAGGCTGGAACCTAACTGATAAAGAAGAAGAGGGGATACCACCCAGCCTAGCCTTCCTCTTGGGGAAGCCAATGCCTAACCATAAGGGATTGTGATCACTCAGTGCAGTGACAATAGTGCCTTACATGTGATCCACTTCCTAAGGGACCTAGAGGCAAAAATAAAGTCAATAATGAACCCATAGCCACTCCTCGAGCAGTAAGTTGGATCAAAGACTTCACAAGCATTAAGTAGGTCAAATCTGTTGACAACATTCAAGAGAGCCCTGCTTTTGCGACCCCTGACTCAAGGGCACCCCCTCAAGCTGGTTGCATTCAAGATGACTGACTCATCTGCCTGGGACAAAGAACCAAGCTGAATGTTGAAATATTCCCCAACCACAATGTGGAACCCCAACTTCAAGTATGCTAGATCCGATTCGAGCCCTAAGTAAAGCTTGACAGCTTAACCCCTTCCACACTCATGACGAGCTGGGCTCGTCATGGTGTAGCCTCCTCATACACTGATGACGAGCCCAGCTCGTCATGAATAATGGGAAAGTCAATAAGTCAGCACAGGGGGGGAAAAGCCTTAGCAGCCATGGAGTTAAAGATACTATCACATGCCTCAGCTGAACAAAGACCATTATAAAAATGAATGACAACCAGATGGATAACATTAGGCCAAGTTAATGAACGGGCTTGGATAGCAGGGCACTCACAGTGAAGCTGACAGATTTTACAACCCTCACAGGTAAGCCATCAAACCCCCCTTGGCCCGATCAGCAGTTGATGGAGTTGCCGATACCATATATGCGCAAATCCATCTATACTAACAAGATCCAAGGACTATGGGCCAGATGTAGGAGAGAAAATACCGGTCGGTAACGGCCGATTTTGGCCGTTACCGATCGGTATTTAGGATTTGGCATGTAGGGGCCATCATTTTACAGAATCGGTAAATTTACCGATTCGGTAAATTTACCGATTCTGTAAAATACTGAATCGGTAATTTTACCTATTCGGTAAATCCACATGTAGGTGACACTCCTAAGAGTGTCACAGGCCCTTAAGAATCGGTATTTTACCACCCAATCCAATTGGATGGTAAAATACCGAATTCAGGTGTGCATGCATATCTGTGCATGCACACCTGTGCAATGTGACACACAGACATGCCCTTAGGGCATGTCTGTGTTCCACATGGCACACAAGTCCGGAATTGGGGTGCTAGAGGGTGTCAAAGTCAAAGTGACACCCCCTGCACCCTTGCAGGATTCAGTATTTACCGATTCGGAAAAATACCAAATCGGTATTGCCCATTGATTCATATGGGCTTCATGGCCCATAGGAATCAATGGGCAATACCGATTCGGTATTTACTGAATTGGTAAATACCGAATCCTACCGATTCGCTAATTCTTCAATTCGAATTACCTACATCTCCCCCTTCATATTTACCGACTCTTAAATACCGAATCTGTAAAATTCGGTATTTAAGAGTCTGTAAATATGAATTACCTACATCGGGCCCTATGTGTCTTGCAAAGAAAGAAGGTAATGGCTGGCTGTAAGCGCAGCCCAATTATCATCATCCATTTCATTATGTAAACCTGTAATGTTCCAAAACAAGGATTTTAACCTGGGGGGTGGAATCATCCGGTGCTGCCAAGATACCCTTGGTGTTGACCACCAAATTAGTAATGGAGGTGGGGAAACTAACACAGTCAGCCCTTGGGTGGAAGGCCATCAATAGCCACAGGAGGGATAGAGACAATAGGTTTATTAGGGTGAGCTACTTCCCAGCCAAGCCCAGTAGTTTGTTTGCCTGGATCTAGACCTTCCTCTAGGGAAGATAACGGGACTAGCATTGCCATTCCTCAGCCAATTCACATCAGTCAAGCTCCCCAGAAGCCCAAAACGATTCCCCACACTAATGCTATAGAGATTAGCACAAGACCTCAACTACGTTTCAGGGTGTCAGCAGGGGTCCGATAGGTAGATAGTGGCCTATAAAAAAGCTGAGTAGTAACAGTTTGATTTTGCAGGGCTTGTGCCAGCCTTGAGAGAAAGCCCTAAGCAAACTCCCTGCTACTCTGGGGTTTAGGAATGAAATAATAACACAATCACCTGAGTATGCCTTTTGTGACTTCCCTACCCATCCCACCCTTATAGCCATGAAAACTACATTGAATAGCAAGTCCTGGCAGCAAATATTGTCATGAATCCAATGGATGGATTTTGAGATGAAGTCCTTGGTTGACTTTGTAGCCCCAGGGCGCAGGATTGGTACCGCTGCTAGCACGATGACATAGGGAGAAGCAGCAGGTGGCAGGTCACATCTCGATGAGGGAGCAAGGATTGGAGTGCAAAAAGTAAGAATGTGTTTGTGGGGAAAAGAGAGGATCATCCGGGGCACTTGGTCGGATATGCTGGAGCAGTGTGGGTAATGGGGCAAGATGCAACAGATGACTCAGTGGCAGCTCTCTCCCCTGGGTCCTGTCCTTCCCTTGGGTTCACAGTATCAAGCTGGCAGGGCTCTTGTTGACCCCTTACAGTGCAGTTACGAAGGGATGTAGAAGTCAAACTGGGGTGCCAGTGTCTTTATTAGAAATCAGCTTAGATAATTGTGTCTCAAATCTTTCAAGATGAGCAGTAAGTGTTTTCAACTTGCCACCCTATATTGATTCAAACATTTTGACCACACCTCGAAGTAGTAAACTCGGGGCCTGGTAGACGGCCCATTTGAGCTAACAGAAACATGTCCCCTCTGCGCCTGGCGAGATCTAGAGTTGTAAGATTTGCGGTTGATTGCCTTTTTTGACTTACTGCTAGTGGGTTTAGGGGCTTTAGGAGAAGAACTGATAGGCAGGGCGGCGCAAGAGGGAGGTGAAGCCACAAGAGAGGGAACTAAAAGATGCTGATGGTCCCCCACATTACTAGCCTCAGCCGCAACAGCTACTAACTGTGGTGTGTGATCAGGGGGCTGTCATGTGTGGAGACAACTTCACCACAGTATGCTGTAGGGACAATAGAGAGCCTTCTTTTCACTTAGAGTATTTGTTTATCAATTTTTCCCAAACCCTTTTTGATGTAACCATTAAGCGTGGAAGTATACATTTTGGCTAGGGATCCCCCGATTCTCAACTCTTGTTTCCATTATAACATATTGCAAGGAGGACTGACACTCTGTTAAGGAGATACCATAGTACCCTGCACACAGTCAAGCAACGTCCTAAAAAATGGGTTCTGCTCCCTCGGCTAGCAGCCTGCTAACAATGGGGACAACTTAATGCAGTGGATATCAGGCAAAATGTAAGAAAAGCTTACCCCGTGAAACAGGTGTTAGAAGGGTGGTCCAGCCTAGCCTCATTTGGCTGCGGATGGCCACAGATGGGCCTTCCTTCCACCCAGGATTAGCCCGGGCAGGCCAGCGCGCATCCCGTGCTGTGGGAGTGCTGCATGGAATAAGCGGTACAAAAGGGGTTGATGATGGACAGAGCTTCTGAATCAATCAGACACTCAGACCCAGTCAAGAGATCTGGGTTTAATCCATCACCGTTCTTTAGCCCACTCTGCCACCCCAGTTCAGACATGGCTATATGCAAATCAGTCTGACCCTGTGCCTCATGGGAACAGTGCAGCCCGAACTGCCAAGCCATTTCTTCCCTGGACCGGAAACAAGCATCCGAGGACCGGTTTCTGGCATTCCAGCCTTCTTCAGCCCGGCTTGCTTGAATCCAGTGGCAAAGTGAGCAAGGGACTCACGTCTGAGTATACCCTGCCACACTTATGGCGGCCAAAAGCGGTACAAAAGGGGTTGGTGATGGACGGAGCTTCTGCATCAATCAGACACTCAGACCCAGTCAAGAGATCTGGGTTTAATCCATCACCGCTCTTTAGCCCACTCTGCCACCCCAGTTCAGACATGGCTATATGCAAATCAGTCTGGCCCTGTGCCTCATGGGAACAGTGCAGCCCGAACTGCCAAGCCATGTCTTCTCTGGACCGGAAACAAGCTTCCGAGGACCGGTTTCTGGCATTCCAGCCTTCTTCAGCCCGGCTTGCTTGAATCCAGTGGCAAAGTGAGCAAAGGACTCACGTCTGAGTATACCCTGCCACACTTATGGCGGCCAAAAACGGTACAAAAGGGGTTGGTGATGGACGGAGCTTCTGAATCAATCAGACACTCAGACCCAGTCAAGAGATCTGCGTTTAATCCATCACCGTTATTTAGCCCACTCTGCCACCCCAGTTCAGACATGGCTATATGCAAATCAGTCTGACCCTGTGCCTCATGGGAACAGTGCAGCCCGAACTGCCAAGCCATGTCTTCCCTGGACCGGAAACAAGCTTCCGAGGACCGGTTTCTGGCATTCCAGCCTTCTTCAGCCCGGCTTGCTTGAATCCAGTGGCAAAGTGAGCAAAAGACTCACGTCTGAGTATACCCTGCCACACTTATGGCGGCCAAAAGCGGTACAAAAGGGGTTGATGATGGACGGAGCTTCTGAATCAATCAGACACTCAAACCCAGATCAGTTGACTGGGGGTGAGTGTTTGATTAGTTCAAACGCTCCGTCCATCATCCTCTTTTGTATCGCATGGAATAAGAGCACCCACTGGGCCAATCAGAACAGCCTGGCCATCTCCTCCTGGCAGAAGATTGCTGCTCTGAATGCTGATTTAAGTAGTTTGCCCCACATAGGGTCCAGCGCCCAGCACACACAAACAGAAGACACTGGATTCTTCACTGCGAGAGTGCTGCAGGATTGCTGCAGAGAATAAGAGCACCCAATGTGCCAATCAGAGCTACCTGGCTGTCTCCTACTGGAGGGGTTTGCCACTCTGAATGCTGGTGGAAATGATCTACCCCATATAGAGGCTAGCGCACACAAACAGAAGTCTTTCGTTTCCATAATGTGGGAGCGCTGCAGGGAATAAGAACACCCGCTAGGTGAATCAAAGCAGCCTGGCCGTCTCCTCAAGGCTGGAGAGTGCCGCTTTGAATGCTGCTGGATGTGGTCTGCCTCGTAAAGCATCCAGCGCCAAGCGCCCAGCACACACAAACAGAAGTCATCAAGTTGTTTAAGCGACTAAAAAGATTACATGCCACCAACAGAATACTGATAAGGCACACTAAAGAGAGTGAACTGGAAGAGCAGAGACATTTGAGAGGAAATGTTGCTGTGTTTAAAATATTGCAAAAAAAGCATTGGATTCACTTAAATGGTCCTTTTTATATGCGACATCACGGAGGCTGGGGGTTCCAATGAGCTTTTACGATCTTGTCCGCCTCTTGTATGCTATCTCACTGGCCCTGCTTTGGGTGAACAGCATCTTAACTGACCAATGTATGCTCTCTTGTGGTACCAGGCAGGGGCCCCCTGTCACCCTTACTATTCATCATTGCTGTGGACCCCCTTATGGGGCATTTTTAGATGTATCATTTATCGCGCTGGCTATGGTTTCACTACGGCCCTCTTTTAGCTTCTTCTTTGTACGCAGATCACGTGATGCTATTCTTAAAGACCCTGAAACCAATCTCGTTCCCCTTCTTCATGAAATTGTGTGCTTCGGGGAGTTCTCTGGACTCGTCATCAAATTGAATAAATATGAAATATTTCAATTGGCTTGCTCCACAGCCCCCTTCTTTCTTGACTTCCCCCTGCATGGGTGCCTGGACCCCTGCAGGTACTTGGGCGTCTTCCTACATCATAGCGCTGAGGAAGTTATCTGTCTCAACTGCAGACCTGCGATTGACAGATTTTCAACACAATTTGATCATTTAGATTCAACTCCCCCTATCGATTGCTGGTAGAATTGCCACCATCAAAATGGTGGTGCTACCCCATTTTAAAAAATCTTTTTCTCAACATTCCCATAGTTTTGTGGGCACACTCCGCAGCATGCTTATTCGACTTGTCTGGGCCAGTAAGCAACAGAGAATCACTTTGCAAACACTGACTATGCTGTATCTGCGTGAGGGGTTTGGTGTCCCAGATTTTTATCTTTACTACCTAGTTGCACAGGCACATTTCGTGTACTATTGGTACCATCCTGATGCTTGACTACCATACTTGAAACCGAAATGGACTCAGACTCGTCCATTCTCACTTTCCACTATCATACACAAGGCCTACCTAGGACTCCCTCAAAAATACAACCACTCCTAACAACATACTGGGCCTGGATTAAGCTACAACGGTATCTGGGCACCGACCTCCTTTATTCCCCACACATATAGCTTTTCGACAGCCCTTGGCTTCCAATAACCACAGAGAAATCAACCAAACAAACCATAGCCTGCGTAAACTCTGAGTGAGTTCAATGCACAGCTGCACTCTGTAGCCGCCCTATGGGAAGGACACGATGCATCCTATATGGACAGAGTTATCTTTCATAGACTACATAGCACCATGCGCACCACGCTTCCATCTTCCCATGCGGAGTCAGAGCACTTTCCCCCGCTCACCTTGGTCATCACATAGACTAGCAGTGCCCATTTAGTCTCCTGGATACTATATCACTTATCCTTGACACTTGGACTTGCGGTGGGGTGTGGTTGGGGGTGGGGCATCGGGTGGCATGGGAGAGGACACAAAATGGCTCTATTGCTGTGAATAAACACGGTTTGTATCTGACAATCACTAGCATAAATTATTACATTTTAAATATTTACACAGGGCATACACTAGCCACACCTGCTAGCGAAAATGGATCCCACCTAACCACACTGCTGCTCTAGGTGTACAGTGGAACATGCCGATTTTTCACATCTGGCGTGCAACTGTGCATCAATACTAGCATACTGGGAGGAAGTTTTTCGGCAACTCTCTTGGATGATTGAGTCCGAGCTCAGCCCGGCCCGCTGATGGCACTGTTGGGCTATGTCAAGCCGCAAGCTACAGGAGTTGAGCGTTATGCCGCCATTGAATTGTTTCTTGCTAAATGTCAGGTCTCTCTACATGGGGTAGATCCACTGTCCCCAAAGTGAAGGCTTGTATTCGGGACATGATTTATTGTGATGTTACGAGTGGCATGCATGCTGCATTTGCAACCACCAACCTCCAGACCCAAAAACATATGGCAGCCATTGCGGAACTATTTACTTCTTTACCCAGATAAGAATGGGGGCGCATGTTGTACTTGAAGCATGGCCAATTATTGCGCTACATGTGAGCACACACTTACAAATCCTTTTTTACTATTGTACCCCAGGACACCCTCCCAGTAAGGTACTGCTGCCCTACTCTTCAATGTAGACCAACAGTCCAGCTATTCAACTATCCCCATAGTCGCATCTCTGGTTCCCTAATCATTTCTTCCCATCGTCACGCGCATTGTAACTGATGCCGTCTAATTCCTCTATGAATATTCTGTATTTTTGTTATTGATGATGCATGTGCTGATGATTATTTTATTGCATTCATGTTCCCCTTGTCTATCTCTTTGTTCCTCTCCCCTCTCTTCCTGTTGGTATCCATTGTTGTAAAACTCTGTAAATAAAGTATTAAAAAAAATGTATTTACAATAGTGTGATTATTTATGGATTCTAGAGCCTGACTCCAAAACATCATCATAGAAGTGGGGCCTGTCAAGTCCAGAATCCTTGGTGTGGCTCACAAGCTCTGAAATCAAGCTTTTGTGCTACTCGCAACTGCAAACAGTACCGCTCTCACAGAGACATTGACGCTTGCACCGAAATCAGCATGAGCTGCTGTCAGCCCATCTCTTCACACAACATCATTGACAGTCCTTGGGGGACTTCCAATGCGAAACTCCATCTTGCATTTCCATGACACCTGGCCTGCTCTTCACGCCACACCGACAATCACCTGGAAAGTTCTTCTTGCTCTTCACAACCGTCTCCAACACGAGTGGGACTCTTGCCACCAAACTTGAGACGGTAAAACCTCAGCAGGGCTAATCTGGGACTGTATCTAACATGTGCACCTTTGTGGTAAGCCTGAGCATTTGACTTTGACCTGGTCTATTACGAACAGATAGCTGATGCTGGAGTTTTCTGCTTTCAGATGCTATTTTTCACTTTATTCTTTAAAAATTCATAACTCCAGTTCTGCTGATTAGATGTTTGTCATTTTGGCCTTGTTTTGTTTATTAAATTCATCTCTGTTATTAAAAGCTGATGTGGGATCTGGTGAGTGGTGTTTTCACTGTTTCACTGTTTGAAGTATTGCAGAAATACTTTAAACATTGCCTCTAAGTTAGCCTGACTGTCTGTGCCAAGCTACCAAGGAGTTGAGCACAGTTTAATTTGGGGTTTGCTTGTGACTTACCCTAAAAAGGATTGTGGTTGCTGCTTAACCAGGACTCACACCCCAGTCAAACAACAATCCAACTTCTTACACAATCACAACATGCACATCTGAAGCAGCAGAGCACCCTCACCAAAGGACTAAAGATACAGCACCCTCACATCTGACATCTAGTCAGGCATATAGGCAAAGGATATATACCACACAGCCATCTGGCACATGCCCACAATTGATATTCATTTGGCCCTGGTCCAAGCAACAGTTGCATCCTTGAGGGTCCTACCCTGGACCTGATCTTGCAGATCTCTATCAGAAGTTTTGCAGGTGAAAGTAACAGTTCTCTTCCTCCAACAACTCAGTGTAACAGAAAATAGATGGAGACTCAACAGAGATGCATCAAATGTAATGAAGAATGGCTTAATGGTGGAAAAGTCCAACTAAATGCTGACCTCTCTACAAATTTCTACCAAATGCATGACCGCCTTCAGAGGGAACACTGTGACAGGAAAGAACAGAGACAGCATAGTTTCAGAATTTAGATACAATGTAATTGCATCCTTAAACTAGAATTCCAGACCCAATGCAAGGACCACATGTTCCAGAAATACCCTAAGATTGGGGAAGGGCACACCAGGAACACCAGCTCACCCAATCTACTGACTGATGATTATCAAAGTCAAAAAAGTATTACGGGACATACGTTGTAGAGAACCCTCCCGTTAGGGCCTAAGAGCAGCAGACTGAATGGCAGCCAAAACCAGAGACAAGTCCAAGAGACTTTTCTCACAAGAATTTCTAAACAAGCCCATAAAATTGCTGAGAAGATTGAAGACAAAATACTCTAATACCTCCACAACCCCCCCTTCCCCATAGGCTTTCTATTGGGCTTGATGGCCCCCATTAGGTCTTCTGAGTGGAAGCCGACACGCTCCAAGCAAACCTTTCCTGTAGAAGTCACACCAGCTGCCACTCCCAATTAATATTTCTTTGCACACCATCTCTGGATCACTGTCCTTTGATGATTTTAGACATCTATTGAATAGATGGCCACATAGAGTCCTTCTCAGGCACAAAGGCCTTCCCAGCCATCCCAAGCAGTGCATCCTCTAGAGTAACAGAGCATAGGAAAGAAGAATGGAGAGGAGACTTAACCACTTATGGGCTAACTCTGAGCAGCAGCTCTTTGCCAAAGTACTGAGAGCAAGTCCTTCTAGGGCCACCAACTTATTATCGCAACCAAAATACTCACACGTACCCAAAGCAGAAGCCAGTACTTGGCACTACTGACCAGGAAGCTTAGAGTCCTCTACAGGTGACATACCACAACTTCTATCTCTACCTTCTGTCAGGATAGGGAGTAGGCTAGCCAATCATTTAGGTCATGCAGTACCCACTGTGTTGCATCTCCTTGAAGAAAACTTTCAGAGATAACTTCATGCCAGGGGAAAGGGGAACAGCAAACTGCAGAAATTGACAACAGGCAAGTGTTAATATAAGTATCCTCTAAATGCTGGGGTGCCATGAACTCCCTAGGCAGAGCAGAATAATGATATCCTGAATGCCGTCCATTTTGAAGTAGAGAGCCTGCACAAACGTATTCATCCACTTCAAGCTGACGATCAGCCAGAATCCATCTGTAAATTTAGTAACAATTGTCATGGGAGCAGACCTCGACCCTTTCCTGTTAGAAGAACTGGAGAGACAGTCTTCAAGTTCAATGCAGATGGCCTACAGTGCATCCTGCCTGTCCACGGTCAGGCCATGGAGTTTTCACTTCACATGAACCTTGAAGAGGAGAGACAAACTCAATCTTCTATCTTACTCACAATTTGTTTGTTACTAAATTATTCATTCTCAGGTCCATCCACTGACTTAGGAATCCTTGAATTCTGCCGCCCACTGGAGGATCAGATGAATCCAGAGAACAGCCAGGAAGACTAAAAAGAAATGGATCGAAGAATCCCAAAAGAAGACCTGTAATCCTAGACCGAGCGCATCCTCTTAGTCCAATTGCCCCACCCTTTCCCAGATCTGATGTAGCCTGATGCTTAAATCTTTAAAACCCTGTCAGACATAGTAATATTGCCCATCCAAACATCTGGATCTCTAAGAGGAGAACCAAGCAAAAAAAAACTAAAAAATAAATTCTCTCAAGGGATTCCACCATCCACTAATAGGTCCAGAACAACACAATTGTCCAAGAAGCATTGATCACAGTGTGCACCACCTGAAAAGAGGCATTAGCAGGGAACAACACCTGAAATTCTACCCTATTAAGTAAATCAGAAAAGTCCTCTCCAACCAGCATAGTTAACTATAGGTGACTGAAGATCGTTCTCCGGGCTCTACTGGGCATATGTTGAGTGTGGAAGTCCTCAGTGCTAGGTGATCTGGTTTACGGAGAGTCCCATCCACTTCCCTTTCAACCACATTGGGAGATGTAATCTCCAGGAACCAATTTGAAATTACCTGCCAGGTACAAAACATTAAATCCATCTCCATTTAGGGTCCCAATAAGAACAGCTGGATTTATATCTGGTGATAATGGGTAGCTGAAATTAACATTTTCAGCCAGTGCTCACACTCTTTAATCTGGCTATTTTTAATTCTTCTTCACTTAATTAGGAATATAATACAGACCTGGTTTATGGTTAACAAAAGCATGCAGATCCATTTTCTGGCTGGAATAACAGGTTCTTTTAGGGAGGAGTGAGCATTCCATGCTCTCATGTTGTAGAAGGGGTATAGGTGAATCTCAGACTGTGTTTGTGTCCACGGCTACAGTACTTGATTTTACCAGGTGCGTTTTGTCCTGGTAAAATCAGGCCCATTGTTCTTGCGCCCAGTAAACCAAGGTGCAGGAGCATCTGTGAGGCCAGAGAGGTATCCATCCTATGGGATACCGTTCTGGCAGACATGTAATCAGGGGCCTAAAAGTGGAAGATTTGGGTCTTCTATTTAAAACATAGTGGTCAACATAAATGCTTCCTAAACCCCTGGAAGAGCTGTAATGAATTTTGGAGAAGGACACCAAACTTGCATTAAGGGTGCAGCACTGGTATTGGAAACGTCCACTGTGTCATCAGTCAGACCAAGGTTTTCTACAGTGAAGTCCAACCCCATGGTAAATACCTCAATATCCATCAGTCTCACCCTAGAGTCAGGGAGAAATAATACATCCGAGCCATTTGATGCTCCAGAGACAACTGTGAAAAAGGAAGAGATACAGAAAAAACCAACAACAAATCTTCTCTCACAGAACTCCCTTGATCTATTGCCACAATCTCATTCTTTTGTCTGAACAGCTCAACCTGGGAGATCAATGGCACCTAAGGCGAAATACCAGTGCCAATCAAACCACCTTGTGAGGAACAACACCTAGTGCAGGTTGAAGGAAGGATTGCATATAGACATTCTGAGGTGCAATATATTCTGTGGAGATAGTGACGCTGAATGAGCCAGAGCCTATCTGATGTAGCAAATGTGCCAGCAGCCATTTTGTCTTCTACATAGTCATCAACGTCCAGGGAGCCTAAGTCTGTATTCCACGCTTCTTGAAAGAGCAGGATTAGGTAAGAGGTATTGGCCAATACTGTGTGGTAAATCTGTAAAATATGTTTCTCACTCAGGTGTTCAACCTGGCCTTTAGTAAGATGTATTCTGGGTGCTGTCCTAAGTGAATATGTAGGGGTCTAGTGTAAAAATTTGAGATTTGTGTATCTAAAATTCCATTTGTAATCCTTCAAAGTATTTCATATTGTCAGCTTTTCCAAATGTCTCCTAGTTTTGAGATCCCAATAACGTTCACAATTTGGTTGTCAGGAGCTTTACCTCTAATGGGGAGCCAGTCCCCAAACAAAGCAGAGTTTCCTGTGAAAACCTACTTTGTCATTAGATCACTTTCAATGTGCTGTACCAATCAGCCGGTGTTGTGGTGGTCACCATGGAGAGGTCCAGAGAGGCTTAAGTATGATCAAGATAAAGATGCTGCAATGGAAAATGTTGAACTCCAGTCAATATGCTGGATCCTCCCTGCCCCCAAATGCCCATTCATTAAAGACTGATAGTTGGGCCGCTCAAAAATAGAGTCTTATATCAGCCATGACAAGGCTACCATCATAAAGTAATTGTGTGCACTTGGCCATAGATATCCTCAATTGTTTACCCTGATAGAGATGTGCATTTAGGGCAATGAAAAACGACTCTGGGATGTTCTGCTGAAATATTTTTAATGTTTATAGAATTTTAGGGGGTAGTTTCCTTTTAATCAGTGCTATTCTTCCCACAGTTGATTTTTTTCAATTTTCGAAGATAATCACTGGTTTGGGTTATGAGTGGTGGATCCAGTGCCATTGAGTCCCCAGGTATATAAAGCTAGTGCATAAAATGTGGATTTGTGGTTGCCATGGCGTCTCTTCAACACCTTCTGCAAGAGTGTGAGACATAGGGGCCTATTAAGTGATGTGCTCGGATGAAGAGGGGCCTGTGAGCCACAAAGAAAGATACTCAGTATTCTAGCAGACTGTTTCACTCTGATACCCAGAAGAATAAATCCCTGCATACCATTTAGCCAAGGGTTCAATAGCCAGAGCATTAAGGATAGAGGACAAGAAGCATCCTGTCTGGTCCATCATCAAATGGGGAACAGGTCAGAGAGGAATCTGTTCACCCCCCCCCCCCCCCTGCTGCAAGTATAACATTTCTGCATATGATAGGAAATCCAATCACATATTCATGAGCGGATCTCTAATTTGTGCAAAAAATAAATATAACAAAGAGGTAGCAATTTGCACTCCAAACATTAGGCAAGCAGCCAATAGAAACATCTCAAGATGTCCATCATCCTGTGGGTTAACATACATATTAATATAAAATGTAATAGCAGCTTTTTAGAAACCTTTCTGGGGACCCAAAAGTGAGTCCCCTAAATAAGAAATGATTTTCTTAAATGGCAAACAAAATTTAACACAATCATCTCTTCATTTGCCTAAATAATCACCAAATGTGGGGTCAGTGCAAATAACAGTATTGCACCTTTTATCAGTGTAGGAAAATGCCACTTTTTTATGGACAGTTAGTTTTTTCCTGTTTGTTTGTTTTTTACTCTGAGCACTAGTGCACTGCTAACCAGACCCTAATCCACATGCACTGGCCCCTAAAACAAGGCAACATTGTCTACTATACTGATTAGCATATGTAACTTACCTATAAGTCCCTAGTATATGGTACAACCGTGTATCTCATGGCCTGTTACTTAAATATCACTAGTGGACTGCAGCATCTATTGTGTCACCACTAAAGTGACCATGCAAAGCATGGCTCCACACATGTCTTTGCAGCATGGATTGACAGGTTTAAAACTGCTAATTCGACATTGCAAGATAAACCTTTCACCAGGCCCAGGCTTTGTAGTTATAAGTCACCCCTAAAGAATGCTCTACACGTCCATAGGGCAGAGTGCATGGTATTTAAACAGTAGAGTGTATGCACTAATGTTTTAAATGTTTAAATGCCCTAGCATTCTCCAATGTTGTTTTTCACTGTGATATGGTTTCCTGTCCCATCGAAAAGTGCTGGGTTACATTATAACCCAAGTATAATGCATATTTTCAGTTTGGGAATAGCTAGAAAAATGATTCAAGGACTCATTTAAATAGTAATTTAAAATTCAACCTAATGTGCAAGTCTGAATTTATATTACCATTTTGAAAATCACATTTGTAGAAAGTTGTCATTATTCTGCCTTACCCAACTGTGCCTTACTGCTAGTTTTCGGTGTCACCTGACTGTTAATGACTATCCTCTGTTCGGATGTGTATTTCTCGCAGAAAGCGGCCAAATGGTCTGGGTGTGGCAGATGTTTGTTTTTCTCAGTGTGTTGGCCTGTGGAGCTGTGCGAAGTCCATTCCTGAGCTTAAATAGAAACCTACCCAGTCACTGGCAGATGTGATTCATCATCATCATTTTCCTTTATTTCGATCAAATAGATCATAAAAGGTGACATCCAAATAGTTAAACAGTACAAAAGTTATTGCATATATGTCAACAATAATTAAAAAGGCTTTACAGTTTCCTGGTGAACAAATCAGACAATATCAGAAGTTTACCTAACATACATCACACATTAGATTTTTAAAATGACAGAGATTGTGTGCACTGTGTTTCAGTTAAGAATTACGAATACATTGAATTTTTTTTTTCAAATGTGCCAAGACTATATCAGTGCATACAAGGAGTACGAATGTACCACATCGCAGTTAAAAATTTGGCTACCGCAAACACATTGGAGGCGATACGTCCGTTTTTAATATTCTGTAGGCAGGCAAGTAGTGCCTGAACCCCAAGTTTTTAAGTAGGGGAACAAGCCAATACTTTCTTGGTTTCTGATAAGCCTTACAGAAGATGATGACATGCAAATCAGTTTCCTGTTGATACGAGCATGCTGGACATAGCTCTGGGGTGAAGGGATGGGACCAGGTACTACTAAACTCTTTAAGGGGGAGTGTGCCATACCTCCACTGTAGAAATAGTTTTCTTGTCAGAGCAGGGCTAATTTTATCAAGGACAAGTTCCAGTTGATAGGAGTCTTTAAATGTAATAAATGAATGTGTTAGGGACCCCATACGTGGATTCTGTAATGATGCTGTTGTTTTAAATTCATAGTAGTCCTTTGATAAAGATTTACGGGATACCCTGTTGAAAGCGTTGGCTGGGTCCAGCCACAGTTCCGGCCTTCCCAGACTCTCACATATCTTTTTAGGTTTCGACCTGGCGAGGGGCACGAAGTGCCCCTCCCAGTTTGAAAACTTTTGTCTTCAGTATGGATGTCGGCACCGCCTCTGCCTCTCATTGGCTAGCTCCATAAATGGAGGCTAGCCATTGGGAGACAGAGGCTGTCAATCACGCTTTCTCTTGAAAACGCGATTCGGGGGCGTTTCTGGTGCTTTTTTTAAGCCCGCCCCTTTGTCCCGGGCCCCGCTGCGATTGGCTGCCGGCCCGGGACACCCCCGTGACGTCATTCCCCGGGCCGCGCTGTGATTGGCTGCCGGCCCTGGGACCTGACTTGTTAAATGTTTGAGGCTTGTACGCTGACACGAAAGAAGGACAGACTGGAATATTTTAGATACTAATTAAACCCTTTTCTAGCTCGCACTTGCAGTCAAAGCTTCGTGTTTTACCGTCAAATGCGTCTTAAGTTGCCCCTGTCCTGAGACAACAAGTTGTGGTACCTGTCGGAAATGCCCCTGTAAACTGAGCCTCGCATCGCCTGATGTCTCCTTTCAGTGTGTGTTTCACTCATATTGTGGCCTACCCTAAATCTGATATCCACGACCAGCAGGGGCGAACCCCCCCTGCGGCGCAGAGGGAGTGGGGGGGGGGGTAAGAGGGCAACCCTTGCAACCCTCTTCACATTCTGCCTGTGGGCCCTTGTCATTTTACGTTATTCCACTGATGTCAAGGCCGCCATTAAAAGCCGAGAGCAGTCCAAGTCCTGCACAGTCAATCAAAGATCAGATAATTTTCTGCGGGGCATTCGGAGGGAGACGTGTAGGTGCGGCGTGGCGTGCCTCCCATCAGCCATGTTGTCATAAAATAAATACCCGCCAGACCATGGGGCTGTAAAGGTGAGCTTCACGGGCAGCTGCGAGGATGAATGAAAACAGACAGACCGTGAGAGCCGGGCCGAGGTGTCGGGTGACCAACCCTGAGATGACAGCCAGCATTTACACGCTGTTAAAGCCATGTTGGCGCTTTGACAGTGTTGGGGGGGGGTTGCGCGCAGGGCTGGCCGATGAAAGAATAAGGCTCATATTCTTTGAGGAAACCGCCCGGCACCGGCTGCGACGACAGTACCTGGCGCTGGGACGTGCACGTCTCCTCTGCAGATCGCCTGCCTCGGCTGGCATCAAGGTCAGCCATCATCTGTGCAGCAGGTGCAGTGGCGCCGGGCTTGGGACGCGAGTGACCCTCTGCACCCCAATTAAGGCTGTCCGTGACTGCCCAATTCGGAGGCAAGAGGCCTGGAGAGCATTTACTGGTTGCTTTACGGCCCGTGACACCTGCTGGGCCGCTGTTTGTCACATGTCCACCCAGAGGCGGCCGTGCTCGGACAGTGCCCTGGTCAGACAGACCTGCGGCGCCCTCGCTGCTGCTGAATAAAATGAGGTGTGGGGTGTGTGTCCTAATTACAGTATTGACCTCTGAACACAAACACCTTCACTCCAGCGCCCCCAACGCTCACGAAGCACCCATTAGCTCTGGCATGCTAATTCAAAGTTGTTTGCTGGGGGGAGGGGGGAGGCTATCCAGAAGGTGAGAGGGAAACGGGGGGGCAACGAAGGAGGCTGGCGATGTGCAAAGGAGCGCACACAGCACAATAAAAATTATTACAAGTGGTTCCTACTGAATCCCGGGAGCCATGTGGGGTGGCTCTGTTGTTTGCCGGTCTCTAATGCAGACAGCTCTGCAGCCCTCTGTAGATTGGCGCCCTGGGCCCAGCTCGCCCTGTGCAGACCTCCCTGTGACTGCAGGGTGTCCCCGCTCTAGAGGGTAGCTAAGGTGTCTCGCACAGCGCCGGGCTGGACCATTCCTCTCAGACACCTGATCTGGACCACGGGGGCCACTCATGCTTGCACGGGAAATACTGAGCTGCACAGTCCCGTATGGATCCCACCCCTCCGCTTTTACACTTTCCATGTCTTTATAATGGGCAGGAAAGCAGTTTAGAGATTGAGAAATGCCGGCAGAAAGTTTTTTTGCGTGGATTCTGTTTACACCAAAACCTATGAGCAGCTTAATTCGGCCTCCTGCCTGGACCGAACCCCACCCACGTCAGGTCTCAGATGATTCCTTGCATTCCCTGCAGGCATGTTTAGTGCCAGAGTCCTACAGCACAGCCGCCGCCTCTCTCCTGCTGCACTCCTCCTGTGTATCGCTCAGGGCAGTCAGAAGTGTCGCGATGGATGCGACGACAGACACCGTGAATGAATAGCCCGCGGTGACAGTCTTATGGGCGACCACGAAGGTGGGGGTTTCATCCACATGGAGAAGCTGCACCCCTGCATTCAGGGCGCTGTGGCTATTTTAAACTGGGCGTCCTGCTGTGCCAATCCAGCTAAAAAAGACTGCTTAGGTCCGGTGTCAGGCGTTGAAACAAAAAACAGGTGTCTAAAGTTAAAGATTTTAACAACCACTGAGCCACTGTTTATGCACATGGAGACTTCCACTGGGCGTGGAAAGACGTTTATTGATTTTCTCGTTTTCTGAAGGTTTTCATTAACGTTGCAATAAAAATACATTTGACAATTTGACTTTGCATGTATCTCCGGCCGGTTAGGAGCAGGCTGCATGTCACCTGGACGACCTGTTGTTTCCACGAAGTGCACGACCAGTTGGATCCAGTCCTTTTCTTTCTGGTTGCAAAATCATCGCATTCTGGGAGTTGTAGTTCTGTTTAGTTAATTTTAACAAAAACAATACAGACGCCAGAAAAGACAATTTGTTGATGGGAATTCCAATAGTGAGATGGCGTCACCTGTTAACCCGTCACTTACACTGGCGTGACTGAGGTTACCCGCCCTGGCGAGGAAGTGCTTTACCTGAAACATGTTTGACATCTGTGTGGCCAATTCGAGAGTTCCTTTTCTCCAGCCCGTCTCCGAAGGCTGCATGTTGTGTCTCGCCTTTTATAAGCAGGGCAGGTTTTAACTTCACGTGAGTTAGGCATCCCTGATTTGGTTATCGTTTTTGCATACACCCGAAGACAAGAAGTAACCTTGCTCCCAGCTAGGTGTAAAGAGATTTTATTGTAGTGGATATTTTAGTACTGTTATATAATAAACGATTATTCATTCATAAAGCGATTTTTTTAAATAATTTGCCTCATCTCACCCTACTTTCCTGATTGTTGATCCACACTATCGTAGCACGGGATTGCCAGTAATGCTATACTGCGTGTTTGCTCTTCCAGGTTCACACCCAATAGCAATTTCAGGGTGGTATGAAATCCTACTCTTTATATTCAACTTTTTTTGAGTAAGTAACAGTTTCTTGAGATTTGTTTTACCGCATAATGCACCATAGCGATGACCTCGGTTCCACAAGTTCACGTGGTGTATTTTACTTTGCATATTAATACGCTAATGCTGTGTAAAGGAAGGCAGGTCTTCGCTGCTGCATGAAGCTATTGGCATTGTAAATGACAATGCCATTTATTTATCTGTTTTCAAAACCAACACATAAATAAAAAGTTTGTCATTTACAATGCAAACAGCTCTAACTTTTCCGAAGGCGAAACCATTGCATTGTAAATGCTTGTTTATATATTTCAGCCAGGGAAGGTTCGTTAGATTTGATAGAGATAAAATTTCTTGCAACTCCTTCCTGTAGCTCTTGAGTTCTGGGGTACTCCAAATTCGACGCCAGAAAGTTAGAGGTTTTAATCCCAGTTCTTCCTCAATGGTTCTTAAGCCCAGATCTAATCTGAGCGGCAGAAGTGGGGTACTTGGCGGTAAGGCCAACATCTGCCTAATGAATTTGTTCTCCATGATTGTAAGACTTTGGGCGATAAGGTGGCCCCACAACTCCCCCCGTGTGTGACTGCCCCCCAGGCCTGCATTTTATAGATTTGAAGCACTGGGCCGAGGGGTTTGTGGGTTGATTTATTTGCCATCCTTGCGATACCACTCCTTAACTGAGCTAATTTGAGGTTGGCCTTTGTCCGATGTGTGTCCCAAGTCAAGTTTTGATTGATGGTCACCCCTAGGTATTCGAAGGTGTTAACCCTCCCTAATCTCAGTGTATCTATGGTGGGAATGGGGCGTGTTGAGAGAGGAGGACTAAGAATCATATATTTGGTTTTCAGCGCATTGATCTCCAGTCCCCGATCGACACAGAAGGCTTCGAACCCATCCAAAACCCGTTGGATTCCCATCGGGGATTTAGACAGCAGCAGACTGTTGTCCGCAAGCATGATGGCGGGCACCCTGCTGCCGCTGGGCTTTGGAGCATCAATGTTGGCTATCCTAGTCAGGAGGTCAACTACCCCGTTGACAAAGAGGCAGAACGGATGTGTATTTCTCCCAGAAAGCAGCCAAATGGTCTGGGTGTGGCAGATGTTTGTTTTTCTCAGTGTGTTGGCCTGTGGAGCTGTGCGAAGTCCATTCCTGAGCTTAAATAGAACCCTACCCAGTCACTGGCAGATGTGATTCACACATAATAGTTAAAAGTAAAACACACATGAAGTGCTGCAAAAGTCGGGAGGGTCAAACATGGGAACTTTTTTCCCCATTGGTTAGGAAATGGCCAGGAGTTTTCTCCACCCACAGGCTGGCAGTAGGCACAAATGTGGCATCCCAGTAATCTTTAAATTACGCTGCTGGACCTGTGGAAGACAGAAGGACCACACTTGCTGTTGTGACCAGTGAAGAGATGTCAAAGGGTGTAGAAGTGCTCCCAGTTGCACCCAAGACTAAAATGTTGACCCCAAGGGTTATTTGGCTGACCTCCTGTTAATCTATAGCAACACAGGGGGTCAGGATAGTATTCAGGGCTCGAGCGGGTCGGGGATGTTTTCAGGGCTTGGGGGGTCAGGGTAGTTTTTAGGGCTGGGGGCAAGGTAGCTTTAAGGGCTTCGGTGGTTTGGGTTCTTTTTGGGGCTCAGAGGGGGTTGGGTTAATTTTAGGACCCTGAAACTGGGTTAGTTCTTAGGTCTGGGAGGCATGGTCATTCTTAGGGCTCAGGGTTGAGGTTGGGGTCATTTTAAGGGCTCAGGGGGAAGGGCTTGGTTGTGAACTGTACCACACATATCCCTTTACCAGTCATGCCTTTACCATGAAATTGCATGGTAAAGGCATGCATGGTAAAGGCATGCAGGGTAAAGGAATGCATTGTTCAGAAGTATTCAGGGCAGCATTGTAGAGGCACTCATGGTTTAGCCATGCATCCCTCTATCGTACAGCCAGCCCAATTACCTGGAGAGCCCAGCTGATGAGTTCCAACTAGACCTGCCCTGGTTCCTGCTGGTGGCTCATAGTAAAGTGATAGGTATGAATAACAGGGGCAACCCTGGAGCTTGACCCAGGGGTCAAATAATACTGGAATCCAAACAGTGGTTCAAGTACAACAATAAGATTGAAAAGGAATTTGAAACAAAAGAAACTACATTCAAAGAGCATTAAGTTACAAGATAAAAAAAGGAAAGAGAAAGAGCCCAAAGACTAGTCCTAACCAACTAGTAAAACACTGGAAAGGAGCAGACAGGGTAGCTCCAACTGAGATGAAAGATCAAAGATGGATTGTGAGAACCGTAAAAATAACAACTGACAAATTGGCCAGAACCCATGGGAGCATATGCAAAATGAACTGTGCATATGCTCCTGGAATATCAATTGTTTAGCCACCAAAATGCTGGACCCAGAATTCGTAGCTTATATAAGATCTTTTGACATAGTGGCTTTACTGGAAACATGGCTCGCCGAACCCCCACACCTCCAGGGGTACTTACGCTTTTTCACAGGTGCCAAAGGGACAGCTAAGTATGGGCACCTTAAAGGCGGCCTAGCAACATACGTAGCAACCACTAGTTTTGTCAAGATAGAAGAAATTGGGCCTTCTTCGGCAGCTACCCTTGCAATTAAGCTGGCCCTAGCACCACCAGGCTCAGGCAAAGCCAATACTGACTTCATTCTGATTAACGCATATATCCATCCTAAAGGCAAAAAAAAAGGAGCAAAGGAACTATACATCTTCTTGGAGGAGTGCATTACGGGAGGATTAACAACCAACATTGTGCTTACAGGGGATTTCAACCTTAACCTCATAGGTACGCCACAAGAAGAGACAATTTTGGCTCAAAATACAACTTGGGACCTACCATTGCAAGGGAAACTATAAACAGCCAAATAAACAAAATTGGGAGCACAGACACTTGAAGAACTGGAACACTTCAATATTTGAGCCCTAAACGGTAGATTTGCGGGAGACAGCCCGCCAGCCCCAACTTATCATTCAACGAGAGCAAACAGTATAATAGATTATACCTTTATCTCACTACCTCTCTTTCACTATACAACTTGCTTTAAAAACACTGAATAACAAGCTAACTGGTCCATCTCTAACACCTTTGGTACAAGTTATCCGAGCCAAAATACTGCCTACTATAACTTATGGAAGTGAGGTCCCACGAGGCAGAGATGCCACAATACTCGACAGCACAATCATAGACGCATTTAGATTAATTTTTAGCCTTCCCAAGTGAACCTCCCCATCACAGATCAGGCTGGAGTTTGGCATCCGACAACAGCTCCTGGCACGTCAGGGGGCCTATATCTGTGTATGGGACAAAGTGAGGAAATCTGCACAAGGAACACTGAATGAATATTTGTGGAGGGAGATAAAGCAATCTCCGACCTCGCCAGCAGCTAAATATTTAGCAAAAACACTTGTAAATACAGGGCTGGAACAGCTCTGGGCTTCCGCCTCAGATCACAAAACGTTTAATAAACTGGTAAAGAATTCGATTAAACAACAGTCGTGGGTACAAGATAAAGCAGATTTCTCAAAAAGAAAGCACGCTTGGATGATTTTGAGTTCATATTCGTCAAAAACTCCCCAGAACTATTTCGACTTGGGATATGCCAAAAAAACTAAAATGTGCTATTTAAGGTACAGGCTAGGCCTGTTGCCCTGCACTCAGCATCTCCCACAATGGCTAAAAACAAAAGCAGGTATGCTATGCCGGCTATGTGGTAACACGCAAGAAGACATGCTTCATCTGCTATGCTCTTGTGAGAAAATGCAAGAGGAGCGGAAACTTCTGTTGAGACACCATTTTATTCGACACGGGACACGCACACGAAGGAGTGCAGTCGTTACCTGCTTTTCATCCCAGGACCCTCAACTGAGCTGCAGCCTTGTAAAATTCCTAAAGGCTGTGGAGAAAAAAATGCCAGGACTTGATTCTTGAACTGAATGGTCTTAATCTTGTTATAATAAAAACTATGTCTACTCTCTAAATACTTGTGTGACAAATGAGAGGCTAACATGATCTTTTTATAATTAGGATGAAAAGAACAGCAATGTTCACACTATGATGGTTTTAAAACATACGTGATTTTATATTGTGTTTTATTTCAATTCATATTTTGTATTGTATTGCATTGGTTTTAATTAACTGTGCAAATAAAAAAAAATCTAATAAAAATTCTAATTCTAATAACTAGTAAAACACCCAAAACCCATGTACAACTAATTACTTTTTGGATTTGTAAAATTTATTATCAAAACATTCTTAACATCAAAATAAAAATGGCGCCCACAAGGTTACACAGACAGTGTTAAAATTATAAACAATGACATGTGTAAACAAACAGAACGTGTAAAGAATTGTTCAAAACAAAACAGAAACACACAACAAAATATGTATCCTCTTCATTGAAGGCCACATATTGGCTTCAATGGAGTTTCAAAGGGTCATCATCAGGACAAAACATCAAACATGAGAGCATCCACTGTATATCAAAAATATCTGTAATAAAATATATACATGGGTATCAGAAAACTGGTGTTGTACACAGCCATAAAGTATAGGAGTCTCTCGTAAAGCCCATAAATGTGAAAAGCTGAGTATGTGATATACGTGAGGAATTAAAGAAACAACAATATGAAAAGTATATATAAGTATGTATAAGAGTGCACTAAAAAAAATGAAATGAAAAATAAGAAATAAGTGCAAAAGATGTAACCCAAATATAAAAACGAATAACTAAAAAAAAATAACCTGTTTTCGAAAAGGTAAGTGTTCAAAAAGGAGGTACGCCAAGCACACAACCTTCGAAGCAGCGATCACAGAACTGAAAAACTCTGTTGAAATGGGAACGAAGAAGGATGGCCATAAGCCTATAGTTCAATATGTAAAGAAAAAAGGAAAAAGAATAAGCTCTACATGAACCTACCAATAGCTAATAGCAATGCCCCATATGAAGAAATAAATACTGGTTGTGTTGGCCTTAATCGCCAGGGATATAAAGGACTGATGAAATCTAAGAGAGATAGGGAAACACATAGGAAAAATTAACTCATGGATATGTCAGTAATGAAAAGAGGTTTTTTTCTAAACAAAAATCCAACTGTATCAAATCGCAAGTTCAGAGAATTGCAAGTTCAGAAAATCCTCTGGTCATGCTGGTTCTAGAAAAACAGTTGGTGTGCTCATGTTGGGCCCGATTCACAGAACTAATTTAAGACACAATCCTAAACTTACTACTTTTGGTATTCACAGAAGTTAGGATTTTATCTTAAGTTTGTCTTAAGACAGACTTAATTAAGACAGACTTATGTTAGGATTTTGTCTTAAGTCTGCCTTAAGTCTGTTTTAAGACAAACTTAAGACAAAATCCTAACTTCTGTGAATACGAAAAGTAGTAAGTTTAGGATTTTATCTTAAATTAGTTCTGTGAATCGGGCCCATAAACTGTAAAAGTAAAAGAAGGGAGAATACCTATCAAAGCAGACCCAACAGGTCCACAATGCATCATAGGAATGACCCAAACAAAGTATAAATGAGCAGTAAGTGTAAGTGGCATATCTTGGACATGCTATTTTATTGCATCAGCTGTGTACAAAGCAACAGGGTGTCGCAATAAAGTACCTGATGTTTCCTTAGCAAAGACATAAACGCTGCAGCATGTCTTAGTTCCTGTAGAGAAAAAGCTCTACCAACTTGGAGTTAAATGGTAATGGCCACTGCAAAGGGCATGCGTAGGATAAATAATACTTGATGGACCGGTCCAGTGCTCCAAATGTAACTGACAACACTTGAATAAAAATAAATGGAAATCTATTAACGAAAGAAAGCAACATAATGGTGTCCTGTCAGGTTCACAGTACAGTGGTAAAAATATAACTAACATCACTTGGGTGAAACTAAATAGAAATCTCTTTACAGAAGAATGCAACGTACTCTTGCTGTTCAAGCGTTTTCCACTAATTACAGCTAGAAGTTAGAGAGTGAAAGCTAACGCAAGTGACATGCGCTAAAGGTAAAAAGTACTGTTACTGGAGAAAAACTTAATAGTTGAAGGTCTAATAACTAAAGGAAGCAACATACTGTCTGTAAGTTTGACCTGGATTACCGCAATTTAGACCAGGAATTCTGCTAGGTAGATACCCAAGGTGGCCAGTCGGGGGGAGGAAGGATAGAGAGGTAACCGAGGAAAGGGAAGGAGGAAAGTACCTTACTTCCAAATTATCACTGCTTCATTCCAACCGCATCCCGGTCCGGATCAACCCTTCCGCCAAAGTCAGAAGGTGGAAGTCTGCCCCGGCGCTGCATAATTATAGCGTCCGCAGCATGGCCATAGAAAGCAGACTATGCCCTGAATAACGCTGATCCTGCGCTATTTGTGCTGGGCATGATACCAGATCGTTATGATAAAATTAAATGAATCGTAACACGGATAAAAAAAAACATGGTTGACAGTCAATGAATCCGATCTGAAAACACCTAACAGATGAGGACAAAGTGAAATTAAAGTGTGAAGAGACGGTATTCGAAAATTGAGAGAAGGATTGGAGAAACGCAGAAGCCATTTAAAAATGATAAAAACCTTAAAAGTAACTAGCGTCCCAGAAATATAGGCAAATATTGGGAATAAATAAATGATAATGAAAACAAATGAAGCTCACTCCTACAGGAATTGAAGTCATGGCTTATATTACGGCAGAGTAACCATTCACAAGTTGGAAAATAATAAAAATAAACTAATGTCAGAATAAAAAAAAGGATAAAGTGAGTAGAGAGAAAAAAAGAAAAATTAAAACCCCGAGAACAGGAAAGTAAATAGACGTCAATAGGAGTGAATCCTATTAAAATAAATAAATTTGAACTGTAAGCAATCCCAAAATGCAATTATAATTCAAATATAGATAATTCAATATGCAGTGCATACATAATGTGTAGCCATTTCACTTTGAGGGAAGTAGAACTGTGAACAATTCATAACATAAATATTGAAATTTTCTATACAGTTCGTGCAAAATGTGTACCACTTACAAAGTGTGTAACTCAAATTGGGCAAGAACAAATGTAATTTGGCAAAAGTTAAGCATGACCATATCATACATGCCAAATTCGGGCTACATATATTTAACTAATTTATGAGAGCATTAGTCAAAATGAAAATATCACTTGCCCTAAATGTTTCAACATTTTTACTGAGGTGGATGTAATCTGCAACCAATTGGTATACATATTGGTATCATGCATCCACTTAGATATTACCATTAGTGCACATGAATATAATGGGAAACATTGTGGTTCAAAAAACATTATATAGAGTACAATCATAATCAGCATAAATACATACAAAACAATATAACAACCATCTAAAGGCCGGCCTCACTTGAACAAATTGACAATCTCTGAGTAGGGGAAGAAAGAACTTCCTGAGCAAAAGATCATAATAAGCGCAGAAGAACATTAGGTGGAGGGTATCCTGCTCCGAGAAATAGTCTCCGGGACAGGGTATTCAGTAATTCTGGTTTTGAGTAACCTTTAGGAAATGTTAGTAACCAGGGAACCATGTTCAACCGAAATTGTGTCAAAACAAAACAGTGATGTTCTTTTTTTGACATAGGATAAGTATGGTTGCATCAGCCTGCCCAGGCTCAATGTGACAAAACTTCTCACTGAGGGCTTAGCTAGTTCGATTTCCTCCCTAATGGCTTGCCTTCTGTCCATGAACTGCTGTTTAAGGTCTCTAAAAGCGGTCTTACCCAGGGGCCTAGGTGTCAAAAACGGCTAAGGGCAACCAAGACATCTATTCTTGTCTGATCTTTTATATATTTCAGCCATGTAATATGTAAAGCCCCCTCCAGTGCAATACAATCCGAAATAATGAGTTGGTTTAAATTCGGGGTGGGGTTGAGCCCATATTCTCAGCCATCGTAAAAACAGGGCGACCGTAATCTGGCCAGAGATGTAACCAACACCCAGTTCTTCATGTAAATTAAAAACGGGGGTGGCAAGAGGGACCACAGGGAGTTTACGGATAAAATTGTTCCCAGCCCCTTAGATTCCCTTTACATTCTTGCATCCCCAAATGTTGCACCCGTAAGTGGCCATCGGGATGAACTTAGCATTATAAACTTCCAATAGCGCAGGAAGGGGCTTTGACCCTAGTGTCTCTTCAAATTCCAGGGTAACTGTGGCTAATACATTCTTTTTTCAAAATTCGTTGATCGCTCCAAGTGCCTTGGTCATCAAAAAGTTACCCTAGGTATGGGAACTTGGAAACTTTGGTCATCTCGACCCCATTTCAGTAACATTTGACCTTGGCCGCCTTTCGAGAAAATATAGTCGTGGCATGAGATTTCTTAATGTTTGTAATCAGACCTAGTAAATTCATAAAATCAATAAAACTGTTTTAATGTTGTTGCAGGTCCCTTGCTTTTCTGGACAAAAAACTGCATCATCTGCATACAGAAGTGCGGGAATCATCTTAGTGCCGGCCCTGGGTATATCTGTGCAGCAAGATGTTAGACAATCCCCCAATTTATTAATATATAGTGTAAACAGCAGGGGAGCCAAGATACACGTTTTATCAAGAAGGACCAGTACCATGTAAGATTTGTTTAAAGGTGAAGACTCAGAGTTGTACGTTTTCCGAAGAAAAGGAACCGCTTGGGTTTTTCATGAAGGCCTCACCCACCGACCTAGTCGTTGGCATGCTTCATCATCGGGCCCACCACAGTGACACCGAATGTGTCCCGGGTGTGCTGCGATGCCAGATGTTACTGCGGAGCTGGTATTCTTACTGAGTGTGCAGTGAAAAGGTGAAGGAAGTGAAAGTTAAAATGCCATACAGGAAGTCCCAGTTCCCGAGGGATCAATTAAATTTAATTTCTGGGCCCCTGTTAGCAGTTAAAAGGCAAGCGGATGCGGTGGAGTTATTAGTGAACCCCTGCATCCTGTGTGGTCGACATGTTTCAGCCAGGCCTCTTTATTAAAACTGGCTTTCCTCAGGACCAAATGATATGTGAATAAGTGCAAAGTGAACTGTAAAACTAAATTATAGTGATTGTGTTAACTGGTAACAATGTGTTGCACGCCCTAAAGTGCGTATATGTGTTAGAGGGGGATTCCCTCTGGTATTGCTACACAAAACATATATGACAAGGACAAACATACAGGGGAGAGTCATATTTAGTATTTAAGACAATGTTACGAAGCATTCAATGCAATGATGCCGACTTGTTAGGTGGGTGTCCGAGATTTTAGACGGCAGCGATGTGGCAGGAAAATATGCCAGAAAGGGGCGTGATAATTCTACGCCGATATTGTTCGGAAGTGGTAGTGGGCTAAAACAGCGAAATGATAACCAAGTGAGGCACAATTTGGTGAAACATTTTATCCTCACATAGGCTTTTTCTGTTCAATCCTTCTTGGGTCACCTGGCAGAGATAGAGACCCTAGGGAAAATATATATTTTATCAAACAACCTGCAAGGGAAGAGAGTTGATGTGGCTTACCCCTGTTTTGGAGCTTGATTGGATGTGGTCTTACTCACGGTAATGCCAATCTAGATCCTCCTTGGAACCTACGTCCTTCTGCGGTGCCCGATACAAAGGTAATGGGCCTTGGACGGTGGTTATGTAGGCTGTGCTTTGACCGGATTGGTTCTACCTGTAGTGTAGTAGAGATAGAAGAAGGTGCATGCTTGCGCTTTCGCTGAGTCATACGCTGCTTATCACACATAGGTGTGGGGTTGGTGGGTATTCGCAATGCGCATGTGTGCCAAAGTGGTAGTGGCCGGGCATGCGCAGTACTTGTCCCTTTTGTCTTGTACATGAGGAGTCCACGTTGGGGGATTACCTCACGGGATCATGGTATATTAAAGTTAAAGGTTATGTGAGTTAAAAGAATTACAGTTCGAGCGCATAGAGTGAACTGGGAACACTAAAGTAAAGGAGAAGTCAGAGTCCGTAATTAGGAATGATTTAAAGAGTTCCAAGGTATGGAATCGTTGAGGCCATGGGTATGGGTGGAGGGACGGTATATCCAGCGTTGTTCTTTGTTGAACAGGTCCCTTTCGTTTCTGTCTGTCAACTTGAACTGTTCAATCACAGTCCAGTTGAAATCGTTGGGAGTGTGGTTATGTGTGAGAAAATGATCAGTGAATTTGCTCACATTTTTGCCACATCTGATGGTGCTTCTGTGTTCGGACATTCTCGTTTTCACTTTGCGGGTGGTCATGCCCACGTATCTGAGACCACACACGCAGGTGATTAGATATACGAGATTGGCAGAGTTGCAATTTGTGAATTGGCGTTGAGTCCAGACTTTACTGGGTTCAAGTGACAGTGCTTTGGATGATGAAGTTAAGTGACACACGCTGCAATCATTGCATGGTTGATGGCCAACGAGTTTAGGTAGTCCCCAAGCATTCAGAATTGTGTTGCATTTGGGGGTGTTTGGCGGTCTAGGTCTGGTGGAGACCAATTGGTCCCAGAAGTTTTTGCTTCTCTTGTAGGCAAATCTTGGTTTTTCCCAAGATTCCCAGAACTTGCTAGTCCGGGAACTGAGTGTCCCACAGTCTCTGTTAAGTTGGAATCACTGTAAATGTTGCCAAAGTGCTGAGCCCATTTCTCAGCAGGTATTACACATTCTCTACTAGAATTTGACACATTGGAGAAAAAAGAACAATTGACCACGGACCAAAATCTGGAGCTGTCAGCCAAGACACTAGCCTGACTAAGCTCCTCCCAGGCCTGCTCCCTTATCTGTTTTTTCCTCTACTGGACTGCAGATTTGTATGCCTTCCTACAGCTCTTAGTCAGCACTATATCCCTTGGTTTTAACTTGGGGGCCAGTATTCGCTCCTTATGAGCAACTGAGCAGGTATCATTAAACAACCTTTTACATGTTGTGCTTCTCACTCTAGTTTTAATAGATAGATTGGAGGCAACCTGCTTGGTTATTGTGTCAAAGGCATCTAAAATTCCTTTGTCATGTGTAGCCGGTCCCTGCATACTTGAAACTCCTTAACGTAGGTAATATACAAATTCACCAAAAAGCTCTCTGGGATAATCCTTTCCCATTTCAGTCTTTGTGCTTGGTCTTTGGTACTAAGATTTATGTTAGAGATTTGGGTCACAATCCTTCCCTTTAAAAACGTCCAGGAGTAAAAGAGCCAGTACCAGGGGATTATGATCACTAGAACAGTTCCACATGACACTTTGATTCTTTACAAGTGATATTAGTAGATCAGATAGCAAGATGTGGTCGATTATACTTGAGCTACCATTACCTACAAAAGTGGGAACCAGAGCAGATGTATCTGATTGCTGTAAACAGTGTAGATTGTAGGCTGCAAGGAAACCTTCTAAAAAGATGCCTGAAGATGTGTGTTCAAAATGAATTGACACCTGCAAGCCATCTTCCTCTTCCGGCGCTGAAAAACAGTTAAGGCCGCAATTATGAAAATTAAAATCCCCCAAAATGAGCCTGTCATAATAGGATTGTCTTCCTTCCCCGTAACTTTCCAAAATTTCTCCAGGGCCAGAAGATGTTCTGTTTCATGAGTTCTGGAGAAGGAATTGTAGAAGTTTACCACGAACAAGGTGGAAAGATTCTTCCCGACAGTTCTACTGCTAACATGTAGGGTGATAAGAGTCCATCAGTTTGGCTTGGTAAGAAAATTTGAGACTAAACATTAAAAGAAGACCCCCCCCCCCCAGCTCTGCCCATGTTCGATGGAATTCCATGTTTGCAAAACAAAATAAAGCTATCCAGATAAAAACACTCATTGAGGTCCCATGTTTCTTGTAGAGCGATGATGTGGTGTGTGGCAAGAAAGTGTACACAAGAGATGTCACCCTTCTTTTACATAAGGCCAGCTATATTCCAGGACAATACCCTTGTTGAAACATCTTCAGAAATAGTTGGAATGGGGATGGAGTCTGGTAGGTTGACCGGCAGAAGTTGGAGTATGGGGGCAGGTATGATTGGGCCAGTAGGAGCCTCAGATGGCAACTTATAGGTCTATGTCTACTCTACTAATACACTAGTCAATCATTTGCATACAGGCCCTGGAGGTTAGCTAGCAGGAGGTAGTAGTAGTAGTAGTAGTAGTAGTAGTAGTAGTAGTAGTAGTGTAGTGTTCATATTTTTATCTTGGGGGGGTTTAACCGGCTTAATCAGCAACTGCCCACCACGACTTACTAAGGGTTGTTCAAAAGGATAAAAAGAGTGTAGGGAGGCTGTTTTAAATACTGTTTTGGTGCCATTCTTGAGATGGTAGACTACTAGTGCATGGGCTTGTGCAGAGTGCCTAAAGTTAATAATCATGCAGTCCCCTGCAACATTGTTCCTAGTCTCATGGCCAGTCCAACCCACTCTTCTGGCCATGATCATATCAGGGGAAATGTTAGAGCCATTGATCACATTATTATTGCACCAGTGAGTGGACTTGTGGATAAGGTCCAAGGAAGGTTCCTTAGTTCCAAAAGTAAGTGGAGGTACCCCCAGTAGCACAGCAACTAACTGCACTGATTGGGGAGGGAGATCAAGTATACATTTGTTTTCAGTCATGACCGATCTACGGTGGCATGGAATATATATAGATAATGGGGCCTGATTAATAGTTTCCTGCCCAACCCCGTGAGCCGTCTGAGAAATCTGCGCTTCCTGATAGGCCGCCTGAGATACAGTGACCGCTACCCCTGGGGTATAATTAGTATCAGTGTTGTTAGGGGGAGATACACCCACTGCAGCCTGCTTATCAAATGTCTCGTGGACTTGGGTGCTGCTCACCTGGGGGACATGGGCAGTACCACAAGATGCCCGACAGAGGCTCCCCCTCCCCCCGGCTACTGTATCATGCCCTGGCAAGCATTTATTATGTATTGAGGCAAAAGAATAACATTTTGCCTCAATACCTTCCAACTTAGAAATTACAGGTGCTAAGAATCCTTTAGTCATAGTCTCTAATCTAACAAGAAGGCTATCCAGCAACAGTTCCAGATTAGATTCAACTGGTGGCGAGGTTATTTTTGATGATGGGGACTTTCTCAGGGCTTTATTTCCATCAGTTTGTTTTCTCTTGGTAGGGGGGCAGTCCAGGTCATCAACTGCTAGGGAGGTGGCTACATTGGTGCAGGTAAGTGAGTCAGGGTCACTCAATAGGCCCTCTGTTGATAAAAATGGGGGTATAATGGGAAACATTTCTCCTGCTGTAAACCCAATTTCCTTCTGTGTTAGTCCGTGCCCAACAGAGCCCAGTGCTATTTTTACAGACTCCATAGAGAGCCTTTTCTCATTCAGGGATATCTCCTTTGTTATAACATTTGCCGCCCTGGCAAGGAAAGAGTCTATAGTCCCAAATGGCCAGGCAATTTTAGTTTCCTTTTGCCCGTTACTAGCTGACTAGAAAGTCACTTGTACTTGTATGGGCCCACAATACCCGATTTAGACACTTCAACTTCCAAGTAGGGTGGGCAGAAAGCACTTCTTGGGCTCAGATCCAGGGAACTAGAAATGATGCTAAAAGGTACACATTCACCGATCACCAATAATAGGTATTAAACGGGCACCTTGTTCCAGCCCTCAGAAACTTCTGTCCACCAAACTGAAATCTGGTCACAAAGGCCCTGGAGGAATGAGCCAAGAGACCTTGCCCAGCCCGGCCTCCTCCGATCTCAGACGGGCGCAGAACCCTGAGCGATTTTTAAGAGCCCCCTGGTGCATCCCGCCTGCAGGTGCAGTGCTCCTGCTGCTAACCGTGCTGGGGGGTGTAGTCTCCTACCTCCTAGCAGCGATGGTGAAGGCAATGCGGTGGCAGTGGCGAGGTGGATGAGCACACGGGCTCTGCAAGCTCCCCTGTGGTGGTGGCTGAAGGCTGAGATGGGCTCCCGCACCGCGGGAGCCCTGAGCGATTTTTAAGCACCTCCTGGTGCCTGCAGGTGCGGTGCTCCAGCCGCTAAGCGTGCTGGGAGTTTTATTCTCCTACCTCCTAAAAGCGATGGTGAAGGCAATATGTTGGCAGTGGCGAGGGGTTGAGCACACAGGCTCTACAGGCTCCCCTGTAACTACACATTATGTAAGAACTGTATATTGAATTATCCATGTTTGATTTATAATTATATTTTGGGATTGTGTGCAGTTCAAATTTCTTTATTTTCATAGGATTCACTCCTATTGACCTCTCTTTAATTTTCTTTTCTCTGGGATTAAATTTTTCTTTTTTTCTCTCTACTCACTTTATGCATTTTTTCTATTCTGACATTTGTTCATTTTTGTGATTTTCCAACTTGTGAATGGTTACTCTGCTGTAAAAATAAGCCATGATTTCAGTTCCTGTGTAGAGCTTCATTCGTTTTCATTAGCCTTTATTTATTCCCAATATATTCCTATATTTCTGGGATGCTAATTACTTTTTCGTTAAGGTATTCATCTTTTTAAAATGGCCACCGCGTTTCTACACTCCTTCTCTCAATTTTCCAATATAGTCGCCTCACTCTTTAATTTCACTTTGTTCTCATCAGTTAGGTGTTTTCAGATCGGATGCTTTGACTTTCAACTGTGTTATTTTTCATCTGTGTTACGATTCAAGTCAAAATATGCTTTTTTCGATTTTGTAAAAGTATAAAATCATAAAAGCCACAGTTTTTTAAAAGAAAAACGATTGAATACATACATGTTTCCTGAGCAGTTCATCAGTCACTAGTATAATAAAAAATGCACGTCATCAATTTATTTTTATCTAAAAAACGGAATATACCATTTAGCACTATATACATCAAGTTAATGCATTTCTTTTCTTTAATATACTTTTTAAAAAAACGGTCATAAGCAATGTGCAGTACTCGTCATTTAATTGTTGCAAAAACAGATATGCTGGTCGGTATTGCCGTCAACCACCTTGTCTCAAGTATTGCTTTAACCATTTTGCATGTTCTTGGATGTAATATTTACAAAATAGTACAGTGAGTATTGTTGTTTGCTGAGAGAGATTATTACAAGGGCAGAGTGCCAACTCCCTCGGCCAGTTGTTTTTGATTGGAAAGGTCACCAACCGATGAAAAGATTCAAATCTAAACCTTATTAGGATGTGTCTATCAAAACCTTTCAGACAGTAACATAAGTAAGGTTGAATCCTATAGCAGGTCAGGGTCATTTGATGCTGTATGACCGATCTTTCACCCATCTCCCCCGTTAGTCTTATCTGTTCGAGGTGACTCATACATATTCATTTCAGTGCCTTTCTTGATATGGCGCAAACCAGTTCAGGATCATCATAAAACTCTGGTCTATTAAGGTCATTAAAAAACTTTCTTACATAGTTTAAACAGGGAATATTTCTTGACTGATCCAGACTCATTCCATCCTTAATAATTTCTCTGTTTAGGCTCAGTGCCTAGGAAGACCAGAATCTGTGCCATAGAAGGATAGGCTGCAGCTTAATAAGGTCAGTGATATAGTCAATACCCAGCTCAGCGTGGCAATTAAAAACAGACATGCTCTGTGGGACTGCAAGAACGTATCTAAGAAGCATATTTTCAATGATTTGAATTGACGCCACATTGTTAAAACCCCAGATACCCGCCCCATACATGGCAATGCTCCTACACTTTGCTATATATATTTTCAGTAATATATCAGGTGGTCTTTTACCCAGTTTACGTGCAAAGTTCATTAGGGCCGCTATGGATCTTTTAAATAGAAGAGTCCTACTTCTGATTGCCGGGACCCAGGAGCCTGCTCCCTCTAGGAGAACCCCTAGACAGGAGAAAGTTTTAGTGGATTCAATTGTTTCATTGGCCACTGTTAGGTTCTTGGTTTTGCGATGATGTTTCCATCACTCCATAACAAAAGTTTTCTTGGGATTTAATTTTAAACCCCTGTGTGCCATAAATTCTGAATATGTGGTAACTGCGCGCTGAATACCTTTTTTAGTTCTAGCCATTAGAAACGCATCGTCCGCGTAAAGAAGGGAGACGACCTGGTTGTTGTTATGTCTTGGACAGTCGATGACATTGGCCCTCAATTCCTCCTCCAAAGAGTTTGTGTATATGGAAAAGAGGAAAGGGGCCAGGACACATCCTTGCCTGACTCTCTTCTCTACGCGGAATGGTTTGGTACACTCACCCTTCGTACCGAATCTCACTTTAGCTGAAGCTCCTGTATACAGTTGTTTTAGAAATTGTACTATTGCAGGGTCGATCCTCCATGGTACTCCATAGCTTTTTATGTTCCACGCAATCAAAGGCGGCCGTAAGATCTGCGAAGATTACGTACAGCTGTCCCTTTTTTGCTTGGGTATACTTCACTTGGAGAAGAGTGAAATTTAAAACCTGCTCCATGGTGCCCATCCCCTCTCTAAACCCGCATTGGACCGGGCTCAGGATGCTGTTGTCATCAGCCCAGGTTTGGAGTTTATTTAATATCACCCTTCCTGCCACTTTCATTAGCGAATCCAATAACAAGATTGGTCTGTAACTGGATGGGCTTTCCCGATCCCCTTTTTTGTAAATGGGGCGATTCAGACCAAGAGCTTAAAAAACCTTCGGAGCAACAGGCCTCTAAGACGCGTGTTAAGAGTGGGGCCCAAAGATCTACAATTGATTTAAATAAATCAATTGGAATCCCGTCAGGGCCAGGGGCCTTAATGCCCTTACTTTTGTTTATTGCCAGCAACACACACCTCCTCCTGAGTAATGTCAATGGCGATTGGCTGATGCTTATTGATAAGTTCTTCCACCTCGTTACTCCCAACTGTAGGTGTTTCGCTATTCTTTTCCTGTCCATACGATTTTGAGAAGAATTCGATCCACTTGTTCTCGTCAATAGCAATTTCTAGCCTTGCATTTTCTTTATTCGCGAGAAAGGGTGCATTAACGACCTGCCAAAAAAGACAAGTGTCTCTACTCTGGGCAGCCTGGTACAGGTTTTCCCACGCCTGCTCCTTAATCTCCTTTTTACGATTTTTCCTAGCCAGGTTGTAGGCCTTTCTACATGCTCTAACTTCGTCCCTATCCCTAGTTGATGAACTTGAGGCCGCCTTAAGTAATTTATTAGGTCTCGCGACCTATCGATGCGCGCATCGAGCGGAGCGAGAATTCATGTCGGCAAAACACAAGTCAAACCAAGGGCTTTCAGCCCCGCGTTTTTTTGCAGTTCACGTGTACATGCACGTGCATCGCATGCAAGCCCAGCCTCTCGCATTCCCAGGCTCTCCCGCCCCCATCCGGCATCAGGCACTCCTCCCACACCTCACGGACATCTGTTCAGCACGCTCGCATTCCCAGGCTCTCCCGCCCCCATCCAGCATCAGGCTTCTCCTCCCCTAGCAGCACTCCTCCAACACCAGCAACTCCCCCCTCCCACACCAGCACCTCCCCTCTCTCTCCCCGCAAACGCAGCCTTGCCCTAGCAGCACTCCTCCCACACCAGCACCTCCCCCCTCCCACACTAGCGCCTCCCCTCTCTCTCCCCGCAAACACAGCCTTGCCCTAACAGCACTCCTCCCACACCAGCACCTCCCCCCTCCCACACCAGCACATCCCCTCTCTCTCCCCGCAAACTATTACATCTCCGTGTTCTCTGTTCATGGACTCTCGATTTTATTTCTTGCTCCTGTACATTCCTTTACTCTACTTTTCGTCTGCTGAGTGAACTCTTGCATTTCCTTCCCCTCTGAGGTTGGCGTACTTTGGGTAAAGGCTGCTCCAAGCCCTCTCTCCGCGGGCTGAGAGGTAATTGTTGGCATTCAGTTTTCACTGAGCTCGGCGCTCTGGTTCACAAGCTTTCCGGGTCAGATAACCATGTTAACGGAAGCCGGGGTGATTTGTTTCCAGCGTGAGAGCAAATGTGCAACGATTTTACATTTTGTTGCTTGAAACATCGCGCCTCGCATCCAATTACAAGATAACACGGATGTTTTAATCTGATGCAGTAACTGTCTTGCCTGTCAGGCAGATCATAAAGCGTTTTTTTGTTGTTGCAAAGTAATCGTGACGATTTAAACAGCTATGCTGTGAAAAGGCTGACTAGCTAGTAAGCGGATGTAGGTCTTAACACACAAACTAAAATGCCTACCACTAATAATTCTATTATTGCTGCTTGACTACAGTGATGCACCGAAATGTTTATAAAAATATAACGCACCCACATTTAATGAACCAGTGCATAACGCTTACCCAGTCTACCTTGGGCTGAAGCCTAACCCTATCCCTGAGACAAATGTGCATTAACCTTAAGACCATCAGTAACCTTAAGGCCTAAGCCTAATATCATCAATGTCTGTAAAAATAAATCTAGTTGTGCTTTACTCCTTCCAATCAAGTTGCGGACAAAATGTCGCCAGTGAGTCTTAACAAAGGATTTGTGCAAACTAAAAACGGCAATGGATTAATTGAATGTTGTGCACGATCTTCAGTGGATGAAGGCGAAAGGAGAGCCGCACGTCTACTGTGTGTATGCTAGGTGAAGGAACATGGAACGCACGTGCACCCCAACTTCATGATCAATGAATGCTTGCAGCAGAACACATGAACAGCTCTCTCTGAAAGACTAAATGAAGTCTTGAATCAAAATAATGCTATTCGTACACCTTGACCTGAACTAGCACAGTCGATATACAGTCATGAGGTCAGATTGGCCCTCAAAGGGTGCTGGAAAGCGAGCAGTTGGGAGGCAGACGCCATCTAATCGTGCAAGATATGAATCCAATCTATCCATACTTTTGTTGGTAAAGTAAAATATTTTACCACGCATTTGGGGTAGTTCAATCTGTCCTTTCACCTAGCACCTTCTCCTCACACCCAAAGACCCTTGAAAAGCAGTTTTATTTTTCACCAGCCAAACTGATATTTTTGCCCCAGAAAGTAAAAAATGCATAAAAAATCTTTGCCTTTACTTTATACCCAGCTATTGTAATATTTAAATCCTATATGTTTACGACTCTTGTAAAAAATATTTCACAGAAAGCTTAAAGGTGACACCTTTTGTAGCTGCGGTTACAACCCCAGAGTCTGTGTTTGTGATTGACGCTTCAATTTGCATGAGGCGTGCCGATATCTTAGAGATGTTGTTGGATGGTAACATTTCTCGACCTTCTCTGTTTGGCAGTTATTTATTTCCTCCATTCCATAAACCGGCAAATAAATGGGAGAAAATGTAGTGTTACTCAAGCGGATTTTGGAGCAGTTTTTGGGAAGTGCACGAGGCGTGCACGAACTTGCCTGAGCTTCTGCTCTTCAAAGGCTCCCATTTGCTCCTGCCTCCCCACCCACTGCTTCACACTTCACTTGCTTCCGTCACGTCTTTCACGCCCCTCCTCCCTTATCACTCTTAATTACATCTGTATCCACACATGCTCTGGTTACTCCACCCCTAATTATTCACTTCACTTGTGAGTCAGGCCGTGACTCGCATTCTGGCCGTCTGCCTGTTGCCTCCTCCTCCCTCCTACTCCCTTTTCCTCTCCCAGCAGCTTGTTTTTTAGGGCTCGCCCCATTCTTTCAGCCCCCTCCCGCCTCCCCACACAATATGCCACCTTGTGTATTTATTTATTCATTTCGTTTTTTCTTATAATGAATAAGTTGCATATTCCACCCAAATAGGTTTCAGGGCGCAGAAAAGTGTGATTAAGTACAATGGGTAAAGCTCAACCACGCAACGCCACTCACCCACGCAACGCCACTCACCCACGCAACGCCACTCACCCATGCAACGCCACTCACCTACGCAACGCCACTCACACACACAACGCCACTCACACACGCAACGCCACTCACACACGCAACGCCACTCACACATGCAAAGCCACTCATCCACGCAACGCCACTCACTCAAAGCAACACCACTCACACACCCAACGCAACTCAATCACACAACGCCACTCACACATGCAACGCAACTCACCCACGCAACAACACTCACACATGCAATGCCACTCACCCACGCAACGCCACTCACTCAAAGCAACACCACTCACTCACGCAACACCACTCACACACGCAACCCCATTCACACGCAACGCCACTCACACACACAACGCCACTCACACACGCAACACCACTCACACACACAACGCCACTCACACACGCAACGCCACTCACACACGCAACACCACTCACTCACGCAACGCCACTCACACACGCAATGCCACTCACACACGCAATGCCACTCACACACGCAACGCCACTCACACACGCAACGCCACTCACACACGCAACGCCACTCACACACGCAACGCCACTCACACACGCAACGCCACTCACACACGCACTGTGCAGTGCACAATAGGTCTCGCAGTAGGAAAGTTGGAGCTATTGGTTTTGTAAATGACAAAGCCATTTATGTTTTTAAAATGAAAACAAAAATAAAAGGCATTGTTATTTGCAATTGTAATAGCTCCAACTTTCCTACTGCGAGACCTATTGGCAACGCCAGTGCTTGTATGTCTTAGTACATTGTCTGTCAAACCATCCATCGCCTTTCACTTGCCTCTTATTTCCAGAGGTAGTCATAGTCTCCTGGATGGTTTGAGTGATCTGCAAGAAGGCTTTTAAAAAGTCACTAAGGGAAGTGTCCTCGTCTAGACATTTTAAAATGGGTATTTGGGCCTTTGTAATTATGTTTTTATTTGTAAGAGCCGGGTTTTTTGGGCCCCATCTTACTGCAAAGCCATTTTGGCGAGTCAATACTAGGTCTTGAACCCATGTTAAGCTTTCTATTGTAGACCTAATACTGTGTCTAGCCACCAGTAGGTCCACGCTAAGGTGTAGTTGGTCACTTAATACAACCGGTTGGATCATAAATTTCTTTACCATGCCGGCATAACATGCTGGCATAATATTAAAATCGATCACCGTCCTAAAATCCCTTCCAATGTAAGTGGGATCATAGTTGTTAGTAGAGGGGCATATGGTATTAACAAAATCAAGATCAAACGTTGTCATGACTTCGTTTAGTTTCTCTCCCCTGGACCTGTGCACATAATGTTTGGTGGGGCCCAGCTCGTCGTTGCAATTTTTTCCTGGTACACACCAGTACAAATTACAAGTACTAACATTGAAATCCCCCGCCCAGACCAAAATTACATAATTTGCCATACTGTTCAAATGGGTAGCTAAGTCCTTGCTTAAGTTAGTTAACACAGTCATATATTTGTCAATGTCAATGTTATTATAAAAGTTAACAATTAAAAATTTAACATAGGGTGACATAACAATGGAGACCATTTGATAATAGTGAGTAGTCTTTATCATGTTAATGCTCTGTACCTTTACCAAATTTGACACATAAATACATATGCCTCCCTTGTTTCTCCCATGTGTAGACTGAATTGCTGGTACGTGGAAAGTTTTATACCCATACGGAGGATCTTTTGGTTAAGCTCAATCTGTGTTAGCCTGTTCTCTATGGGGTCTAAAAGGGCCCTCAGCCTGATATTAAGCTCCGAGAAGAGACTCTCAAGTTTGTTTGTACTAGTGGTGGTTCTTTGGCCCTTACTATTATTTTTTCCGTTATTAGTTGTTTTCCCCTGGTTTACCTTATTCTTAGACTTGTTTGCCCCCACAGATGGAAATATCTTTTTTTGAGTTGGATCGATTACCATGGTCGGTGTATTCCCAGGCTCAATGTGAATTAGAGGGGGGAGATTTACAGGCAAGGCTTTCTTGTTCTTAATACACGCTTTCTTAGGAGGTGGACATGAAAGTACTTCTGAATCGTCTGACGATATCTTGTACCCCCTACAAGGACACAACCATTGTTTAAATCCAATGGTATTTTTGGTGATTTAAGTAACTCTGGGGAAAGGTCCCCCGCGGCACTCTGGGCTCTAATACTCTCTGCGGATTTCAAAGCCTCCTTATCTTTGATCAGTGCACCTTCCACGCTAGAGATTTGTTTTTCGATCGTCCCTACTGCCCCCGTTGGATATTTCTTCAGGGACGTACTATCTGTATTCAGATCTAGGGGTGCTTTACCCAAGGTAGATTTATTCATTTTCCTCTTCCCCATGATTGTACAAAAACTATTTTCTTCAGCGGATCAGTACATACTTTGACAGTGGTAGGGGTATCAATAGGAATTCAAACAATTGAATATACTTTTACCCAGGTATAACAATGAGGTACAACCAAGTGTTCACGAGAAGCATTAAGAGTTCATTGTTCAATGCAGATGGAATGATTCTCAGTCTTACTTGAATTTCTGCTGCCAGTTGCAGAGAAGCAGAAGCAAGAGAGCAGGCCCGGCCCTGCCTCCTCCTGCCTCTGACGGCCTTGAACGGTCCCGCCTTGTCCCAGGCTTCTCCCGGGACGCTCCCGCACAGCGGGTATGCTGACTCGTTAAATAATGTGAATGGGCGGAGCTCTGGGCCAAGTGCAGGTGTGGGCCACCAGGGACTCTGGGACTCGTAGTCCGTGCGGTGATCTAGCAGCGTTCAAATGCGCCTCTCGCCCCCAACAATTCCGCCGGTAAGAGAAGCACTTCACAGGAACCTTGCACTCAGACTCCCATTACGACGCGGCACCCACGAAGCGGGTGTAGCTATGTTATTTCTGCTTTTCCGTGGGCGGCGGGCGGAGCTCTGGGCCAAGTGCAGGTGTGGGCCAGCATGGACTCTGGGACTCGTAGTCCGTGCGGTGATCCGGCAGTGTTCAAATGCGCCTCTCGCCCCCAACAATTCCACTGGTAAGAGAAGCACTTCACAGGAACCTTGCACTCCCATTACGACGCGGCACCATTACGATTCATGTATTTTTATCATAACGATTGGGTATCATGCCCCAGCACATTTGGTTAAAATATGGCAGGACCAGCGTTATTCAGTGCTTGGGGCTAGATGTAGGTAATTCTATTTTACCACTTCTAAAATACCGAATTTTACCGATTCGGTATTTAAGAAGTGGTAAAATAGAAGGGGGCACATGTAGGTATTTCAGAATCGGTAAATACAGAATCTTACAGATTCGGTATTTACCGATTCGGTAAATACAGAATCGGTATCCCCCATTGATTCCTATGGGCCTTGAAGCCCATAGGAATCAATGGTGAATACCGAATCGGTATTTACCGATTCGGTAAATTCCGATTTTTGTAAGGGTGCAGGGGGTGTCACTTTGACACCCTCTGGCACCCCAATTCCGGACTTGTGTGCCATGTGGCACACAGACATGCCCTAAGGGCATGTCTGTATGTCACATTGCACAGGTGTGCATGCACAGATGTGCATGCACACCTGGATTCGGTATTTTACCACCCAATTGGATTGGGCGGTAAAATACCGAATCTGAAAGGCCTGCAGCACTCAAAGATGTGCTACCTACATGTGCTTTTACAGAATCAGTATTTTTACCGAGTCTGTATTTACCGATTCGGTAATTTTACCGAATCTGTAAATACAGATTCGGTAAAATACCGATTCTGTAAAGCATGCTCCTACATTAGAAAACCCTAATACCGGTCGGAAACGGCCGTTTCCGACCGGTATTAGGGCTCCTACATCGGGCCCTTGGTCCGCTTTCTATGGCAATGTTTTGGACGCTATAATTACGCAGCGCCGGGGCAGACTTCCGCCTTCTGACTTCGTCGGAAGTGTTGATCCGGACCGGGATGCGGGCGAATGAAGCTGTGATAATTTGCAAGTAAGGGACTTTCCTCCTTCCCTTTCCTCAGTTACCACTCTATCCTTCCTCCCCCCTGACTTGTCACCTTGGGTATCTACCTAGCCCAATTCCCAGTGTACATTGTGGTAATCGAGGGGAAACTTATACACCGCAATACTATGTTGCTTCCTTTAGTTATTAGAACTTCAACTATTTCGTTTTACTCCAGTAACTGTAGTTTTAACTTTAGTGCATGTGGCTTGCGGTAGCTTTCACCCTCTAACTCCTAGCTGTAATTAGTGGCAAATGCTTAGACAGCAACATTATGTTGCTTTCTTCCGTAAACAGATTTCTATTTAGTTTCACTGAGTGATGTTAGGTATATTTTTAACACTGTACTGTGAACCTGATAGTACAAAATGATGCTGCTTTCTTTCGTTAAAAGATTTCCATTTACTTTCATTCAAGTGTTGTCAGTTACATTTGTAGCACTGCACCGGTCCATCTGTAATATTTATCCTATGCATGCTCTTTGCAGTAGCCTTTACCCTTTAACTCCAAGTTGGTAGAGCTTTTTCTCTATCCGAATTAAGACGTGCTGCAGCATTTATCTCTTTGCTAAGTGAACATCCTGTACTTTATTGCGACACCATGTTGCTTTGTACATAGCTGCTGCAATTAAATAGCATGTCCAAAATATGCCACTTACACTTACAGCTCATTTATACTTTGTGCTGGTCATTTCTATGATGCATTGTGGACCTGTGGGGTTCGCCTTGATTGGTATTCTCCTTTCTTTTACTTTTACAGTTTATATGAGCACACCAACTGTTTTTCTAGTACCAGCATGACGGGGGGATTTTCTGAAATTGCGATTCTCTGAACTTGCGATTTGGTACATTATGGATTTTGTTCAGAAAAAAACCTTTTTTCATAACTGATGTATCCATTAGTTCATTTTTCCTATGTGTGTCCCTATCTCTCTTAGATTTCATCAGTCCTTTATATCCCTGGCGATTAAGGCCTACACAACCAGTATTCATTTATTTGTACGGGGCATTGCTATTAGCTATTTGTAGGTTAATCTGTAGCTTATTCTATTTCCTTTGTTCTTTACATATTGAACTATGGGCTTCAAGGCCCATAGGAATCAATGGGCAATACCGATTCGGTATTTACCGAATCGGTAAATACCGAATCTTACAGATTTGGTATTCAAAAATTCGGAATTACCTACATCTTCCCCCTTCCCATTTACAGACTCTTAAATACCGATTCGGTAAAATTCGGTATTTAAGAGTCTGTAAATGGGAATTACCTACATCAGCCCAATGACTTTACACCTATGCTGATGATAACCTAATCATCTTTTCTTTATAGTCCACAGAGGGTTACAATTCTGGGTCATTGAACTCCTGTTTGACTCATGTAGCCTCTTGGATGAACAACAACTCTCTGAAATTGAATGGAGAAAATCAGAGGCACTGGTGCTGGGAAAGAATATGTCCCTTTGGGGACCACAACACTGGCTGGTTGCTTTGGGTGACAACCTGGCCTTGCCCCTAAAGTAAAGAACCTTGGCTTTTTAGTATATTCTAAGGTCTCATTGAAGCATCTGGTTGCAAAGGTATCTGTGACCTGTTTCGCAACCTTGAAATGGTTACGCAAATTTAAATGGATTCTTCCTGAAACGGCCCAGAGAACTATGGTCCAGGCACTTATCTTATCCCAACTGGACTATGGCAACATTCTGTACCTGGACTCTGACAAAGCACCAAAGAGATGTATGCTGATAATACAGAATGCTGCTGCAAAGCTGATCTCCTGATTGCCTAAACAGGCATATGCCAAATCTCTCCTTCACAAGCTGCATTGCTAAAGGGTGGAGAAACACATTTAATTTAAGGCGTAATGCTATGTATTAAAAGCAAGGTCAGACATTTCCCCCCCACCATATCACTTGCTTGATAAAATCGTATCGGCCTGCTCGCTCCTTGTGTTCAAGTAACCTTACTTTGTGCATTATTCCCAGGATTCAATTGTCTCACATGGGAGGTCTCTCCTTTGCGTACCTAGGCCCTAAACTTTGGAACATGCTATCAGGACACCTAAGGTCCTGCACTTCATTGATCACCTTTTGCAGACAGTTTAAACGTGGCTGTTTTGATTTAGCTGGACCTGGATTACCTTATCTGTTGCTAACACACCGGAAAACCCAGTTTTGGATAGCTGTTGTGCTATATAAGCTTTCCAAATAAACACCCAGGAACTGGACATTAAATCCCACTTGTGGACTGCAGCATTTATTGTGCCATACACTGCAGAGGAAGTGTAAACATGACTACTGTCCTACCCTGTGTGGCCTGACTGCTGCAGGGTAAAACCTGCAAATCGACCAGTCAAAACTTTTAAACAGGTAAATACATCCCGGACCAGTATACCCCAACAAACGACTCACCTTCTACACCCCGAACTGCCAGCTTCGCTCTGTTGACCTCGCCCTTGCCACTGTTCCACGCATCCACAGAACGACCGCTGGCGGCAGATCATTCTCCTACCTCGCCGCCAACACATGGAACACCCTCCCCACCTACCTGCGACAGACCCAGGACCTGCTGACCTTCAAAAGACTTCTCAAGACCTGGCTGTTCAAGCAGTAGAGCACCCCCCCCCCCCCCAGTGCCTTATGACCCTCACAGGTGATAAGTGCGCTCTACAAATGCTCTGATTGATTGATTGATCCCTTTTAGATATTAGTATGTCACCCCCTAAAAGCCTTGTAGTCCACAAGGTAGGGTGCATGATATTTAAAAGTGGGACTGGTAGAACATTAATATTATTATGTCCTTACAGCTACAAGATTGGAGAAACCTTTTTTACCATGGCAGAACTAGCTATCCTATGGTGAGAATCAGAGTACAGATTAAGATTCTAATAATGTATCTCAGGAATAGGACCAGATCGAAAATGATTAAACAACTATTTTAATAGTTATAAAAAATCCAATTCAACGGTGAAGTCGGTTTGTAATGTATATTAAGGTAAAGTAATTTTTCCCTACCTGAAGTTATTAGTGGCTTATTTGCCTTAACTCTCTAGCAAGCAACTCCCAGCCTGCAATCAGCCCATGAAGAGGTGTGAAATTCCTCCAGGGAGCACAAAATTGTTTTACCCGAATGGGCAGAGATGACTCCTCTGAGCTCAATAGGATATGCAGGGTTCGCAATTGTGGGCATCCTGTTGACACCATAGTGCTAAATCCTCCTTTACAGGTCTGCTGAGCCACATTGAACACTGTGGCACACTTGAAAGGAAGAGAACAGGATTCCAGGACAGCTCTTCTGTATCCACCGTCTGATTGCAGAAAACCCCCTGCTTTTCACCTATCAGATGTCTACTTCTGGATTTTGTGTGGGTCCAGCACTTACTTAAAACTGTGTTATATTGTTTGATGTGAGAGGACACTGGTGATTAGTATAGTGCACACCCCTACACATCCTCAACCCTCAGATCCCAAGTTTAGAGTAGTCACAGACGGTTGCCATCTGGAAAATGCCCTGAAATATGGAGCTCTGGGCCTGTGTGCATTGAGGCAAATAGGAGCAACTGACAAAGTGGGTAGGGTTGCCCTCTAGAACATTGACACTATTGGCTAGGGAGTCCCACCCACTATTTGGTGCAGGCATAAATGTGGTACCCAAGACACCTGGAGAGATCACTTTCTGGACTTCCAGAAGAACAGAAGAGTACTAGGCCAGCAATGTATGACCATTGAGGAGCTCTGAAGGCTTGATCTGCTCTCCTTTGTATCCAGGACCAAGACTTGGACTCCAAGGGTCAGGTGGCTGGCCTCCTGCGTGTATCCAGTGACTATAAAACAGCTACAAGAGGCCTTTTCCCTACATATCCTAGCTGCACAGTGGCAGCTGTAACTGGATTGAGCTTTTCTGGTTGCGTCTACATGGAATTAGGGGTGTTGAAACTCATGTAATTTGCTGTACCATAGTAATGTAAAATTACCGGACAATTACAGGCAATTTCGCGTTAACACAAAATGCATCTCTAACAGAAAAAATTACCCGAATGGTCCATTGAGGCGAAAATTCAACCAAAGAAATGTAACTTTAAGTTGATTTCTGATTGCTTGCATTCACAACACTGCTGTGTGCATTCAGATTTGTAGTTTCAGGTTAAAAAATCACTCAGCAGTCTGATCAAGTAAAACATCTAAATGAAATGTTGCTTGCTTTAAAAAATTACAGAAAACTGTACATCTTGCATTAAAAGTGTTACCCGTTATTACTGAATGTGGTACACTGGCCTAATCTAACTTAAATTTAATTACACAAAATTTCCAACATCACGCCAATTACACCAGTGTAATTACATTTTCACTCAGAACTATCTGGCACCCTGAGAGCCTGTGGTTGCCCCCTCTGAGGTCTTAGGGGGCTTAGAAGTATACACCTGTGGTTACTTGGGAACCAGGAAGAAATCTGAGAACTTTTGCTCCAGATCATCAAAGACAAGGGGATCTACCACGAACAGTACACGACCAGCAGTTCTACAGCGTCAGATTGCATTGCAGATTCGTCCCATGAAAGGTTCCAACATTCCTGATAAAACAACAAAATCCATTTCTGTTATGGGACATAAAAACTTTTTCAAGCAAGAAAATCAAAAGCTCTAGAGCTTTAGCTAAACAAATCTGTGCCAGATATCCGATCGGCATTCAAATGGGGGTGGCTATACTTTCGAATTTATCGACAGAGAGACATCTTTTTCTTTAAAAAAATTGCAAAATCAATGTTTGGTTTAGGACCTAGAAACTCTTTGATATCCAGACTTTCACCACTTGATATATACGTCCAGTTTTCCATCGTGGTTGGCCTCAAGAGACGGCGAGGTCAATTGACTACCATTGGCGCATTGTGCTTTTTGGAGCTATTTTTACTTAAACCTTTAAAAAATCATATCCCAGGTTCCTCTAGTAAAATTTTTGTCATTTTGGTTCCATTTTATTAACTATCTCTATGTTTCCAATTGCAAGTTTAATGCGCATGGCCCTCTTTACATTCATAAAGATTTTATCAGAGGAAGGAAAGCGAGTGGGCAACAGCGCAGCCTTGGTCACTGCTGGAGGTATTCATAGCACAGGCCTGAGGAGGTGAAAAGGTGGCAGACATGGGTGTGGTGGGTTTGAGACGACCAGTTGTTATTAGAAGGACATAGATAGGTTTGGAAATGTACCTATGTCCGCACTGTCTTATGTGGAGGGAATATTACATCGATGCATCACCCTTTTGGGAAAGGTAATTGAAATTAAAATGCCATTGTTTACATTGTGCTTCCTAAAACACTCTGGTTGTTAGAGTCAAATATGCCCACTCCAGCACTTATTTAAGTTTGTCACAGGTAATGCCATCATGCAATGCGACACACGCTATGGCATATTACATTGCGTGGGAAAACTCACAAGGGTGGTGAGATAACTTGATGTTTTTAATAGGGTCTCTAAAATCTTGAAACTGCTTCATAACTTGTAGGTGGATAATTATCTAACATTAATCCCCAACTGGTTTTAGAGACATGTGACTAATATACTGGATGTGGTCATACGCTTTTGGAGGCATTACGCAATTTGCACTCTTTTTGAATGACCCTATAAATCAAACTTGTCTCGTGGCTAATTGACGACTCCTTAGATATGATAGGCAAGAAACATGTTGACCTCACATTTTAAAAAAAAAATCATAACTGGTTCTAGGACGGTGACTGTGCGCGTTTCTTTGGTTATGCGCAGATTGCCCACCTCCTTATTTACTTTGGCCACGGTGCCGGTAAGACTGCTATAGTCAGTTCTGAATTTTGGCTGCTGAGTAATGCTTGTTATTTTCACACGCTAACAACGGTAGACGTACGGTTCTGTTGCAGTGAGGCCAACCCAGTGTATCATCATTTTAATGTCAATAAAAAGAAGTTCGGCTTCGAAATCTAATAGTGAAGTGCCAAGAGTCAATCATGTTTCTTTTGCCTTCTAAATAAATTGCCAAAAGCACTGTAGGTAACATATTACAGAGGATCTTTAAAGTGATGAAAGCCATTACATTTGGGAGTTGCACTAAGCATGAGTGTGTGTCCAGTTTATTTATGTTTTTTTTACTTATTTAGAGTTTTATACTGTGTGATAAAGACCCTTTCGGTGACAGAGTGCTTTACATGAATAATAAAAAGATATGATACAAAACCGTTTGCAATATATAAAAACATGGTATATGCCATGAGAACAGTAGTTAGTTGACCACGAGAAATACAAGCATAGCCATTAGGTCTCGCCTTTGGGACCTTATACTTTTTTAGCAATGCACCAGTTGATGTTGTTGCACCAAGGATATTGTGCTGCATAACTAAATACCCATAAGGTCCCAAAAGCGAGACCTTTTGGCTATGCTAATGCTTGTTCTCTTAGCCCTGACCAATAATGGTTAGCTGTCACAGTGTATCCGACACTTCTGTCATGAGTTTGGAACGAATCGCTGGTTCAAGCGAGCCCCCTTACACAAAAGTAAGTCAAGGTTAAAGGGTTGAACGTACTTATTCTGGTTATAAATACACTGCACAATAAAATGTTTAAAATCCAGAATGCAACACAATTGTATGGGCTAATATGAGCTCTTTGCTGTCAAAGACTATAACTTGCATTGCTTCTGGTGAATTTCTACATTGTGTTATGTCCTCATAGTAGAGCAAGGTAAGAAAGAATAGGAGGCGCTGCTAACACATTTAAAGGTAGGTCTATATGTTACACATGGCTGCTATAGAGGGGTGCGTTTTCAACCAAATGTATTATTCTGTTTGCATGACCCTGTGATCCTTTGGGGTTTTGGAAAGAACCTACACTTTCCTTAAAGGAGTAACAGTACTAAGAGCCATGGGTATGCCCATAACACATGAATGATAAAGAGATTGGAGCCAGCAAGATAATGCTTAGGAGCATCCCTCTGTGTAATCCGACAGAATCTTATCTGATTTCTTACTCCTAGAAGAAGTTAATGTCACTGCCAGAAAGAACATAATGAGGACAGAATACATGGGCTTGGCTGGGTTCCAGCGGATGATTGACCATAGTCCGGCAAGATCCTTGCCCCAAGAGCTGAGAGGTGCAGCAGTGGGCCAATGTCTCCTGGAAAACCTCGACCACGGACAGCTAAAGGCTGCCGAATCAAAGGTTTAGTGGAATAGTCGAGGAGCAAGAGGTGGGCTCCTGTACTCTATGTGCTATACTGGAATTGGTAGACTTTGGGCCTTTTTTTTGTTAGAATTTTGTATAGGGCGAACTAGACTTGAGACATCGGGTATCAGAGCGCTTTACATGAGTACCAGTTTCGTTACAGAAAAACTCATCCATTTTTTGTTAGGCACAGGGAGATTAAGTGATTTGCCCAGAATCACAGGATATTGACCGTCGTTGCCAAGACTCGAACCCGGTTCCCCAGGTTCAAGGTCGACCGCGACCTTGGGCCAGATGTAGGTAAATTCAATTTTGTCAGTCCTTAATAGCGATTATTACCGAATTGCTATTAAGGACTCACAAAATTGAATGCAGGTAGGAATCGCAAAAATATTTGCGATTCCTTAATATTCCTTGATTGCGATTCGCAAATTGAGATTTGCAATCAAGGAATACCATCCCATTCATTCCTATGGGCCAAGAGGTCACTATTTGGCTTCCTACATCTGGCCCCTTGTTATGTCCCCGCCGCAGTCCAAGGACTGAGGAATACTGAGGCCTACATTGGAAAATGGCAGGCCAGGGGACAAAGGTCAAGGTAACTCTCATAACTGGCTGTGGACCAAGAAACTGCGCAGGCCAGCCTTGTAAAAGGTGGACAGCCTAGACTTTGGCTGGCAGCGAAACCCCCTGCCAGACACTGAGGGCCTGATTCACAAAGGTAAACTTTACAAATAGCGAATAATGGGAAACTCACACAAAAGTGTAAATTTACCTTTGTGAATCAGGCCCTAAAAGAGGAGGCATCTGGCAGGTGAAGCGCCCGTGCACTGGATTAGAGAGATGGGGGCCTGCCTTTTCATAAGAACTAACTGTGGTGAGAAGAACAACGCGAAATGAGACTAGAAGGTCTGGTGAGGAACTGACAACTTAGGATCAATCAGAGAGGCCTAACACTGAGATAGAGGAAAGTGCAAAGAGGGCCGGGACAAACCCATAGCATACCAGTGGATAATGGCATGGGGGTGATTCTCCCCTCCCAGCACAGCTGAATGAAGGTGTCCCCATGGTTCTTGTGAAGAGACGGCCGGGGGCTGCTTTGAAGGAAGCAGAGAGAACATTGGCACTAAGAGTGCAGGGCAGACCTTGGCCCCTCTGGCACATATATATGTTATGTTATGTATATTTGTATAGTGTACAACTTTCTTGGGAGGGTTTCCTGGAGATGAAGCAGGAACTGTATGGGCTAAACCAGACTGGTGGCTAGGTCAAGAGCAAGGTTTTCAGTTTCTTGCAGAATTTAGGAACAAGGTAAGAGAATGCACAACAGTTGGGTCTGGTTCTGAGTATGCAGAGTGTGTGCAAGTAGGAGTTTGGCTGAGCATGTGGGTCTGGTGGATTTGTGGAAGTTTATGTTGCTGTTGAGATACATGGACCTAATTAAGCACAAATTTCTATTTCATTTGTAGGGGTGCATTATAAGCACACATTGTAGTATGTATTGTATTACTTCTATTCGTACAGTGTTACTTTAAGGAATGTTTTACTAATGTTCTACTTGGTGTTCTTAGAATATTGCCTTAAGAATGTATTATTCATTACGAGCCTGCTTCCCTTGATTGCTGGTCGTGGGTTTTACTTACTGGAATTAAATCTCTGAACTTCCACTAATACCTGGCTTCCTGGTATTCTTATTTACAAGAACCTTACTACATATATTGGCGACGATTTACAAAGGTTCTTTTTCTTCAAGAAATTCAGACCCACCGACAATAAGGACTTAACAGCTTTTGACGCTCTCAAACGCCATAGTGACTACGTGGAAACAACGCGGACTAAAGGGAAAAGAAAACATTTTTTCTCGCGTTGCCTTACTGGAACTGTAAGTTTATTTTATTCATTTTTCATCTGAAATTAATACAACAACCGTTAGTCACTTACTGGTTATGGTTTGAACTCTGGCTGCATTCTATGCTCGCAACGCGATCCATTTTCTCTGCCTCGCGTCAGCTCAGCCTAGCGTCACTTCAATTCAACTACGTCACAACACGCACTGGCGTGTGTCTTCATCGCGTACCTAGTTATTCTACGCTAGGTACGTGCAACGTCATCACGTCAATTACGTCGGCGGCCATTTTGCGCAACTTGAAACCTTTGTGCGCTTTGGTATTTACTTTATATAATTGACGGAGGATATCTTCAACTCGTTATTTATTTTAGCAGAGCGAATTATTCACTTTCTTTGGATTTTATTGCTGACTTGTCAAACAAGTAAGATATTTATTATTTTTAATGGCTTCTGCTAACAACAATAATAACAATGGAATTGTTGCTCCACCATCATTTTTAATTACTCCTGGCAAACCTCCTACGCCTTGGCACAAATGGTTACGTGTATTTACAAACTACTTGGAGGCAATAGATGCTTTAGAATATCCTCCTTCAAGGAAAAGAGCCATCCTTTTTAATCACTTGGGTGATGCAGGACAACAATTATTCGACAATTTGACTGTTGTTCAAGCTCCAGCTGATGATGATACGTGGAATGTATATACTGAAGCCTTAACTCGTCTTGGTAAACAATTTAAAGATGATCCATCTGTCATGGTCGAACGTCATGTTTTTTTTAAAAGAAAACAGTCTCAAGAAGAATCTATAGAAGATTACTTAGCAACTTTGCGTGTTCTTGCCTCTAAATGTGATTTTGGTTCTTATATTGAAACTGCTTTGCGTGACCAATTAGTTTTTAATTGCTTCAACAAAAAGATTCAGGAACAAATCTTAACATGCAAGAATCCAACGCTGGATGAGGTTATTGTTATTGCAAAAAGCATTGAATGTTCTGTGGTTTCATCCAAAATTTTTGCTGAAAACAGTGCTTCTTCTTCAGCTGTTTGCAATGTTTCACAAGCATCTAATGATAGTTGTAATGTTAATGTTGTTTCTAATCGTCCTGGTGGTAAAAAAATGTTTGAACAAATATCTAACACATTTTGTTACAGATGCGGTTCAAAATTTCATATTGGAAACAATCCTAAGTGTCCAGCACAAGGTAAAAGGTGTTCAAATTGTAAACGTATTGGTCACTTCTTTGCATTATGTCGTTTACCCAAAGATAAAACAAAAGTTAATATGGTGTATTCTGAAGAAGAAATTTGTAATGCTCTAAATGTTTCTTCCTTATCGTTTATTCAAATCAATGCTTTGATTGACTTGAATGTTAAAAGTCCCATTTGTAAAATAACAGTTGGTGTGCAAACCATACAAGTTATGGCGGATTCGGGATCACCGATTACTATCTTAGATGAGCATACCTTTCAATGTTCCTGGGATAACACAAAATTATTTCCCACTGATGTAAATCCCAAAGCTTTCGGGGGGTTTGATATAACCATGCGTGGTTATTTCTCTGACAACATTGATTTCAAAGGAAGAATAATTTTTACTAAAATCTATGTTGCAGTTAACCGAAGAGACATTTTGGGTTGGCAGGATCAAGCCAGGCTTGGCATTATTTGAAAGCCTGGTCACCCTGAACCTGTTGATTTGGGGGATATTCCCATTTTTGCAATTCTTGATAATTGCAATGATCCTATTTTGTGCAATGTTTTGGAAAAGTACAAAGGGGTTTTCGAGGACAAGATTGGTTTGGTAAAAGATTTTGAACATACCATAAAATTGAAAGAGAGGGTTTGTCCTGTTATTCAAAAGGTGCATCCAGTTCCCCTATCAGTTAAACATGATTTGAGGAAACATATTGAATCTTTAGTAGCTCAAGACATCATCTGTCCTGTTGATTATTCAGAATGGGTTTCTGCTGCTGTAGTCGCACGGAAACCTAACGGTGATATTCGTTTGTGTGCAGACCTTCGGGTTCTTAACCGCAATATTGTTGTTGATGTGCATCCCCTGCCTAAAATTCATGATATGCTTGCGAATATTGGTAGTAGCAAATATTTTTCTACTATTGATTTGCGCTCAGCATATCACCAGATTCCCCTTTCTAAAGAGTCTCAACCTTTGACAACTTTTGTAACACCTTTTGGTGTTTACATGTATAAAAGACTTCCCTTTGGGCTTGCTTCCGCAGCTAGTATTTTTCAAAGGTTAATGGATACCATTTTTAATAATTGTCCTGGAATTCAAGCGTTCCAGGATGACATCTTGGTACATTCTGAGTCTCTGGACCAACACTACATTCTGATGGAATATGTCCTAAAAACTTTACTTAATTATGGCCTCACAGTTAACAAAAAGAAATGCCGATTTCTAGCAGATGAAGTCGACTATTTAGGCCACAATCTTTCTAAGGCTGGTATTAAACCTAAGTCTTCCCTGTTAGAAGCCATTAATAATGCTCCTTGTCCATTAGATAAAGATTCTTTGCGAGCGTTTCTAGGATTAAGCGAGTATTACGCTCGTTTTGTCAGAGGGTATGCTCTGGTCGTTCAGCCTCTTAGAGATCTTTTGAAGAAACATGCAAAATATGTTTGGTCTACTGATTCACAAATGGCTTTTGATTCAATCAAAAATATGATTCTCTCTGCTCCAGCCATCAAACCCTTTTCTCATGGGGTACAAAGTATCATTACAGTTGATGCCAGTTCCCGAGGTTTGGGCGCAGTTCTTAGTCAGATGATTAAAGGTGAAGAATGTACTATTGCCTTCGCTACACGTTCTTTAACTTCTGCTGAGGCCAACTATAGTACCATCGAGCGAGAGGCATTAGCATGTTCGTGGTCTGTAGAGAAATTTCGAATGTATATTTGGGGAACAAGATTTCAATTGTACACAGACCATAAACCCTTAATTTACATGCTTGGGGAAAGCTTGTCTAATAGAGCCTCCTCTCGTTTAGTTAGATTATTGGCACGTCTACAGGAGTTCAATTTCGAAATTAAATATTTGCCTGGTGGAAAAAACATCCGGGCAGATTGTTTGTCACGCATTCCTTTACCTACTCATGACTCTGTCAGTCCTGATCTGGAGTGTGTCTTTTCAATTGATGATGCCCTTCAAGATTTCAAAATTACTAAACATGATTGGTTGCAGGGTATGGATAATGATTCTTGCCTACAAAATGTTAAACGTTTTTTAATTAAGGGTTGGCCTATGGATAGGAGTATGTCTATGGAGGAGAAACATTATGCACAAGTTGCATCTGAGTTGTCTGTTTCTGGTGATATTTTATTCAGACAAGACATGTTTGTCCCTCCTTCCGGAATCAGACAATCTATTATTTCCTTAGCTCATGAGGGTCATCCAGGTATCACAGGTACTACTAATAAAATTAAATCCATTTATTGGTGGCCTGGTATCGATAATCAAGTTAAGTTGTTTGTCAATCAATGCCCTCAGTGTTTATGCTCTGACAAACATTGGAAATTGTCCAATTCTCCTCTCATTCCCACGGAATGGCCTGAGGGTCCTTGGGAAAAAATTGCCTTGGATTTCTCTGGTCCATTTTCCGTTTTCAATTCTGAAAAAAAGTTTTTAATAGTTGCTATTGATTTATTTTTCAAAATGGATTTATTTTTCTTTTGTTAAAAATCCAGATTCTTTTTCAGTAATTTCATTCTTGAAATCTTTATTTGTCATCGATGGTACTCCTCTTGAAATTGTCTCTGACAATGGTTCACACTTTGTTTCAAATGAATTGAATTCGTTTTTAAACAAATTGGATGTAAAACATGCCCTTGTTCCACTGTATAGTCCTTCATCAAACGGTTTGGTTGAGAGAGCAAACCGTTTACTGAAAGATGCTGTTCAAACTGCTTGTGCCAACAGATTAAATATCTCTGATTTTCATTGTGAAAAAATCTGGAATTATAATTGTACCCCTCACAGTACCACTGGAGTTTCTCCTTTCGTTTTACTTCGAGGTCGTGTTCCGACTTCTAAGTTGAATCCTTCTTGGTTAATGAGAAATTCTCAGGTAAACATTGATTTACCCAAAATTCGTGAACATGTTAAGGAGAAACAAAAAAGTTACAAAGATCATTATGACAAACGTATGCATGTGGCAGAAAAATCTCTTGTTACTGGAGATTGGGTGATCATAAAAAAACCTGTGAAAATTTCTAAAGGTCAATCTAAATTTTCTGCTCCTGTGAAAGTTATTAAGGTTTCTCGTACTGCTGCTCTGTTGTTTGAAAGAGGTTGGTGGAACAAGAATGCCCTTATTAAAATCTCTGACCAACAAGCAAAAATTATTTCTGCTAACAAACAGAATTCAGATCTTTCTTACAGTTCGAATTCTGATTGGTTTGGTGTTGGTGATACTTCCACTTCCTCTCCCGTTGCTTTAAATCCTCCTGTAATTATCTCTCCTGATCCTGCCCCTTTAGCTCCTGGTGATTCCTCAAATGTCACTTCTCTCCCTCAACCTGTTTTTGTTGCTCATGGTACGGGGGATGGTATGGGTGTTGGTCGTAGAATCAGATCTGTTCCTATTAGACTTCATGACTATGTTTTGAATTAATCATTTTCATGATTATGTTTTGAATTAATCATTTTTTCTCCTTTTGCAATTTCTCTCCTCTGCCTTTTGTTTTATTGGAGGAAGGATGTGCAGTATGTATTGTATTACTTCTATTCGTACTGTGTTACTTTAAGGAATGTTTTACTAATGTTCTACTTGGTGTTCTTAGAATATTGCCTTAAGAATGTATTATTCATTACGAGCCTGCTTCCCTTGATTGCTGGTCGTGGGTTTTACTTACTGGAATTAAATCTCTGAACTTCCACTAATACCTGGCTTCCTGGTATTCTTATTTACAAGAACCTTACTACACACGTGTAGAACGCATCCCCATATAATCTCTGATCGTGTTAACCAAAGTGTTAGGCTCTTGTTATGTAATAAAGCAGATGTGATGTGTTTAGCCTATTATGTAGAATATGTCAATAATTAATGTGGAAAATAAAATGTAACCAGCAGAAAACATTAACAGAAACACTTGTGTTGTGCAACTGACAACCATTTATTATTGAATGTGTTTATAAATCATGTAATTTCGTATGTAAGTAGGAATATTAACCAAATGTGCCTTAATTCTTATGCAATTTCGTAAACCTCATGCTTCATTTCTCTTATGTTAGCTGAATCTTGTAAAACTGAAATACATTTCCATGGAAGCCCTCGCATTTAAATTAATAGTTTGAATTTCTTGTGCATGTTAGATTCTGCTCTCTCTCAGGTTTATTTTGCAGGTGGAAGAAGCGCCCTTGTTAGTTAGAATGAGTTATTTGTTTTAGGATTGGGCAAGGAGAGAAGAGGATAATTTGGAAGGTACTCCTGATAAGGAGAACTGTTGTATTGTCACACCGGAGAAGGCCTGGCAATCAAGGTCATCTTGGCGCTGTTCCGGAGCATCGCCGTCCTGTGGAAAAGTACCTACAAGAATGTGGCCTGATCGGATGGCGTGACCTGAAAGGAATCCAGGAAAGACACCAGTGATATTGGAACATTGCATGTAGGGAGAGAGCCCCACTAATTTTTCTTTCCCTTTGTAGATAGAGCATCTTAGAATGAACTCTGACTCCGTAGCTTCATGCTACCTAACCCATAGACGTGGAGAGACTTCTGAGGAAGGCTGCACATGCTGACACCTTTACCTATCGAAGAATGCTTAAGTAGGGATGTCACCTTAGTGTTAGTGTAGGGATAGATGAATGCTTTATTTTCATCAACCCTCGATGCAGGGAAACTTGGACTCATGCTTTATGATGCTCTGCATCCTAATTCTTGAATTTATTGTCTTGTGCCTGTTGCACCTGCTCAACCTTAATTGCAGATTTGGCTTTATGTTGATTCCAATGTATTTCTACACCCTCGTCTTGAGGTGTCTGTATGTTCAGTTGTTTTTAACTTTATAATAATTCACCTAACCTCACTTAGTAGTCTGTGGTTACTATGGGTCTAGAGCAACTGCGATTGAACTGATTGACATTGCTAACGACTTCTCTCCCCTCCACACTTTCTTGCTGAGAAAAAGTACCATTGACTTGAGGTTCTAGAACGTATCTAGAACATGCAGGCCCAACCCCGTCAGACCAAAGCTGTGTAAGGCATTGTATGTGTGTATGAGGAATTTAATGAGTGCTCATTTATGGACTGGGAGCCAATGAACGTCTTAGTGGTTTAGTATAATATGAGTGTGGGATGTGAATTTGAGGGTGAGCCTGGATGCAGAGTTTTGCATCATCTATAGTCTTCTGGTCAGTTGAGCGTTGATTCCAGCTTAGAGTGCATTGACATTGTCTAGCTTGCTAGTCATGAGCACTTGTGTGATGGTTCTGCCAGTGGTGGTGGAGAGCCATTTGAAGATCTTCTTGAGCATTTTGAGTGTGTGGAAGCAGGAGACGGAGACATGATTCACTTTGGTCAGTCATGGTGAGTTGGTTGTTGATTACAATTCTGGAAGTTCTTTGCATATGTTGCACAGAGGGTGTGTATACAAGTTTGGAAGACCTTCAGGTGAAGTCCCAGAGCAAAGTGTATTTGCCGAAGATTGCTAACTCAGCCTTGTCCTGTCTGTGTTGAGCTTGAAGCTGTTGGTTTTTCATCCATCTGTTGACTCTGGTCATGCAGGCAGAGAATTTGTTCTGGGTGTTTTGTATCTTGTCGGAGAGGGAGAGTATAAGCAGCATACGATATTGTTGAGCTTGGCCCTCTATGCAGGGTCCCCCCCAAACGTTTTACCTTCACCCCTCCTGTTTTCTGAATTCGATTTTGCTGATATTAGGACTTTCTGCAGTATACCACTGCTAATTAGTGTGGAAGTGCTTGTGCTTTCTCCCTAAAGCATGGTAAGATTGGCCTACAATTGATTGGCATATTTAATTTACTTTTAAGTCTCTAGTAAAGTGGCAAACTATGTACCCAGGGCCTATAAATTAAATGCTACTACTAGGCCTGCAGCACTCATTGTGCCACCCACTACAGTAGCCCTTTAAAACGCCTCATGCCTGCCACTGTATTTTAAAAGTGGGACAAGTGTATGTATGTTTTACAAGTCCTGGTAGTGAAAAATTGCTAAATTTGTTTTTCACTACTCTAAGGGCTACCTCTCTCATAGGATAATATTGGGTTTCCATATCACATTTAATAAGTGCCAACGTTTGTTTGGGAGTAGGTCATAATGTCATGTTGTGACTCAAATTAACTGTAGTTTAAAATTTGTGTTAATAATGACTTTGGATTTGAGATTACAATTTTGAAAGTGCCCCTTTTAGAAAGTTGCAAAAGGAACAAATAATAAATGCTGAACAATGCAAACATTCTCCCCCAGGCACAAAGTTCTGGGTTTAATCCATCATTATTTTGCTCATCATGCCACCCTAGTTCGAACCTTGCCATTTGTAAATCAGTCTTGACTCTGTTCCTCATGGAAACAGTACAGCTCGGACTGCCAAGCCAGGTCCTCCCTGGACCAGAAACAAGCATCCTGGAACCAGTTTTGGGCCATCACCCCTCATCAGCCAGGCTAGCTTGAATCCAGTGGTGCAGTGAGCATGGGACCAACGTCTGGGTGTACCCTTCCCACTAGGGGTGACAATAGCAAAAGGAAAAAATGGTGGACGAAATGCTGAACAGTGAAAACATTCACTCCCCAGTCACAAAGATCTGGGTTTAATCCATCATTCTTTTGCTTACCACGCCGCCTCAGTTTGAACCCAGCCATATGTAAATCAGTCTTGACCCTGTTCCTCATGTGAACAGTCGAGCTTGAACTGTCAAGCAAGGTCCTCCATGCGTATCATTTGCACGTCCATCTGCGATCCCTCAGACGCAGAACCTAAGAATGAATGTAGCATGTATGATGAATAAGGGATGTTTGCATTTGTGAGAGTGTGGTTTGTTTTGTGTATTGTTTTCCCTGCATAAAATGTTTTTTTACTGATGAGATCACAAAATGATGTATTTTATACTATGTGTCTTTTTGATAAAATATATGAACTGATGTGATAAATTGATAAATGAAAAATTATTTTTGTACTAAGAAATACAACTAAAAAGAAAAAAATAATAAAATGATAAAGTTATAAAAAGAACTTTTCTTGTTGTTTGCCCTCATGTACTAAAATATTAGAATTAAAGTGTTGGATGTATACCGTTACAATTTTTGAGGTCAAGGGGGAACATATTTACTGTTAGTCCTCCATGGACTGGAAACAAGCATCCTGGGACCGGTTTTGGGGCATCACCCGTTATCAGCTAGGCTAGCTTGAATCCAGGTGCGCAGTGAGCACGGGTTCCATGTCTTGGCATATCCTTCCTACTTAGGGCGACAAAAGCAAAAGAAACAAATGGAGCATCTGTGTGCACTCCTGTAGAAAAAAAGTAGGGAATGCTGAAGTTCTGGACTCTTTGCACCGAACTTTGAGAAGGTGACTACAACTTGTATTTTTTCTTCCTGGTCTAGCACAAATAGATGACCGTGAATGACGCTTTCGGCTTTTAGGCCTATATCTACTTAAAACTTTAAAACTGCATATCTCCATTTCTACTGATTTTTGTTGTTTTGGTATCATTTGATTTTTTAAAACGTCCTCTATTTTTCTAAACGGGCATGGGATTTTTCTTGGTCGTTTTTTACTTTATTGCAGTTTGAGTGCTGCATAAATACCTTACACACAGTGTCTCTAAGTTAAGCCAAAATGCTTTTGTGCCAAGCCAGCAGAGGGGTAAGCACAGGTCAATTTAGTGACTTTTGCAGTTGTCCCTGACAAGGACTGCTTTTGTTTAAGTGGGGTTTTCACCACTCTCAATCAAAAGCCCCAACTTTTTACATATATGGGCTTAGTGGATGCTTGCAAGTGAGGTCATGTAGGGTGTTGAACAGAGAGGGGCTGAGTGGGGATCTTTTTGGATCTCCACAGTTTAGATTTTCGGCATCCAAGATGAGGGGGGCCAGGTTAACAGACTGGGGGCAGCCTGTCAGGAAGGAACAAATCCAGCAAAGTGCACAACCTTGGATGCTGTCTTTGTGCAGTCATTGGATAAGGATAGGAAGGATTACAGTGTCGGAGGATGGAAAAAAATCCAATAGGATGAGGGTCGCAGTGTCTCTTCTGTCCATGGTCATTTGGATGTCGTCCTTGACGGCGATGAGGGCAGAACTTTGTACTGTGTCTGGGCCTCAATCCAGAATGATTGGTTTTGAAGAGGTGATTGTCAGTGAGGTGGGCAATTAGGCATTTATTTGTCATCTTTTTCGTGCTTTTACTGGATAGGATAGCAGGGAGATAGGCTTGTAGATGGCTAACACCTTTGGGTCTGTTGAGTATTTCTGTAGGAGGGGGAGTATTGTGGCATGCTTTCAGTTATCCGGGTACGTCGCCATGATTATTGAGTCATTCAGGATCGGGGTGAGGGCTGCGATGATGGGGTCCAGTCCTTTGATGAAGACATGGTGTCTGCAGGGGTCAAAGGTTGCTCAGGAGTGTATAAATGGCATGGTAATTGCAATTTTTTGAGCAGAGATGATAGACCAGGTGAGCACAGTGGTCCTCTGGGTATTGGTAGAGAAGCACAGTGAGGTGGAAAGCACAACAGAACTATAAACATGGAGTAGGAGGGGCACAGAGTGCCCTAGCATTTCAGGGGAATGAAGAGATCAGAGGGCATGCCTAAGTACTGCAACCCCCAGAGAGAATTAATTGCCTGTAGAAGAACATGGTTGCTTGGACATATGAGGAGACCACATGTGGAGACACAGACAGAAGGATGATCCCAATACATGTTCATCTGAAGGTGAGACCAGAAGAGAACCGGGCACCCAACACATTCTGCAGAGCTGCTTATCCCGCATAGTAGAGGTGACAAGACCAACACAGAGTCTTGACCCAAGCCATGGTCCCCAGTGAGAAAGGGACACATGCAGAACTGGTGATATGGGGAAAGACAAAGAACAGAGGTCTAAGCAAAAGAGAAGAATTGATCAACATGCTGACCTGTCAGGAGCAACAAAGCAAGCACAAAGTTTACTAGCCCTACTGGCGTAGGATGAGATGCAAGAACCAACATCATCTTAAATCCTGCAAAATATTGAGAGTTTGTGACCAACACTAGAAAGTGAAACATGCACTATAACAATGGAAGTTAACCTCCTCCAGCCAACCCGAGGTAACAGTGGCCCAATTGAAAACAGAGTTAAAGGACTGGAAGATCACAGTCAGGGTCCAGTCGTAGTTGACTTAATTACTGCAAGTTAGAGTTAAAAACTCACCACAAAAGTCTAGGAGGAACAATCTTTGATTCCTGGGCTTTCTTAAGAAGGTAGAGGAACACTCAACAGGATTAGTCCTCGAACAGTGGCTAGCCGAACTCCGAAAACCAAGAGGACTATTGCCCTTCTTTTAATTAAAAAGAGCACATAGGGCTCTGACAGGAGTCCCACTGCCATGTGGGGCACCCATGGATATCACAGTGAGGCTTTTTTACTGCCTACAGAGGGATGTCATTTTGTAACCTACAAGGAGAATGGGGACCACTGATTTGAAGATCATGTAGTGAAAATGTTCCCTAACTATTCTCAAAAGTTGCAAAAGATGAGGAAATCCTTTAAGACTGTTAAACAAAAATATATCCATCAGCGGAAGTTGCATTAATTCACAACACCGAATGAGGCCAGGGAATGGCTAAAATATGAAGACAGAACTTTTAAAGCACAGCAGCAACCGATGAGAACTGGAGGGCATGGAGTAGTCACAGAAATGCGCCTATAGGCACGGCATCATTGAATAGACAAGCCATATTGAGCCACAGGATGAAAACACCTAGTATACCTGGGCACAATACCACCATAAATCTGAGGCAGCTGACACTTGTCCTGCATGTGATACAGCCCATGGAAGAGAAGTATAAGCTAGCTGCATTGGAAGTAGAAAAAGCCTTTGATATCCTGAGTTGGAGATACATGTTTTGATTGCTCGAGGGAATTAGAATCAGCCCCTCTTTCTTGGTTGGATCCGGCCGCATTTATACAAAGCCTGTGACAGGAATTTGTCAGAAAATTGCGAAATATAGGAAAGTGGCAGTCAGGGATGCCTCTTTTCGTGCTACTGTTTGTCACTGCATTTAAACCTCCGAGGTAGAGACAGTGAATTGTTCTATGGAACTAGGTGATTGAGACACCACACAAGTAGCATCAAGGTATTGTGACAACATAGTTGCCTATCTGGTGCAACCACAAGAATAGATACAGATGCTGCTGGAGGCACTTGAGTGGTTTGGTTCAGCATCAGCCTCCATATTAAATCTGAAAAGACCCAACTGTTATCCCTGGCAGGCCTGTCAAGCAAGATGAAGAAGCTACACTCAGAAGCTTGGCTTCAATGTAAGATAGACAGTGTTGGGTACCTGAATTTCAGGTGACACGCAGTGAGGACAAGCAATGGTACTAAAACATGGATGTGGTGCTCGTAGTATTCAGGTGCTCCATCGAGGTCTGGAGACCCTTGGTGTTCTACCTTATGAGACAGATAGCCAGAGGCAAAATTGGTATGCTATCTAGATGTTTGTTCCTATACCAAGAATTCTCTAAGCAATATACAACAGGAAAAATTCAAGAGCTTGAAAAGTTGCAGGCCACCTTAGTCTGGTCTTGGTAGAGAAGTGGGGTTAAATTAGAGATGCTGAAGTTGGGCTAAGAAGTGGGAGGCATTGATCTTCTAGATCTCAAACTCTATGACATAGTGGCCTCGGGAGGTAACTGGTCCTAGCAGCTGTCCAAAGGGACTTATAGGTCTGCCTTATTGGGGGAGCTATAGATGATGGTTAGTAGTTTATCTGTGTGTTCGAAATCTAGGACATATATATGAAATGACTGTGAAAAAAGTGATGCAAATACCTCTGTGTGCACCAAACATGAATTTCAACATATCAGCAGAGATGCGTGGTGATGCAGTGAGAAAAGGGTGTATAATATCATATTAGATTTGTGCCCAGGAGACTCTTTTATTACCTTCAAAGAGGCACAAGAAGGGTTTGGTGTGGGGGGTTCCTGCAGTTTTCATAGATGTCTCAGGTGGCAAGTGAGATTTTGGCTGAGTTTCTGGTAACCTTGAAAGAAGCAGACATGTGGCTTCTGTCAGGACCGTTTCTAGGTGTTTTGCCGCCCTAGGCGAGAATTGAAAAATGCCTCCCTTTTACTACCATCACTTTCTCCCCCTGTCATCCAGGATAGAAGAGTTACTGCATTAGATATGACATAACTTGCATTCAACATTAAACAATAAAACACATCAAATGTTAAATAACTAAATAAGCATAGTTCATGATATTTTATTTTGTTTTTACATTTCTCTCTTCTAACTTCAATGTCTTGTGCTCTGACTCTCAACCAGACTCTATATTGCCTCTCCTCATTAATTTGCTGACACCTCTCACCCCCTTCCCTCCGAGCAAAGGGGTGAAAAGTCCCTGGTAGGGAGCCCCACTACTGCTCAGCATGAGTCACCCAACAAGCCATTCAGCGCTCGGCGTCTTAAAGCGGTGATTGAAAAGTGAGAACATGTGAATTTAGGAGAAGCAGAAAGAGTGGAGAGAGATGAGTGACAGATTAGAGGGAGGGTTCAATAGATAGGTAGCCTACAGAGAATCTCTAGAAGAACCTCAAACGGGTGAGGTAATATGTGTGATCATAATAGGTAATGATTGAAAATCAGTAAAAAAATAATTCAGCACCAATATTAGAACCACATTTAACCACTACCTTTTTCACCGCTGCAGCAAATAACTACAGGGTTTGCCCCTAGCAGAATGTGAGGTAGATGGAAATTCATCATTCTACAGAGGCGTTAGTATGAATGCGGTATTGAACCGTAGTATGGGATTTGAAGATTGTTCATTTTGCAGACCTATTCTACAGACGCAAATACAATAAGCATCAGGTTCTGAGTTTGAGCAGCAGAGGTATCATCCTTCCGCTTCAGATTTTGCAACTATGCATGCTGGCAGAGGGAATGTTGCCATATTTTGACAATTAATGAAGTACGGGTACTCAGTGCCTGTAAGTATCTGCCGATTTGAAGCACTGGATTGTGAATAGTGCTCTACGCCCAGCAAGTGTCTTCCGAATTTAAACATCTTTTACTTCGTTCTCGGAGAAACACATGAGAGTAGATGTGATGTCATATAAGATGGTAATTTTACCTCTCAGAAGAACGGATGCTCGTAGAAGCGGGCAGGCACCTTGGGGTCAGCACAGGGTACAAGCACAGAGGCCCGACTCCGATCTGGTCGAGAGCGAATCGGAAGTCAGAAATCAGCGCGCACGGCCCCCACCCGTGGCGCTGAATGTGACGTCACGTCGAATTGTAGGAGGCATTACCCAATGAGCTTTTGAGGACGAAGGCCATTCAAGGGGATTCCCAAACTCATGTTTTCCTTTCGCCGCCCTAGGCGGCTGCCTTGTCTTGCTTAATGGTAGAAATGCCCTGGCCTCTGTATTAGAATGTGGAATGGAACACAAACTGGTGTCCAACCTCTTTAGTTCCTTAAGCATGGATAGATTGGGGGACGTCACACAGAAGAGATAAATCTGGGATGCAGATTGATTGGAATGTCTTACACACAGAGCTTGTAAGGTGACATTCAGTCAAGTCAAGAAAGTGATGAAACATCATTTGGCTCTTTTTGTACAAACACTTACCATATCAAAATTTTTGTTGCACTTGAAGGCTGGCTTAATATGCTCTGAAGGTAACATGATTGCTAGATCCTTCTCTTTGGACCATTTCAGCATGCATAAAGAAAGCACTATTCAGTTTGGTAAGTTTTAGAAGATCAGGGGAAGAAGTAATGCAATGACATATTAAGGCTCATAACTTTTACCTTGATATTATCTATATTTGGAGGACAAAAATGTGTATATTGAATACCACTTCCTCCTGCCTAACCATGATGATCACAATCACTTAAGGTTTGCTTGTATTCTCATGATTTGTAGAATATTTGCTCTCTAACACACACAAGCACACTTAAACACACACATCAGGATACAGACATATATCTATACTGTACCTTTCATTGACTAACTCCCACTGGTCTGCTGGCAACCTGGACCATGGGCCTTAACCACAAGATTTAAAGAACTCCTGTACACTGGAGTGAGGCCCTCTTGGACTTACTTTGGTATTCCATTTTAGTTTAAGATTTTACACGTTTTAGCAGACATGGTTGTAGTTATATTATTTTTTCATTTTTTGCTTGCAGGATATTATTCTCAGAAAACACTATACATATGGCTTGTTTTTAGAAAGCCTTTCTGGCCACATAATCTGTACACTTCGTTCAAGGCTAGGAACACAGAACAAGATATCCTACTGCTTGCATTGCCGATTTGTAGACAGTTTCTAACATCTAGACATCATTGCATGAGAGATGTACCTCTAACACAGTGTTTTTTTCAAACAAACAATGCACTGTCCCTTTATGGGTCAGAGGGGCCCTCCGGCTATGATTGTCCTGGGGCGAATGCAGTGTTTGACATGCGGATTTTCTAACGCTGATCTTTCATCCAGCAGAGAAGGATAGCCAATCCTATTTCAGACAGAGTCATCCAGGTATGGGGTCTCAGGCTAACCTAAGAGATAAGGCAGAAGGTAGAACAACTATGCTCTAGGAGTAGGGAGAGTGACAGTTAGGAATATATAGAAATTAGTCCGCCATGGTTGAACTGTTTATTCTTTGCACCATGAGCATAATACTGATTACTCAGCTTTACTTTATCTGCCAAGTAATCGCAGCTCATTCTCTCTGTACAAGATTACAATTGTTTCAATACATGTATTGAAAACTTTATTCGTATCTTTTTAGGTCTCGCCTTCGCAGCGCGCATCCGCTGCAAAGGGAAAAGACCTTTTCAGATCGCTTATGTTTTTCAGCCATGCACGTGCACGCGTTTCATTGCCTTCAATTGCAACGCGCGCACGTCAGGAAATTCACTTGCGGGAGCGCGCGGCCCATCTGGTCGCAATTATCGCTCCAGCGAGTGAATCCCTCCCCCCCCTGCTGCGCTATTGTTTATGGTGCTGTTTCCCGCGCCATCAGGACACGTGTGCAGGCGATGGTTGCAATCCTGCACTCACTCTGAAAGGGCTGCGTTTGCCATGGTTGGATACTAGCTGCTCCGTGAGCAACAGCAATGTACATGTTCTTGGAGAGGAAGCGAGTAGATAAAGCATGGTTTCAGTGCTGTGTGTATGGAGACACACCTGTGAACTTTTCTTTATGGCGCAAAATGAGTTCAGAGACATCAGCAGTCGGGCCTCACGATAGGTGTCCCTCGCGTGCGTCGTGGGCGGGTGCGTTGCCTCAGGGACCATCATGTCCCTCACCCTTGCAGGGGTGAGGTGCCTGGTGACCGGAGCCGAGGGGTTCCGGGGGCTGAAGATTGTGCAGACGCTGCTGGAGGAAGAGGAGGGCCAGGCCGAGCTCCGGATGATGGACCTCGCCTTCAGTCTGACCCTGTGGAAGGTATGCAACAGTGGTGAGTAATCTTTGACCTGCCCCTCTATTACCGCAAATGTACTTCTTTGTGTTCTTTGTGCGTGCAATTGTTTTGTGTAGCTCTTTGTGCGAACGGAATGACCTCTAGGCGCTTATCGACACATGCAGCAGCATGAGAGCCGCAGGTCGGGTTCCATGCACTGTGCTGGATACAATGGGGTGCTCTGGGGTATCGAGGTGCAGCTGAGAGCTGGTGGCTGGTTTCAGGGGCAGCGTTTGAACGGAATACGCATTTCAAATCTTGATTGAGGACAGCCAGTAAAATAAAAGTGATCGCCTGTGAGCGGGAAACAATGAGTCAGGTTTTGATTGCGGTGACTTTACCAGAATCGTGCTAATTGGACACGATTCAACCAAAAACACACAGAGTCTGCCGAAGGTGTAGCTGAAAGAGGACTGACTTCTGAGTCCTGGTGCAGCTTCTTGCAACCTGCACTCTTTAAACAAATTCCACAGTTTGATTCATGATATTACTCATAGATTCAGGTTTATTAGGAGAAATTGACCCATAAAAGAGGCAGTAAAATTATATTGTGACACTCCTCAATGGCAGCCTTTTGTAGTCAGTAGCTTCATAAAAGTATTTCACTGTATTAGTGTATATGCTTGTTCAAACCTGCCTCCCGCTGAACCACTATTTCTTCTTTACAAGTATATATTTGTTGTTGTCGAGGTGTTCCTGAAACAGGAGTATCCACTCGCATATATTGGGAAGTCCAGCATGGGGTGATGACAGCACAACAAGTACCCATTGGCATCAGTTAAGCACTGGTCATCATGCCAGATAGCCAGTACTTGTAGCAAAATACTTTTTTCAGGCCAGTGTTCCGGAGGGAATTTAGCCAAATCAAAATGTAATACCTCATTTGCTCTTATTTTTCCATGTCTGAACATGTGAGAATAATCAGTGTCATTTTAAAGATTTTGAGGTACCAGGGCAAGAGATAGCTGGGGGCCCCAGTACAGAACATATTTTAATTTTATTACACATTTTTACTAATTCAAGGCTCACAATGCCAAACAGTACTAAATTATATGTTGAACTTTAAAAAGGAAACATACAAACCGCAGAAATATATCTTACTTAGGACCACAAAAATCCTGTAAATAAATAAAGAAAAAGAGTACAAAGTCAAAGTCAGAGATAGAGGTAAGATGAGAGGGAAAGAGGATGTATGTATGTATGTAAATAAAAAAAAAAAAAAAATATATATATATATATATATATATATATTCACTAAAAAAAACATAGGTTTTAGACCTTATATAGTTAGGAATTAACATATAAAAAACCATTGAAATTCCTCCTATATAGTTAGCTGGACATTTTATTGACATAAAACCCAATGAAATTCCATATATAGTTAGTTGCAATAACTATATATCGCGCACCCGCAATCCACTGCTGATGATGTCACATATTACATCATTCATGACATGGTCAGTGACATCACTGATGACATCACTGATGACATCTCAAATACCATCACTGATGACATAACTGATGACATCTTAAATGACATCACTGATGACATCATGACACACCAATACCAGTTACTACATATGCACTCACTGATTCCTACGTCTACGCTCACATTCACTCATTCACCCATACAATCTAAATCCTTCATCCAGACACTTATACATCCACTCATTCTTCAATATGTAAGACATATTTTAACTTTACAGAAACATACAGTAACTGGGTGTTGTCATCAGTGATGTCATCAGTGATGTCATTTGAGATGTCATCAGTGATGTCATTTGAGATGTCATCAGTGATGTCATCAGTGATGTCACTGACCATGTCATGAATGATGTAATATGTGACATCATCAGCAGTGGATTGCGGGTGCGCGATATATAGTTAGTGCAACTAACTATATATGGAATTTCAATGGTTTTATGCGAGTAAAATAAGGTTTTGTAAATGCGAATTCCTAACTATATATGGTCTATAACCTATGGTTTTTTCAGTGAATTTCATTGGTTTTTTAAAAGCTAACATCTGTAGCTGTAAAATGTATTCTTCTTTAAATCCAAAAATATATTTGAGATGTTTATTGATATTTTTTTTTTAATATTTTTTTTCTTCGCTTCCAGTTCGCGAACCGGCAAGCTTTCCGTTAGCTCATCTTGATGCCGCGACCTAGTCCGCGTACCGGTAAACGTTTCGTTTGCGCAACTGTGACGCGTCGGGGAAGCGCGACGTATGACTTTGTCGCGTAATGCGTCTTATGACGCGCCGCGTTAGCGCTCCCGGAAGTGCTCCGGACAGCGAACCGGAAGCGATCCGGGACGCGGCGCGCACCGCGTAACGTGAGCGGAACAAGTCATGTGACTTGTTTATAAAACTTTTCATTGGTTCATTTCACTTTTAGTTTCCAAATGATGTAAGACTAGGTCATATGACCTAAAAATAACACTTATCATTGGTTTAGAACTTTTGCTTTTCCCAAATGATGAAAACCCCTCCTTCTTTCCTCACTCTGACTTTCATCTTGGTGAGAGAAAGACCATTTACCTATAATTGAGCAATGGCTTCTGTACTTGCTTCAGCTGGTGCACCCCCACCACCACCTCCACCTCCTCATGAGAAGAGAGGACCACCATCTTGGTTCATCGCCAACACAGAGGAGGAAGAGGATGAACTTGAGGAAGAGGAGAGAGAAGAACCAGAGTTCATACAGGAGTTGCCCCGTGTTTCCCGTCAGAAAACTAGTTTTATCTGGCAGTTTTTTTCAATCCCTCGAGGGGAGAAGAAAGTCAATGCAAAATATGCCACCTGCCTTATCTGTAAACAAAGGCTATCAAGAGGCACTGAAAAAAAGTATAGCATGGGAAACTATACTTTGCATCGCCATATAACCAGGTGGCATCCACTCAACTACAGCCGTGCAGAGTTGCGTGACCTGCAGGATAATCCCCCAACAACTCCTGTGGCCAGGTCAACCTTGCATATCTCTTTGACTGGAGGAGAGGCACAGGAAACCGTGCCAAACATTCAAAAGAACTTTAAACACATGAAACTAACCTGCTTGTATTGCGGGGCATTACTTTCATGTGGGAACATGAGCATAAACTTAATGAACATTGCTTTCGAAAATCACAATTGCCCTAACCAACCCAGACAATAATTTTTTTTTTGCTCCTGTTGAGCCCTTTTCAATGCCTGTTTTTTGTTGTTTTCCCTCCATCAAAAACAACAAAAAAACATAAAACTGTTCAAAAATACAAAAAAATCAAAAAATGTTTAGAAAAAAAAACAAAAAAAAAACAACAAAAACATTAAAAAAAAAGTTCTTTTCAGAACTACCTCCCCTTTCAAATAAAATTGCTAGAATGTTTAGCACTCTGGCAAGCTCTATTTCTTTTGGTTCGCTTTCCCGTTAGCTGCCCGGTTCGCGAACTAGAAGCGAACCAAAAAATTTTTTTTTTAAAAAAAGAAGAGTTAGTATAAGGGAAGTAAACAGAGAGTAATGTTAAAAGAAAGACAGCTATAGGGAGTAAACCAGAGATACTGTTTAATAGATCTATTTAACGAAGAAAAGATGGAAGAGGGTATAATTGCGAAAAACAAAATGGATAAGGAAGTGAAAGAAAAAAAAGAGATTAGAACAATAACAAAGAAGAGTTTCTTGGAGAATGTGAGTGAATGTTCAAAATAAGATTAAAACATGTGGAATAACAGAGAGAAAAAATAGAAAACAGAAAAGAAAAAATAACTGAAAAAGATTAATTGAAACAGCAAAGAAATGTAAATAACATAGAGCCATATCATCAACATAGGCAATAAAAGTTTTGCATTTTTTATCAGCAGAAATATGTCGCCAAAGCATTCTAATTACCTTGATACATATGACCCCAAGTGAGGCCTGTCTTGCAACATGGTGCATCTTTTTCATCAGTGCTGCATCGGTTTCATGTGGCACGGTTTTAAAACAGCATGATACATTTGCCTAAATGCATCAATTTGTAATTTTGACGCCTCATAACATATCTTTTGCACCGCCACTGCGTCACAAAACTGACGCACAGTGGCGCAAAAGAGGCATACATATATCATAAATCTGCCCCTAACATTTTAAATATTTAATTCAGGATGACGATAAGGTGTGGTCTCTCCTGAGGTTTGTTTAAGGTGAGACCTACTCAGGGTTACAGATCAATTTTACGCTTGTTGAAGAATACAGAGGAGATAATACATGTGAAGGCCTACCAATGAAGTAAGTCATGTCCACTTATTACATCATTCATGACATGGTCAGTGACATCATCAGCAGTGCATTGCGGGTAAAAAGAGTAGAAAACATTTACCTTATAATTCTTGTAAACTTTTTAAAATATTTTTTCATACTTTCAATCTGTAAAAGAGAGAACAAACATTTCCAAAAATATTAAAACATGTATTTAAAAATTAGAAAAGAGAAGGGAAAAGGTTCAAAAACAAACTGTTTTTCAACAACTTTGACATTTACAGAAGCCTCTGCTTCTCTACGTCCCCTACACAATCCTAAAGATATATATTTTAAACAAACAGTATCTTCATGCTGATGAAGTGAGGCCTATTTTGGAACATGGTGCTTCTTTTGCACTGCTGATGTCTCACAATAGTGATGCAATAGCAGTGCAAAAGAGATGTAAAGCCATCATAAAATTGTGTCTAACATTGTAAATGATTGTTTCAGAATGCAAATAAGATGTGTCCTTTCAAGAGGTTTCTTTGAGGTGAGGCCTATTCAGTTTTTTTAAAAAAAGCAGTACCCAGAAGTACTGCACTGTAAACATTAACTTTGACACTTACAGAAGACTCAGTTTCTCCATATCTACCTTACATTTCTAAATGTATATCATAAGTACAAAAAGTAGAACATTAACTATACATGTTAAATGGTTTATTTTTGCTGTTCTCAGAATGTATCAAATTTCACTTAAATCAGTGACTTGAAGGTATTCATCATGTAACAGCGGGGAAAAAAAAACACAATCAAAATGATTGTGTTTAAAAAACCCATACAACCTAAGAAATCTGAATTCAAAACTCCTTAAAATTAACTTACTTTCCCTAACGTCGAAGGATGTCCTATGAACAGCGTCCACTCTGTTTTGCTATAAATATTTTCAGCCCGCCACTTTCTGAAAGAAAACCTCCATCGTTTTGAAAAATATGTTACATACAATAAAACACTTCTCACATTCTACCACATGTTTCCACTTGGCCAAATCATGTTGCAGCAATTCACAACTCTTGTAATTCTTCCAATCAAATCCCGTCATTTTCTATTTTCGCAACTTTCAAAAAGAAAGCATTTAAGATTATTTTCACAATCCTGGACTACTAATATCTTACCCTTCTTTCTCACTCATGTTCTCCTTTTCCTATGACACTGATACTGCTTACTATGAAGCAGACTTACTTGCATCAGGTTTATATAGTTGGATTTTTAAATTGACATTATAATTAAAAGTTTTGGACCAATAATCTAGACAGCATTGCAGACTTACATTCCCTCTACTTCATGAACGTTTTGCAATTCCTCAGAGGAAATCCCAAGATTCTTTCCTTAAAATTTTGGTTTTAAAAACACCAGGTAAGAATTTTTAAGGTCAAACGGCAATTTTTTTTGAAAGTTACAACAGAATCGTTGCAGAATGACCAGCCGTTTCGAGACTTTAAATAAGCTGTGTAATGTCCTGATGTTGTTGAAGGACCATTGTGATAGATAATTGCTACAGTTACAAAAGTCCTTCCTGATATTGACAGCTGAGAAGCAACAAAATATTTTATTAAAGTTGACAATTTTGATCCATCAGGCCTACATCGTTGGATCATTAAAATGACATACTGGCCATATCTTCGTATAAATAATGTTGACATCATTTCAGATTTACATTGGCTACACTCCATGTTGTGATCAGCTGCATTTACTAGCTTATTAAAGGAGACTGATTTACTGTCTGGCAAAGTTAAATATATAAATCTTTCTGAATCTACACTAGTAGTACTTGATACCATACAGTACTCGCAGTCATGCTGCCATTGATAAGAAAGCCCAAACAGGTGATCTACATCTACATCCTCATCTTGCAATACATCAAGCATATACATTAAAAACTCCTGACAATCCTGCTGATTATTTTCAGAGAAGTCTGTTTGACCTGAACATTCATCTAACAGATAACGAACTTCAGACACACTTTCTACTTTTGTTCGATCAGTGCTACATTTCTCTAACACAGAATTCAACAAGCAGCATAAACTTTGTTCCGAATTGAACACAATCTGTTCTTTTAAAGTCTCTAGTGAAAAGAGAACATTAACCACTACATTTGCATAGCAGTTGACACCAGAACTGTTTTCAAATTGAAAACCGACAACATCTTCAACAGAATCCACTTTCTTTCTGCATACAATTTTCGGTTCATCGTCTTTTGGGCTTTTTGCTACAACCTCCCTACTATTACTGATATTTCTTCGTTTCCGGCCTACCACACGTTTCTCAAACAAAGGATATTGAGGCAAATGTGGCGCATACTCTTTTCTTAACCTATTGTATTCTTTAACACAATCTAGATCCGCACAAATGTTTGTGACATCACAGTCAATCAGGTACAATCCCGATAAAGTTCTAACTCGTGACAATGCCACATATGCCATACCCTCCTTGAACACAGAACTGCCAATATTCACCAATGCAGTATCTACACTTAAACCTTGCGATTTATGGATTGTCACCGCATATGCCAAGCAAACAGGAAACTGTTTACGGCGAACATATAAATCTTTAACAAGCAAAAACCTAGCAGAACAACGACCAATTAGCTGTACTTCCTCAATGCCATCAAATTTAATTTTTAAAAATTCAATTCCATCTCTACTTCTGTATTTCTCAAAATCAACAACATTACCCATTGATCCATTTACCAGACCTCTTTCAACATGTAAATTCCTTCTCAAAATGATTCGGCAATTTAAACACACATTCAAAGTCTTTTCAAAACCCGCTGTTTTAGATATAGTCTTCTCTAATGAATCCAATTTTGATTTCAAATTCTCAGACAAAATAATTGTTGATCCCATATGCTCTATTTTGTCAATAGCTTCAAGTTTCACAATCTCTTGCTTTTCTAAATTCAACATTTTGTTGTTGAAGATGGCACATTCTGCAAGAGTTGGCATCAAACATATTCCAGATTTCTTCTCAGTAATTTTCTGAAAAATATTCTCAGGCACAATGTCTTGTTCGGGATATAAATTTGATAGTAATCGTGCATTTAAAGCTTCTTTCCCACGCTCAGTCACTTTTCCAATTCTAATATCTTGTAGAATATTCTTGTAATCTTCATCCTTCGCCTGACGCATATTTTCGTGCAGTTCAGCATAATTGAAATTTAACCATATATTAACGTTGCCAATGCTCCCTAGGCACTTCCTGGTATCTTCATGCGTGAGTATTTTGAACACAGGTTGTCCTTTCACTGGTGTCAGCTGCAGAAGATCTCCAAAAACAATGATGTGTTTGCCACCAAATAACACATCATATTCAGTTTTAAGAACTTCTTGCATTCTCAAATGCACAAAGGCAAGCATGACATTGGAAACCATGCTTACTTCGTCAATGATAAGAAGTTTCATTTTCCTCAAGACTCTTGAAACTTCACAACAAGCATCTCCAGATAACTTGTGGTATTGTAATTTGTTGTCATGCTCCACCGGCAGCATCAGTAGACGGTGCAAAGTAATCCCTTTAATGTTATGTGCTGCCAATCCAGTAGGAGCAGTAACAACACAAGACAACGATGTCTCAGTCCTTTCCTGCAAATAACAAGAAATTGCTTTAATGAGGAAACTTTTTCCAGTTCCTGCTTCTCCACTCACGTACAGTCGGACAGGCTTCAACGATGTACATGAGCACTCTTTCTTCTCATGACTTAATCCATGCTCAATTTGCTTGGTAACTTCATCATATATTTTCCTCTGCTCAACGTTGAGTTGTTTTTCCAAGTCTTCTAAGTTAACTGCATCCTCCTGAGCATGTGCCATGGCTCTTTCCACTTCATTCATAGCAGTGGCAGGTTCATTTTCGATAATAGGTCCTCCTAGTGGATCCTGACTCAATGAAAGAGAACTCTGACTGTCCTGAGAACTGTCTCAAGCAATCTCAGCTGCAATCGTTGCTTCCTGCTCAATTTCCAAAGTCAACATTTCTTGATATTTGGGAAAAGCAGGACATTCTATGGTCTCCTTAGCAGCAGTGAAAGAGTCTTCGTAACAGAGGAAATCTCCAAGCAGTTCCTCTTCTGCACGCCAAGGCTTGAAAAGTTGCAAAAGTGCTAAATAGAAAAACTCCTTTTTTTCTGGAGATTCGCCACTCAATTTTCGATGGTTTACTAATTGGCATTTTCTTTGCTTGACCAGACATCCCTCACTTCCAATTACAGCATACACTCCTTTCTCAATATCTTCTTTGATGTTCCTCTTGAATATATAATTTTGTAGAACCTCATATAGACAAACATTCTCAAGGTGACTGCTTCGATTTGGATAATATGTATCCAACATGTTGGTCTTCAAAATGTCGTTACTGTTTGGTTCCTTTTCTGCCAAATACTCAATTTCCCGGACAGGTTTTAGAACTCGATTTCGCGTTGCAGCAAGACCAAGACTCGCCCAAACGATACTCCTGGATTTGGCATAGAGACTTGCTGAAGACAACCGGTCACAACATTCGTAAGCTCCGATTTCTCGATGCGACAACATCTTCAGACTGAAACTGTACAACTTCTTGCTGAGGCTCTTTTCATGGGAAATGTCCTCCCACATATCCTTCAATTCTGTCTTTTCTTTTTTGGTGATGTAAGATGTCACATACCGAGCCACAGCCATACAGTTGTCAGCCACAAACTGTATATCCATGTTAGCATTCCACATGGACAAAATCACTGGGTTGTAGTCGTTGATGTACTTGGACTCTTCGTTCCTTTTCAAATTGTATGTATTTTTGGGTGATTTCCTCGTCACATTATGTCGCAGCGAAGACATCAAACTGTTCACTCTTCCTTTAGAAATCACCGGTCGTGGAAAGTTGAAACGACATTTGGTGTAGAACTTGTCCTTGTTTCTGAATTTACGACGACAGAACTTTCCACAACGATGGCTTTGGAAACGTAGAACTTGTTCTCTTAGGCTTTTCTTCTCCGTTGCGTTTGGAACAGCACACGTAGAATACTGTTCTATGAAATTTATCACTAAGTCATCCGGATCTGTTCCAAATTTAGGTGCATCCTTGATCCACAGCAACATATGTATATGAGGAGCACCTCTTGCTTGGTACTCCTTTCTCCAGAAGAAATCCAACACCTCTCCAAGAGGTGGATTCTTCTTATTTGTGATGAAAGACATCATAGCTTCAAATCTATGATTGAAGTACCTGCATACATTCACTGGATCCAAAGAACACAGTTCTCCAGGTGTCTTGAATTCAATGTTTTCAATATTTCCATTTGCCTCTCATAGAAATTCAAGTAAGTCTTCCCAGCCATACTCGGCACAGCTCAGAGTGAGGAACCATGTTGGAGTTCCTAAGTTCCTCAGCATACATTTTAAATCACCATGACGACGGTACCAATACTCATTAGTACCACGCTGACACGCCATGAGATTAATTAGGTGAGAATCCAAAATACTGTCTTGGACATTGACTTTATGCATAAAGTCACTTGCCGAGATGTTTCGCATCTGTATACCACTTTTTAAGATGTGGTTCACTGCATATGACAGTCCAGACAGATCGCTTTCAAACAGGAGATGAAACAAATAGGGAATGCATTGACGAAACCTAGGATCTTCTGCATACAACCGTAAAGTCCGGTATTCAGACGCAGGAATTTGATGAGGTCGCTCATCATATCTTCCTCCTCGACCTGTGGGAAATAGCTGTGGGAAACACCGAGCTTCCAAACTTTCCTCCCAAACACTAATGGGACTCCCTTTGGCTTGTTTCATTTGAAACAACTCAATAGCATTTCCCATGACTTCCTTGGAATGCAAAGGATGAACACGATAATGTTCATATATTTCTTCACTTTTAGAGGCCTCTACTTTCTCAATTTGGCCAGAACACAAATCGCTATCCTCTTCATCACTTACTTCCTCTTCTGCAACATATACATTCTCATAGTACTTATTATTTTTCTTTAAATACACTGTTGCCTTTTTGACTTTCCTAACATCCACTAAATCTTGCCATATTTTCTTATTCTTTGTCGGAACCCCATTAACCAAGATAACCAGAGGTTCCTCTTCCACTTTTTCTACTCCAATTGTGTTAATGTTTTTGTTCAAATCTAGAGGCAAATAAACAACTCTTCCCTTTAATCCTCTCTGTAAATCTGCTGGAGGCAACTTCCCTGTCTTTGGCTCCATTCTTACAATAGCCTGAAAGGGATGAATACTTTGAATCAAAATAGATTCATAAGTATTTAAATCATTCAATTCAGAAGGAATCTCAACTAATTCAAGATTATTATGAACCGCCCTAGCAGGCATCTGGTTTTTGTTTAATTTGTTACAACAATAAGTACACACACGTTGATCCGATCCCAAATTAAAAGAATTTTCTACCGTCAAGTATGTGGCAAAATCCTTCCATTCACTATTATTTTCCCTTTCACTTTTTGCATATAAATCCACTAACTTAGTCTGATTCTTATAATAAGTGCGTCGACAACACACACAAGTGAAATTAGGCCTCTCACTTGATTTCATCTGAAACGTGGCAATTTCCTTCTGAAAATTATCTGTACTGGAAACCTGTACATTATCTTCAACATTACCCTCTACTTCTGAGTCAATTTGAACATTCTCATCTTTACTACCAAAGTAACAAAACTCAATTTCTTCACAGATATTCTTCACATCTATTTCAGAACCATGCAAAAGAGCAGCACATAATTGTTTAAGCATAATTGCTGGACTCTTAGCATAATACAACATTCTCACTAATTTTCTCACTTTATTATGATGCACTGCTAGCATCCTGAAATGATGAAAAACACTCTGGCATACTCTCCTGGAAAGACAAGCCAGTGAATGACCACGCAAACCTGTCATTTGTCTCACTCTGCAAGGATCTAAATCTTGCAACAACTTCATTTTCTGCTTCAAACTTTTCTTATTAAATGTCCGTATAAAATCACAAAGCAAATTGATGGAAACCTGTCGCACACTGCAAATAGAACTACACTTCCAAATGTACACAGGACCCTTAGGACGTCTTCCTAAAACCTCATGACCTAACACCTCATCGGTCTCTGTTGTCACAAGTTTTTCTTTTTCAACTGGACAACCATCCTTCACTTCATAAGCTCGACCACTGGTGTCAACTGCAAACACCAAATCATTATCCTGAAAATAACTCTCCTCATTAAAAAATGCCTCACAACTTGAACTATGCATCCATTCTCCGGAAAAAACTTCACAAAAGTTACTACGATTTACTACTCTCTTCCATCTACTTTTTGTTTTGAAATCAGAAATTACCTTGCTTAGTTTCCTAATTCTATTGATTACCAAAATAAACAACTTTCGCTTAATTTCAAAAGCATGATCAATAATTTTCTCTACATTTTTCTTCTTCTTATAAAATGCCACTTTCTGTTGGCCTTTCTTAATATTTTTTAATAAATTAACTATTATCCTATTGCGGAACATTCGTTTTCGAATGTCCCTAAACTGTTGTTTCCTTCTACTATCATGCACAGAGTTATCTCTTGCTCTACCAGTAACATTTTTGATTGGTCTTTCCTTTCCATTTAAATTGCTTTTCTTTTTCTGAACTGAAACATTTTTTGGATAAATACATTTTTTACTACAAATATTCCTTAAGAATGATTTCGTGCTCTTACCCGGAGCTTTCTTGGTGATTTTAAAAGTATTTTGGGGAGAGGACTGCTGCAATAAAAGATCATCCTGCTGTCTTTGACGTTTTCTAGCCTTTCTAATTCGATTCTTAGTTGGCATTTTTCAAATTTAGAAAAGATCTGCAGTTGAATCTGTGGAAAAATATAATAAAAAATGTTATTAACCACTATTACCAAACAGTAAATGAATAACAGTCATCAAAAACTTAACGCCCTACTTAATATTTAACATAGCAAATCTTTTGCACCAGCACTGCGTCACAAAATGACACACAGTGGTACAAAACAGGCATACAACAATCATAAATCTCTCCCTAACATTTCAAATGATTAATTCAGGATGACGATAAGGTGTGGCCTACCTAAAGGTTTGTTTAGGCCCAGATCTTTGGACTGGGGTGAATGTGTGTCATTGATCCACATTCGGTCCATCACCTGTTTTGTTTGTTTGAGGTGAAGCCAACACATGGTTGCAGATAAGATTTTCACTGAAGAAAACAAAGGAGATAATACATGTAAAGGCCTACCAATGAAGTAAGTCATGTCCTCTTCACTCTTGAACAAAGGGCAGACCTCTTTTGAATCTGTGGTCACACCTAAACTTCATCTGCACAATGTCATTCATAAACTTAGGAAACACTAGTGATGTAATTGAAAAATGTGGAGTTTATTTTCCTCATATCAGAATTACATCACCTGTGTTTCCTCATTGACTTAAAATATCCTTAATACACATGAAAACGTTTTTTGGAATGCCCTAGCACCATTTTTGGGACATTATTAAAATGGCAATTTAACTCCCATAATCAAAATCTAAATTTGCCAACCACAGGTGGGAGCGTATTTACAAGAAACTTGCCCCATGAGGAACGCTTTCCATTTAAAAAGGGTAAAATAACATAATAGACACTCATATGCCTTATAAATATGACCCAAAACAACCTATGAAGCTCTAGCAGTACATATCCAGAAATGTAATTCATTTCAAAAAATCGTTTTTAACCCCTTCGAGGCTGATGACGAGCTGGGCTCGTCATGGTGTAGCCTTCTCAAACACTGATGACGAGCCCAGCTCGTCATGAACAATGGGTTTTTTAAAAAGTCAGCATAGAAGGAGAATCAACGCAGCGCGCATGTGGTTAAACACAGCATATAAATCAATTGTATACCTGCATTCATGAGGAAATGACTGAAAATGTCCTTGAGACACATGAAAGCGTTTTTTGGAATGCCCTAGCACCATTTTTGGGACATTATTAACATGGCTATGTAACTCCCATAATCAAAATCTAAATTTGCCAAGCACAGGTGGGAGCGTATTTACAAGAAACTTGCACCATGAGGAACGCTTTCCATTTAAAAAGGGAAGAATAACATCATAGACACTCAAATGCCTTATAAATATGACCCAAAACAACCTATGAAGCTCTAGCAGTACATATCCAGAAATGTAATTGATTTCAAAAAATCGTTTTTAAACACAGCATATAAATCAATTGTATACCTGCATTCAAGGGGAAATGACTGAAAATGTCCTTGAGACACATGAAAGAGTTTTTTAGAATGCCCTTACACCATTTTTGGGACATTATTAACATGCCTATGTAACTCCCATAATCAAAATCTAAATTTGCCAAGCACAGGTGGGAGCGTATTTACAAGAAACTTGCCCCATGAGGAACGCTTTCCATTTAAAAAGGGAAAAATAATATCATAGACACTCAAATGCCTTATAAATATGACCCAAACAACCTATGAAGCTCTAGCAGTACATATCCAGAAATGTAATTGTTTTCAAAAATCGTTTTTAAAAACAACATATCTGTTTCAGCTTACATGAGAGACCATGGAATGGGCTCCATGTACAACAATAACTTGTGTTACTGCATGCCAGAATGCTACACCGAAAATGCAATTAAATTTTAAAACCAAAATCTATTTGTATATCACTTGAGACAAAGCCACATTTTAAAAACACAGCTTTCTTCATCATTTTCTCCTTAAATCATACTATTCTCTATCTAAATTAAATAAATCTTTTCTCACCTTAGCAAATACTTTTTGAGTTTCAAAACAGTCTCAGAAATACACCAAATTGTCTTCAGCAGAAGAAAGAGGATGCACTCCAGAGGCTGCGGCTATTGAAAGCACAGAAATACAGATATTCTTTACACATATCTCTCATATTAGCCAATCATAACTCTTCCCTCACTTTTTTCAAATCAAAACCCTTCCCCCCTCTGCCCTCTCTGCCTTTTTTCCATAGCAACCACCTCCTGGAAGACCTCTCATGTTTGCAAATTCACACAACACTGTTTCAATTGAACTCTGAACTCTCAGTGCACCTGCGTATCCAGTGCAATCTTTCATTAAATGTTTCTTCCTTGACCATTCAAATTACATCTTTCAAAGAACACATCCATGCACCCTAACTTTCTGTTTTCAGAAATGGAAATGCACCAATCACTGCTAATGAATCATTAGCACTAGAAATCCACAGTTTTTTTTCTTTACAAACTCCTACTGTTTCAACTGCCCTTTCAATACCACACTTCATCTGACTGCAGCACAACCTTCTCCCACCATGTTTAATGTCTGGATTGTTGGACATAGTTACATCCACTGGGCTCAAAGGTATGCTAAGAACAGAAATTTACCTAACCTCAATTTACAAGATGTGGAAATTAAGTGGTTGGGCCAAAGAGGATTAAAATGTCACCAATTGATACCATTGGTGAAAACCTTTATGCATTTGCCAAAACCTGACCTGTTAATTGTGCACTGTGGAGGTAATGATTTGGGCACTTTGACTGGGGTAGGTCTGGAAATGCTTTTAAAGGACACCTTTGAGCAATTAATGGCACTTTTTCCTCAAACTGCCTTCGTATATTCCAATATATGCCAAAGACAGAAATGGAGGTGGTCCAACCAATTTTGTCCACAAATTGAGAAAGCGAGGAAGCATGTAAACAAATCTGTTTCAGCTTACATGAGAGACCATGGAATGGGCTCCTTGTACAACAATAACTTGCGTTACTACATGCAAGATATCTACAGAGGAGATGGAGTTCACTTCTCAGATGAGGGCAACAGAATTTTCATTCTGAATTTAAGACTGTGCATTGGTACCTACTTATAAGTACCTAAATGTACCATAAACCCAAAAGCTCTTCTCAGAGCTACCCTTCATCTGATCACTCACAATTATTATTTTTGTCTAACTTTTTTCACTAATTTTCCACAAAATACGCTCCCCGGGGCGCTACCCAGTTCGCTAACCGAAAGCTAACCTCGCGGAATTTTTTTAAGAAAATGTTTTTTTCCGCACACATAAGCCTCCTCAGCCACCCTCAGAAAACCTAGGGGGTCAAAATAAATCTACCATGCACCCTTCTACCCATTCTGAACATTATTTGCCCTCCATCTTGTATCTTAATGCGACCAAAACACAAAATGGAGGACTCCCGTGACGCTTAAGGTTCGCGATCCGAGCCGCTTCCCGGGAAGCGGTCCAAAAAAAAGGTGGGAAAGTAATTTACAGAAAAACGACTAGAGACACTCTCACCAAATATAGATTAGCTCATACTACATAACAATCCCTTTTATTTTCACAAATTTGATTGAAATTCCATTTAGCCATTTAGCCTGTAGACCTCTCTAAATACCGTGAGGTAAATTACTTCACAAAACACATCTGAAGTGTTGGAATTGACAACCAATGAAAATGTTACTTTCATTTTCTACTTTTATTACCTGACATTTGATTGGTTATATACCTGAATATATATAAAGGAAGAGAAGGAAACACAGCCATTTTGACTACTACTTCTTGTTGTATATGTCATTTGGAATATCACTAATCACTTCAACTTGTTTCTAAAGGTAAGTTGTTATTTTTAAAACTGAAGTATATTGTGCACTATAAGTAAATATGGTAAACTTTTTCAAATAGTTATATACTATCCCTCTGTAGTAGTTATAGATTTAGATAGACTTCTCTGTTATAGTTATGGATGGACTTAGACTTCTCTTGTATAATTATAAATTTACTTACATTAAATCATATACACTTTTTTATATTCCTACTTCCACTCTGATACTATACACTGCCCAAAGATAAATTCACTGATAAAAAATGCCTATCTAAAATTATTCCCAACAGTGCCCTATCTCTACTAATATATATTTTTTTAATCCAAATTTCAGGCAAAATGGAAGGCGAAAACCAAGTTTCTTTTGAAATGGACCTGCAAGAGAGCAGCCAAGAATTGATTGATACAATTGATCAAATTGACATTGAATTTATGGACGAAACTTTGGACAAAGAACTACTGCAATGTGTCCAAGCAGTAGATGACCTCCTTGAAAATGAGGACATTTTACAACCTCACAGATTGCAAACAATATTCCAAGAAAATAATGACATTTCAGACACTGAAATGTTAGAAAGTTTAATAAATTATGAAACACAAACAAAATAAAAAAAAAGCTTTAAAAATAAAGAAAACAACAAAAAAACAACAAAAACAACGAACAATTAACATACAGTATTTGAAAAGTCTATCATTCTTTTTTCCTTATAGTACGCTGCCCAGAACGCTTCCCGGTTCGCGAACTTGGCGCTCACCACGCAAAAAAAAAAAAAAAAAAAATGTTTGACCCTGCTGGGCCCTTTTAAAACCTCCACATAAAACCTAGGGGGTCAACGAGGATCTACTATGCCCCCTTATGGTAATTTCCCCCTTTGTTTTGGCCTCCTCTTGTCTCTCGATCCTACCGAGAGACAAGATTGCGGCCGCTCCGGACTGTTTAGAATGTTGACAGACACCGAAGAGCCAATCAGCTTCGCATCGCAAAGTTCCGTTACGCGAAAAGTACGCGAACCGGATCGCTGCCCGGAGCGCTGTTACAGATATATATCTTTTTTTGAACGTTAATTTCTCAAAATCCACTGAAACACATATATTGAGACCTAGCAAAGGCACATCGGGCTAACAGTCCCTACAATTTTGCCAAGTTTCGTGCAAATCCATTCAGCCGTTCGAGCTAAAAGTGAGTCCAACCGTCCTATGGAAATTAACATGGAAAAACGCGTTTTGGGACCCCCCTTTTTTCTCGGCCCCCCCTCGACGAACACCCCCCAAATTTCCAGGAGCTGCTCAGAAACAAAATGTGCCATTTTCCTGAAAATTTCAGCCGATTCCCTCCACAAACGCCAAAGTTATTAGACATAGAATTTCCAAAAATCCTATAGGGAAAAAATCCTAACTATATATACCTACTGGCGACCGCCAGTAGGTAATATATATATATATATATATATATATACATATATATATATATATATATATATATATATATATATATATATATATATATATATATTACCTACTGGCGATAGCCAGTAGGTATATATGGTTAGGATTTTTTCTCTAAGGAACTTTTGAAAATTCTATGTCTAATAACTTTGGCGTTTGTGGATGGAATCGGCTGAAATGTTCAGGAAAATGGCACATTTTGTTTCTGAGCAGCCCCTGAAAATTTGGGGGGGTTCTGTCAAGGGGGGCCGAGAAAAAAGGGGGGTCCCAAAACGCGTTTTTCCCATTCATTTTTCCATAGGGCCTTTGGCCTCACTTTTAGCTCGAACGGCTGAACGGATTTGCACGAAACTTGGCAAAATTGTAGGGACTGTTAGCCCGATGTGCCTTTGCTGGGTCTCAATATATGTGCTCCAGTGGATTTCGAGAAATTAACGTTTAAAAAAACAGATATATCTGTGACAGCATCCCGGGTAGCGCTCCAGATCGCGTACTTTTCGCGTAACGGAGCTTTGCAAAGCGAAGCTGATTGGCTCTCCGGTGTCTGTCAACATTCTAAACAGTCCGGTGCGGCCGCCATCTTGTCTCTCGGTAGGATCGAGAGACAAGAGGAGGAGAAAAACAAAGGGGGAATTTAATGAAAGGGGGCAAGGTAGACCCCTCTTGACCCCCTAGGAATGATGTTGGGGTTATTAAAGGGTCCCTTGGGGAAAATAAAAAAAAATTAATTTTTCGCGGTAGAAGCGCTTCCCGGTTCGCGCACCGGGTCGCAAACTGGTAGCAAAATGGGAATTCGCCATTTTGTGTTTCGATTTAATTAAATTACTAGATGGAGGAAAAACTATGTGAGTATTGGGTATAAGGGGGTACGGGAGACGTATCCTGACCCCCTATGTTTTCTGAGGGTGGTTGAGGAGGCTCATATATGTTGATACTTGTCTTCCAACGGTTGCGCGTGAGGGTTTTTTTTTTTTTTTTGCCGCTTGACTTCTGTTAACGTTCGATTCGAAGGAAATTAGGAAGTGTTGATCGCCATTTTGACACTGCGAGTAAATATATTGTTAAAAATAATTGTTATAAATTAATCCGTATTGATAAACATTGTCTGCGCCATCCTGCTTTTTTTCCAATGCCACACTTTTGTCGTGCACGGCAGCCATTTTAGATGCCTTGACCAGACCCACTCTCTGCACGACGCCGATCCTCAGCATGGCTCCCCACCCTCGCAAGCATCTCCCCCACGCACTGGTCACCCCTGCTCCCTCTCTCATGCATGGGCCATAAACTTCCCCCCATCTGCGCTGCTCTTCCCTGAGTATCACACCCTGTGCCCGCCCGACACCTCCCTTTCACCCTATTCACTACCGCACCCTCTGACACTCCTCTTCCTCTGTGTCTGATTGTCCAGGCCGGTCCCAGGCTATCACCTAGCCCTGCGGATGTAGTTTATGGCCCCAACTGTAAAGAATCACCCCTGTTCAAAGGAGTTAAAGTAGATCAAGGTCACCACCTCATGAGATCCGTTACACCACACGCGTTCCTACTATCTGATAACGATCCTGTATTGTGATTGGGGAGGGGATTCTCACTGCAAGGGTGTGTGGGACCGAGCCTGAAGCGGAAGATTCCAGGGATGCCTTTTTGTACATCAAAGTCTTCACAATTATTTGTCACATAAAAAATATATAGCACTCCAACAAAGTTGTAGGATTATAACACTTTAATAACTTATAAATATATACAACGCTCCAACAAAGTAAACAGGTTAAAAAAAACTTTTTAAACAACTATTTATATGACATTGCTTTAACCAGGATAGACAAAGAAATGACAGTGATGTAAAAGTTTCTGAAAGAAATGCCAAGAACGTCCCATGTGAAAGTGAATTTTATCTGGCAATTTTTTTCTTTTCCTTCTCATGAAAAGAAAGTTAATGCCAGGTTCGTTACCTGCTTCATCTGCAAAAAAGAAACTCTCGAGAGGGACCGAAAAAAAATATAGCTATGGTAATCATACCATGCATCGGCACATGGAGAGGTGGCACCCTCCTAATTATTCTAAAGCACAACTTCGAGATTTGGTGGATAACCCCCGACCGGCAAAAAGATCCATCAATGGCTTAGCAATAAGTGAGTCAGAGGCAAGGGATACGGTCCCAAATCTGCAAAAGAACTTTGGGCAGATGAGATTGACTTGTGTAGCATGTGGAAAATTAATTTCATGCGGAGAGATGAGTATTACTTTAATAAATAGATCATATGAAAATCATCAATGTCCAAAACGTCCTAGAAAGTAATTTTTGTCATTTTTGAGGAAGAGAGATAACCTACAGTGGTACAGGGTCGTTTTCGTTCGTACTAGGGGGGCCAGGTGACATTCCTTCGGGGTGGCTTAGGGGCATTTAAAACAACTTCCCTGATACAGGTAGCATATAAAGTAGAGGCTAAATACCAGGATCTTTATCGATTGCTTTATGCTGTACAAAAATGAAAAACACATACAACAAACCTGGACCATTCATATTTTCAATGTTTCTGCGTACTATACTTTTTAACCCTTAACTAATTGAGCTGCTTCATTTCACATGCTTTTTTAAAAAAAAAAAAAAATCGGAAACAGTGGCCATTTCTTCGAAACTTACCAATGTACGCGTTACAACTACGTTTGCTTTTTCAAAAACCTTTAATAAAAATGTTGGTGCCCAAATCGGGCCTACAACCCCGTGGGCCGGCCACGGAGCAGGCTGGAACTGTAAATGGGGGGGGGGGGGGTATTTATTTGTGGAAAATATAACAGAGTCAGTGGTCGTTGATTTCATAGTAAAAAGTGCGACAAGGGCAACAAAATCATATCGATAATTCATTGTGAGCAAGTACCATTAGTGTCAACAATACCAACCTTCAATAATAAATACAGTAATCAATGATGCATTAGAACTTAATATCAATTCATTGTTCGAACGTGTAATCAGTCTTATCCCATATCAATTCATGTGGTAAAAACTGCATACATATCTCATGATATCAAGGCTGAGCAATCGGGGCACAACAAGGAGTTGAGAGTTTCATTTGTACCGGCGCCATTTTGGGTGAGGTCAGGAAGGTCCAAGTATAGTCAAAATGTCTCCACCAACTCGTGGTTGGACCGGGACCTCTTTCGGTAGTCCAAAAGTTTTTGTTGAAGGGTAGCAGAGGGGACTGTTGACATGAACCATCAGTGAATGTGGGGTGGGAGGAAACAATCTCTCCTACCGGGTCATACTGGTGTCCCACCGGAACTGATCAAGTTGGTAGTCTTGCAGGATTTTGATCATTTCAAGACTGAGGCCGGCGCCGGCATGAGCGCGCCGACGTCCCTCGGCTACGTCGTGGTCGTTCCGTGGGTGATCATGGCAGTCATTTCTCATCGGGGGTCGGGGGCCCCCGTGGCTCTTATAGAATCTTCAAAGTTGAGGAGAACGTTTCTGGACGCAGGACTCATTTTCAGGCTGAACTGAAAAGCGTTGTTGTACCGCAAAAGTAACCGAGACTGTCGGGTGAGTGCAGCGCTGCTGCATCGCAAGAGTGGAGGAACCCTTTTGTTGTGTGAGTAGAGCGTTGGGGGTGCAGCTGTTGGGCCCCCACCTGGGGGGTGGGAGAGGCTCATTCGCGCCGCCTCTCCCTCCCAGCGCACCCCACGCCGACACTTGGCGTTGATATCCGTGATGTCCGGACTAGGCGATTAGAGGGGGGGGGTCGAGGGCAGAGGCAAGACATCCCCCCCCGTTGTCTGCAGGGCGCCGCTTCAGGACTGAACGGGGAGCTCATACCAAGCCGGGGCCAGACCAGGAGATACGAGGGGAGGGTCGGTGGCATTTGCGAGACATTCCTCTCCAGTGTTGTCGCAGCTAGAGTTCCCGTCGGCCTCGGCTCCTCTCCTGGTCCAGGGGGGGGGGTCGGTGGCATGTGCAAGACACCCCCCCCCAGTGTTGTTACAGCCATAATTGAAGAAAGAAGAAGATCCCGTCGGTCTTGGCTCCTCTCCTGGTGCACCTTACGTGACGACCCTTTTGTTGGGTGAGTGGACCATTGGGGGTGCAGCTGAGGGGCCCCCACCTGGGGGGGTGGGAGAGGCTCGTTCGCGCCGCCTCTCCCTCCCAGCGCACCCCACGCCGACACCTGGCGTTGATATCCGTGATGTCCGGACCAGGCGATAAGAGGGGGGGGGTCGGAGGCAGAGGCAAGACATCCCCCCCGTGGCCTGCAGGGCGCCAGAAGAGAATGGGAAGACCAGTACATTCCGGGCAGACCATCCCACGACTTCTCCGGCTGATGGCGGCTAGTCGGGCCCCGCCCTGCACGTGTCGAGGCCTCATCTTCCGGATGGGCGTAACCGTGGACCTGTTGCACTTCGGGAGTTTCCGGAATGGGGGTAGGTATCTGCTGATTTGTATCTATTTCATGTTACCGTTATTGGGCGTGGCGGGCGGTGGGACAGACATGCTTGGAGCAGTGGGGGGGTGGCGGAGGTTAGCTACCTCGTGGCTGCCGTAACGTCAAGCTTGGCTTCTCTCACCACTTCCATGTTTCTTATTTCTAGCGAAGTCAAAAACTCATCAGTGGCCTACTGATTTTGTTCGATTTCTTTCCCTTCTTTTTCAAGTGTGTTTCATTGTAAAGTTTCTGTTTAACAGGATACAGTTTTTACTTCGTATTTTACATATGTCTTCTTTATTTGGGGTACTCTCCGGTTGAGCCAGATGATGTACCTCTAATAAATGGTCCGGGTGGAGCTAGTTTCTCAATCAGTGGGGAGTAGATGGGCATGACAGATTACAACGGGGGACAAAGGTCCGCATTACCCACCCTTCACTACTTGCAAAGACTAGACAGAATATTTCTATTCCACGTTATTTGCAAACAGAGAATACCTTGTTAGAACTATTCCTTGAACAATAAATGTCCAGCCAATCAATCAATCAGTGGGGAGAAAAACAGGCATGACGGATTACAACGGGGGACAAAAGTCTGCATTACCTATCCTTCACTATCTGCAAAGGGAGACAGAATATTCTGATTCTTCTCTGTTTGTAGACAGGGAATATCTCAAATAGCAATAATCAATAAAAAATTAACAACTTTAAGGTAAATACTCACAATATGACTACTCAACGAAGTTAAAAAGTAACTGATATAGGTACTTGAGAGGTTTTCGGTGGCAGATAATCTACAATATACACTTGTACATATGAGTCTGATACAGGGCGGATCTCTGTATAACTATGGATAATTAGATATTAGGATGGCATACTTTGACTTGTGATGTTTGATCTCATTTAGTCACTTCAATCTAATTTTAAACACAAATTTTTCTTTTTGTTTTGCAGATTAACTACAATACTTATTTTGGACTCCATATTATATGTTGTTTATTATATTGTTTTGTTACTTATAGTTCTAGTTATTTATTGTAGTGTTATCTTTTAGTTATAGTTCCGGTTATTGTTTTAATAAAAGTTAATTAAAAAAGTACATACGTCTGTTTTTTTGTGGGGGTAGCAGTCATCAATAGAAATGATATTTATAATTTGAAGTATAATGCTGAAGCTCACTCATTAGCAACATATTGTGGTGAAATTTTAACCTATGTGCTGACGTAAGTGTTCCATAAACTACTACTATGGTAACAGGCAAAATACTGTTTGGGGGTAGGGTATAATACGCAGGAATGCTGTAAAAATAAATGGGCAAGGGCTGTTTTGTTTTCCACTGTTGCAACATAAAGTGATCGATAAAAATCCGATAATCAGGCCTATCAGCGACTAAGACAGCAGGCCGAGTCTCTTTTGCTCAACGACTCCCTCATGGGACGAAGAAACGCCCTTTTCACGAAATAGGAATGTTTTACTTGCAGGACAGTTGTTAATTTCCCGTGAAAATACATTAGCCTGGAACATTGTTAGTGATAAACTGTAAATGCATCTGGGTCCTTTGCTTAAAAAAAAAAATATAAAATATATTTGTGAATTAGAATAAGAATATATGTTACAGCTATAGATATTTGCTATTAAAAAAACATTGAAATTCACTGACTGTTTGCTCTGAGTGTATCTAAGGTTATATTAGAGTCTGAAGAGGTTGATCGTATTATCACATGACTACGGCAACAATGGATTTGGAAACCATCGCATGCCTCTTAGGTTCTACCACAATTAAAATTTTTTAACATATTATGATTCTTTTTAGATTGCAATGTGGATCTTCATTGGTTTTATATAGTGATGATTGTAGACCTCAGTTGAGGTCAAAAACAATTTTAGAATAAAAACTTGAAACTATCACAAATAAAAATAACCTGCTTCTTCGATGACTAATAAAGCTGCAATTTGATGTTTCTAAGCACTAACCATCACAGGCAGTATTCGGTTATGTATCGATCTGGGTAGGGTGAAGAGCTGAGATGGTCCAGTCAGGATTGAAACTCGTGATCGTCCAGTCGCACGCTGATGTGTATCCCACATGGTATAGTCCATACCGGGTATTCCAGAATCATGCCTTGCTTGTGGAGTCCCGTGAGAGAGGCAGCTGCTGCTGTCCTTAAAGCGAGTCGGCCTGGGATGAGGAGCTAAAAAACAAACTAATAAAACCACTTTTATGGGATACAGGTTTCTGCATACAATTTTCTTTTTTGACATTTTGCAAGTAAGTGGCGAAGATCCGACACTGAAAGCTCTTCAAAACAAAATAATCCATGAACAAACTACAGGAGCGGAGTACGCGGACTGTGCTGCAGGTTAGATTCAACATGAAACTTGAACATACAGCTCGTCAGCGGTGCTGCTTTTTGCATCAGATTATTTAATAATACCAAAAGATATACCGCTCAAAAATGAATGGTGTTAGAACCGGCTGTCTCTAGTTGGCAGAGGTATGCACTTCTGACAAATAGGGACACACCTTTTCTAGTCAGGGCAAGGGGATCACACCCTTCGATAACCCTGCTCACCCCCTTGGTAGCTTGGCAGAGCAGAACAGGCTTATCTCAGAGGCTGTGTGTTAAGCATTTATGACCACATACAGTAATACAGTGAATACACTACAAATGGACACGACACAGTAGTATTATAAAAATAAGTATTTTTATATAAGGCTTAGCACAAGACCAAATAACGACAAAAATGTACACAATCTTAATAAATACTCGGGGAAGGGGAAAAGGATAGTTCAAAGGTAGTTTCTTCTTTAGCACAAAAGTCTTTAGTATCAAGCAAATCTTCTTCTTGGCAATACAGTTCTTAGCAACAGGGTAACCCACACGGGGGCTACATGACGTTGAGGCAAAATTAATCCAAAGGTTCGGCGTCGACCGCTAGGAGCGCTACGTCGAGCCCGGAGTCACACGGACCCCCAACAACACAGTACCTTTAGGAAAATGAAGCACACGATGATCAGCGGCGTCGAGCAATCCGGCGTCGCGTCTTCGGTGTCGATCAGGCCTCAGCAGGCGTAGTCGATGATGCGGTTGCACAGAGTGAGCAGCGCTCACGGCGTCGAGTGGGCACACAGTTGATGCGATCAGCAGCGGTATGGCCACGAGGTCCTCTGGAGCTAGAGCCGTACTCCCACTCACTGGCGTTGCTGCTGGCGTCGGTCGGGCCCGGCGGCCGGTCGTCGAGGAAGCGGGACACTGCGGGCCGTTACCCACTGCGTCGAGCTGGATTCGGCGACGTCCGTCGGCGTCGAGATTGCTGGTCCTTTCAGAGGTGCTGGATTCACGATTTCAGCAAATAGCACTTTAGTAGATGAAGTCTTTTAGCCCTGTGACTTCAGCAGGAGACTGGCACTCTTCCAGCCCTTGGAGATTTTCTTAGCAAGCGTGAGAGTACACATAAAGTTCCCCTCTCCTGGTTCCTTGGCAAAAATAAAGAAGCATTGCAGGATTCCCCCCAGCAAACAGCACTCTGGCAGAAGGGGTCGGCAAGTCCTCAGATCAGCAGGCCTCTTGTCCTTGGTTACAGGGTTCCTTGTCAGAAGTGATCTGATTTCTTAGTTCAGGGGTCCTTCTCTTATACCCCTTTTCGGCTTTGATCCCTTTGTCCATGCCGGGGACTTTCCCAACATCCTGGGTCTGTTGTGGGTGGAGCCAGGCAGAAGCACCTGGCGTATTCACAGAGCAGGGCTGGGTCCTCAGACGCCCAGCAGGAGGTGGAGCCAGCATTGACACTGGCAGGAGCAGAGCTATCGGCCTCCTGGCAGGAGGTGGGGCTAGGATCGTCCATGGCAGGCACAGAGCCATCAGCCGCTTGGCAGGAGGTGGAGCCAGCATTGTACCAGGCAGGGCAGGCTATCAACAACTACTCTCCCCCTACTCTCAACGCAAATGTCCCACTCATCCCACACTGACTCATCCAGACCTGTGGAGCCACCCAGCTCCTGTCACACACACGCAAGACCAGCAGAAACCAGATATGGTTAGACAAGAAAATAGACACTTTCTAAAAGTGCTATTTTCAAACCCAGAGTCCAATAACCATCCACACCAATGGATGCGTAATTAAACCCCGAGCTCAGGGATACCAAACTCGACATTGCACCATGCTCCCCGAGCCAACTAGGATCATAGCATTAATAAACCCGGCGGCCCATTCTAACTAATGGAGAGCAGGCTACCTTGCAATAGTGAAGAACGAAGATGGCTGTAATTCACTTTCAGGACATGCCAACTTGGTCAGGCGTGTCCTACCTTATACCTACAATGCACCCTGCCCGTGGGCCTACCATAGGGGTGACTAACATGAAGTCAAGGGAAGGTTTGAGGGGCTGGCAAGTAGGTGTACTTGCGCAGCCGGCGTGACAGCACGAGGCTGCACGTGGGTCTCACAATGACCGACCCGTAGACATTCTTTTACGAGGCCGCTCCTGTGGGTGGCACAACACGTGCTGTAAGCCCACGAGCGGCATTTGTATTTACAAGCCCCGGCACTCCTGGTGCACTAGACGAGGGACTGACAGTAAACCAAATAGGCCAAACATGGATACAATAGATACATCAATTTAACATAGGGAGCACTTGCGCTGTGGCACTGATCAGCAGCGACACCGCGCCCAAAGCATATACCAGCAAAACATCGTAAAACAGTGGAGGCGAACAGAAAAAATGGAGGAGAGACTCAAGCCAATGATGTCAGGTCTAACACGTGTCCCCTCCAGCTGAAATGTGGGGAGAACTACCCTTGACCTAGGGAGTCCTCATCACTAAGGCAGAAAAATCTGGACAGACCATCAGCATTGGCGTGATCGGTACCAGGACGGTGTTCCACCGTAAAGTCCATCCCCTGTAGGGAAATGGACCACCTCAACAGTTTCGGATTCTCACCCCTCATCTGCATCAACCATCTGAGGGGCCTGTGGTCTGTCTGAACCCGGAAGTGAGTCCCAAACAGGTAGGGTCTTAGCTTCTTCAGCGCCCAGACCACAGCAAATGCTTCTCTCTCTATCGCACTCCACCTCGTTTCCCTGGGAAGTAACCTCCTACTGATGAAGGCTACAGGCAAGTCTCGGCCCTCTTCATTCACCTGAGCTAGAACAGCCCCCACGCCATGCTCTGAAGCGTCCGTCTGGACAATGAATTCTTTCGAAAAGTCGGGTGCCTGGAGTATGGGTGCTGTGCACATTGCAGTTTTCAGGGTGTCAAAGGCCGTTTGACAGGCATCAGTCCAGATCACGTTTCGTGGCTGCTTCCTGGAAGTCAGCGAAGTCAAGGGGTGCACAATGTTACCGTAATCCTTGACAAACCTCCTGTAGTAACCCGTGAGTCCTAAGAAGGCTCTCACCTGTGTTTGGGTTTTGGGTGGCGCCCAAGCCAGGATGGTATCAATCTTGGGTTGCAGGGGGGCAACCTTGCCGCTCCCTACTTGGTGCCCCAAGTACACCACAGAACCCTGCCCAATCTGGCACTTACTGGCTTTGATTGTGAGGCCTGCTCCGCGCAGGGCCGACAACACTTCCTGGAGGTGGCGCAAGTGTTTCTCTCAGCTGGCGCTGAACACTGCGATGTCGTCCAGGTAGGCGGCATTGAAATCCTCCAGTCCAGCCAAGACCTGGTTGACCAACCTCTGGAAGGTGGCAGGGGCATTCTTCATCCCAAAGGCGATTACCCGGAACTGGTATAGCCCATCTGGTGTGGAGAATGCGGACCTCTCCTTTGCCCCATCAGTCAAGGCGATCTGCCAGTACCCAGACGTTAGATCAAACGTACTAAGGTACCGGGCAGCCCCCAACCGATCGATGAGCTCATCAGCTCTGGGGATGGGGTGCGCGTCAGTCTTCGTGACCGAATTGAGTCCTCGGTAATCCACGCAGAACCGGAGTTCTGGTGAAGCACCAGGCGCTGCAGCCTTCGGGACCAAGACCACTGGGCTGGGCCAAGGACTGCTGGAGGACTCAATCACCCCTAACGCAAACATTTTGGAGACCTCCTCCTTAATGTATGCTCGAACCTTGTCAGTCACCCTGTAAGCCTTGTGCTTCACAGGAGGGCTGTCTCCGGTGTCAACGTCATGGACACACCAATGAGTGACACCCGGAACCAAGGAAAACAGATCCGGGAATTGTCCCAACAGGTGGCGACAATCCTGTTTCTGCTCAAGGGTCAGTGTGTCAGAGAGGACCACACCATCCACTGACCCGTCTTGCTCTTTAGCACACAGGAGGTCAGGAAGAGGCTCACTCTCCTCCTCCATTCCAGCATCTGTAGCTAGGAGCATGCCCACTTCGGACCTTTCTAAGTGGGGCTTCAAACGGTTGACATGCAGGACCCGCAAGGGGTTCCTGGTAGATTTCAAGTCCACCAAGTAGGTGACATCGCTCTTCTTCTCCACAACCTTAAACGGTCCAGTCCACCTGTCCTTGAGCGCACAAGGTTCCACAGGGGACATGACCCATACTTCCTGACCAGGCTGAAGCTCTACCAGAGTGGCATTCCGGTCGTACCAACGCTTCATCTCCTCCTGGCTGGCCTCCAGATTTGCCTGAGCAAGTTCTCTGAAGCGCCGAGTCTGGTTCCGAAAGGCCAGCATGTAGCTGTGCACATCCTGGGGAGGTTTCCTGGGAGATTGCTCCCAGCCTTCTTTGACCAGACTCAAAGACCCTCTTACCGGGTGACCGTACAAAAGCTCAAAGGGGCTGAACCCTAGAGACTTTTGCGGCACCTCTCGGTAAGCAAACAACAGGCATGGCAAGAGGACGTCCCATTTCCGCCTCATTGGTTCTTCAAGACCCATGATCATGCCTTTCAGGGTACGGTTGAATCTCTCAATCAACCCATTTCCTTGAGGGTGGTAAGGAGTGGTGAACTTGTAGGTTACCCCACACTCCTTCCACAGAGACTTCATATAGTTCGAAATGAAGTTGGTGCTTCGGTCTGACACCACCTCTCTGGGGAACCCCATCCGGGAGAAAACACCCATCAGTGCCCGTCCCACCACGGGGGCCGTCACTGTTCGGAGAGGGATGGCTTCCGGGTACCGTGTGGCATGGTCCACCAAGACCAGGATGAACCTGTTGCCCAGGGCTGTCTTGGGGTCCAGGGGCCCAACAATGTTGATACCCACCCGGTCAAAGGGGGTACTGACCACTGGAAAAGGTTGGAGGGGAGCCTTCTGCTTCCTTCCGCTTTTCTCACTTGCCTGGCAAGTGCAACAAGTCTTGCAATGGATGTCTACATCCCTTCGCATCTGAGGCCAAAAAAAATGGGTGACAAGCCTGTCATAGGTCTTGTCCTGCCCCAGATGTCCAGCTAACGGAACGTCATGAGCCAAACCCAGTAGGAAGGCTCTGAAGCGCTGGGGTACCACCAGCACATGGGCTGACCCAGGCTCAGCAGCCTTAGGCTCGCTATACAGGAGGTCGTTCTCCCAGTACACAAAATGTGACCCTGACTGATCACCTGAGGATTGGGCGGAGACCTGCTGCCTCATGCCCACAAGAGAAGGGCACACTTTCTGTTCCGCACAGAATTCCTCCCTGGAGGGACCACCATCCTGCTGCCAATGGGTCAGCTCGGGCAGATCTCCCAGTTCGGCAATTTGTTCCCCTGTGGGCTCCAGGGCATCCCCCAACGGGGCTACCTCCTCCTGGACCACGGGAACTACGGGGGCCGGTTTCCCGCGCCTCCTGCCTCTTCTCTTCACAGCTGGGTCCTTGGCCGTGCTTTCAGGCTCCGGGACCCCATCAACACGCTTACTCGCTGTCATCGAACGAGTGGTTGCACACACCCACTCTGGCACACCCAACATTCTCAAGTGCGCCTCTCTCTCCACCTTAGCCCAAGGGGAGTCTTCCATATCATTGCCCAGGAGACAATCTACTAGACACCATCTCTCCCGACGTCGCCTTCCTGACAGAAACATGGATGAACGCCTCATCAACCCCTGACATCACCATTGCCATCCCGGAAGGATACAAAATCATCCGTAAGGATCGCATTGACCAAACAGGAGGAGGCATCGCTATCGTCCACAAGAACTCCATCCGCATCTCAACCAGCTCAGACGTCAACCTAGCTAGCGCCGAACACCTTCACTTCCAGATCCACACCGACCCCAAGACCACACTCAGAGGCACTCTCCTCTACAGGCCTCCAGGACCCCGTGCAAAATTCTGCGACGTTATCACCGACTTCATCACCCCACACGCCCTCCCCTCCGAGGAATACATCCTACTGGGAGACCTCAACTTTCACCTGGAAAAGAGCAACGACAGCAACACCACCTCCCTTCGGGACAACCTCGCGAACCTCGGACTCAAACAACTTGTCTCTACGCCCACCCACATCGCAGGTCACACACTCGACCCCATCTTCACCTCCAGCAAACATGTCTCCTTCAGTCACACCACTACCCTCCAGTGGACGGATCACAGCTGCGTACACTTTTTCTACAATAAAACCACCACTCACAACCGACCTCAACCTACTCTACGAAGAAACTGGAACAAAATCACCATCGACCAGATCTCCTCTTCGCTTCTTCAAAACCCACCTACCCACTCCTCAAACCCTGACCAAGCAGCATTTAACCTCACCCAATGGCTATCCAACAGCGCCGACATCCTAGCACCGCCGAAAAAACGTCATATCAAACTTGGCAGCAAAAACGCCTCCTGGTTCAATGATGATCTTAAGAAATCCAAGAAACTCTGTCGCTCCCTGGAGAAGGCCTGGAAAAAAGACCCAAACACCAGCACCAGGGACGCCTTCAAAAACGCCACCCGCATACACCACCAACTGATCCGGACTGCCAAGAAAGCCGCATTCAAAGACCGACTAGACAACAACGCCCACAACAGCAAGGAACTATTCAACATCGTCAAAGAATTCACCAACCCCTCAGCCAACTCCAACGACATCACCCCCTCGCAAGCCCTCTGCGACTCCCTAGCCTCATTCTTCCACAACAAAATAGCAGACATCCACAACAGCTTCGACATCCAACCCGGAAACTATCCCACCCAATCTTCTGCCGTACCTGCACCCTCCTCGAACATCCTTAACAACTGGAACCCAATCTCCACCGAGGACACCATCCGCCTGATGAACTCCATCCACTCAGGATCCCCCACAGACCCATGTCCTCACCACATTTTCAACAAAGCAGACTCCATCATAGCACCACACCTCCGAGACATCATCAACTGCTCCCTCAACTCCGCAACCTTCCCGGAAAGCTGGAAACATGCCGAACTCAGCGCCCTCCTGAAGAAACCCACAGCTGACCCCACCGAACTCAAAAACTACCGCCCTATCTCACTCCTTCCATTCCCGGCCAAAGTCATCGAAAAAGCGGTCAACAACCAGCTAGCCGCATTCCTCGAAACCAACAAATCCCTCGACTCCTCACAATCCGGCTTCCGAGCCAAACACAGCACGGAGACCGCTCTCATCGCAGCAACAGACGATATTCGAACCCTACTAGACAACGGAGACACAGTCGCCCTCATCCTCCTCGACCTCTCCGCAGCCTTCGACACAGTCTGCCACAGCACTCTCCTACAGCACCTCAATAACATCGGGATCCAAGGAAAAGCACTGGAATGGATCACCTCATTCCTCACCGGAAGAACCCAGAGAGTCCGCCTCCCACCATTCAAGTCCGAGGCCACTGAAGTCATCTGCGCTGTACCCCAAGGTTCCTCACTTAGCCCCACCCTCTTCAATGTATACATGAGCCCCCTCGCAATAATCGCTCACCAACACAACCTCAACATCATTTCCTATGCTGACGACACCCAACTGATCCTATCACTCACCAAAGACCCCAACACCGCCAAAACCAACCTACATGAAGGCATGAAAGAAGTAGCAGAGTGGATGAAGCACAGCCGTCTGAAACTGAACTCAGACAAAACAGAAGTCCTTATCCTAGGCACCTCCCCCTCTGCTTGGGACGACTCTTGGTGGCCAGAGGCCCTTGGAAAAGCACCCATCCCGACGGACCACGCACGAAACCTGGGCGTCATTCTGGACTCCTCTCTCCCGATGAACAGACAAGTCCACGCAGTCTCATCTTCACGCTTCAACATCCTCCGCATGCTCAAAAAAACATTTCGCTGGATCCCCACCGAAACCAGAAAGACAGTCACCCATGCACTGGTTACAAGTCGCCTGGACTACGGAAACACCCTATACGCCGGTATCACCGCAAAACTCCAGAAAAAGCTCCAACGCATCCAGAACGCATCAGCCAGACTCATACTAGACATCCCACGCAATGACCATATCTCTAGCCACCTGAAAAACCTCCACTGGCTCCCCGTCAATAAGAGGATTACTTTCCGACTCCTAACCCACGCACACAAAGCACTCTACGAACTTGGACCCGAATGCCTCAACACACGACTTTCCTTCTACACCCCCCCTCGCCAGCTTCGATCTTCCAACCAAGCCCTTGCTACCATTCCTCGCATCAATAAATCCACCATGGGAGGTAGATCCTTCTCCTACCTCGCAGCTAAAACCTGGAACTCTCTCCCCACCCACCTACGTCTCACACAGAACCACCTAGCATTCAGAAAGCAACTTAAAACCTGGATATTCGACAAGTAACTCCCTTCCCCTCCTCAAGCGCCTTGAGACCCTCTGGGTATGTAGCGCGCTATATAAATTTCTGACTTGACTTGGCCTGGCATGGCGGGCCTCACAGCAACCTGAAGAGTACCTGAAACTCCCCCCCATTCAAAGGAAACCTGAGCTACCTCACACTCTTTCTGGGAGTTGTCGGCAGCTATCACGGGGTAGAATGCGTGGGGAACCACCTGCTCTCTGGACACCAAGTGACACTTGACAGATGTCACACTCGCTCCGGTGTCTCTGAGAGCTTCCACTCTATGGCCATTAATGGTCACCCACTGCCTATATTTACTAGTGTTACTAGGCAGAGGGGGTGGAGGGACCATCTGCATGTCTCCTAGCGAGACCAGGGACATTTCTGCGGGACCCCTCCCACCTTGGACAACCATCTCCTCCCCTCCCAGGGCTACACTCGCCAACTGACGGGGGGGTGCACTCGGCGGTGCATTCCATTTCTTCATGGGACACTGAGGATCGTAATACTGGTGTCCCACCTGCCCACAAGTGTAGCAGGTTAGGGGGCCCCTATGAACAGGTTTACCCGTCGGGGCCCCTGGCTTCTTCTCAGGGGGAGGCTGGGAACCTTTCCCTTGGTTCCCTTGGGGATTACTTTGGGGCCCTTTCTGAGACTCCTTCTGTTTACCCTTGTCCCCCCACTCTTCTGCTGGGGACCCTGCCCACCTTTGGCTGAGTCTCCCACTGGACCCTTGTGGACCCTGGTACTGACCCAGCGGTCCGCCTCCTCAGCAAGTTTTCTAGGGTTAGATATCTTGCTATCAATCAGGTGCTGGCGCAGCTCTGGAAAACAGTTATTAGACAAATGCTCCCAAGCAAACAAATCATAAAGAGCTTCATAACTTTCCACTTTGCTGCCCTTTACCCAACCATCCATGGCTCTGCAAAAATAAGACACATATTCAACCCACGTCGTACCAGGCAACTTCTTACATTCTCTAAAAGCTTGTCTGTACTTCTCGGGGGTTAGGCCATACCGCAACATTAAAGCATCTTTCATATGAGCATACGACATCCTATCCGCAACAGGCATGTCTAACAAGGTATCTCTCCCCTCATTCACAAAGCGACCCCACAACCCCGCTCCCCAATTCTTCTCAGGGACCTGGTGGGCCAACAATGCTAACTCATACGCTTTAAACCACTGGCCAATATCTTCGTTTCTATGATAATCCTTTATCACATCTTTGGGAAGTAAAACTTACTTTCTGCAGGCCCAGATGGAATGCTGCCACCAGAGGGATTCAATTCTAAATTTTTAGCTTGGATATCCAGCTCCCTCAACCTGGTTTCACGCTCCAAAGCTAACTTCTCTCTTTCAAACTCTAACTTTTTGATCTCTAAATCAGCTTTTCTTCTACCTCTTGCATTTTCTAACTCCAACTGCCCATTTATCTTTAGCCTTGCCATTTCCATGTTGTATGCCCGCTCCTTCGCCCTTTCTTCTCGTTCTTCAGGGGAAAGACCTTTGGAGGAAACACTGCTTCCGGGAGAGGACTCAGGCCCATTCGCTGGCGCCTCCTCATCCTCTTCCACTGGCGGTACCACCACCGGATCAGTGGGAATCTCTTGATTCCAACCAGGCCTCCAAAGCTTTGAGATATTGCTCTTTTCTTGAGAGGCCTTTGGCAGGCACCTACAACTGCTTGCAAAAGGACAACAACAACAGGGGTAGTGACTCCGGTGTCACTCATGGTCAAAACTGGCAGTGTTCAAAAAAATCAAGTTTCAGAAAAGCGGAGAACCAAAAATAGGATCCTTCCCAATTAGATTGTGACTGCGCTATGGTCTGCTTTCACGATGTAGCGCACACTAATCACTGTACATGGGTCATAAATGCAAGGTCCAAATCCTCACCGCTGCATCCAATGTTAGAACCGGCTGTCTCTAGTTGGCAGAGGTATGCACTTCTGACAAATAGGGACACACCTTTTCTAGTCAGGGCAAGGGGATCACACCCTTCGATAACCCCTGCTCACCCCCTTGGTAGCTTGGCAGAGCAGAACAGGCTTATCTCAGAGGCTGTGTGTTAAGCATTTATGACCACATACAGTAATACAGTGAATACACTACAAATGGACACGACACAGTAGTATAATAAAAATAAGTATTTTTATATAAGGCTTAGCACAAGACCAAATAACGACAAAAATGTACACAATCTTAATAAATACTCGGGGAAGGGGAAAAGGATAGTTCAAAGGTAGTTTCTTCTTTAGCACAAAAGTCTTTAGTATCAAACAAATCTTCTTCTTGGCAATACAGTTCTTAGCAACAGGGTAACCCACACGGGGGCTACACGACGTCGAGGCAAAATTAATCCAAAGATTCGGCGTCGACCGCTAGGAGCGCTACGTCGAGCCCGGAGTCACACGGACCCCCAACAACACAGTACCTTTAGGAAAATGAAGCACACGATGATCAGCGGCGTCGAGCAATCCGGCGTCGCGTCTTCGGTGTCGATCAGGCCACAGCAGGCGTAGTCGATGATGCGGTTGCACAGAGTGAGCAGCGCTCACGGCGTCGAGGGGGCACACAGTTGATGCGATCAGCAGCGGTGCGGACACGAGGTCCTCTGGAGCTAGAGCCGTACTCCCACTCACTGGCGTTGCTGCTGGCGTCGGTCGGGCCCGGCGGCCGGTCGTCGAGGAAGCGGGACACTGGGGCCGTTACCCACTGCGTCGAGCTGGATTCGGCGACGTCCGTCGGCGTCGAGATTGCTGGTTCTTTCAGAGGTGCTGGATTCACGATTCCAGCAAATAGCACTTTAGTAGATGAAGTCTTTTAGCCCTGTGACTTCAGCAGGAGACTGGCACTCTTCCAGCCCTTGGAGATTTTCTTAGCAAGCGTGAGAGTACACACAAAGTTCCTCTCTCCTGGTTCCTTGGCAAAAATAAAGAAGCACTGCAGGATTCCCCCCAGCAAACAGCACTCTGGCAGAAGGGGTAGGCAAGTCCTCAGATCAGCAGGCCTCTTGTCCTTGGTTACAGGGTTCCTTGTCAGAAGTGATCTGATTTCTTAGTTCAGGGGTCCTTCTCTTATACCCCTTTTCGGCTTTGATCCCTTTGTCCATGCCGGGGACTTTCCCAACATCCTGGGTCTGTTGTGGGTGAAGCCAGGCAGAAGCACCAGGCGTATTCACTGAGCAGGGCTGGGTCCTAGGACGCCCAGCAGGAGGTGGAGCCAGCATTGGCACTGGCAGGAGCAGAGCTATCGGCCTCCTGGCAGGAGGTGGGGCTAGGATCGTCCATGGCAGGCACAGAGCCATCAGCCGCTTGGCAGGAGGTGGAGCCAGCATTGTACCAGGCAGGGCAGGCTATCAACAACTACTCTCCCCCTACTCTCAACGCAAATGTCCCACTCATCCCACACTGACTCATCCAGACCTGTGGAGCCACCCAGCTCCTGTCACACACACGCTAGACCAGCAGAAACCAGATATGGTTAGACAAGAAAATAGACACTTTCTAAAAGTGCTATTTTCAAACCCAGAGTCCAAGAACTATCCACACCAATGGATGCGTAATTAAACCCCGAGCTCAGGGATACCAAACTCGACATTGCACCATGCTCCCCGAGCCAACTAGGATCGTAGTATTAATAATCCCGGCGGCCCATTCTAACTAATGGAGAGCAGGCTACCTTGCAATAGTGAAGAACGAAGATGGCTGTAATTCACTATCAGGACATGCCAACTTGGTCAGGCGTGTCCTACCTTATACTTACAATGCACCCTGCCCGTGGGCCTACCATAGGGGTGACTAACATGAAGTCAAGGGAAGGTTTGAGGGGCTGGCAAGTAGGTGTACTTGCGCAGCCGGCGTGACAGCATGAGGCTGCACGTGGGTCTCGCAATGACCGACCCGTAGACATTCTTTTACGAGGCCGCTCCTGTGGGTGGCACAACACGTGCTGTAAGCCCACGAGCGGCATTTGTATTTACAAGCCCCGGCACTCCTGGTGCACTAGACGAGGGACTGACAGTAAACCAAATAGGCCAAACATGGATACAATAGATACATCAATTTAACATAGGGAGCACTTGCGCTGTGGCACTGATCAGCAGCGACACCGCGCCCAAAGCATATACCAGCAAAACATCGTAAAACAGTGGAGGCGAACAGAAAAAATGGAGGAGAGACTCAAGCCAATGATGTCAGGTCTAACAAATGGGAATAGATAAGCGGTGTTGCTGCACTTCCGGTCGTTATCCTGACTCGGAGACTACAGCACACCAGGGAAGGCGAAACGGATCTTTTGAGAGGGCGGTGTCGACTTCCTTTTGCCCATCGAGGCTTTCCATATGGTCACTATTAACCGAACAGCCACTGACTACAGTATCACCGTCCTCGAGGCCGATATCTACTCAAATCATCCCTTACTTTTTATGAACCAATAGACAAGGGTTCATTCTGCCTTTGTCCATTTGGATTGGGCCCTAAAGATTTGGAGTGTAGCACACTCCAATGAAACACGTGTCGGCTGGCGCAATAAATAATATTGCTACATTCACCAACTGTCCTCTGTTGTTGCTGTTAATCAAGACCAAAGAATTTATTACAGTTCTGTATTACTTTGTGGTTGCGCCGGTGTCTGCTTACTCAAATTATATGTAAATGTTTATACTTTACATTGTTTAGGGGTTGTACAGATCACCCCTTTTCCTAGCTGCACCACCTCAACACAATCATTGTATAGACCATTCCAATTACCCAGTGGTGCGCATAGTATCCCTTCAGCTAAGTACCTGTTCTTTGTTTTGAATGAATGGGGTCTGTTTGCGGTGGTTGCTCTGGAGCGATTGCGGGGCATGTGGCTCGAAGGGACTGTGAGTCCCTTCGAGTGGGGCCTGCGTGGTATAATTGATAAAGGCAGTCATTTGTGAAGGGAGCCACACACAGAGCAGGGCTATCTACTTTGGCAATCATCCTTGGTGCAACAACATCAAGTGCTGCATTGGTAAACAGTTATAAGGTCCCAAAGGCGAGACCTATTGGCTATGCCAATGCTTGTTTGTGTTTACCAAGGGCATGCATGAGTAGACAATGAAAGGGGTAAAATCTATTCCCACAATTTCCTTGGGGAGCAGAGTGTCATGTTTGAGGCTGCCAAAATCACATCCCACACCAGGAGGTTACGTGTTTGGATGACGCACTGTGAGCTAGCTAGGAATTTGGCAACAGTCTCTGATGGTGTAGATGGCGTCCCTACATTCTGTAGTCCTGTTGTCCTAACATGCAGTCCTAACTTTTCTAGTGGGAACTGTATACCAACACTAGATGGGAGCGCTGAAAACAAGGATCACCAATATACTCAAAACAGAAGGCTTAGGGGCAGATTTACAGTTTGATGGGAGGCCCGCTGACCAACAGGTTCCTGGAAGTTGCCATACTTAGAGAGCCACTGAAGACATCACTTCAGTGAAGCTGCCAAAGCAGAAGCTCTACTAAAGCCTCTGAATGTTTGCGAATGCAGCACCATGTGTAGCACGCCCACGTGGCGAAGATTTATACTTTTCAATACCAAACTCCCAAAGTGGGAGTTTGTTATTAAAAAACTAAAAGTAATGATCCTGACTGACCGGAACTTGTCTCAGAGAGAAGAGTGGTAATTTATTGTTTTGTTCTGAAAATTGTGACAAAAGTCATTTTAGACTCTTCTATTTTTATCATGTGCTTAGTTGCACTGTGAACCTAGCCTCATCTAGTGGCACTGGTTGTGACGGAGAAACACTTGCTACACAGTGGGGCTCATTAAGTTGTGTATAGGTCACAGTACAACTAGATTTCAAATTTGTATTGGTGCACTGAACGGAGTCCTTGCACCAGGGGGATTGAAATCTGGCTACTGCAGTTCCTAGGGTGGAGGCCAATCCTGACAGTTTGCGGCTTCTGAGCTTTCTTTGGTGATCCTGAACAGGAAAAATGTATATTAGGACAACTGCCCTGAATCGGATGGGAAATCTGATGTTGCGAGACTGAGGGCCCTATGATGGACATGCCTTCAGCCAAAGGTTGCCACCGGTGAATTTAGCAGATGCGACATCTGCAAAAACCTGTTGCTTAGCCTTCTTCTAAATGGGGAGAGTTAAATGCGAGTTTGGCGGACGGGGCATCCAATTCCAAGCTGATTTCATTGTAGTGCTGTCAATAAGAAAAGCACGAGAATTTGAACTTATGAAGGCAAATATGGATTGCTGTGTGCTTCATTTGCGGACAGAAACCCAATCAGTGCATGGCCACAAAAAGCCTCAATTAATTTCTTCAACAATAAAACCCAGAAGACTGACTGGTTGTTGGAATCTGTACAGCCCCTTTCCCATATAATTATCCAGCTCAAATCCCACTCTGACGTCTCACAGATAGGACCCAGAAAATATTTATGCCCACACAGGTACACTGAAAGTCATGATGGAGACGTCGAGCTACTCATACTTTTTAGGTCTTGCCTAGCGACGCAGTGTATGAGATGAACGCCTTGGCAAGACCTAGAGTCCTCGCTTTGGAGGTCAAAGGGGGACAGGGATGTGCACGTTCACGGTGCCCGGACAACCCATGTGCACACTCCCAGCATCTCTTTTAGAAAGCTGATGTGCACACTCATGGCTCTTCTTTCAGCTAGCGCCCAGACAGCTGATGTGCACGCTCACGGCGTCTCTTTTAGACAGCTGATGTGCACGCTCATGTTAAGTGTGCGATGTGCTATCCGTCCCTTCCCGTTCTGCGTCCGGTCCGGTCCGCGGCACTTCTTGTGTCAAACAACTTCCCGCCCCCAATCCCCCCCTCATGATACTCTGGCGTCTCAACAAGCAGCTGCCTTTTTAAGAAACTTTACCATGATAAACATTGTGTTAAATCAATCACAGGAAGTATCTTGAAGTTCATTACAAAAAGAAGCCGTCTAACAGTATGCCTGGAGACAGTGTGGGCGGCTCTAAGTTCATGGCGGCCCTGGGCAGGGAGCGTAGGTAGGGGGCCCCGGAAGATGGGGTCCGGGTAGGGTGGAGCGCGGAGGCCAGTGAAGAGGGGGGGGGGGTGGGGTCAGGGTGTTTGGAAGTGGAACAGAGCCGGAGGCCGCCAAATCCCTGCCAGGGGCCGCCACGCAAATATGTAACCATCCTCAGAGGATTATTATATTCAGGATATATATTGTCGTGGTGGTCCCTGGGGCTTGGTGGCCCTGTGCAGGTGCACAGCTTACACATGCCTAAGGCCAACCCTGGTGGGTGCAATAAGGTGTGCTGTGCAAAACAGTAAACAGGCTTGAAAATACAACACGCATAACGTGTCCTATTGAACACAACCAGCCAGGGCTTCACTAAGCGGCCGGTGGCTAGCTCTCACTGCACTAAGCAGCTATTTTTCATCGAGTGGATCCCGGGCACTGACGTACAGGGACCACATTGTGTGACATGAGACGTGGGCTGTTTTTAATTGGTCTCAGATGTGACTGGCTGTAGTAGGTGACCATGGGGTGCTATTAAGAAACTGGGCTGAATAGTCCGAGTTGAGTTGCATTGGGAGGACTAGCATTTGCATTGCAATATGTCTCACATTTGCGAGAGTTTAGGCTATTGGCATTGTAAATAACAATGTCTTTTATTTATGTTTTAAAAACCAACACGTAAATAAAAGGCATTGCCATTTACAATGCCAATAGCTCAAACTCTCACAACAGCGAGAACTATTGCATTGCAAATGCTTGTTTAACAGGGTTGAAAGATGTAGACTTTATTTTGAGAAAGTGAGGTCTCTTTTAACTCTTTAAGAATTCATTGCAAACAACCCTAAACTCATTAAAGTTAAGACAGAACACACTGGCATTGCAGAACTAGAAACCAAAATCAGCTGTGGTAAAAACTTTCAAATTAAACTTGAATGCAGTAGGGCACTAACAGAATCGGGCAATGGGGCCTTCCAGGTTTGTGTGATGGCAGCCCATCCTGCCTAGAAAGCAGACCCCTGCAGCACGCCTTCAGCCAGCAGCCCAGTAGGAAAATGCTGGAGCGGCGGAATGGCCAGTCTAAACCTTGCTACTGGGAACTTCTTCATTTAGCCTCTGCCAATGTCCTTAGATAGCCTATTCATCAGGAGAATACGACCTCAAAACGCTAATTAAAAATGTGTCTGCTAATGTGTTGACAGGCTGCTAATTCTGGCCCCAATCAGTAAAATCAAACTGTGAAACCAGCATTAAGCTGTAAAAATTAAAGAAAAGGTTCACAATCACAAGGAAAAGTATCTGTTCTAAATGATTGCAATGATTTTTTAGGTATTGGTTATTATTTTGAATTCTACAACATGGTGGTCATATCTTACTCTGCTCAGTTAGAGAGGGGAATCACAACTTTTATGTACACACTGTGACAGTGGATAGAAAGGTGACATGTAGTGCTACACATGTATTTGATGAATATGCACATTTGTACTGTGCGGAATTGCGTTTTGAGGCCCCTAGATTTTGGAAACAGCAGTGGGTTTTATGTTGAGGTACTATGCATCGCATGTAAATACGTTAATAATACATCACACAAATTGCAACCAGTTGTGGGTTCTCTATTTGAAAATTAAAAAGACCCTAAAAAACTGAAAAGACTTTGATGAATTTTCTCTCGTACGCTGTTGTAGAGTAAATACTGCAGACCTGCTGAATTTCTATTGTATATAAGAATCGCACACCCCTAATCCATCCTGATACTACAAAGTACACAGAACAGAGGCACTGGGCAATCAATCAGTTTATTTTGAAATATAAGGAACATGGATTTGAGGCTTATCTGCATCACCACAAAATGTGTATTTTCAAGTCTAAGGAAGAGCTCTTGGAATCTGTGTAAAAGCCCAACAAATGACTAAAAACCATAAGGCAGATATAGATGTGAAGCCGAGATACTACCAATTTGAATCCTTCTTAAGCTATCTAAGGTAATAACAACAGATGCGGTGTTTGGTATGGTGTTCTGACAAAGGCTTGAGTGGTTTTCAGGATAATGTTGGGGTTATCTCTGTGTTGAACTGTTGGTAGTGTAAGAAACTGGGCTATTGTGTTATTAGTTGTGAGTGTGGTGTGGGATGGAAACATTCTCTGCATGGTAAAAGACGTGTACCTCTGCCCTGACTCCCAACGGTTCTGTTGTCTGTAATCATAATGCTGATTTTTGTTGTCGTAGGCAAGCAAACACAGACCATGAATGTGAGCCATGGCAAAGGCCTGTCTCACATATTGCAGTCATTTTGTACTGGTAGGGGTGCCCGAAGCTCTACCCTCATGGTGGTGGAAGGCTACTTCCTTCACCAAGAGTTAATCAGCACATGTGAGGTGGTGGCAGTATACCAGGTAGTGATCAGTAGAAGAGAGCATGTCCTTTTTACCCTGGATCACTGGAGTGAAGCCTACAGGCTAACTCACCTTTTGAAAGTACTGCTACTGCGTGCTCAACTTACCCTTTTGCTCCATCAGGTAGAAGTAGAGTTCTAGGTAGCGCATGAGTAGTGACTCTGCACTGGAGGGATGTGTGCCTAGCAAAGGGTACAGTGTACAGTACAGGCACAGAGCACGACTGTGCAGCCCAAGAATGGTTAGTGCATGGTTAGTGGATGCAGTGGGTGTATGTATGCCTGTGAGTAAGCCATTACATGAGCGACGTAGTGCTGTGCAGTGCATGTGCATAGAAAGCATGTGAAAGGTGTATGTGTGCTTGCAAAAAACACAGGACACAAAAGGTGAAGTGTTGTGCAGCATGCGCATGGCGAGTCTTTGTGCTGGTAGTGCATGTGTGTTTGCAAATAGCAATCCATGGCACAATACGGAAAGGGTACTGTACTGTGCTGTGTGCACAGAGGGTGTGTATGTACTGGATGGAGGTAACAGTACTGGACAGTGTGTGTGCTGCTTATGTACGCTGAGTGCAAGTGTTGAGGTTCCGTGAATTCTGAACCTGCGTCATAAAGGTCGTGGTTCTGTTATGAATTTGGTAACAGCGAACCGTAAACAGTGAGTTCAGCAAGTATGAGTGTTTTCGTCATGTTACACCGATGGATTCCCTGTGTATTTGCAGATTTCGTTCTGTACCCTCGGGTTCCATTTTGTGCATGGCAGCCATTTTGTGGTTGCCCTCACATAGGCTGATGACTGTGGCCAAATGAGTCTTTTGGACACATACACCTTAGCTTGAGTTTGTGCTGACTTCTGTTTGACCTGAGTGAACTGACCCTGTTGCCTGAAGCTGACCTTGCCAAACCAGTTCTTGCCCTTTAGCTGATCAAGATTAAGGATCAGAGCACAGGACATCGTAAAGTTTTACCACACACAAACATGCCTTATCCTACTTCTATCTGTTTCTGTTTCCTTCTTTATGGTCTATTTATGATGTGGTTTGTGGTCCTTTTCATTATGGATTTGTCCGGCTTGTCTAAAGAAGAATGTTTATCTTGGGTTTGTTTAATGGTTAATTATGGGCTGGGCAAACTGAAAAATGGGTTTGTCATCATGCAATGCCTTTTGCCGTGGAAACATGTGAGTGGTCAAACTGTAAATAAGGAATGTTTGCATGAAGCACAATTTTTTGTATAAAAAGGGATGGCTTGCTTTGTAAAGTTGAGCAGTCTCCTGAGAACATACACTGTGTTGTACTTCTAGGACCTCTGTTACTGGCTGCAGCTAATAAATTTGATCTTTGATGCCACCAAGAAGTATCCAGTGTCTCTGTATTCTAAGACAGGTGAACCCGAAGACTTTGGGCGTGCCCCTGGCGCCGCTGGGTTTAAATCCCGGTTCTTCAGTTGGCGCTTCCAACATGGGGCGACTTCAGTGGTGCCGGTCCAAGACTGAAGATCGTGAGGAGCTTCGTGTGAAAATTCTGGAGGAAGGCCTACCACTTCATCGACCCCTGTATGTCGTCGTGGTCCGAAAGTCTTTTCTGCGAGGTTCCCGCTTTCCGACGGCTACTAAGGACTGCTGCCCTGACTGTCGCCCTGTCTTGGAGCCTTTTGGATGATTTGTAAAGCGAGATAATAGACGGGTCTTCTGGCGACGTCATCGACATTTCAGTTAAGTATGGGTGGAGCGTCTCCCAGTCCTTAGTTTTGTTTTGGGTATCCCCTTGGGATCTTTGATTTGGGACTCGCAAGCTCCAAAGCCGAGGGACTCGTGTATTCGCGAGGCTATCATATTTGATATTCCCTTGAAGTTTGAAGCTAGACTAGAGAGCGAAGATGCCTGGTCTTAGCAGACTTGGAAAGATATTTTGTTGTGGTTGTAATAGGGATTCCTGATTGGAGGACTCGTGTCCGGTGCCTCCGATTGGAACTCCGACCTATGAGCTCTATTTAAAACATGACGTGAGCCCCATCACGTATAATGAAGTATGGATTAGATATACTAGGAAGGACGGTGTCCGAATATGGCCCCAATATGGTAGTTATGACACGGAGATTTTAGATAATCTAGAAGTTAAACTGTTCAAGAAGAAAGCCCGGCCGGCGATGTTTGACTCTTTCCGCCTTTGGCGAAAGGAAGTCAAACAGAAAGAAATTAAGTCAGCGAAAAGAAATAAAAGAGAGAAGGGTATCTCGATAATGCAGGCTGCTATACAGTTTAAAGATAATGAAGAAGAACAAGCGAGTGAGCAGTTTCACAGGCAACGTAAGATGGCGATTGATAAGTGCTATCCAGCTTTGCCATCTCATCAGCAGGATGCAGCGAAGGACCTTGAGAAAGATCCTTTGATGTCACATCTATTGAGTTCGCCACCACCTTATGTGCAGAGTGCAACAGCACCTCAGCCACCTTTAGTTGTGCAACCTCCGGTTGCTTTGCCACCTGTGGTTCTACAACAGCCAGCTCCTCTTCAGTTGGCTCCTATTCCTTTGGCGCAGCCTTCTCAAGGGTCGCCGACTTTGGTACCTGTTTTGTCTCCTACTCCTACGCCTGTATTGTCTACTCCTTCTGCTACTGCTCCTATGCATACTTCTGCTCATCCCGTTTTTCCTCCTGTTCTTTCGTCACCTTCTCTTTCTGTTCGACAAAGAATGACCAATACTGTTACTGGTCTCTTTTCTCCTCTCTTTGGGTCATTGGGTATGACCCCTGTTTTAGAGCGTAAACAATTGCGTAGCCAATTGCCTGGTCCTGATGAGCGGACAGTGTTGGCTCGTTTAGCGCATAAATGGGTTACTTATCCTTTGAAGTATAATTTTGAGTCTGTTATGGATGTTTTCCGTCAATGGGAAGCACCGACTCAGAGATATGTTTTTGGGACAATGTGTACTTTCCTTCGTGAAGAATGGGAAGATGGTGAATTGGGACAGTCTCCGCCTGAGTTGTTCCGTGTACAGTCCGAGCTTGCGAAGGGAACAATAGTGGGTGTTGACGTTGAAAGAACAGTTGCGACATTGTTGTCGTTTAGGAGTGAGTCTCCTTCTCAGCGACTGTTTGAGCCTGATCCTTCAGTTAGGAGAAAAGTGCGACAATATCCAATGAGAGAGGTTCCTCCGGTGTGGAAAGATGCAGTTCAGGGTGACACTGTTGCGGGTATTGCAGCTGTACCGGCTCATTTTCAGCGTGTTTGGGTACATGTTCCATGGAAGCGAGCTGAAGTCTTGGCCCTTAGGCAGACTTTGCCTGATCCTCGTAAAAATACTGCAGGGTACTATAAGGAGTTATCACAGACTGCAGACTCATGTACTATGAATTTAGCCGATATAGACATGTTGTTTGGAAATGTAGTTCCATAGCCTTTATGGGGATTGATTCGTCATACGGATCATGCGCAAGAGTTAGGTGTAAGCCTGGGCGTAGTTCGCGTAGCCGCACTCCGCGGAGCTACGCGAAGATGCACTTGCACTCCGCGAACTACGCATAGCTCCGCGAGCATGCGTAGTAGCTTGCTTGACCCGTTCGCAAGCCATTTGTCGTCTTCAGGAGCGCCGTGGGAGTCTGGAACCTGCTCGACACCACATCTCCAGACGTCGCCTTCCTCACGGAAACATGGATGAACACCTCCTCAGCGCCCGAGATCGCCGTCGCCATCCCGGACGGATACAAGATCACCCGGCGAGACCGCGTCAATGAGACAGGAGGAGGCAGCGCCATCGTCCACAAGAACACCATCCGCATCACGACCAACTCAGACGACACCCTCACAGCCGCTTAACATCTTCACTTCCAGATACACACCGACCCCAAGACCACACTCAGAGGCACCCTCATCTACAGACCCCCAGGACCTCGCACACAATTCAGCGAAGACATCGCAGACTTCATCAGCCCGCACGCCCTCGCCTCCGCTGACTACATCCTCCTAGGGGACCTCAACTTCCACCTGGAGAACAACAACGACAACACCACCACCACCCTGCTGGACAACCTCGCCAACCTCGGACTCATGCAACTGGTGAACACCCCCACCCACTACGCCGGACACACGCTTGACCCAGTCTTCTCCTCCAGCAAGTACATCTCCTTCAGCCACTCCACCGGACTCCACTGGACAGACCACAGCTGCGTCCACTTCAGCTTCAGAAAGACCACAACTCACCACCACCCGCAACAGGTTCCCCGCAGGAACTGGAACAAGATCACCACCGACCACCTCACCACTTCACTGAGCCAGAACCCTCCCGCCAGCTCAACGGACCCCAACCAAGCAGCCAGAAACCTCACACAGTGGATCACCAATTGCGCTCGCCCAACCAGCCTCGACCACTCGCAGTCCGGCTTCCGCGCCAACCACAGCACCGAGACCGCCCTCATCGCAGCCACTGACGACATCCGAGCCCTGCTCGACAACTGGGAAACAGCGGCCCTCATCCTCCTGGACCTCTCCGCAGCATTCGATACGGTCTGCCACCGCACCCTAGTGCAGCGCCTCAGCAACATCGGAATCCAAGAGAAGGCACTGGAGTGGATCATCTCATTCCTCACCGGAAGAACCCAGAGAGTCCGCCTCCCCCCGTACAGATCCAAGGCCACCGAAGTCATATGCGGCGTACCACAAGGATCATCACTCAGCCCCACCCTCTTCAACGTCTACATGAGCCCCCTCGCAGCCATCGTACGCCAACACAACCTCAACATCATCTCCTACGCCGACGACACCCAGCTGATCCTCTCCCTCACCAACGACCCAGGAACCGCCAGAACCAACCTACACGAAGGGATGAAAGACGTAGTCGAGTGGATGAGGAACAGCCGCCTGAAACTGAACTCAGACAAGACGGAAGTCCTCATCCTTGGATCATCACCCTCCGCCTGGGACGACTCCTGGTGGCCCCCTGCCCTGGGCAGTGCACCCAAACCAATGGACCACGCACGCAACCTGGGCTTCATCCTGGACTCCTCCCTCTCGATGACCAAACAAGTCAACGCCGTCTCATCATCATGCTTCAACATCCCACGCATGCTCCGAAAGATCTTCCGATGGCTCGCCACCGAAACCAGGAAGACGGTCACACAGGCACTCGTCACCAGCCGACTGGACTACGGAAACACCCTCTATACCGGAACCACAGCCAAACTCCAGAAAAGACTCTAACACATCCAGAACGCCTCCGCACGACTCATCTTGGACATCCCCCGACACAGCCACATCTCCGGACACCTGAGAGACCTTCACTGGCTCCCCGTCAGCAAGAGAATCACGTTCCAACTCCTCACCCACGCACACAAGGCCCTCCACGACTTGGGCCCCAGGTACCTCAACAACCGCCTGACCTTCTACACTCCCACCCGCCAGCTACGATCGACCAGCCACGCCCTCGCCGCCGTGCCACGCATTCGAAGATCCACCATGGGAGGAAGATCCTTCTCCCACCTGGCAGCCAAGACTTGGAATTCCCTCCCCATCCACCTCCGCCTGACCCAAGACCACCTCTGCTTCAGGAAGTAACTCAAGACATGGCTGTTCAAGCAGTAGCGGACCCCCCCTTCCCCAAGCGCCTTGAGACCCTCTGGGTGAGTAGCGCGCTATACAAATATCCTGATTGATTGATTGATTGATTGCCTGCATGCTCGGGATGTGTAGCGCGCGAAGTTACCCATGAGGTTTGTCCCACCCGCTCGCGTCCCCTTATTTCCGGTCACTACTAACGTGTTCGCGAGTTATTCTGTGCCAGATTGCAGTTTCTGCGTGTTCGGCAACTCGATCTTACCGACAAGCATCCTTGCGCACGCGAAAATGCTATTGAGCACGCGAGAACTACGCTACGCAGCAGTTTGCGGAGTATTCGACAACTTCGCGTTCTCCGCGGAGCGCGGAGTTGCCAAAACTCCGCAAACTCCGCGAACGGAGCGTAGTTCTTCGCCCTGGGTTAGTTAGGTGATACATGAAATAATATTGGTGCCGCAGATGGCCGACAAGTTGGTGGTGCTAAACCTGAACCTTTAGTTACGGAACTCCCTGGTAAGATTAATAATTATATGAAGACTTTGATGCCTGCTATGCGTGTTAATTGGGACAAAATGTCTGCGTGTAAGCAGAAGAAAGACGAAAGTGTGTCTGACTTTTTCACTAGGTTTGAAGAGACGTTTATCGACCATAGTGGTCAGGACATGAGTACGGAAGGTGGTCAACGGTTGTTTGTTGATAAGTTTGTGCATAATCTGCTTCCAGAATTGTGCACTAAGTTGAAGGATTCTGAGAGTTCTTGGGCTGTCTCTTCGTCAGCGCAGATATTGGCTACTCCCAGTACTATGAGAATAGAGATAAGGATGAGAAAGATAGAGCCGTCAAGAAGACTAAAGAGTTAAAGATGAAGGTTCTTTTGCAGAAAGCGTATCCGCCTCGTAGTAATCAGCGCGATTATCAGCAACCTCAACAGTTTCAGAGAAACTCGCAAAGGTACGAGTCTTCTCAACAGCGTTTTCCTGTAGGCCCTAATCAGTGTGCGTATTGTAAAGAAGAGGGTCACTTCAAGAATAGTTGTCCGGTTCTGTTACAGCGCACGAATGGTGCTTCTGGTGTGAGAGGTCAAGGTGTTCAGCAAGCTCCGCGAGGTAGAGGACGTGGTGTGTCTCAGAATGCGCGTCCCTTGCCTCCACAGAATTCGATGAATAGTTTTGATCAGCAGAATGGTGTGTTTGGTAGGACGGCTCAGTACTATGCGGAGAATTATTACGTTGAAGGTGAGAATATGGATGGTAATGATTGCTAGGACAGCCATAGACAAAGGGAGGGGGTTGTTTCAGTTCCAGTAGATCAGAGTGGACCTTATGTTGAAGTGATTGCATCAGGTGTGTCAGAGCCCTTTCTGTTGGATACTGAAAGAGTTCTATCATGCACTCTAAACTCCCTGGCGCACCTTTGTCTGGCTTGACGAATGTTTCAGTAGGTTTTTCTGGCGCCCCGGTTAGTAATCTGATTTCTAGTCCTTTGTCTCTTTCTGTTGGACCTTGTGAATTTGAAGCACCCCTTATTCTGACGACAGGTTGTGGTGAGAACTTGTTGGGATTATATTTGTTGAAAAGATTGTATGCTACGCTTTATTGTTCTCCTTCAGGAGTACAGCTTACATTGGGAAAGAGAGTAATCTCTCCGATGTATTTGTCTAAAGACCGACTTCCAGCTGAATTGTCTTCTCTTCCTGATTCTCTTTGGGCTACTGGTCCTAATGATGTGGGTCTCCTGGAGATTCCACCATATGTTGTGACATTGAAAGCGAATGCTAGATTGCCTAGTATTCCCCAATATCGGACTTCCAGCGATGGTGAAAGAGCACTTTTGGCGATCATCTATGATCTGATTAAGAAAGATGTGATTGAAGAAACGAGAGGTAATGTGTGCAATAATCCGGTTTTGCCTGTTTTTAAACGTACTGATTCTTCTCAGCCGCCTGTGTACAGGTTTGTGATCGATCTTCGCGAGGTGAATAAGATTGTAGTTCCACAATTCCCAGTTGTGCCAGATATTACTGCTTTACTGACTTTGATTCCAGCTTCTGCTACTTGGTTTTCAGTGATTGATTTGAAGAATGCTTTCTTCAGCATCCCGATTGCCGAGGAGAGTAGAGATATTTTTGGTTTCTCTTTAGGAGGCCGAAGTTTCCGGTTCAAGCGTGCTCCTCAAGGCTATTGTGAGAGTCCATCGATCTATAGTCAGGCTTTGAAAACACAGCTTGATACGATTGTCTTACCTGATGGTGCTGCCCTTATCCAGTACGTCGACGATTTGTTAGTTGCTGCTGATAATGAGGAGATTTGTAAAGAGGCTACTTTGTCGTTGTTGCATCATTTGTCTGCTTTCCATCATAAGGTGTCTCTTTCGAAGTTGCAGTATTGTCGACAAGAAGTTACCTACTTAGGTCCTCTTATCGAAGGAGGGAAGAAGATTGACCCCAGAAAGAATTCAAGCGATTGCGAAAATGATTGTGCCAACGACACAGAGAGAAGTGCGTGCTTTCCTGGGTATTACTTCGTATTGTAGACAGTGGATCCCGAATTTTTCGCTTCTTGCGAAACCTTTGATAGCTCTTACTGTCAAGGATACCCCGAATCCTCTTCCTTGGACTGATGAATGTCAGAAGAGCTTTTCAGAATTGCGCGATGCGTTGTGTTCGGCTCCTGTGCTGGGTACTCCCAACTATAGTAAGCCTTTTACACTCTATGTCCACGAGAGAGAGGGATGTGCATTGTCAGTTTTGACTCAGCAGTTTGGCGATAAGCAACGTCCATGTGCATATTTTTCGTCGACTTTGGATCCGGTAGCTAGAGCGTTGCCGAGTGGTTTGAGAGGTACAGCAGCAGCGGCTGTCTCTATTTGACAGTCTGCTGGTTTGGTGATGGATAATACATTGTTTGTGATGGTTCCACATGCAGCGGATACCTTGTTGAATCGCACCAAGACACAGCACTTAACTAGTGCTCGGTTGTCGGGTTACGAATTGACACTCTTAGCGAGTCATGTGCACATAAAGAGATGCAACACGTTGAATCCAGCATCGTTGTTGCTGATTTCAGTTGAGACAGATGTTGTTGAACAGCATGATTGCTTCCTTAGGACAGAGGAAGAAACGAAAGGGAGAATAGACCTTAGGTACACTCCTCTTGCAGAGTGTGATGGTACCTTATGGGTTGATGGTTCGTGCTTCAAGCTTCCGAATGGTGATACGACTGCGGCATATGCTGTTACGACTGCGGCATACGATTGTTGAAGCTGCACGTATCCCACATAATTCAGCGGAAGCAGCAGAGTTGATTGCATTGACAAGAGCGTGTGTGTTGTCGAAAAGGAAACGAGTGACTGTTTACACTGATAGCCAGTAGGCGTTTGGTGTGGCTCATAATTTTGGACAATTGTGGAAGGAACGTGGGATCCTGACTTCGCATGGAACTAAGATTCAGCATGGTCAGTTGGTGAATGAACTTCTTGAGTCACTTACTTTGCCATTGCAAGTTGCGATCGTGAAATGCAGTGAAATTACTGATGATGTTGGTCGTGGTAATGCGTTTGCAGACGAAGTCGCGAAAGAAACTGCGAGAGATGTAATGAGTCGAATGTATGTTGCGGGTCCGGCGAGATGGGTTCCGGATAGAAGTATGTGTGAAGATACGATTGAGAGTGTGAAGTCCATTCAAGCTGAAGCTACAGAGAAAGAGTTGAATGAATGGAGAGAAAGTACGGGTAAATGGGATTCAAATGGTTGTTGGGTTGAGTTGTCAGAGCATCAGCGATGGTTGTTACCCGATGCGTATGTGCTTGCAGTGGTTACGATGGCACATGGAATGGCTCATATCAGTGCGAAAGGGATTTGTAAGTTGTTGGCTCCAGTATGGCAAAATGTTGGAATTTCTAAGTGTGCAGAGAATGTGGTCAAGAATTGTATTGTTTGTCTGTTGTACAATCCTGCTAAGGGAACTCCAACTCCTGCTGGTCATTTTGCACCTCCGACGTATCCGTTTGAGGCTTTGCAGCTAGATTTCATCCACATGGAGAGGTGCAACAACTTAAAGTATGTGCTCGTGGTTGTTTGTGCTTTCTCGAGATGGGTAGAAGCATACCCTCTGAAAGATAATACCCGCTTGTCCACAGCTAAAACCCCTATTAAGGAATTTTTCCCTAGGTATGGATTGCCGAGAATGGTCTGGAGTGAATTTGTGGGTCAAGTGATGAAGAGAGTGTGTGATAGTTTAGGAATACGACAGAAATTTCACGCTGCAAACCATCCCCCATCAGCTGGTCTGGTAGAATGCTATAATGGCACCCTTAAGCTAAAACTAGCCAAGATTCAGGCGAGCTCTGGTCTACAGTGGCCTGATGCTTTGCCATTAGCACTTTTGTCAACTAGGATGACTGTACATTCTCGAGTGGGACTTATTCCATATGAGATCGTTTTTGGTCGCCCGGCAAACATATGGGGAGTGCCGAGGCCGACCAAATTCAGTGAGATTGAACACCCTGTTTTGCTTGACTATCTGTATGATTTGACGGCTAAATTGCGTGTCTTACATCAACAGGTTCATGATAGCCTCCCACCCGCGTCTGTGGACCCAGGTCACACCATCAATCCAAGTGACTGGGTGTTAATGCGCAATTTTCAGCGGACCAAGAATGATCAACCCCGCTGGACAGGCCCTCATCAGGTGTTACTGTCTACAAGGACATCCGTGAAAGTTTTTGGTAAGAAGAATTGGATCCATGGCGTACACTGTAAGAGGGTACCTTTGCCTCTGCCGTACGACCAGTGGGTCCAGACAGGTATTCCGGACTCTGAAAGTGAAACCGTGCCTCGTTTTCAGCCTTTTAGCGATGCACGTTTAATTGGGACAAATTCTGAGCGTGAAATCGACAATCTTCTGCAAGAAGCTGTGCCTCCGTCGAATCGTTTGGACACTTCCGAACCTGAGCTTTTGTTCCGAGAACAGACATTGCCTGGCAAAGGCCGTTATGATTTGCGACCAACAGTCGTGGGACTAATAAAAAAATGTATTCTTTCTTTGCCATTTTTTTAAGGTTAAGCTCTCCTCGGAGGAATTGTTTTGATCGATTTTTGTTTTTCGAACCGCCATCCGGGTTCAGCTGTAAGGTCGCGGTGCAAAGACTTGGGAGTGCAAGCCGAAGACACCAGGTCGGCGGTTCCGGTTGGTCTAAGGGCGTTCCCTGGACTGGCAGGCGCATTCCTTAGCACGGAACACCCAACCGCCACGAACAGCACGGTTAGAGGATGGAGTTTTTCGAGATGGAGCGACCTGTTGAAAGAATGAGCTTTAAGAGCAAAATATGTACTGTAATGAGCAGAAAGCATTTTTTAATATTATGTTTGTTTATGTTGTTTAGTTTAATGATGTTTTTAATAGGATATGTGACATTCTCTTTTCAAGTGACGTTTGTACCCACTACACAACCTATGCCTCCTCCTACTGTTTCTTTGCATTCTTTTCACCCTCTGCCTGAACATGAGTCCATTAGGAGATTGGAATTTGTTAATAACTCCTTTGTTCAGCTTCTGCACCAACACCAGCTAGTAGTGAACACGACTAATTGTTGGGTGTGTGGTCTTATGCCTCATACTACTGATAAAGGTATTCCTTACTTAGTCCTGCCGTTTAGTTACAATGGTTCTGTGTGGGCATACAGAACGATGTTCATCTATGCTCGTGAAGTTTACCCCCTACGTTCTGTGAAGGATAGTCCAAAGAATAGTGCTCTAGTTAAGGGTATAGTAGACATGATTAGAGGAATTAGTTCTTATGAGACTATCCCGAGAGATGAGATACTAGCGTATATTGGATGGAACGTTACTGGATATGGAGTTAGTCTGAGTGAGAACCAGCGAGCGAAAAGATCCTCTCCGATTTGGATTGTACCCCATCAGGGTCATTATTGTCTGCAAGGTAATGGCAAGAATCCGAGAGCTCAGTTAGGGAAGAGTGTTTGCACTGAGACATATGTTTTTGCGTCCCAGACGTCCCCATTGTTTCTAGCAGCTAAGGGTACCTATTTCATTTGCTATGACAGAGCGTACACATGGTTGCCCCCTGATTTCTCGGGCACATGTTTTGTTTCGTTCCTGTTGCCTCCTACGTATACAGCTGCGGCAGATTACCACAAGACGAGAGTTGTTAGAGGTGTCTTCAATCAGGAAGATACTGCAGGACAAGAATTAGGAGATTTCTTGAAGGGTTTTCTGCCATTCTGGGGACCTATGGTTAACAGTAGGAACATGCGGGAATTGACGAGATTGGTTGAGTCCACCATAGTTGAAACTGCTGGTGCCCTTAGTAATTTGACTGCTGAGCTCCAGTCAGATCGCCTTATGACTCTTCAGAACAGAGTTGCGTTAGATGTCATACTTGCAGATAGAGGAGGGGTATGTAAATTGATTCAATCGAGCTGCTGCGTTTTCATTCCAGATAATGCTCCGACAGTGTACCAGGCCATTTCCAGGCTACATAAGATCTCCGAGTCTGTACATGTGGACGAAGGAGATTGGTCGTTAATGGGATGGTTTTGGGGATTGTTATCCACCTGGGGATGGAAGATTCTGATGGTTATTGGGATGATCTTAGCTATCCTTTTCCTGTTCTGTCTTTGCGTACAGTGTGCTCCTGCTATATGTGGCCATTGTGCTACTTTGTGTGCAAGGAGACCTGTCCAGAGAGAGCTACTAAGTAATAGGATGATGCTCCAACAACACCTTGATGATCTGATGAATATAGACCTGGATTCAGATTGACGTGAGTTTGGGTTTATTGCCTATGTAAGGGCAAAAGGAGGCTCTGAGGTTCCGTGAATTCTGAACCTGGGTCATAAAGGTTGTGGTTCTGTTACGAATTTGGTAACAGCGAACCGTAAACAGTGAGTTCAGCAAGTAAGAGTGTTTTCATCATGTTACACCGGTGGATTCCCTGTGTATTTGAAGATTTCGTTCTGTAACCTCGGGTTCCATTTTGTGCATGGCAGCCATTTTGTGGTTGCCCTCACATAGGCTGACGACTGTGGCCAAACGAGTCTTTTGGACACATACACCTTAGCTTGAGTTTGTGCTGACTTCTGTTTGACCTGAGTGAACTGACCCTGTTGCCTGAAGCTGACCTTGCAAAACCAGTTCTTGCCCTTTAGCTGATCAAGATTAAGGATCAGAGCACAGGACATCGTAAAGTTTTACCACACACAAACATGCCTTATCCTACTTCTATCTGTTTCTGTTTCCTTCTTTATGGTCTATTTATGATGTGGTTTGTGGTCCTTTTCATTATGGGTTTGTCCGGCTTGTCTAAAGAAGAATGTTTATCTTGGGTTTGTTTAATGGTTAATTATGGGCTGGGCAAACTGAAAAATGGGTTTGTCATCATGCAATGCCTTTTGTCGTGGAAACATGTGAGTGGTCAAATTGTAAATAAGGAATGTTTGCCTGAAGCACAATTTTTTGTATAAAAAGGGATGGCTTGCTTTGTAAAGTTGAGCAGTCTCCTGAGAACATACACCATGTTGTACTTCTAGGACCTCTGTTACTGGCTGCAGCTAATAAATTTGATCTTTGACGCCACCAAGAAGTATCCCGGGTCTCTGTATTCTAAGACAGGTGAACCCGAAGACTTTGGGCGTGCCCCTGGCGCCGCTGAGTTTAAATCACGGTTCTTCAGTGTGCCTGCAATGGTGCATTACCTGGAGGACCCTAGGTTCCATTTTGGGAAGCCCAGGCCTGCCTGGTAAAGACCTGAGGAGTAGAGGTATCCCCCCAGACAGATTTGTGTATTGCTGCATTCCTGTGAGCTGGGTAGGACACACTAGATTAAATGAGAGAGACTCACCCTTTAACCCTTCAAAATGGTGGTCTTTGATTCAGTGATAGATCGCAAGGAAGGTGCCTGGACACATCTCTGGAAGAAGATGGGGCTGATAAGGGAATGAAAGAGGAAAGACCCTAACATAAAACGTCAAAGATCCAAAACCTAATCAACATTTGGTGTCTGGAAATGGACTATGAGAAGGGGAGGTTGAAACCCAAAATGTGCCATCGACTAACCAGCCAGAGGGCTGTGTGAGAATGGAAATCTCTGCAAGACTTCTGCCTGTGACCAGGACTGGGAGTCAAGGCCAAGCCCATACCGTCTCATTATGGTAACCCCATATGCCAGGCAGGGGCCACAGTTGAAGGAATGTGCAGACAAGAGCATCAAGACTCGTGTGTGCCTTAGCGCAACCATGTGTGTCAATACCAGTCGCTGTGATGTGGTTGATTGGCCCAGAGGAGTCTGCACTTTGCCAGCAAGTACTGCAGCAATTGCTAGGATGATTTGCAGGTACTGTGTTTGCCAAAGTTTGGGCCGTTATCAGAAGAATAGAAGATGTAACCTGTGGGTCGAGCCGAAGCATCGAGATCTGCCACTGAGGTCTTTGGGAGGACATTGCACCATCATCGGGATCTGGTTGGGGGCCAAAGATAATCCCCTGCATGGGAAAAACTGGCTGTGTCTACAAAGGCCGGGAGCATCTCCGCTCACTCGGGAAAGCTGACAGCGCCATTAAGGAGAGAACATGCACCTGGCAAGTCCTGTCAAGTGTACCGCTCGAATGGCATGGATTGCAAAAAAAAGATGGATTTAACCCAGATCTGTGACGCGGGGTAAATGTTTGTATGGTTCAGCATTCCATAGGGAAGGGTATGCCCAGACATGGGACCCATGCTCACCACGCCCCAGATTCAATCTAGCCTGTGTCTGTGTTGGCGATAGGCGGTTATTTTTAGCACCAGAGCAAGGAAAAATACAGGGGTGCGCTGCATCATTGTTAATAACAACAACAATACAACAACAATACAATATGTTTTTATTGTTGAATTAATAAAAATCCTTACAATAAGAAAGGTAAGATTAACCAGGTTACATTATAAAAACAAGAAAATGACAATTTTAAAAAAGAGTTAAAACTAAAGCTCTACTCAAAACCCGCCCCTTCTTACAAGATAGGGATTTATAGAGTGGGCTGAGGGGCACTTGCAAAGAGGGTGGGGCAAAGCAATATGTAAAATGATCATTGGGAGGCCTGTAGCTGCTTTCTAATTTCCATCATAAATTTGAGACCCCGACAGGTCAGGATCGGAGATGAACCTCCCAGCCAGAAAATAACAGCCTGGCGACATGTTCTTATATTCAGGTTGTTCAATATGTCCCGTATAAAACGTCGTCTAGATACCATAAGGGATGGGCATACACAAAACAAATGAACTAGAGATTCAGTATGATATCCGCAGAGTCGACATTTTGGGCAATCATAGTTAATGTTAATATAGTGCATCCCTGCATTTTTTAAATGGCGCAGTGCAGTGCAGTAAAATTTGCCACCTCATTGCGCCATTTCCTTGTAGATATGCCCCCTAATTTCTTATTCAGGGCAAGAATTTACAAACACCCTCACTTTGCTTCTTTTATATCAAACTTCTGGAATTTCTACGGTGGAAATTGAAAGTGACAAACTAGTTGACTGTCAACCGTGACATTAAAAAGGAACTAACTTAGTTTCTCCCGGGATTCACATTAGGCTTTTAAAAAGGAGTGATTATTCAATACCCTGCTCAAAAAAGACACAAAGTCATCGATAAGAGAACTTAATGATGGGACCGGTTACCATATCAGAAATCAGAATCTGACTCTGATTTTGACTCCAATATCCAAAATAAATGTGCACAAGAGGATTTTTCCAACTGCTCCTGTGAGATTGCTCTACCCCGGGTAACCTGATTGCAGGAAAGGTCAAATGAGCTCAGTGAAAACGTCATAACCTTCTTAGGACCTCTAATTCAATTGAAGTTGTCAGCAGTCACCTGTGGTGTCCCTCCGAGCTTGGATGTATTGTTTAAGATCTGTGTTCTACCCTGTCAGCCCTGGTTAGATCTTTATAACAGATATCTATTGATAGAAGTATTCCTTCAATTTAGATTTCTTCAATTCAGATTTTATTCACAACGCCCGGCCTGCTCTGTGCCTGACCATATTAGTAGGCAATCATCAATAAATCGCCCCCAATACAGTATATATTGACTGAATACACTGCCTTTCTCACTCCAGATCCACTTGGCTTCAAAGTAACCCATGAATAGGTTCACGAACGACGGGGCAAATTTAGAACCCATCGCCACTCCTCTCACTTGCTTATACCATTTTCCGTCGAATAGGAAAAAGTTATTACTGAGTATTAGCTCTATCATTGTAATAAGCATCCTGCTATGTCTCCAATGTCCTGCTGGCTTTTTACCAAAATGCCATTCCATGGCTGTCATGCCTAAGATGGGGTCAACGTTAGTATATAACGAGACCACATCAAGGGAGGCAAGAATAATGTCATTCTCCCAGATGTTGTCTGTCAGTAAGCTTAAATATTCTTGGTGTCTTTGATGTACGCGGGGAGGTTTTGCACTATTGGCTGTAAAAACAGATCTACATACTCTGCTATTCTTTCTGATGGCCCACCTATACTCTATACGATGGGTCTCCCGGGCGGGAAGGGGATATTTTTGTGCACCTTGGGAAGTGTGTACAGCACCGGATATTTTGGTTTGTACACTTTCAAGTAGAGATGTTCCTCAGTGCTTAGAAGGCCGTCATCATGCCACTGTTTCAGATGTTTATTAAAGAGCAGCGTGAGTGCGCCGGTGGGATTAGCTTTAAGTGGCTCGTAGCAAGAGGTATCTGCTAGTTGCCCCAAGATCTCATTATTATAATCTAAACTGTTCATGATCACACTATTTCCCCCTTGTCTGCTTCTTTTATAATGATTGTACTGTTGGTAGATAGTGAGATTAATGCCTTCCTTTCCCTATGAGACAAGTTGTCCTCTTTCACTCCCTTGTAGAATTTGTTTTTCAATTGATGTTTCTCTAGATCCCGTTGTACTAGTTTGTAGAAAGTGTCAATCATATTTCCCCCGGTCAACGTTGGAATCCACTTAGATCTGGATTTAAGACCACGCGCTATGTTCACATCACATTCCACATTCTGGTTAGCATATACTTGACTCATATCATTAGGTGACATATCATGATCTGTGATAGACAATAACAGTTGTGTATCCAATACATCTTGTATGGTTAACCCATCCAATACGCCACACTCAGGAATATGCTTCACATTTTTATTTTTCATTGAATTATTCATAAACATTTTTTTTAGCTTCAGATTTCTTATGTACTTAAACAAGTCAATTTTAGCTTTACAAACATCACCAGTTTCTTTGGGACAAAATCCTTAACCCTTCTTCAATAGAGAGGTCATATCCTTGGTCAAAATTATGAAGGACAAGTTGATAATATCTACACCTTCTTCCTGCTTGCTGCTTAAACTCTGTTGTCCCCTGATCTCAGGTTTCGCCTGTATTTGTTTGTGGCCGACTCTCTTGCCTCTCCTAACTTTTTTGCCGCCTGTTCTCCCATTTTCGGCTGTGCTCTGTTTCCCTTCTTGATTCTTTGTACTTCCTTCGAAAACAAATTCTCTGTTCTAGTGGGGTTACTAGCACTTGCATCACTATCTATTTCACCATTGCTTGATTAAGAAATACTAATAGACGTAGAGCTGGATGACATGTTGGTGTCACCAGTTGCTAGCTCATCATATTTGCGGGCGAAGGTAAACACCCTCCCCTCTCTATAGTCTATTTCGTCTTGTTTTAGTTTCCTCGCTTTGCACTGTTTAATGTCTTCCAGGTGTTTGGAGAGTACATCAGTTAAAATGGCGTAGTTCTTTTCAGTCACTTCTGGTAGGTTCAGATCTTTTATCTCACTCTCTAATTTGCTAATTTCCAATTGATAGGCTGTTACCTTGCGGTCTGCATTGTCTATCAGGATTCCCATTAATGTCTTGGAATTTAATGTCAGGGAATCTTCCCACAATTTAAGCAAATCATCGTCCAGCTCATCGTACATAGGGAAAATCTGAGCACGTAGGCCCCTGGGGACCCTATCTAATCTCATGTATTGTTTCAGTGTTATCCCATCCCACCATTTGCTGTTCTCACTCTTTTTGAGGTTCTCTAACCTCGTGAATTTCTCTCTCAAACCCTCACTTTTCGTGTGACTCGTGTTTTTCACACTCACCGCCACAGTATCGCCTTTTGCCAGATTCTGAAAAAGTTCTGCTGCAATCTTATCTCTATCCATGCTGAGGATAGATTTGAGCTCGAATAAAGTATTTTAATTATGTTTAAACTCCGTTCGGGCAGCCCTGATCGACTTATACTAGGACTTCAATACAACGGAACATGTTTTTTTGATGTCAATCAAAATTTGGCGCCTCCCGTGTGAAACGCTTTGATATTCTCTCAGATCACTGTTTTGACGGTGCCACAGAAAGGAGGAGAACCCAAAACCTCCAGTTAGGACAAAAATCCATATACAATCGATACAACAGATATCTGTGCACACGTCCACTTCTTGCAGTATAAATACTGTAGGTCGTAGTACAAGAAAAAACACAAGGAAAAACACAATAATTGTAGAGGAAGTCTTGATAGAAGTATTCCTTCAATTTAGATTTCTTCAATTCAGATTTTATTCACAACGCCCAGCCTGCTCTGTGCCTGACCATCATAGTAGGCAATCATCAATAAATTGCCCCAATACAGTATATATTGACTGAATACACTGCCTCTCTCACTCCAGATCCACTTGGCTTCAAAGTAACCCATGAATAGGTTCGCAAACGACGGGGCAAATTTAGAACCCATCACCATTCCCCTCACTTGCTTATACCATTTTCCTTCGAATAGGAAGCAGTTATTACTGAGTATTAGCTCTATCATTGTAATAAGCATCCTGCTATGTCTCCAATGTCCTGCTGGCTTTTTACCAAAATGCCATTCCATGGCTGTCATGCCTAAGATGGGGTCAATGTTAGTATATAACGAGACCACATCAAGGGAGGCCAGAATAATGTCATCCTCCCAGGTGATGTCTGTCAGTAAGCTTAAAATATGCTTGGTGTCTTTGATGTACGCGGGGAGGTTTTGCACTATTGGCTGTAAAAACAGATCTACAAACTCTGGTATTCTTTCTGATGGCCCACCTATACTCGATACGATGGATCTCCCGGGCGGGAAGGGGAGATTTTTGTGCACCTTGGGAAGTGTTTACAGCACCGGATATTTTGGTTTGTACACTTTCAAGTAGAGATGTTCCTCAGTGCTTAGAAGGCCCTCATCATGCCACTGTTTCAGATGTTTATTAAAGAGCAGCGTCAGTGCGCCGGTGGGATTAGCTTTAAGTGTCTCGTAGCAAGAGGTATCTGCCAGTTGCCCCAAGATCTCATTATTATAATCTAACCTGTTCATGATCACAATATTCCCCCCTTTGTCTGCTTCTTTTATAATGATTGTACTGTTGGTAGATAGTGAGATTAATGCCTTCCTTTCTCCATAATACAAGTTGTCCTCTTTCACTCCCCTGCAGAATTTGTTTTTCAATTGAAGTTTCTCTAGATCCCGTTGTACTAGTTTGTAGAAAGTGTCAATCATATTTTCCCCGGTCAACATTGGAATCCACTTAGATCTGGATTTAAGACCACTCGCTATGTTCACATCACATTCCACATCCAGGGCACGCACATACTTGACTCATATCATTAGGTGACACATCACGATCTGTGATAGACAATAACAGTTGTGTATCCAATACATCTTGTATGGTTAACCCATCCATTACGCCACACTCAGGAATTTGCTTCACATTTTTATTTTTCATTGAATTATTCATAAACAATTTTTTTAGCTTCAGATTTCTTATGTACTTAAACAAGTCAATTTTAGCTTTACAAACATCACCAGTTTCTTTGGTACAAAATCCTAAAGCCTTCTTCAATAGAGAGGTCATATCCATGGTCAAAATTATGGAGGACAAGTTGATAATATCTACACCTTCATCCTGCTTGCTGCTTAAACTCTCTTGTTCCTTGATCTCAGGTTTCGCCTGTAATCGTTTGTGGCCGGCTCTCTTGCCTCTCCTAACTTTTTTGCCGCCTGTGCTCCCATTTTCGGCTGTGCTCTGTTTCCCTTCTTGATTCTTTGTACTTCCTTTGAAAACGAATTCTCGGTTCTAGTGGGGTTACTAGCACTTGCATCACTATCTATTTCACCATTGCTTGATAAAGGAATACTAATAGACATACAGCTGGATGACACAGAGGTTGTATTCTGCTTTGCTAGCCTGTTGGTGTTGGTGTCACCAGTTGCTAGCTCATCATATTTGCGGGCAAAGGTAAACACCCTCCCCTCTCTATAGTCTATTTCGTTTCATTTTAGTTTCCTCACTTTGCGCTGTTTGATGTCTTCCTGGTGTTTGGAGAGTACATCAGTTAAAATGGCGTAGTTCTTTTCAATCACTTCTGGTAGGTTCAGATCTTTTATCTGGAATTTAATGTCAGGGAATCTTCCAACAATTTAAGCAAATCATCGTCCAGCTCATCGTACGTAGGGAAAATCTGAGCACGTAGGCCCCTGGGGACCCTATCTAATCTCATGTATTGTCTCACTGTTATCCCATCCCACCATTTGCTGTTCTCACTCTTTTTGAGGTTCTCTAACCTCGTGAATTTCTCTCTCAAACCCTCACTTTTTGTCTTGCTCGTGTTTTTCACACTCACCGCCACAGTATCGCCTTTTGCCAGATTCTGAAAAAGTTCTGCTGCAATCTTATCTCTATCCATGCTGAGGATATGAGCACGAATAAAGTATTTTAATTATGTTTAAACTCCATTGGGGCAGCCCTGATCGACTTATACTAAGACTTCAATAAAACGGAACAGGTTTTTTTGATGTCGATCAAAATTTGGCGCCTCCCGTGTGAAAACGCTTTGATATTCTCTCAGATCACTGTTTTGACGGTGCCACAGAAAGGAGGAGAACCCAAAACCTCCAGTTAGGACAAAAATCCATATACAATTGATACAACAGATATCTGTGCACACGTCCACTTCTTGCAGTATAAATACTGTAGGTTTTTGTACAAGAAAAAACATAAGGAAAAACACAATAATTGTAGAGGAAGTCTTGATAGAAGTATTCCTTCAATTTAGATTTCTTCAATTTAGATTTTATTCACAACGCCCAGCCTGCTCTGTGCCTTACCATAATAGTAGGCAATCATTAATAAATCGCCCCCAATACAGTATATATTGACTGAATACACTGCCTCTCTCACTCCAGATCCACTTGGCTTCAAAGTAACCAATGAATAGGTCCGCGAACGACGGGGCAAATGTAGAAAAAAATTTGGCGCCTTTCACACGGGAGGCGCCAAATTTTGATCGACCTCAAAAAAACCTGTTCCGTTGTATTGGGGCCTGGTTAGATCTTTGACTGTTGAGCAGTTCCTATACCACTGACACACAGCCGAGTTGACAAGAATGCCCCTTTTTTAGTGGCCAAACTCCAGCACTTTCTTACTGCCTTCAGCGATGGATGACTCACAGCGACGCCGTAACCTCGGCCGCAGGCTTTGTAAAAGGTGGGCGGGTTTCCCCTCACAAAATCAAGGCCTTGCGACAGAAGAATACAGATGTACAGTGCTTTAAATGGGCCAGTACTCACAGGTACTGAGTACCAGCACGTCTTCATTTTCTCCCCTTGAGTACCAGCACTTTTTCTAGAATGAAGAGAGTACCGGTACTAACGGGGACCTGACTTTCACTGAGGCAGCGCTCCCTTCATCCCTCAACTGATACCACGGCAGCACCTTTAACAAGCACATCACGGAATCAATCAATGGAGCTCGTCACCAGGACAGAGCGTGAGCTGCTTTGTAAGTCATCAGAGCAGGGGTGTGTCTGCAGAGTCATTTGCTTATCCATAGATCTTTCACAGTGGGGCTGAGAGGGGGGCTGTAAAATCTAATGGGTGGCGGTGGGAGGCACTGTTCAGGACATAACAAAAGAATGTACAGTCTTCTGTTAGCTATCTATTTTGAAACGGGCCTGAAGTATGTTTCTGAGGCCAAAAGGTGTATTCTCCTGTTAACGAAAACCTCTTCTCCAATTTAAAAAGTCTTTTCGTCATTGGTGACTGTTTTATTGAAAATGCATTAGACGGGACAGTTGTTTATGAACTAGAGGGGGAAAAACCGTGAAGGCATTAGATGCGATACAGCTTTTAGCATTCAAGACGTCTGACGAAATGACCATTTGAGTGTAGACTTCCATGGATGGAACATTTTGATTAGTAGTAAATTCAATAAAGATAAGCTTTTAGACTGGACACATTTTGCTAGTTTGTTACACAAAGATTGGCCAAGACTGATGACATTAATATTGTTACAGGTAGATACGATTTTTACTGTTTTGAATAACTCCTTAGCGGAGTGTTTAGCAGTATTAATTTCGTCTGTGAAGTATCTAGATTTTTCTGTAATGATTAAGGCTTTATAGTCCTTAATGAGTGATGTGTATTTATTTTTTTCTTCAGGACAGTAATCTTTTCTCCACTTTTGTTCCTTTGTTTAATACCCCTTCCATTGCATTTTGCGATAGCTAGATTATTTTTCACAATAAAATAGTTGTGTATTATTGTATGCTTTTACTGTCGCCATGCATCTGAATTGCTTTCTTGCATGTTTAAATAGGAAGGAATCTTGTTACCGCACTCACTGATCCCTATTTTATCGACCTTGGACAGACCTTAAGTCCAATAAAAAATGTGGAGATTGGCACCTGGTTCCCCACTAAAGATGTTATCAGCTCTGGCCCCTCGGGTTTGCAAATGTTCCAGGAGAGATTTGTGTACTAGACAGATGGCTCAGAGGGCTGTAGACCATTGGTTCGATTTAAGGCAGGCTGAAGCAGCATGTCATCCTTAGGCGGTCGATAAAATGAATGCGTTTTAGTTAGATTATTGAAAAATCTGTTATGCAACGGCCTCATTAGTATTCAGACCTTGAGGTTTGATACATAAACTGTCCTCATTTCTTTGAAAAGCTTCCCATTACAAACTTTATTTCAAACCGTTTGCAAACACGAGTGGTTCCGTTTAAAAAGTACTTCTTGTATGTATGGATTACAAAATCGGAGTAAATGGGAAATATTTGCTGAGTTGAACTTTGTGGTTGCTGTATTCAGAAAGGAAGGTTTACTGAAAGTCATAGTAAGTGACAGTGGAGGCAATTTAAAGATGAAACCTTCTAACAGTACATGAGCAGGAGTAGGTAAATCTGCCTACCACCCTGAAGGAAATTGGAGTGTGCAACGGTTTAACAGCCAAGATAAAGGGGTTATTGAGCTGGCAAAAAAACAAATAAACTAAATTGGGAGAATGAAGTAGGACAAGCATTGGCAAAGCCAATAGGTCTTGTAATGGGACAGTTAAAAAGAAATTTAATGAAGCGGGCAGAAGAAACATGCAAGGAATGGCAGTGTGAGGGGGTAGAAGAAACAGGATGGGGAGAGGTGGAGGGGAGAAGAAACAAGATGGAGAAGGGCGGGGAAAGATTAAAAAGTGCTGTGACGTGGCCAGCATTCACTGCGTCATATCGTAAAAGAAATAGTACCTAAATCATAGCGTGAGCAGCGGATGAGCACTATTTAAAGTTCTTTTTAATATTTATTTAATCGACAATTGCAACTGCAAGAATGCATTTGACATTTATTATAGTAAGTATATAAGGCACAGAATATCAGTCAAAAGTCAGTCAAAAATTTACTTTATTTGGTTTATCATAACCATAAAGCATACATGTATAAAAATTCTGTTAAAAATAACAACAAGTTAAAAACTCATGTAGTTAAAATTTGTTTTTGCATTCGTTAAATACTTCTTCCCAGGCTATATCTGTTGTCTGTTTCTTTTTTTGGAGCAAATTCTCTACAGAGTTCATGAATTTTACCCCGCGACATATTAGAATGTTTGAACCTGCTCCCAACCAACTGGTCACAGCTTGCCTGCAGGTGCGGATCTGTAGCATATTAAAAATAGGTGTCAGTAAATTCTTCCTTTTTTCTGTGGAAGATTCACATGTGCACAGGAGGTGACACAAGGTCTCACTGTGGTAATTACATAACCTGCATCTTTGTCCCTGGTGCGTGCCTTTCCATGATGGGATCAAGTCTTTGGAGCAGTGGTCTCCCATTCTAAGGGCCAAGAATTTTGTTTTTAAAGATAGCCGGAAGTGCGCTATGAGGTAGGCTTGAGGTTTTAATTGTTTGTAGGAATTTAAAATGGTCCATGCATGGCGCCGCTTGGCCAAAGTCTTTTTATCTTCTACCAAAGATAAGGCTTTTGCATTTAAATTGCAAATCTTTTTGAGAGAAGATTCTTCCGGTGGATTTTTCCAGATCTCCTCTATTTTGAGGGTTTCTAGTGATGCTCGCAGATCATTGCCCCATGAGTTGACTTCATATCGGTCATATTGTTTTTTAATTTCTTGCCGGCATAAGTTGTTTAAAGAGCCAATTTCTGCCGATCTTAGTTTCCAGCACCATTTTACTAGGGCAGATTTCCGTTGATATATTTGATTTTGTAAACCAAATTCCAGTCTTATTTGTGCCGGGGCTGATCCTTTGTATAGTTTGAATACAGATTTGTATATTTTTGTCTGGAGAGTATTTAAAATGGCTGCTTCTTTTCCATGCCATATTTCCAGTCCGTATGAGAGTGATGGTAACACTTGGGCTGCCATTACCTTTAGCAGGTGGTCATATGAAGGGCATTGCAGTTTATCCTGGAGAACTTTGTACGCAAAGCTCAGGGATTGCGCTTTTGCAGTAATGATTCTTTTTTGGTCTGAAAATGACATGTTTTTGCTTATTGTGACTCCCAGATATTTATAAGCAGTTGTTTCCTCGATTTGTCTGCCTTTTGTGTACCATTTGAAGGGTCTTCTACTGTTGCCCGCTAGTCTGACCACTTTTGTTTTTTTGATGTTTAGTTCTAGGCCTTCTCTTTCAAAATAGTCTGTTAGTTCTGATATTGTTCTTTGTAAGCCTATTGGCGTTTGACTTAAGACTACTATGTCGTCGGCGTATTGGAGAAACTGAATGCTTTCGTTGGCTAATTTTGGTGGATGTCCGTTTGCATTCTGACGATGGTCTTTTAGGTCGGCCAGATATATATTAAAAAGGCTTGGGGAGAGCACGCAGCCCTGTTTAAGGCCATTTGTTATTTTTACTTCTGCAGATATTCTTCTTCCGTCTCCCAGTTTTATTTTTGCCCATGTTTCGCTATATAGTACCATTATTGTTTCCATTAATGCCGGCGGTAGACCCCAAAGATCCAGCTTTTTCCATAGGCGTTTTCTGGGGACTCGGTCGAAGGCGGCTTTCAGGTCTATGTAGCAGGCTATTGATCCAGTCTTTCTTTTCCCTGCTCCTTCAATTAATAGAGACAGTGCTGACAGGTTGGTTAAGCAGCCCATACCTTCCCTGAAACCGGTTTGACATGTAGGTATTATATTATTGTCTTTTATCCATTGTTGAAGTAGGGACAATATACAGGATGAGAAAAGCTTTGCCTCCACATCGATTAAAGCTATTAGTCTGTAATTCCCGGGTTCCATTCTACATCCACTTTTATGAATCAGGTGGAAGATGTTTCCTTGTCAGGATGGTGGAGTCTTTTTTTCTTTGTAAATGTAGTTAAATAGTGGGGTCAAATATTTTGCCCAGAACTCGGAATCATATTTGAACAAGGCGTTTGGGATTCCATTAGGGCCAGCTGCTCCTTCCGCTTTCATTTTCCTTATTAATGCGGTTAGGTGTTTGATCGTTGTCAACGGTGCCTGTTCCTCTTGGGCAATGATTTCCTGTTGGACGTTCTTCACTTGTCCGGGAACTGTATCTTTTTGTTCTGGATCTTTTAGGTTTTTGGTTGTTTCTATGTTGGTTGGATAGCTTTGGGTGTTGTACAGATTGTTAATGTAAGCGGCCCATGTTGTTTCACTTATTCCTATATTGGCTTGTTCACCGACTACTTTTGAGAGTTTATTTATTATGTTCCAAAATTCTCCGCTATTTGGTAGTTTGCTTGTTCTTAGAAGGTCCACCCAGATTTCCTCTGTCTGAGATTTTTTAGCTTTTCTACAGTCCTCTTTTTATTCTTTCCTCATTTTTTGTATGTCGTTATTATCTACTTCATTTCCTGACTTTTTTTCTGCTGCCCTCATTCTTAATATTTTCGCAATTTCCCGTTTCTTATCTCTTAGTTTGGTGTTATACCACGACTCTTTGTTTGCTTTGTGACCATCATTTGCCGGTGTATTTATTGCAAATTTTCCCAGCAAAAATGTATGTAGATTTTCCCAATTTTCTATTGGTGATTGGTTTACCGTGCCCAAGTAACAGCTTTCATATTCTAACACTGAGTCCATTATCTCCTTTTTTATTGGGCCCTTGCTTTTAAGTTTTTTCAATTTATATATTTCTGGAATTGCGGACAGGAATTCTAATTGTGTTTTCTCTTCAGTGTTTAACCTCATTAATATCTCCTGTGGGAAGTGGTCGCTCTCAGGTCTAGTTTGGATTCCAAAGTATTCTATTTTCTTTCTTAGTTCATTGCTTGTTAGGGTGAAGTCAATTATGGAGCTCTTTTTCCCGCTGGAGAAGGTGGTTTTGGGGGGTATGTCTCCCTCCATTTTTCCATTTAGGATTGTTAGACCTAGTGGTTCCAAATCGCTCCAAATATTATGGATTTTGTCCATTTTCTTGTTTGTTTTGATTAGATTACAATTGAAGTCACCGGAAATGAATATCTCGTGCGATTGGTAAGTTCTGTGTAAAGATTTTATCAGATTTATCAAAGTTAGAGCTTTTTCAATTTTGGTTGTCTTGTCTGGGTGAATGTATAGATTTATAATAAGTAAACTCCATCTAGAGTTCTTTTTGTTTGCTTTCGGCTCTACTTTGATCACTTGTATCCAATTTTCGCCTGAGTCAAGCAGTTCAGTTTTCCAATCAAAATTATTAGTAATGAAGATTGACAGACCTCCCCTTGGGTGTCCATACTTTGAAAAATTTTCTGCCATTATGTGATGTTCCTCATATCCCATGATTTGCCTCGCGGTTACATTCCAGGTTTCCTGGAGTAGAATTATTTCAAATTTACTCAGGTAATCTGTTGTTTCTCGGTCTTGGGACATTTCTTTGAAACCATGTACGTTCCACGAGCAAATCCTTATTTTTGTTTCTGGTATTGGGGATAAATTGGCCTTTGGTCTTTGATTGTTTTGTATCAAATTGCATACATCAGGATCGATGGCCGTTTAGCGCCTGCGCCAACCAGGACCAGTCATTGTGTTCCTTCAGACCCTGATATAGTTGCTTTGTTTTAGTGCTACTCAGGTCTTGTTCCACAAACGATTTATTCCTTGCTCCTTTCAGGATTGTTTGGGTTTTTCCCTTTACGTTGTTCGGTTGGATAATCTTGTTGTTTAGTAAGGGGAATGGGTATTTTATTGGGGTCAGACGCTCTAAGGTTATTCCCCATTCTGTAAAATGTGTCCTGGTTGAAAATATGAGTTCTGCTATTTCTTTAGATGCCCAGGTGGTACTACTTATTTCAGGTCCCATGTCTTTGTTTCCCTGGATAAATTCAACTGCTTTCAAGTCACTTGTTGTTATCCCCCTCAGTATTGGTATCTCTTTGATTAATCGGAGGATGTTTCCCCTATTCAGCGTGTCTGAATTTCCTTTTGTTTGGAATTCCGGCTTGAACAAGAGTTTGCATTCTATTTCCATTCTTGCAGTTTCGAGGAGTCCGGTTTGGTAAATTCTCCTTTTTCCCTCTGTTGGATCAAATCGAATGTAGGTTATGTTGTCGTTTTGGCCGGCCCTAGTTGTTAAGTCCGGACGAATGGGATCTACTGTGCATGCTTGTTGTAAGGAGTAAGTTTTGTCTTGATCTGTTTTGAAGTTTCCTTCATTTTGGCTTGTTTTATTGGATAACTCAGCTTCCTGATCTCTGCATGTTCTTCCTTTGTCTCCCGCCGTGATGATCAGGCCGATATTTGATTTCCTCGCTTGAATGTCTTCTGTTTTATGGCTTTGTTCTTTTTCCTTTTTTTCCTTAGTGTGTGGTGAATTTCCTTCAGTATGCTGAATTAATCCTTTGTTGTCCCATGTTTCACATTCCCTTTTTGGATTGTTTTCCTTTATTTTTTGTTGTTTTAAGACCTCTCTATAGTTTGGTTTTGACCTTTTGCTATTGTCATTGGCTTCGTTTGAGATTACCTGTTCCTCGTCTTTTGGTTTTCCTTGTGTGTTTGCTGTTATTTTAGTTCTGACTGGGAGTTTTGTGTGGTCCTCTTCTTCGTCTCTGTTTGTTTCCTTGTTTCCGTCTTCTTTGGTAGGGGTGTCTGTAATTGGAGTGTCTGTGATTGGGTTTATTTTGGCCTCTTTTGTCTTCTGTTCAAAGATGGCAAAGAATTGTTTTGCCTGCTTGTTTTTCGTAGCGTTTTTTCTTGCCTTCCTTGCCCGTTTCCGCTGTCTTTTTGTTAGAGGTTCTGATGTGTCTGATGAACCCATTGTTTTGTTTTCTCCCAGACCTCTCTTTATTTGTTCGTTTTCTTCTGTATCATTTTCTTCCTCAATGATGTGACTTATTCTGTTTTAGCTTCCGTTTTTATTTACCTCTGTGTTGGGATTTTCACCTTTGCTGGTTTTCCCACTTGTTACGGCTAATATTTCTTTCAAGATGTCTGGTAAGGTTGCTAATTTATCTATTATGTCCTTACAAACACAGTTTCGATCTATTAGTTTCTCTTTCCATTTTTCATCTTCCTCCTTTTCTTTTGTGATGTATGACGAAATTTTTTCCAGTTTCGAATTTATTCCCACTATGTGTGATGCGATTAGGTTCATCAAATCTACCTGCACGTCGAGTTTGTTAGATTGAAAGTTTAGCACGTTGATTGCTTGTTGTAAACTTTTTAGGAGCACATCCCCCCAAAGTATGGAATTTCCTTCCTTTTGTTGTGGGTGTGCCCCTATTGATCTGTTTAAACTTTCTAAAGAAGAAATAGTTATAGGGTGTTCTTCTTTTGTTGTGCTCTTGATTAAGGTAGAGTTTTGGCTCTTATCCGCCGGTTGTCTTATTGGGCTTGATGTAAGGATTATTGGAGCAGTTGTTAGCTTCCTTTCTTGACCGTTGGCTTTTCTTTCACCGATGTTATCCGGTTGTTCCAGCTGTCTCAAATTTTCTGGGCTCTGTTTCGTAGGGTCGACTTCCTTGTGGATGTTTTCTTTGAGCATTCTGCGTAGTTCCGTTTCGTCAAAGATCGAGAATGATTTGGACCACTCGATCTTTTGTGCGCTTTTCTGCAAATTTGTTTGGGATCCTAATATGCTCTGATTTGTTGGAGCTGGGCTACTTTCGTTAACCTCATCTGATGTTTTGTTGGGTGTTAACTTTGTTTGATTTTGAGGTGCATGAACTTGTGCCGAGGTTTTTATCAGCCACTTTTTTATTGTCGATTTTTCTTTGAGGTTAGGGTTTATACTTATTTCCGCATCATTTCTTGTCTTACGTTTTTTGCATGATGGAATCGAGCTTATTGGGTATTTTGTTTTTTTTTGAGCTTTTACACCATTGCTTAGAGTTGTTACCCCTTGCTCTTCTAAGAATTGAAAATTGTATTTCAACATTTCGCCTCCAAACTTAAATGGTTCCGCCATGTAAGTAGGTGCCTGGTCAGATTGTTCGTTCCTGATTGACTCTTCTATATTTCTTATATTCCCTTCATCTTTTTTCCCTTTTACTGTCAGCCTTCTTTTTGCTTTCTGTATTCGAGATTGTCGAATTTTTCCTGACCGCATGTTGGACAGATTTTGACTTTTCCTGCTCCTCTCCTGCGTTGTTTTTCCCTGGAATCCCCAAGCCCGTCTGCCGCCTGCGCGACAGCTGCCGTCGGGGGAAAACACTCGGGAATGTAAACGGGGATTGGATGGTTAGGTAAGTAACTTTTTGGCAAAGGACGTAGAAATTTAATTCTATGTTACAGCAAATAGGCTCAGTATAAACGATTAGTTCCACTATCTCGGCTCGCCTCTATGACTTATTGTGTTTTATTAGTCCATAAAAATATACTTTTCTCCTATGTATCACTCTCCAGCCCCTTTGCTCTGATGCCTAAGACTGGGTTGACTAGACTAGTACCATACAGGTGCCAGAAATTTCTACCGTCCCTCGCGGTTTTTAACCGTCCCCTTTGGGCCCTTGAACCCCTGTTCTTTACCCCTCCTTACTTGTTTCTTGATTGGGTGCTTGATTGGGTTCAGGGGGTGTTGCTCGACTTCTGGCGCTTTGCCTCTGCCTCTTATGCTGGTTCTGTCTTTGTCTTTGTTTGTCTTTGTTGAACCGCTGCTCCGGCTATTGCAAAACCCCCTCTAGTCTCCAAAGGGGCTTCCAAATGGGCTTCCCAGTATCCTGGTATCCTGTATATCCTGATGTTGAAAACTTTTTTATTTCAGCCGTGCCTTTAAAACCCCCTCTTAAACTCAAGGGGCTCAGGTGCTTTTCTGCTGTCAATGTCCCTCTGTTGTCATAAACGTCACAAACGTCTCCTTTGGCCAGCCACTGGCTCCGTGCCCTGCATTGGACTCTGCCGTACCGGCGGCTCCAGCTCTGACTGCTGCACTGCCCTGGAGCCTTGCCTCGGCTCTCTCCTCTCCTCCTCCACAGCTGGTGCCCCAGCTCAATATTCCATAAACATTTAGGGACTGAGTATAGTAATGTGCCAGAGTCTTTTGTTTTTTGCAGCGTGCGGCAGAGCTTCTGTGCTTCAGGCTGCGGTGCTTCGGTATGCAGTTCGCACCGCGTTCGCTTTACACAGGTCTGCGGCGCTTCGAGGCTGTGGTGCTTCGGTGTACAAATCGCACCGCGGTTCGCTCGTCCCGCTCCGCAGCTTAAAAAACAGATTACAGTTTGAGCGGGTTTGGCGGGTTAGGCGGCTCGTGGGCTCTCGCACTCACCCACGGCCACCGTTCTAAGCGGGAACGCCGCCTCTCGTCCCCCGTCGCCGCTCACCAGCGCTCACCGGTGCTCGCCTCCTCTCGCCTACTCCTCCGTAGGGAGTGCTCTCTCGCTCTCGTGCTGCTCTCTCTAGCGCCAACTAGCAGTGAGACCCAAAAACTATGCACTGGTTGTTTAAAGAATAATATAAGGCACAGAATATCAATTATTAGCTGAATTAACACAAGTGAGATAATGGTGTGTATTTTTATTACACATAGTGCAGCTAGATGAGCCCAGTAGATACTTTATTTTTTCTGATATCACATCTGTACCGTGTTTACTCCTTCCACCACTCCTTTCAACCACATAAAAGGGAATGTTGAAAGGCTGAATCACCAACAGCAATATCGCTATTGTCTGTGTGTCCACATTTCCCATCCAGTGGCAGAGAGAGAAAGAAAATATGCTGCTCACTAAAGTTATACAAACTATGGAGCCCATTAGGATCACGGACGGACTTGTGTCCGTCCGCGACCCCAGAGTAGGAGGGAACCCCCGCAAGCCTGCGGAGTTCCCTCCTGTGCAATTAGGAATTGACCACCACCCTGGCGGTCACATCCTCTATTTTTAACATTGCGGCGGGTGCGGCTTCAAGCTGCAACCGCCGCAATGTTAAAAATGCATACATTGCATTTGTATGCAGAAAGCGGCAGGCACCGTGCGGTGCCTGCCGATTACTGCATACAAATGCAGGGGGGTACCATAGGTACCCTCCATGTGCACCCCTCAACCCTCCTTCACCCAGGGGCCCCGCAACGGGCCCCTGCAGTGAAGTTCCACATGCTTCTCCACGGCGGAAAACCCGCCGCGGAAAAGCATGTTTTGTAACCCATCCTAATATGGCTGGCGGTGTCTGAGAGACACCGCCACCATATTAGAGCTTTTCCGCTGAGGTTGTAAGCCAACCGCGGCGGAAAAGCAGCGGACTGAAACCAGGACCCACCAGCCATCCTAATGTGGCGGTGGGTCTTTGGTGAGTCCGCAGTGGATTTTCCGCATCCTCCGGGCCGGCAGTGGCTTCCGCCGGCCCAGAGGATGCGGAAAATCCGCTATCCTAATAAGCTCCTAAATCTCTTCGAAAGCAACTCTGGTTTCCAGGTTTGACAGAAACACTCACTAGTGGCGTGAATGAAAAGACTGCCTGATGAATTCCTGCTTTTCACAGTTGCGCCTTCACCAATCATGTGAACCAGAAAACATAAGTAAGTGAGCTTTGGGCATCATAGGTGACAATGAAGTGGATAACTCTGGAGGTTAGTGCACTTGCTTGAGAGATCTGTGTACATTCTAATCAAAGGTTTAACTCACCATAATATTGCGTAGGGGATCAATGTGTCTGATGGAAAGCACAGCATGCAACTTGTAAATCACAGATTAGCTATTTTATGTAGATAGCTTAGTTGATTACTGTTTTTGTTGAATAGAGCCTTGTGTTAACTGCAAGTCAAAAGTTAACATACCTGTATTATAACTTAGTGAGTTATGAACCTGCAGCAAGGACCTGACTTCAAACAAGACAGCATATATTTAGAACTTGCTGTTTTTTCCTCAATACTTTCTTATTTTAAAGTTGCTAAAAAAAAAGTTTCTTTGGATAGTAATAAACACTTATTAGTAAGTGCCATATATACAGTTATTTGTGAGATAACTAATGGACAGATACATCCCACATTCAAACAATGCATGCAGATTTTGTGCATACAACATTGGCATGGTCAAAAAGCAAACCCCGCCCCTTGTTCCCCCTTAGCCCCGCCCTTGTGCCCACCCTAAACTTCGCCCACTGCTCCTTTTGGTGAGTACCTGCACTTATTTCTTTCCATTTAAAGCACTGCAGATGTACGATGTACGAAGGGTACTTAGAGGGTCAAAAATGTCTTTCCCACTCACAAAATTCACTTTGCAACCCATTGCACATTGGAAAGGTGAGGGTGGGGGGGTGAAAGTGGCACCCTCCCTTCCTTCCAAGAAGTATAAATAGTTTGCAACCAGAACTGCAGTCGGAAACCATTGATAGAGTACTGAGGTGTCAAAGCCGGAGGTAGCCACTTCTAAGGTGGAACTTATCATTTCAGGCAATTGCAGGCATCGTGGGGGAGCAGAGATGCTCCAGAAAATTATTGCCTGCTCTGCTTAAAGCCCCCTAGCAGCATGTCATTTCTATTTTCTGGCTGGTGTGGTGTGCACATTAGTTGAAAACTAAAAACAGCACGAAAATCGTATGATTTAACCATGTACAACTATTCGATGGTTCAGGGACCTGTCAGAGATTCTCCAATGGGAAACGTTTGATGTAGGCCATGTAAATGCTGGACATGTAAAGTGGCACGGAATAATATACCTTTTCTTATATGCTATTTGCACATGCATGGTGCCATACAGACCAAAGGCCGAAGCCAGCCAGTCAATGCATGGAAGTTAAATCACAAGGCAAGACAGAGGCACAGATTTATCAAACTTTCAATCGATGCAACACAACACAGCAAGATACCTTTCTGCGCTGCTCTGCGTGAAAGAAAGAAGGCAGGATTGCTCTATATTTAACATTATATAGCACATTACTGTCCTCTCCTTGAACTGGCCCACAATCTACTGCCTTGTTCCAACGTGGGCACCCTTGCACATTGATGCAAGGGTGCCTGCATTGTAGGCCGGATTGTTTTTCAGTGGCGGCTGGTGACATTTGAAAGTGGTGGGGCGTAAGACCTCTGTATGAGTGTCGGGTGGTGGTCAAGCGTAGCAAGCCCCGACCTCCATAAGGGTTTTTTTTTTAATTACAAAAAAGTGGGCAAATGGTGCATTTTCAAGTAAATTTGAGAAAGCAAGAACATTGATAAAGCAATTGTGAAAAAGTAGTTATGACATCACATCTATAAAGAGATTTCATATAATAATGACATAGGTAGCTGCTTACATAATGAGCAGGGATTATGGGCAATTTTAAGATGTTATTCTTTGTTAAAAAAGTGCACATCTTAAATTCCAGTTACATCCAAATCGTGTTATTCCACTCAAACAAGCATGTATTGCTTTCAGGATGCACGCGTATTGCTTCTTGTGTGGAAGGAATGGCTGCTTCTTTCCCGCCTATACAATGTAGATGGCAACCCTCTTGTAAGAACATGTTTTTGCTGAACCAACGTGTCTCTTCCTTTGAAAGTTATCCCTGTGCTAAGAATATTCTGCTATGGGTGTAACCTCGTACCAGGAGGGGCGTTTCTGCAAGAGGAGCCCGTAAGACTCTTGTTGAGAAAAGCACAATTCAAATGTTTGCCTTTCTTTTGGCGTGCTGCTTCCTCTTGCACCAACTCTGCCCCCACCCCTTCTCAGCTACTCGGCACCTTCACAGCGACCTTGTCTGATCTCTTTCCAAACAAGGGACTGAAAATTATGTTTTTATGGTCCTTTTCAAAATCATTGTGTGAATATTCAACAGTTTTTGGGTCATTTGTGACGTAGGGTGAGAGAACATGCAAGAACATTCTTTCACAATTTCACACATACAATCTCTCTGATACAAAAACACATACAAGTATTTGAATATGAAAACAAAAAAACACACTGTCAAAATGAATAGAATATCAAAATAATCTTAAATGCAGGGGAATAAACAACAGCTATGAAATAGTACCCATGAGGCCCCCATGCGCTCAGGAAAACTAAGAACACACTGGCAAAGTGAATTTATTACCAAAATAATCATAAATGCAGAAAAATAAACAACAGCTATCAAAGGAAACAAGCACTGGCGTTGCCAATAGGTCTCGCAGTAGGAAAGTTGGAGCTATTGGTTTTGTAAATGACAAAGCCCTTTATGTTTTTAAAATGAAAACAAAAATAAAAGGCATTGTTATTTGCAATTGTAATAGCTCCAACTTTCCTGCTGCGAGACCTATTGGCAACGCCAGTGCTTTTTATTGCTGGTGCTATTGATATAACAAAGTCAATTCGTCATTGGCAGAGAGCTGCGGCTCACGAGACTATAAGGGTCTGTACAAGTGCTGCACTGTTTACTGGTCGCCGAGATCTCGAGCTCCGTGAACAGCACTTGTCTGTCTGTAGAGGACCGGGCACATCACCCAGAGCTGTGGCACGCACCGCAGAAGCCTACACCTGACGCACAGCCCGCCATTGGTGATGGAATGTTTGTGATTTCATGAGGAAACGTTACGTACCATATCAAAAAAAGGTTGTAGGATTAAAACAAATAACCTTTGGATCTTTTTTTATTTGTATTAATTAAATGCTTCCGAGTCCACCATGGGCAATACATAAGTGAAGTCATATTCGAGGTTATTTTCATGGAGAATTCCGTTTTTTTGTCCTTAATCTGCAAACATGCATGTGCTTTTTATTTTACCTTTCCCAGGACAGTCGTGAATAAGTTTGATAATTAAACAGTGCCACCCGCTCGTCAACTCTGCATTTCGTTCCGTGTGCTCTCCGACTGTTCTTTTGGGTGTCTTTTAGGATGCCTCAGTTTAATCAGAGCGGTACAAAAGGGGGTGGTGATGGACGGAGCATCTGAATCATTCAAACACTGGGGTGGCAGAGTGGGCTAAAGAACGGTGATGCAACACATGATTGGGGGTAGGAGGAGTAGTGTGTGTGTGGGGGGGGGGGACACGACGTGAAGGGTGGAAGCAACAGGGTTGACCAGAAGCTACACGGATGGCATGTGTGGAAAGGGAAGAAGCAGAGGGCCTCATGCCCAGTTGTCCGAACAAGAAGTGTGTGTGTCAGTCGAACAAGTTTAAACAAGAAGGAGTGGGTGAGAAAGGAGGGGGGGAATGGCAGCAGCAGATGAGCCTGATTAAAGCTGATGAAAAGGGAGGGGGAGGAGGGAGTGCGATGCGAGCAGCAGCAGGGAAGGGGCGGAGAGGAGGCTCTGATGGAGAGCGACGCAACCACGACCATAGAAGCCCTGCAATATAAAATAATGAATCACGTAAAGCAGGATGTAAGGCTGTGACTTTGAGTGTTTGAAAGTGAACTCTACAGTTCTTGTTGGGCAGCTCCGAGAATTACGAACAGGGTACATAAACACATGAATACCAATGGTGTAACTAAACGTACACGCCAACAACCCTTTGGCTGCAAGGGTGCACCCCGGAATTAACAGATATAAGATGTGAATAGAGCACCCTCCTCAAGTACTATACCCAATTATGCTCAAACAGTGATGCTCACAAAACACTAGACCCGTTTTTTCACAGCTGAAATCCTTAAATAATTCCCACCAGCATAGACTATTAGAGCGAAAGGGAGAAAGAACGCGAGGCAGTAAGACAAATTGGGAGAGTCAACAAACGATGCGCGCTCTGTGCTGGGTGAAGGGGAGGGCCATTAGCCTGTAAGAACTCTGGGCGAGATCAAAGGAAGGGTGGGAGTGACATTGGCGATCGAGGGGTGAGGGGGTGCAGCCTGGTGAGCTGAAGTGACAGCAGAGAAAACACAGATGCAAGATTTACAAAAGCCAAACATTATAACAATCTGGGAATACTCGTTCTCGAGTGCGTTGCAGCTATCACAGACTGCATTTGTGCTGAAAGAACTGTTCTACTATTGTTACACATAACACATGATTTACAAATATATCTGTATATTGTACATGGTGGGCCACTTGCGAGATTAAAAAAAGAAAACAATCCTAGAGCATACGTCTGCTCATTCTCCAATGTGCAGATCTTAAAATAGTGAAATAAACACCAGCAGATCCTGGGACTAGTGTAAAACTGAATTTGCGGTATAAAGACATAGGAATTTTGAGCGCTCCGGTGCTCCAACAGAACTTTACTGCCAGCAAAAACGACATGAAATAAAGAGGCGGACTCAGCACTTCATGCCCTTCTGGGAAGTCAAAATAGGTGGGGAAAAGTAACGCATCCTGAACTGGCGACAGCAGTGTGAAGGGAATCAACGCGACCTCGCATTGAACGAAAGTGAATTGGCTGCGCGTCCAAAGGAAAGAAGAAAAAAACGCTACAATGAGGATTGCAGCGCGTCCTCACGCTGTTGATAGGTATGAATAGAAGCGTAGTCTGCACGCAGGAAGAAACACAGCTGTGGATAGCAGTGCGACCTCGCTCTCAAGAAAATACAACGAGAAGGAAATACAACGAGAAGGGAGGGGAGAATGGCAGCAGCAGATGAGCCTGATTAAAGCGGATGAAAAGGGAGGGGGAGGAGGGAGTGCGATGCGAGCAGCAGCAGGGAAGGGGGCGGAGAGGAGGCTCTGATGGAGAGCGATGTAAAGCCATGCTTTGCAGCAAACCTTAACAAGAAGAGACATGGAACTCGGCGGGCTGTGTAGGCAATCAAGCAGAAAACGAAAGCCGTGCAAAACTAGATGGGCCGGCCAGCAGTGAATAATTAGTGGAGAGAGAGGGGAGGTGCTGGGGAACAGATGGCCGTGAAGCAGGAGGCGGGGCAGCGGAACCCTTTGAAGTCACGGCCTGCGGCCGTGATGGCAAATGCTGCTGGCAGGGGAAGCCTGTGGGTGAAATGCAAGCTCGAGCACGAAGGAGCTTGTGGTCACGTGATTTCACGTGAACTTTGGAAAAACCGCTCGTAAAAAGTCAGCTTTTGGTTTGACAATAATAGGTCCGAGTTTCACTCGACCTAAAAAAAGAACCCATGCTCTAAGGAAGGATGGGCAGGTGCAGATGCAATCGAACACAAGTGCATCTGCCTTATTTGGATATGTTTGAGGGAGTCTACAAACAAGGTATGTCCGTTTTTGCATTATCGGTTTATAGAACTGTGTGTATCTTTGCCAGGTGCCTCTATCTGCTACTCATGTCATGTGCCCCCCACCACCTGGCCAGCACCCACTAACCTGAAAATCCGGGGAGTCTGCAGAAGCAAAGGGAAGGCCCCCGATCTCGCCTTTGGCTGTACTCAACAACACATGGTCCAGAAAGCCGTGTGCCGAAAACCTCGATGGAACTGCAAGTGGAGCGGATGTGAAGAATGTGCCCACAAAGAATTCCCTCGAGTTTTTTGAACAGCAACAATATTCCAGCATCATTTCCAAGAGCCATTCAGTTTGGTTACCTCAACTGCACACATGAGGCCTGACAACTCTGTCATTTGGGTCACATTCCATAAAGCTTCCGTTCCGTGCCTGAATATTTTACAGTCTTATATAGCCAATCTCCACTCACGGACGCTGAGGGTAATTAATTAACGCCTTTCAGCGCACCATTTAAGATCGTCGCTGCTATGAGCAGCCTTGTGACTTGAGTTAAATGGATGGACTGGATTTTCTGCGCAGAACGGATCATACGTGCACCCACTTAGGAAGACTGTGGTGGTGTCCGCGGCGGTGGAGGAGCCGGCTATAGTACGTCATACTAACATGCATATTGCATATGGACACCCATGCAGGGCTGGTTGCTAATGAACACTTCCACGTCACATCGACAAAAGCCAGGGCCCACGTCACACCCAACTCTTGGATGGTCTTCGATCTCTCCGGTATTCCCAAGAGGGTGGATGCTAAAAAAAAAAAAGCAGTAGGAGGCATCTACGTCATATCACTATCCGCGGAGCCGGCCCTACTCGTCGAGGAAGGAGTAATGCTTATTGAAAAAAGATATGCACGGCCTGCAGCTGGACCGAAAACGGCTTGTAAGCAATAACTCACACACATAAAGACCATATTTCCACTGGGATGGCAAACAGTGCTCTTTGCATTTACCCAGGCGCCATTCTTGTTTGCCTGCAGCGTGTTCCAGAGGTCTGAGCCTTCCGGCATCCTTTGACAAGCTCTTAGTGGCTGATAGCAGACGCGGGACATTCTCGGACTGGGTCTACATCCTGCTGTAACACATTTAATCGTAAAAGATAATCTAGGCATTTGCTGACCCTCAAATTTACGAGTCCGACGGACATTTTTCGACGATAGCTCAGTTCCAGATACACTGTACTTTTCCAGCTCCTGTCCGCCTCAGGGGAAGGAATATATGCAAATATTAAGCAACCATTCTATGCATCACAAGAAAATATACGAAGGTGTTGCATTGTGCACTAGGGGCCCGATGTAGGTCGCCAATTACCGGTCGGTAACGGCCGATTTCGGCCGTTATGACCGGTATTTGGGATTTGACATGTAGGTAGGTTTAATTTACAGAATCAGTATATTTACCGATTCAGTAAATTTACCGATTCTGTAAAATACCGAATCGGTAAATACAGATGTAGGTGGCACTGAAAACAGTGCCACAGGCCATTAGTAATTCGTTATTTACCATGTAATACTATTACATGGTAAATAACAAATTCTAGTGTACATGCACATCTGTGCATGTACACCTGTGCCATGTGGCACACAGACATGCCCTAAGGGCATGTATGTGTGTCACATGGCACACAAGGCAAAATCAGGGGTGCAACAGGGTGTCAAAGTGACACCCTGTCACCCCTGCAAAATCGATTATTTTACCGAATCGGTATTTACCGATTCGGTAATTCACATTGATTCCTATGGGCCTGTAGGCAATTACCGAATCGGTACATACCGATTCGTTAATTACCGAATCATACAGATTCTGTAAAAATTACCTAATTTTTACCTACATCTGATTTACCGAATCTAGAATACTGAATCAGTAAAATTCGGTATTCTAGAGTCGGTAGATCAGATTTACCTACATCTGGGCCTAAGGGCCCGATGTAGGTAATCCTCAGTTACCGACTCTAAAATACCAAATTTTATCGATCCGGTATTCTAGATTCAGTAAATCAGATGTAGCTAAAAATTCAGTATTTTTTTACCGAATCCTAATTGAGGCCCATAGGAATCCATGTCAATTACCGAATCGGTAAATAACGATTCGGTAAAAATACAGAATTGTCAAGGGGAACAGGGTGTCACTTCGACACCCTGTTGCACCCCTGATTTTGGCTTGTGTGCCATGTGGCACACATACATGCCCTAAGGTCATGTATATGGGTCAAATGGCACAGATGTACATGCACAGATGTGCATGTACACATGTATTCGTTATTTACCACCAAATAGTATTTGGTGGTAAATAACGAATCGGTAATGGCCTGTGGCACTGTTTAAAGTGCCACCTACATCTGGATTTACGGATTCGGTAAATTTACCGATTCAGTATTTTACCGAATCAGTAAAATTAAGGCCACCTACATGTCAAAATCCAAATACCGGTCGGTAACGGCCGAAATCGGCCGTTACCGACCGGTATTTGGTGACCTACATCTGGCCCTAAGTCCCTTAAGAAGCGTCAAAGAAGGTGTTAGTCGCGGCTTGCGGGGGGAGGGGAGCGGGAATTTAAATATAGAAAGGAAAACTTTAAACTTACTTACCTCATCAAAGCCAGTCCGCGCCACCTCTGCTCCCCTTGGCGCCTTCACGTCGGCACTGGAATGGACTGGCGCCCCTCTCAGCCAATCCTGGCGCTGCTGGATTGGCTTAGGGCATGGTTATTCTTCGTCCCCTGCCTGCCCATTAGGAGACTGGAGGGCTCCTAATGGGCATGCGCAAACTAGTAAAAACACAAGTGCGCATGACTGGGCAGGGGCAAAAAAATTCGCCCTTCGTCCCCACTCATGCGCACTTGTGTTGTCCCTGGGTGGATGCATAAGAACATCCATGCTCTACCCATGAAAATCCTTCGTAGGGCAGAGTAATGCAAGTCAGTGACTTGTGCTGCATTGCGCTACTCCAGGTTTACTAAGTCATGCAGGGCCATACTAGGTGACCTTGATGCCTTGGTAAATTTCATTCTAGTATTTGTGTCACCCTGCTTCATCTTCTGTGGGGCAAGGGCAATGCAAAACATTGATAATATGAGCTAGAGTCCTTAGCACACGTCCCAAAGTCAGGTACATCAACTACTCAAAACGTTTCTAAATGTACAAACAGAGTTGGTGACGTTGGTATTTTTCCAGTCTGCTGTGACTATAATGTCCTTCATCTGCAAACAATCAGAGGTTGGTCTTAAATGTCATTCACAGCATTCACCTGGGTAATGATTTCCAACCACAAACACATATCTTTCAAAAATACTTGAGCGCCTTTCTTTTCTACAGCCTCATATGTTGAATATTATTTTCTTTCCATGGGTTCATGTGCTGACTTATTATGCATGTGCTGATTCTTTTGTTTGCCTCTTCTTGCAGACTGTTCAGAGTTCAGGTGGACTAGCCACAATTGCTGCTACATGTGTCAGAGGACCAACGCAGGGATGAAGGACCCAAAAGTTTGAGTCTGAAGTACTGGAAATGCCATCTGTGCCCGACATGTTCTTGGTCCGAGAGTGTACTGCCGGTGGGGAAACTACTGATGTATCACACATCTTTGCTGGGGGACAAAGGCCCTCCTCACTGTGTAATATTAGATTGGGTGCAAGAACCCATTCACAAATCAGTTATGCTGCTGTGCTGACTGCACATGCATAGACAGACAATTTTTATGTATTTATTTATGTGTTTATTTGCTTGTTTACAGTTCTTGGCCCAAAGGAATTGGAGTGCTCTACAAGAGAGCAGGAATTAAGTTCTAGCTAACAAACATCATTAAAAAACTATCAGCAGCAGGAAAACAAGAAGCAAACAGTCCATACCAGCAGGGACATTACAGGATAGGAAGTAGTTATCGAACTTTGGTCTTTCCCTGAAATATCTGGATACTGGCATTCTGTGCACACTGTGCTGGCTACTATTACAATTGCATCTTGGGAAGCTACAGCATTGGGTATATGTCCCAGGAGGAGGAGTCATAAAGTGAGGGTGCGCTTTCTGAATCTAGCCCTTCTTTTGGGAAAGCGCTTGCTGACTATGCACTGGCAGGCTCAACGGGAGCCAAGCTTCGCCCAGTGCTGTAGGGTTGTGCTCCACTGGGGCGATGCAGAAAGTACTGAGTTGCACTGGGATTAGGCCTGTGGAATTCTGTAATGGACAATTGCAGCGTCATGGGACACTATGTTAATGCAATTCAAAGAACTTACAGCTGTGGAGTCAGCAGTGCCTGCTGCATCCTAGGGGCTCCGCTGGTAAAATCACTCTCTCATACCATTCAATTACCTCGATGACCTGGTAAAGGCACTCTTACACTACACAGTTTCATCTCATTGATCTTCAAAGTGATTGTTATTTATCATGATGGGTGACAAATATAGTATTTAGAGACCATTGCTTATGCGGATGGGCGACACTCTTGACATGCCAGGACTTCTCCTGCATCCTGACCATTGTTCTTCCTGGTGATTGCTGAGAAACTTAGTTCATGTTAAAGCTTAGCATGTATTTGGATTCCCACCCAGCCCGGTATGCCCTCCTATCTGGTCACCTGCTATTTTGTGTTATATGTTGGTGCACTCCTCTTTGTTTCCCCTTTCCAAGTTGTAATTCCCAATCATAATAAAACAAGTGTGTGAGAAGTTGGCCTGGTGTATGACATTCACTAACTAAAGTGGGTACCTTGCACCAGTCCAATCAACTCTTATGGTGATTTAAGAAGTCTAAGATAACCTTAGAAAGCTATGCAAGTGGTAGCTGTGGAGAGCAGCCTTCAGGCTTAGTCTTGAGGGAATGTAAATCAGATTATTTTGCCAGAATACAACCTTATAGTATTGGTTAAATGAAAGAAGAACCACCCAGTAGTTATAAAAATATGTATTTATTAATATAACACTATCTAGTATGAAACAGTATCTCCTACATGGAGACAATCACAAAGCACGGTATGCGACGTTTACAACGCAAGCGTTACAACGCCGTACCATTACAACGCGGTCATAACAACAAAAGTTGTTACAACGAATTGCGCTGGGTGGCGCTCAAGGATGGTAAATCATTTAATTTACTATCTCAACACCTTCCCTACTATCCACGGGGACTTGTGTTGGAATAGTAAATTACATTTTTTTAATTTGCGCCCCCCCCCCACGCAAGTTGTTGTAACGACTTGCGTTGTTACAACCGCGTTGTAATGGAACGCGTTGTAAAAGTGTGTGTGGTAATGACGTACATCCCAAAGCACACAATACTTAAGTACAGAAATGAGAGTAAATAGCACTTATACACAGTGGGCCCCATGGGGAGGTCCAAACCATATGTTAAGAAAGTTGTATAAGAACCATGACTCGAGTCAGGATGATGTCGAGAGGACATAGAATTGCTGGGACCCCAAGGAACCACCCAAGGGGAGTAGTTAGGTACCCCACTGAGGACGGGTGCAATGTTGGAACACGACCACGTGCTCCGTACAACTCTATGGGAAAGTCGCGCTTGGAGTTTTAGAGATTAAGGACCCTTCCCAGTGGACTACGAGGAAACCCCTTGGAAGACAGAAGGTTGTAGAGCCCCCCCACCCATGAATTCTAAAGTACCCAGGTTACCTATCCCAGGGAAGCCGGGTGCATAGGTATGATGTGGCATTGGACACCACAGTCAAACCCAATGAAGGACTTCGAAGAAGAGCCGCTACTACAAGGGAGAAGAATGTCTGATGGATTCCAAATGTGGATCCTTGTCGAAGAGTACCTGAAAGCAGAGGGGACAGAGTCTGGGGCTCTCAAGAGTGACTAGGGGCTTGGTAGACAGATGCCCACTGATATCAGGTGTTTCAGGATAGGTGACGGGGCTCTTGACTCTGCTGCTGTGCGGACCAGGGGACGTTGAGGACAACCAGGAGCTGGATTCAAGCTGACCCACGAAGCATGTCGAGTGCTCAGGGGTCGATGTCTGGTGGGAGTACCAACAAGCCTTGGCATCAGCAACCCACACAGGAAGTCAAGAAAGTATCTGGTTCGGACCAGCAAGGTCCAGGGGACTCACCACAGAAGGGGAAGTCAGGGCAGGCATGGGGCAACCAGGGCTGCCCAGGAAAAGCAAAGTTGACCCTCAAATGGACTCACAGGCCAGAGGCATAGGAGTCACGAGAGGGGCACAAGCAATTTCACCAAACACTCAGTGTGAGGAGGTCAAAGATCTTAGTAGAAAATGGTGCCAGAGGCTGGGGCTACCCGGAGCCAAATGCGCATGTTAAGGGAATGCCAGCAAGCACAAGCGCTTGGAAATGAATGCGGTGCACAGGGGTTTGGATATTGCAGCCCCCACAAGGGATACTGGGCTCAAACTCAGTGAGAGGGCAGCTCAGGCCTCGAGGGATGTAGGAACCCATCTCTTGTGTTGCTGGACACTTCAGAGTCTGTAGGAGCGTGGGAACAGCAAACCAGTCAGCAGCGTTTAGGTGCCTGTGAATGCAGGGGAGTCCCTTCTTCACTCCAAGGGAGATCATCTTCAGTTTTCCTTGATGAGCCACAGGTCCTGCACTGATCCTTTATGGTGCATAGGCACATACAATGCAGCTGACAGAGAGGGAGATGAAGTCAGGCCCAATCAAAGTCCAGCGAAGTCCAGAGTGTCCATACGGTCAAAGTGCAGTGGCTTCAGTTCTGAATCTTGCCCATGATGAATCTAAGGTCCTACAGCCAGGTAGGCCCTTAAGTACCCATGGGAGAGGGATGGAAAGATTCAGGGAACCCTCCCTGCGGAGGGTCAGGGCAGAGGGGTGGTTACTCCCATGTTCTTTGTCCAGTTTTGCACCAGAGCGGGAGCCAACTGCTCCCAGGACTGGTTTGCACTGGACTATGCACAGGGACACCATGAGGAACCAGAATTTGATTTAGGCCTAGTAAAACCTGTAGTCACTATTAGTAATTAGCGTGATGTATCTATTAGGCAGAAAAAGGGATTCAAACACTTCTAAGCACGCAATATGTAATAACTTAGGGATTAGTATACGCCATATTACACATTTTTGCATCTAATCATAGGCAATACAGCTTGACCCGACCGGCGCCATTTTGTGGCCTAGTCTGCTTACAGCATTAGTGAAAACTTACCATTACACTTAGCTAAAGCCGTTCTCCTGAGAAATAGTACAACTGTAGCAAACTGCTGCTTCTGCACGTTAGGCCTGTCAAAGTTGTAGGTGGGGGTTGGCTGGATAAGCACATTCCAGGAGGCGCTGTGCGGACTCTCTTGAAGTTAGCAGAAGGGAGTCACCCTCTCGACCTTGCTATAACGAGCTGGGCTAAACTAAGGAGGCTTTGTGTCCCATATATGGTCTTTCCCCTACACCAACCTGTACAAACTTGTGTTTTTCCTTCTTAGGTAACGGTTTCGAAATGTAACAGTATATATGTGATCTGTTGATAATATGCCAGCAGCCTTCTCGGCGGACCTTGTGGGGTTAGGTCGCGAGAAGCTCCTCTGGCAGAGTTTGTTTGTTTGTTATAATAAACGATTGGACCTTCTACACTGCCAACTGACTGATTATTGGTAATTGGTATTAGGGCTATTTGTAAGTATAGCTCCATTTGGGTTGTAATTTTTTTTTTCGGTACTTCAGTTGACAACTCCGCCGGGACTTCACGTTAGGGTCGTCCCTCTGTAATCAGAAAGGAACAGGACATTGGGAGGGATGATCTTGATCGGGGGGAGGATCGACCGAAGAGTTTGGGGTTTTCTCTGCTCTCCCGATCGAGAGAGCCCCAGCTGCTAGTGACCCCACGCCGGAGTCCTACGGGTGTAACCAGAGAACGGACCACATTGGTCTACAGGAGTTGGCAGTGGAGAACGCGCAATCGAACCTGAGTACACCAGGTGAGTGATTTGTCTTGTTTTGTGTTGGATATCCTTTAGATTTGAATTTGGAATTTGGAATTTGGTGGCTTCAAGCCACGGAGAACTCGGTAGGGGGTCTGACGGGCCAGTATTGAGACTGCACAGTCAGACGCTCCTGTTTTGAATTTTGGAGAAAACTAGAGATTAATACCAAACGCCTTGGTGTAACTTGTGGAAGAAGTTCACACCCGGCCGGACTGCTCTCGGAAACGCTGGTAGCTGAGATTGGATAGCACTCGGACAAATCTGGAGCGGTGCTTGAAAAAGCGGGCTTAGCCAGAATAGTCCGGGAGGTGAACCATGAATGTTGCCAGATGGTCCGTAGGTCGGTCTGTGGTTTAAAGAGACCTGTGTGGCTATCTCTAGGCAGTCTAAGGACAAGACTGTTTGATTTTGTTTTTGGGTCTTTTTGGTTTGGATAGAGTTCTCCATAGGTGGGAGTCGACGGGCTCCACCTTTTTGTCTGAAATAAGTTTGTTCGTTTTTCTATGTCAATGTAAAACTGTAGCACTTTATTTGTGTGAGATTGAATCTGAATGTAAACATGGCCATGTGTATGAAAGTGTTGTAAATAACCCTTTTCTTTTCAGCTAGAAGTAGTTAAATTCTAAAAAAGGGGGGAAAATGCCGTGTCTTAGTAAGCTATGCTTTGGCTGTATTGGCCAGGGAGGTACAAGATTGGATGAAAGCCAACCAGCCCCTCCAGAGGGAACCCCCAGTCATGATATGTATTGTAAACATGGTATTGGACCCCTCCTATTTAATACCTTATGGAATAAGTACACTAAAGATAATGTAGAACTACAGTGGCCAAAGACGGGATCTTTTGATGAAAAAAAGATCCAGTATCTGCAAGATCGTCTGTTAGCTAAACGCAGCAGACAAGCGATGTTTGATACTCTAAATAAGTGGCAGAAAGAGGCAAAGCGGAGATGCATACGGTCCGAGAAATTAATGAAGATACAGCAAGGACAGACTATAACTCAGAAAGCCATTACTCATGATAAAAATCAGACCGAGTAAAACATCGAGTATGCAGATAGGCAGTTTAGGTTACAAGTAGACAAAAGTTATGTGGCCCGAAATGAAGCGGAAGATGAGATAGAGGATTTATTGAATGTGCGGCCTCCCCCACCGTATGCGCCTCAACGCATATATCCTGCTGTGCCTCTCCAACCGGCCACCGCTTCCCTAGCCTCCGCTCCTGAGGCAGACGTGTCTCTCATTCCTCTAGGTACTACTCGTGCCATTCCTACCTTATCGAGAGACATGGCTACCCTTATCCCTGACACACGGCAACCCCCGGGAACTTTCCGTGTAGTTTTGACAGCTCCAAGTCCCATATGGATGTCTCAATCAGCTAGTGCAACCCCCGAGGACAGAGAGCGTACTCCATTAGGGGATCCTACAGGACTGAACGCTAGACGATTATTTACAAGAGCCTCTTTGAGCTATAGTGAGAGAGAAGCATTAGCGGATCAGGCAGTTAAATGAATGCGGAAAGATGTATATACAATAGCTGACTTGTGGAGTACCATAAAGGATCTCGAACCGGTTATGCAGCAACATGCTTTGCATCAGATGTCCCGCTATCTTATTGATGCCTGGAAACAATGCTTTCAGGACGGAGCAGCACCTCAAATATTGTATGACATCTTGGATCGAGCTCACAAGTTCGATCTCAGTCCGGTGGAAGTGTACAAAAACGTAGAAACTTTAGTGAAATACCGAGGCAGAATGTTTGTAAAATGTCCCAACTGGGATTTTCAGCATCCCATGAGGGAAGTGCATCCCATTTTTCATCCCGAGGTGCCTGAAGCGCGTGATGATAATAACCAGGTTACAAGAGCTCGAGTAGACGCACGTTTTCAGAAACAATGGGTGTATACTCCGTGGAAGCGAAGTGAGACCTTGCTTTGAAATCACAGCTACCTGACCCCCGTAAGAACCCCACCGCTTACTACAAAGAACTAACCGAAGCTGCAGCCTCGGCTATAATGACTTTAGCAGATGTTGAACTATTTTTCCGGTTATTGGTTCCGGTCGACATATGGCGACAGGTTCATGACTCTGACCACGCAGCAGAACTAGGGGGAACATGGAATGAGTTAAAAGAATGGGACCGAGATCGCAAACCTCGGGATAAGCCTAGAAATTAAATTACTACTCTTCCAGCAAGATAATTGGTTACATGCATACACTGATTCCCCCCTGTAAAGTCGATTGGGATAAATGGACAGCGTGTAGACAAAAGAAAGACAAAAGCGTTTCTGATTTCTACACACGGTTTGAAGGAACTTTCTTTTTTTTTTTTTTTTTTTTATTTATTGATTTTTTTCCCCATTTGTACCCATGGTGGTGGGAGACAGATTAAAGCAAACAAACATAAATCATACATAATTGTACATAAGAAAAAATTATACAATAATTATTAAAGAACATTATTATTTAAGTCGCCAACCATTTTTCAAAAGGTGCCCAGTTCTTGGACGCAGTTAAACGTCTTTTCTTTCCTCTAAAAGCCTGTACAGAAGTCTCTAGTTTAAACCATGCCAGCATCCTGGTCTTCCAATGACAGAAAGTAGGGGGTTCAGGATTTATCCAGAGTGATGTAATACAGAGTCTGATCATGGCCATAGCAATAAACAAAAACGCTTGCAAATGTCTCGTTTTTTCAAGAGCCGTAGAATATTCATAACCAGTAATTACCATTTCCGCTGAAATTTTAACAGAAGTTTGAGTTATCTGAGTAAGAAAGGTTTCAATTTGATTGATAAACAAGGATAGCTCCGGACATTTATAAAACATATGAACAGAATCTGCAGAATGAAATTTACATCTTGCGCAAAACGACCCTTTACCCACACTAACAACCCCCATCTAACAAGCTTTGCAGGCGTATAATAAAGATTATACATAGCCATATAGCTTTGCGTACGCAGAGTGCCTGAAACCAAAACAGACCTAGCTAAAACCAATGGGAATTTTAAATCAATAGAGGGTACTCCAAATTTAATCGCCCACTTATTATTTTGGTCATCTAAATCATCAGGAAGTTGAGATAGGAGAGTCTGATATAGACTACCAAGTTTTTCTTTCTTTCTTATAGATTCAACGATTATAACTTTTTCAAACATTGTTAAATTTTGAGGAAATATTTTATCAAGAAAACTTCTCAATTGCAAATATTTAAAAAAATGATTGGACTGCAAATGAAATTTCTCTTTCAAAAAAGCAAAAGAAGCCAATTGCCCAAGATCAGCTACATCGCCTATCTCCTTCACACCAAGAGATATCCAAGTAGTTGCCACCCCCTCTTGAAATATCACTGGCAGTAATCCACAAGCATTTATTGGGGTATAATAATTGATCTTGGGAATATGAAAATGGCGACGGATTTTTTGCCATATCGAAAATAAAGCCCACAATACCTTAAATGTTTTTTTTTTAAATAGCTCAGTTCGAGAATACGAGTTAATACGCCTTTTGTAGTATCTCCCAATGATATTGAGTATATTGATGGAAATATATGTACCGGAAGCTCAGGAGTATAACCTAATAGAGGAAAAGCAAAATGTTGAATCATAGCTGCCCAATAATAATACAATAAGTTCGGAACAGTCCAGCCCCCACGATCCTGCGGGAGACATGTCCACTTAGCCGCCCTCCTTGGTTTGCGATATGACCTAGAAATCGTTGACATATTCTTTCTGCTTTTATTAAAATTAAACTAGGGATTAACAATGGAAGGGATCTGAAAAGATATAAAAATGTAGGGAGGACAGTCATTTTAAGGCTATTGCATCGGCCAAACAACGAAAGATGTAAATGATCCAGCCGTTCTAACTTATTATGAAGAGAATCAATAATGGGAGAATAATTCAGATCTGGAATCTGATCCACATCAGGCGAGATTTGAATACCGAGAGATGTTGCCTCTGTAATTGTAGAAAGATGAGAGATTGGCATAGCGGTAGATTGTAGGATTTGGGTCTTTGCAATATTTAACTTATAGCCCGAAATTGAGCCAAATTGAGCTGCCAGAGACTCCAATGCTGGAAAAGATCGGGCAATATTATCAGTTAATATTACAATATCATCGGCGTATGCCAATGCCTTATATTCAATTCCATGGACAGTGATAGGAGTGATAGTCTGTGATTTTTCTATCATACATAAAAAGGGGTCAATAAATAAGGCGAAAAGAAGGGGAGAACAGGGGCAACCTTGCCTGGTGCCCCTGCTGAAAGGAAAATAATGTGATTCGGTGCCTGAAATACGGATTTTAGCAGTTGGGGATATATACATAGCTTGCAAAGCCTGGATAAACACTGGTGTGAAGCCCTTCCAGCGTAGAACACCCCATAAATACCCCCAGGAGACCCTGTCGAACGCCTTTACGGCATCCAACAGGATCACCCCAAGGGCAGAGTTTGTAACCTTTGCCCAATCTAGAAGAGCTACAACACGCCTGATGTGGTCAGTCGTATCCCTACCGGGAATAAACCCGTGCTGGTGACTAGAGACCAGAGGGAGAATTATTTGGTTTAAACGGAAAGCCAATATCCTTGAATAGATGTTGCTATCAGTATTGATTAGCGCAATCGGGCGATATGATGCAGGATTTAATTCGTCCTTTCCTTTTTTTTTAAAAGAACAATAGTCAATTGACGCCAGGAGTCAGGAACCGACCCAGTCTGAGCAAGGCGAAAAACTTCTAGCATTTGTTGCTTGAATATATATGAGAAAATTTTATAGAATTCTAAATGAATAAGATCGGGCCCAGCAGCTTTGCCATTAGAAAGGGATTTCATAGCGTTTACCACTTCCTCCCAGCTGATAGGCTCAGCCAGAATTCGATTCTGATCATCTGTGACCTTCTTGGTGTCCATAGATTGAAAAAATTGAAGGAAACTGGTTTGTTGTTGGAAAATTATGTTCGTATCCTCTGTGTATAGGGTTGAGTAAAAATCCGCAAAGGCATTCATCACACGATTAGTTGTGTCTTGTACAATTCCAAACTGGTCTTTGACCTTAATAATCTGACTGGCTACAGCCCTTTGTTGTAGACGTTTTGCTAACACCTTGCCGGAATTTTCACCAAGCTCATACATTGAGGATCGGAATTGAAAGTATTTGGTTGTTATATCTTTATAGAAAGGCTCCAGTAAGTTTGACTTTGCTACAGCAACTGATTTCAAGCTAGCTGCTAGATCTTCCCCCATACGGATGTTAAGACTTAGATCCAGTTCAGCTTGTTGAAGAGCTGCCAGTCTAGTTTTAACTGTTTGCTGCTCTGTTTTCCAACGGTACGAGGCAAATATTTTTGTTTCGCCACGCAATGCGGCTTTAAATGTATCCCAGACAGTACTAACCGAGGCAGTGTTACTATTGATTTCGAAAAACTCTGAACTCCACAGAGTGAGTTGTTCCTGATAAGATTTATCTAATAGGAGTTTCCTATCAAAAGTCCATGGTCTAATTTGATTGACAGGGCGATCCCAGGGACAACTAAAAATAATAGGATTATGGTCGGATATAGTCCTTGGGCTAATTTCAATCTTGACAGACCCTACAGTTTGAAGAGATGTAAAGACAAAATCAATGCGAACTATGAGGTATTGAATAAAAAGTATAGCCCTCTTGATTTGGATAATGATAATGCCAGAGATCAGTCAGGCCGTGTTCAATTAAAAGAATCCGAAGCGCCTTGTAAACTTGGGGTTTTCGTCCACCATATGCATTATGTTTTGTTATATCTAAGTGACTGGGGATATTGATATTAAAGTCACCACAGAAAAACATTGGATGGGGCCAGGCAGCTAACTCTATATTTAAATTCCTCAAAACCTGCAGGTCGTCAAGATTGGAGGCACATACCGAACAAACAGAAAACAACCGACCCCTAACCAAGAGTTCTGCTATTACCCATCTACCAAAATTATCTTGCTTTACCCTTTTAACTCGCCCAACCCCGGTTTTTAAGATAATAGCAACGCCTCTAATTGTAGAAGTTTGTCGGGTATAAGCCACAAGATCATAGCCCAGAAATTTGAGATAAGCCCGATTGCCCCAAGGGATATGAGTTTCCTGCAAGCAAATTTAATCCACCAACATCACCTGCAACATCTTATGAAAAATCCTACGTTTTTTAGGATCGTTTAATCCACAAATATTCCAAGTTGCACATGTCAATCTAGGAGCAGCCATAAGATTTGATTAAAGACAAAAGACAAAAATAGCTCAGAAGAACTATTAACCATTTTATAGAACACATATTTGCAATCCAGCTGATTTTTAACGAAAAATGAAAAGGTTGGCATCACGTTGAATACATTTGAAAAACAGAGGCAGCTGTCCCAAGCCTCAAATCTGTTCAGCTCTGTCCACCACCACCACCACCACCACCACACCACCCCACAACCAACCCCAATCAACCGGGGAAAGGGATTATTGACAGTAGCTGAGGCAGGAGGTTTTTTTTTTTTATTAAATGGAAAACAATGCGCTCTCTGTATTTCGAGATTCCAATTCCACTCGGTGACCTCTGGAAATGCATTGGAAAAAAGCTCCACTATGAACTGCCGAACATCATCACCTTCTTTATTTTCGTCTATCCCCAAGACCTGGAGGTTATTCCTTCTCGCCCGATTTTCAAGATCAGAGAGCTTCCATAAAATATCCTTACGTTGTTCTTTAACCTCTGTAATTAGATCTTTCTGAGTGGCTGCGGCATCTTCGAGGACTGAAATTCGTTCTTCAGCTTCGGCAATCGCCGAAGTTGAAGGAACTTTCATTGATTTTAGCGGACAGAACCTAGCCACTGAAGGTGGGGTCTGGTTGTTTGTAAATCGGTTTGTGACCAACTTGATACCTGAAATTTCTGCTTGGTTACAAGCTGCCGAGAGTACCTGGACTACCTCTACACCTTCTGTGATATTAAGCATGGCCCAATATTATGAGCACAGGGAGAATGAGAGCAAAGATAAAGTGGAGAAAAAGGCCAACGATCTTAAGACTCGAGTATTGTTACAGCAAGTCGTTCGAGGACAAGGTGGAGGGAAACGAGTCCGAGGGGTGGGAACAGGCAGAGGCGCAGGCGCAGTCCAGCCGTTAGGGTTAAATCAGTGTGCTTATTGTAAACAGGAAGGACATTGGAAAGCTCAGTGTCCGTTAATGCTTGCCCAGAACGGAGCCGTTCGGGGACGAGGACGGGGGGGGAGGTGGCCCAGACCGGAGTGATATGCATAGGGAAGAGACGTCTCAAGGCAAGTCTGAACTGAACCATTTTGATTTCCCCAAGGTAGACAATACTATAATGAGGATTACGCATTTGGAGATCAGGATGGGTATGTTCACCCATAGGACAGCCAGGGACAGAGTAGGGGCCAAGTGTCGATCCCAGTCAATCAAAAAGGACCCTATGTGAGAGGGGAATTGATGGGGACTTCCGAGAATTTTCTAATTGACACAGGAGCAATGAATATTTCTGTTGCTCAATCGTTGGTTCCAGGGGCGGCTCTGTCCGGGCAAAATAATGTATCTGTGGGATTTTCAGGAGTTCCGGTGATAAGCCCCATCTCTAAACCCCTCCCCTTCACTATTGGTCCTGCTACTATTGATTCGCCTTTCCTATTGACTTCACATTGTGGTGAGAATTTATTGGGTCTGGATATGTTGAGAAAGCTGAATTCAAAAATATATTGCTCCCCAGACGGTGTTTATTTAACGATACAACCCCACACTGACAGTATGAAACAATGTTCTGCTAAAAACGAACTCCTTCCACCTGAGTTTTACACCATCCATGCCGCACTATGGGCAACAGGGGCTGCGGATGTTGGTAAATTAGACATCCCGCCCCTCCATATTACGTTGAAACCTGGTGTGAAATTACCCCGTATACCCCAGTACAAAATTTCGCCGGCTGGCGAGCGAGCCTTGCTCTCAATCATCCAGGACTTCATTGATAAAGGGGTGGTTGAGGAGACAGCTGCCAATGTTTGTAACAGTCCGATTCTCCCAATTTTGAAGAAATCCCCGGGGAATATTGATGCATATCGTTTTGTAATAGACCTGCGGGAGGTTAATAAGATTGTAGTACCACAGTACCCTGTAGTGACCGACATCACCACTATACTTACGATGATCCCACCTACTGCCCAATATATTTCGGTCATTGATCTGAAGAACGCCTTCTTCAGTGTCCCTATCCATCCTGATAGCAGGCAGATCTTCGGCTTCTCGTTATCTGGCCGAAGCTTCAGATTCTGTCGTGCACCTCAAGGCTATACTGAGAGTCCGAGCATCTATAGTCAGGCCCTTAAGGCTCTGTTAGACAATTTAACCTTGCCCGCAGGCAACGTGCTCTTGCAGTATGTGGACGACTTGTTGATAGCGTCCGACACAGAGGAAGGCTGTAAGGATGCCACTGTTAAATTACTGCACCATTTGGCGGCGAAAGGTAATAAGGTGTCCCTGTCTAAGTTTCAATACTGTCGACAGGAGATGACCTACTTAGGTCATCTACTGTAGAAGGAGGGTAGGCGTTTGACTCCTGAGCGTATTACTACCATCTCTAACATGTCTGTCCCTTGCACCCAACGTGAAGTCTGTGCTTTACTTGTCATCACCTCTTACTGTCACCAATAGATACCTAATTTTTCTCTTCTTGCTAAACCTTTGTTGCATTTAACCACTAAAGATGTGCATGAACCCCTCCCTTGGATGGATGAATGTCAACATTCTTTTGACTCTTTGAAATCTGCTCTTTGTTCTGTACCCATCTTGGGTACTCCTGATTACCGCAAACCATTTGTACTATACGTGCATGAGGTCGACGGTTGCTCGCTTTCCGTGTTAACGCAAGGATTTAGTGGTAAGCAAAGACCTTGTGCTTATTTTTCAGCCACATTGGATAATGTTGCCAGAGCACTTCCTAGCTGTCTGAGGGCCACTGCGGCTGTTGCGGTGGCCATCAGGCAGTCGGAGGGGCTCGTTCTAAATTCCAACCTAACAGTGATGGTGCCACACGCGGTGGATGCATTGTTAAATAAAACTAAGACACAGCATCTTACGAGTGGGCGCCTCACTGGCTATGAATTGACACTATTTGCTCCACATATTACGATTATGCGATGTGCCACGTTAAACCCTGCCACATTGCTACCACTCCCTTCGAGTGAAATTGCAAATGATGTACATGATTGCATATTCCGAACTGAAGAAGAAACGAAGGGAAGGATTGACCTCACTGACATTCCTCTATCTGACCCTCAAGGTGAGTTATATGTGGATGGGTCTTGCTTCAAGTTAGCAGATGGCACAACAACAGCTGCATATGCAATCACCACACTAAAAACGGATGTTGAAACATCTTGAGTTCCCCATCGATCAGCCCAGGCTGCTGAACTGGTGGCATTATTACAAGCCTGTGAATTAAGCAAAGGACTCGAGGTCAACATCTACAAAGACAGCCAGTACGCCTTTGGCGTAGCCCATAGCTTTGGGCGGCTGTGGAGGGAGCGGGGTTTCCTCACCTCTCATGGTCAGAAAATACAGAATGGTCCCTTGGTGTTACGATTACTTGATGCCCTAACCTTGCCTAAAAAGCTAGCCGTAATAAAATGCAGTGCCCATAAGGCAGTGGTGGATGAAGTGGGCGAGGGGAATGCTTTTGCTGATCAGGTCGCTAAGCAAACGGCTCAGTCCACAATATCGACTATGTTTGTAACGTCTTCTGCAAGATGAGTGGAGGAATCTGATTTGTTTGATAATACCATAGAGAGCGTGAAAGAACTACAGAAGGAATCCACTCCAGTCGAACTGGAGCGATGGGAGCAGGAAGTGGGGAGATTAAATGAAAATATCTGTTGGGTTGATTTGACGGAAAAGCAAAGATGGATGTTACCAAATGCTTTGCTGCAAGCCGTTGTAACTATGGCCCACGGTCCAGCCCATGTTGGAGCTAAAGGAATCTGTGCTTTGTTAGACCCAGTATGGAATAACCCTAACATACAAAGAACGGCTGTCCGTTTGGTTCAATACTGTATGGTCTGTTTGCAGCGCAATCCGGGGAAGGCAGAAAGTGTTTTGAGTGGGAGTTTTGCACCCCCAACTTTACAGTTTGAAGTACTCCAGATGGATTATATCCACTTGGAGCGCGTCAACAACTTAAAGTATGTTTTGGTAGTGGTTTGCACCTTTAGTAAATGGGTTGAGGCCTACCCAACTAAGGAGAACACTGCTACAGCAAAGGCTCTTATCAAGGAATTTATCCCTAGATATAGATTGCCCTGTATGATTTGGTCGGACAACGGGGGACACTTTCATGGGGCCCTTGTTAGACACATCTGGATGGGCTACATATACGACAGAAATTCTATGCAGCTCGACACCCCCAGTCAGCAGGACTAGTGGAAAAGTACAATGATATATTGAAGCTTAAAATGGCTAAATTCAAGAGAGTACTGGTTTAAAGTGGCCTGATACCCTACCCTTGGCCCTCATGTCATTAAGAGTCACTCCTCATTCACGTTCTGGCCTCTCCCCCTATGAGGTCATTTTTGGGCGACCAGCTAACATATGGGGGTACCTAGACCACAGTCTTTTACCGATGTTGAATATCCTATGTTGATCGATTACCTGTATACCTTGACTAAAGACCTCCGTTCTATTCATCAGCAGGTAGCATATGTACTGCAGCCTCCGCCAAAGGGCCCCGGACATCGATTGGAACCTGGCCAGTGGGTGCTAGTCAAGAAGTACGAGTGGGACACCAGCCTGGCCCCGAGGTGGTCTGAACCTCACCAAGTCCTGCTTGCTACGCGGACGGCTGTAAAGGTGGATGGGAAGAAGCACTGGATCCATGTGTCCCATCTTAAACCACTGCCACTCCCGCTTCCTTATGACCAGCAGCACTCTGGGGGAATTTTGACCCAGGAAACTGAGAGAGCCACTGCATTTGTTCTTTTTCTGACGCCTGCGAAACAGAGCAAATTCAAGAAGAAGGAGTGACGGGATCGGGCGAACCGGTCCCTGTTGAATCCGCAATTGCCCTTAATCCTGTCATTGATATTCCAGTGAGCAGAGGCTCCGATGAAGGAAAAGTACATTCTTTGCTATTTCCTAATCAAGAAATTCCGGGCCATGTGCGATACAACCTATGGCCAAGAAAACAACACGGTGCCTCAGACACCACTGTTAGAAGATAAGGAAAGACTTGAATAGAAAGGGTTTTCTAGATTTTGAGTCTGAGGTACTGAGCGAGACACTGGACTGAACCAGTTGAGAGCTGGAACTCTGTTGTTGTGCTCTGTTCAGAAAGAAAGACTGACACATGTAAGCGGCCAGGTTGTATATCAGATTCCTTTGACAACGACGTTTTGTTTTCTTGAGATGAACGATAGGAGTCTGCCTGTGAGACTCTGACGGACTCAGGGAGACGAACCCTCTGGGAGGACGGACTGCTGCGCCTGAGTTTAGTTTTGGACTTTTAGTTAGGAATGTACCCTTTTGGTCGTATTGTACCTGAAGAAGATTGTCCCATTGCACCACGATATTTGCCATTTTATGAGCCAATGTTTTCTGCTTGGACCATGCGTGTAAAAATAGCCTTTGTGTTAGTGATCACGGTTATATTAGCCATCTTTATGAGTATATTCATATATTTAGAATATAAGTATCCTATGCAAGCTATGATGCCCTCTAATGTTGCCCCGCTTGAACACCTGATGTTTACCCTAGCACCACATGAAGGACAACACCGCCAGACTTATGCAAAAAACGTATTTGTAGAAATGCTCCACCAAACCCATAGTACAACTAATATAACCAATTGTTGGGTTTGTGGGCTCTTGCCATCAGTTATTCATAAACATGACTTATTCCTCTCTTAACCTTACTTAGGTAGCTGCGAAGCGTGGTTTCAAATGTTCTCTGCTATGTATAACCATTATGTGGAAATCCCCAAACAATATTCAGAAAAAGACTATACGATGATTGTAGCTTACAATGAGACACGCCAGGGATTCGATCCAGCAGGAAATGGGGAGGAGGGATCATTGGACCCAGATGCTTGTATTAATTTGTATACTGCTAATGAAAATAGTACTTGGTTGAAAGATGAACTTTACGATTTTGCTAATTTTAATCATTCTCAGTATTTTAAAAATGTTGTCACCAGGAATGTCAATAGTGAGCACATTATGCCCGTCCCCATTTTGAATACCTCCTCCTATTTTTGTGTACAGGGAATTGGACAGATTCAAGTTGGAAATAGTATTTGCAATTATACTTATAGAATGAAAATCTTTAGTGGCCCTCTGCTGTTGACACCACCAAATGTGTACTTTGTTTGTGGGGAAAATGCTTACACTTGGTTGCCGCAGGGATGGGCGTGGCAGTGCTATCTGTCTTTCCTGTACCCCCCTGTATACATAGCGCCATCAAACCACCATAAAACCCACCAACTTCATAGCCCGGAAGTGGTTTCCAATAGACAGCGAAGACAGCTCGGAATGACTGAGGTTGACCAAACTGACAATTCCTTGCAACAGTTTACAGACTTTAGTAAATGATTGGTCCCTTTCTGGGGGCCAATATTCAATAGCAGGGAAATAGGACGATTGACCAGAATAGTAGAGAATGTCATTATTATCACCACCGAGATTAAGACCAATATCACTGTAGAGCTTCAGGCTACGAGGCTCGTTTCGCTCCAGAACCGGATGGTTCTTGACATTATCTTGGCCGGTCGAGGAGGAGCATGCCAAGTGATCGGCAGCTCCTGCTGTGTGTATATTCCAGACTCCGCTCCCACGGTTCATTTAGCCATTCAGAAATAACATTGCATTGCGGCGGAAATGCACACTGAGAATGGGTCCTGGTCAATCTCTAGCTGGTTCTGGGGGCTTCTATCGATTTGGGGTTGGAAACCATTGATGATAGTAGCTGGAGCCGCCGGTATCCTCTTTACTTGCTTCCTTTGTATGCAATGTGGTCCGGCTTGTTGCCCTTATTGTGCTACCAAAGTAACAGACATGGTGGTCCCTTCTCCTGTTCCTTCTAAAACTCAAATGCTCCAGCAGGAGATTCGTGAGTTAATGGCCATTGATGAAGAACTTTTTACTGGATTAGTACTTCCTTTAGTTAACTACATCACGCTAAAAGGAGGGTTTGAGGAACCAGAATTCGATTTAGGCCTAGTAAAAGATGTAGTCACTATTAGTAATTAGCGTGATGTACCTATTAGGCCAATATAGGGATTCAAACACTAATAAGCACGCAATATGTAATAACTTAGGGATTAGTATACGCCATATTACACGTTTTTGCATCTAATCATAGGCAATACAGCTTGACCCGACCGGCGCCATTTTGTGGTCTAGTCTCCTTACAGCATTAGTGAAAACCTACCATTACACTTAGCTAAAGCCGTTCTCCTGAGAAATAGTACAACTGTAGCAAACTGCTGCTTCTGCATGTTAGGCCTGTCAAGGTTGTAGGTGGGGGTAGGCTGGATAAGCTCATTCCAGGAGGCGCTGTGCGGACTCTCTCTGAGTTAGCAGAAGGGAGTCACCCTCTCGACCTTTCTATAACAAGCTGGGCTAAACTAAGGAGGCTTTGTGTCCCATATATGGTCTTTCCCCTGCACCAACCTGTACCAACTTGTGTTTTTCCTTCTTAGGTAACGGTTTCGAAATGTAACAGTATATATGTGATCTGTTGATAATGTGCCAGCAGTCTTCTCGGCGGAACTCGTGGGGTTAGGTCGCGAGAAGCTCCTCTGGCAGAGTTTGTTTGTTTGTTATAATAAACGATTGGCCCTTCTACACTGCCAACTGACTGATTATTGGTAATTGCTATTAGGGCTATTTGTAAGTATAGCTCCATTCGGGTTGTAATTTATTTTTCGGTACTTCAACCAAATGTGCCCCTCAAGCAGACTTTCAGTTGCTGGCAAGCACACCCACCCAGCCCTAATACACTTAATCCTGTCTGGGAGGTGGTCACACCTCCCTGTGACAAGATGCCTATTGTTCTGTCTTACCCTGCTCAAGCTTGGCTTAGCAGCAGGATGGCAGAAATATGTCTCTGGTAGGCAGCAACCATTTTGGGCTGTCCGGAGCTAGAAGGCTGGTACCCGGAACTCCAGGGACCCTACGAAGGACGCTTTTGAGGGGTGGAATCATACCTCCCAAACCAGTTCCCGGTGTAGTGGTATGATTCCAACATGTTTGACACCAAACACAATAGGGTTTGCTCCAGCTGTTTTAGAATTGGTCATCACGGGGTCGCGAAATGCCCCTATATATACATTACTCACTGGCGGTCGCCAGTAGGCAGTTATAGTTAGGATTTTTTTCAATGTTAAATCTCAAAATTCTATTGGAATAACTTTGGCGCCGGTTGACGAATCTGACTGAAAATTTCCTCAAAATGGCCTTGCGGCGTTCCAGTCCTTCGCTGAAAGTTTGGGGGGGATTCGTCAAGTGGGGGCTGAGATAAAAGGGGGTCCCAAAACACGTTTTCCCCATGTTAATTTCCATAGGGCGGTCGATTTCACTTTTAGCCCGAACGGCTGAATGGATTTACACCAAACTTGGCAAAATTGTAGGGACTAGTAGCCCGATGTGTCTTTGCTATGTCTCAAGATATGTGCTCCAGTGGATTTTGAGTAATTTAGGTTCAAAAAAATATATATATCTATAAGCGCGCCCCGGTACGCGCACCGGGACACGCTCCAGCGCGCTACGCGAGTTCGCGAGCGGAAAGCTGATTGGCTCTCGGGTGTCTGTCAACATTCCAAACAGTCCGGAGCGGCCGCCATCTTGTGTCTTGGTAAAATCGAGACACAAGAGGTGGCAAAAACAAAGGGGGGAATTGACCATAAGGGGGCAGGGTAGACCCTCCCTGACCCCCTAGGTTTGATGTGGGGGCCATTAAAGGGCCCCGCGGGGTCTCAAATTTTTATTTTTTTTTAAAGATTTTCGCGGGGGGAGCGCCCGGTACGCGCACCGGGGAGCGCACCGGGGAGCGTACTATGGGGAAAAAAGAATCACTTTTAAAAATTGTATGTTTATTAATTGTTCTTTTTGTTGTTTTTTTTTTATTTAAGTACCAACATGTAGGTACCAATGCAGAGTCTATAATTTAATATACACCGTTTCCTTTGTAGATATCTTGCATGTTGTTACAGAAGTTATTGTGGTATATGGAATCCATACCATAGTCTGTCAGGAAAGCAGAAACAACATGGAGGCAGGAGATGATAAAGAGATGTTAAATACACATTGGAGATAATATAGTGGGAGAAAGGAAGTAACTATGAGCAAACTTTCTATGTAACACAAAAAAGTTGCACAGTATACTATAAGTCTCACTTTATATTTTAAACATTTTTGATCTACTTGATGAATTACATATAAAAAAGAATAATGGCTCGAACAATTTTTGATTATTAAATATAAATTTATTCTTCTGATTCTATTTCATAATTTAATAAAACTTCTAATAATATATTGTCTGGAATCTCCTCATTTACATTCTGTGTTTCCATTGATTCCACACACTCAAGTAATTCAAGGTCCAGAGACTCATCCATAAAGTCAATGTTATCATTTTCAGCATTTTTTCCATCATGGTTGTTGTCCAAAACAATTTCAAAATAAATATTATTTTCTCCTTCCATTTTGTTGCTGTAAATTGCATAAAAAATAATTATATCAGTAGAGATAGGGCACTGTTGGGTTTAAGTTCAGACATGTAGTTTGGATTTTTTAACAGTGAAGTTATCTTTGGGCAGTGTATGGTATCAGGCTGGAATTTGAAATATAAAAAAGAGTATGTGATGAAGCCTAAGTAAATTTATAATAATACAAGGGAAGCCTAACTCAATCCATAACTATAACAGAGAAGCCTATCTCAATCTATAACTATTACAGAGGGATAGTATATAACTAACAGAATATTTTTTCTCAAATTAACTTAAAGTGCACAACATACTTCGCTTTCCAAAATAACAACTTACCTTTGAGAAAGCAGTTGAAGTTGTCAGTGTTATTTCTTTTCAAATGTACTTCAGGAAGTAGTAGTCAAAATGGCTGTGTTTCCTTTTTTTTTTTATTTATGCATGTACATAACCAATCAAATGTCAGGAAATAATCTTAGAAAATGAAAGAAACTTTTTAATTGGTTGTAAATTCTAACACTTCATATGTGTTTTGGTCATGTAATTTACCTCACGATATTTAGACCGGCCTGTAGCCTAAATGTCACAATGGAATTCCACCAAAGTTGGGCAAATGATAGGGACTGCTATGTAGTAGGGCCTATTCTATATTTGATGAAAGTGTCTCCAGTGGTTTTTCTGTAAATTACTTTCCCACCTTTTTTTATGATGCGCTTACCGGTGCGCGCCCCGGTACGCGCACCGGCAGCGTTACGGGAGTCTTCCATTTTGTGTTTCGGTACAATCGAGACACAAGATGGAGGGCAAACAATGTTCGGAATGGGTAGAAGGGGGCACGGTAGACACTTCCTGACCCTCTAGGTTTTCTGAGGGGGGCTTAGGAGGCTTATAAAGGCTAAAAAAAAAAATAAATTGCATTTTTCGCGGGGGAAGCGCCCGGTACGCGCACCGGGGAGCGTACCGGGAAGCGTACTTTGGTGAAAAATAGTGAAAAAAGTTAGAAAAAGATAAACGTTTTGAATGATCAGAGGTAGGGTAGCTCTGAAAAGAGCTTTTGGGTTCTGTGGCTGATTTAGGTACCTACAAGTAGGTTCCAATGCACAGTCTTAAATTCAGGAGGAAAATTCTATTTCCTTTATCTGAGAAGTGCACACCATCTCCTCTGTAGATGTCTTGCATGTTGTAACGCAAGTTATTATTGTATATTGAACCCATTCCACAGTCTCTCATGTAAGCAGAAACAGATTTATTCACATGTTTCCGTGCTTTCTCAAATTGTGGACAAAATTGGTTGGACAAGCTCCATTTCTGTCTTTGGCATATATTGGAATATACCAAGGCAGTTTGTGGAAAAAGTGTCATCAATTGATCAAAGGTGTCCTTTAAAAGCATTTCCAGACCAACCCCAGTCATAGTGCCCAAATTATTTCCACCACAGTGCACTATTAAGAGGTCAGGGTTTGGCAGATGCAAAAGGTTTTCACCAATGGTATCAATTGATGACATCTCAATCCTATCTGGCCAATCCACTTGATTTCCACATTTGATAATCAAGGTTGTGATAATTTATGCTTGCTGCATACCTTTGACCCCAGTGGATGTAGCTATGTCCAATAATCCATACAGAATACATGATGTGAGAAAGTTCTGGTGCAGTCAGATGAAGTGTGGGAATGAAATGGCAGTTGGAACAGTAGGAGTTTACAAAAAAATAATTGTAGAGTTTCCCTGTTGTTGAATCACAAGCAATGATTGGTGGATTCAGTTAGTTGAAAACAGAAAGTTAGGGTGCATGGTTGTGTTGTGTGTAAGAAGCAATTTGAATGGTTAAGAAAAAGTCACTAAAGCAATAATGCCCTGGATATGTGGTGTATTGAGAGGCCAAAAATCCTTGCTGACTTAATTTGCTACATTGTAGAATAAACTTTTGAACCTGAGAGTTCAGTTAGGAGGGAGTTGCTATGGTAACAGATAGAAAGATCTGAGAGGGGGAAGGGTGTTGGTTTGAAAATAGTGAGGGGAGACTTTTGATTGGTTGAAATAAGGCATATGTGTGCAAAGTTAGAGATGTTCTATGCCAGTCTTGGTTTCAGTGTATTGAGTGCACACCTTTTGCTCTGCTAAAGAAAAATTGGTGTGTGTGTCTGACACTGTTTTCAATCTCCCAAAGCATTTGTAAAGGTAAGTAATGATTTATTTAATTTAGATAGAGACTTGTTTGCTCTATGGAGAATATTTGGAAGCAGATAGTTAAGTTTCAGTAGTGAAATTGAATGCCTGTACATAGGTTCTGTACAGTGTTTCTTAAATGTTATTCAAAAAACGATTTTGGGTGCAAATCAATGGTATTTTCATTTGGCCCTTATTTATGATTGCCTTGTGCAGCCGGTGCATCACTTTAAACATGGGAAATAAGTGACGCTCTGGTGGCGCAAGGCCTTCATAAATAAGGCCCTGAGTTTATTTGCTGTTGGTTTGTTTTTTGCTTTTTATAATGCTTGATATCAACATTTGCAAGATAGAGGATTTGTATTTTGGGAAACAGTGATGTTTCAAAAGTGAAATTCTGTGCTTGTACATAGGTTCTGCGCAGTGTTTCTTAAATGTTATTCAAAAAAGATTTTGGGTGCAAATCAATGGTATTTTCATTAGGCCCTTATTTATGATTGCCTTGTGCAGCCGGTGCATCACTTTAAACATGGGAAATAAATGACGCTCTTCTGACGCAAGGCCTTCATAAATAAGGCCTTGAGTTTCTTTGCTCTTGGTTTGTGTTGTGCTTTTTGATAATGCTTGATATCAACATTTGCAAGGTAGAGGATTTGTATTTTGGGAAACAGTGACGTTTCAAAAGTGATATTGAGTGCTTATACATAGGTTCTGTGCAGTGTTTTTTAAATGTTATTCAAAAAACGATTTTGGGTGCAAATGAATGGTATTTTCATTTGGCCCTTATTTATGATTGCCTTATGCAGCCGGTGCATCACTTTAAACATGGGAAATAAGAGACGCTCTTGTGGTGCAAGGCCTTCATAAATAAGGCCCTGAGTTTGTTGGCTGTTGATTTGTTTTTTGCTTTTTGATAATACTTATTTTGAACATTTGCAAGATAGTGGATTTGTATTTTGGGACACAGTGATGTTTCAAAAGTGATATTGAGTGGTTGTACATAGGTTCTGCGCAGTGTTTCTTAAATGTTATTCAAAAAACGATTTTGGGTACAATTCATTGGTATTTTCATTTGGCCCTTATTTATGATTGCCTTGTGCAGTCGGTGCATCACTTTAAACATGGGAAATAAGTGATGCTCTTGTGGCCCAAGGCCTTCATAAATAAGGCCCTGAGTTTATTTGCTGTTGGTTTGTTTTTGGCTTTTTGATATTTATTATTTATTTAAAACACTTGTATAGCGCATCTGTCACCTAGCAGGCATCCTGGCGCTGAGAGATTACTCCTAAGATGGTAAGTAGTGGGAGACTGGGATCGGGTTGTCGGAGAGAGAATTAAGGAAAAAGCCAGGTTTTAATCCGCTTTCTGAATGGAAGGAGTTGTGATGTTTGGCGGATGTCGACAGACAAACTGTTCCAAAGTTTAGCGGCTGCCACTCTGAAGGATCTTCCCCCCGTCCTGACCTTGTTGAATCTTGGTACTATGACAAGGCAGGCTGAGGCGGATTGGAGAGTCCTGGTAGGGGTGTACCAGGTGAACATTTTTTGCAGGGATATGGGTCCAGCTCCGTGAAGTGCTTTAAAAACAAGGCAGAGTGCTTTAAATGCTACGCGCTGCTTCAAAGGGAGCCAATGTAGCTCGGCTAAAGCTGCTGTGGCCGAGGATCTCCTGGTCCAGCCAAGGGCTAGTTTGGTGGCGGCCGTCTGGACTCTTTGGAGTCTGTCCAACAGAACAGCTGGGGACTCGAGCAGAAGTGCATTGCAATAGTCAAGGCGACTAAGGATAGTACACCTGACTATTAGTGCTCGAGCCTGTGCGGGAAGAAGTGGCATGATCTTGCGTAGAGAACGCAGTAGGGCCGAGCAGGTTGGCACTGTTTTTGCGACCTGCGTTTCCATGCTAAGCTTGTTGTCCATCATGACACCTAGGTTGCGGACAGTGGTGACCGGCTGAGGTTTTTCTGGGGCTTCCGGGGGCCAGAATTCAGCAGGAAACTAGCGAGGAATCCGGCTTCCAGCGCAAAACAGAACCTCGGTTTTGGAGGAATTGAATTGCAGGGAATTTTTGTGCAGCCAGCCAGCTGTGTCTCTCAGGCAGTCGTGGAACGATTCCAGGGGGATTGAATCTTCACCCTCCCAAGAGAGGATAAGCTGAGTGTCATCCGCGTAAGGGACACAGCCTGCTTTCTATCTCGCAGGTATGAGTGGAACCAAAGCAGGGCGGTGCCGTCAACCCCTGCCTCTCTGAGTCTCTTTAGCAGAGTCACATGATTGACAGTATCGAACGTGGCAGACAGGTCCAATAAGATCAAGGCCACTGCTTGGCCCCTGTCTGCACGCATACGAAGTTCCTCCATGGCCGTGAGCACAGCTGTTTCGGTGCCATGGGCTGGACGAAAACCAAATTGGAAGTCGTGCAGAATGTGATTCTGCTCCAGATGTGTCGATAGACAAGTGCTTACCCAGCGTTCAGCAACTTTCGCCGGGAAGGGTAGGAGAGAGATAGGCTGAAAGTTTGATACACACTCAGGGTTCAATGAGGGTTTCTTCAGCAACGGGGTGATGAGTGCTTGCTTCCAGGGAGTCGGGACAAATCCACAACATAAGGATTGGTTGCAAATCCTGCAGGGGAGCGGAAGAGTTCTGTTCCACAAGCTTTCCAGGTTTTTGGGGGCAGAGGGTCGAGGGGGGAACCAGAGGTGATTTCGTGTGCCATTCTCTCGAAGTCGGCTTCCAAGATAGGGGGAAATACCCACAGACATTCCCTGGGTAGGTGTCCTGGGCTCACCGGATCAAGGTTGGTAGTGGCGGCCCCGGGGCCGTTGAGACTATCTAGCGAGGGGGAGGTATTAAGGTTGTGGATAATGGTCTCAATTTTATCCTTAAAAAACAGTGCGAGATTATCGCAGAGTGTTTGTGTAGGAGGGATAGTTTTTTTGGCACAGTCGGGATGAATGAGGTTGTTAAGAATCTGGAAGATGCTTTTGGAGCTATTCGCGGCATTGACTATAGTGGAGCAGAAGTAGGTGGATTTGCTCTCAACAATTGCAGATTTATATTCCCGGAGTTTATTTTTCCAGAGTATTTTATTTGTGTTGGAGTAGCCTTGCCTCCATTTCCTCTCAGCTTGTTTACAGGCTAATTTGAGGATTTTCAAAGAGTCGTTAAACCAGGGGGCTGATGCTCTGCCCTTAGGTTTGCATCTTTTTAAGGGAACCAGGGAGTCCGTAGTAGAGGATATCCTCGTGCAAAAAGCCTTGTAATTGTCCTCCACCGAGTTAGCAGGGGAAAAGCTATCTTCCACGTTAAACACGGCCCTGGTAGAGCTACGTTTTTCCAGAGCTTTCCAGTCTCTGTACATGAATTCTGGTGAGGCGCTGTGTTTCGGCGTTCTAGCCTCTTTACTGGTAATATAAAATTTGAGAATAGCATGATCAGTCCAGCCCATAGGCAGGATGTCGTTCTGATATACTAGCTGAGGGGTGGAGAAAATGAGGTCAAGTCGATGACCTGCTGAATGAGTGGGTTGCTTGACCAGTTAGTAGAGTCCTACGCTTTCGCAAGAGAGCAAAAGATTTTGTAGACCAGTATCTAGACTACCGTTCGGCCAGAGGTTGAAATCCCCTAAGATGATTAATTTATTATGGGAGGTTGCCATGTTCGTGAAGGTGGTGAGTAGCGATTGTTGTTGTTGGGAGGTAAAGGTCCCAGGGGAGCGGTAACAGATAATTGCCGTAAAAGTGGCTTCAGTATGGCAGTTTATGGAGAGGCCGAGGATGTCTGTCCAGGCAACTGAGTCCATGTCTATGATGTTAATGAGCCAAGAGGCTCTGTAGATAAGACCCACTCCACCACCGCGGCCTTTGGGTCTTGGAAGGTGCAAAATGTTAAAGTCCTGAGGACATGCCCAGTCAAATTCGATGTCACAATCTGCGTGGGTCCACGTTTCGGTTAGAAAGAGGACATCTAAGTGATGGGTGTCGATAAGTAGATGAATTTCGTTAGTGTGTTTTGGTAATGATCTGACATTCAGAAGGCCTCCCAGGAGCAGACCCTTACTGGCGAAGTAATGTAGTGGAAAGGCGGTGTCAGCAAAGATGGGCTGACCTTCGTGTGCGTACTCTCTCAGATTAAGCAAGGTTTCACGGGTGTAGAGCGGGGGCCGCGTGAGAATCTGAGCAGAGTGGTCTGCGCTAGTCGCGTCCTCGTCGCGGACGAGCGCAGACGAGCTTGCCTTAAGCGCGCCTTCGGCGCGCCATCGTCGTGCCCGCTGCGCTCGTCCGCTGCGCTTCCGGCAGAGACTCATGATTTATGGTGGATACTCTGGGCGTTGGAGGGGGGGCGTGTCCAACAGAGGTGGGCGTGTCTCGTGGCTCCCTCGAGCAGGCAATGGCAATAATGCTTGATATCAACATTTGCAAGATAGAGCATTTGTATTTTGGGACACAGTGATGTTTCAAAAGTGAAATTCTGTGCTTGTACATAGGTTCTGCGCAGTGTTTCTTAAATGTTATTCAAAAAACGATTTTGGGTGCAAATCAATGGTATTTTCATTTGGCCCTTATTTATGATTGCCTTGTGCAGCCGGTGCATCACTTTAAACATGGGAAATAAATTACGCTCTTCTGGCGCACGGCCTTCATAAATAAGGCCTTGAGTTTCTTTGCTCTTGGTTTGTGTTCTGCTTTTTGATAATGCTTGATAACAACATTTGCAAGGTAGAGGATTTGTATTTTGGGAAACAGTGATGTTTCAAAAGTGATATTGAGTGCTTATACATAGGTTCTGTGCAGTGTTTTTTAAATGTTATTCAAAAAACGATTTTGGGTGCAAATGAATGGTATTTTCATTTGCCCTTATTTATGATTGCCTTGTGCAGCCAGTGCATCACTTTAAACATGGGAAATAAGTGATGCTCTTGTGGCGCATGGCCTTCATAAATAAGGCCCTGAGTTTATTTGCTGTTGGTTTGTTTTTGGCTTTTTGATAATGTTTGATATCAACATTTGCAAGATAGAGGATTTGTATTTTGGGAAACAGTGACGTTTCAAAAGTGATAATGAGTGCTTATACATTGGTTCTGTGCAGTGTTTTTTAAATGTTATTCAAAAAACGATTTTGGGTGCAATTCATTGGTATTTTCATTTGGCCCTTATTTATGATTGCCTTGTGCAGCCGGTGCATCACTTTAAACATGGGAAATAAGTGATGCTCTTGTGGCGCACAGCCTTCATAAATAAGGCCCTGAGTTTATTTGCTGTTGGTTTGTTTTTGGCTTTTTGATAATGCTTGATATCAACATTTGCAAGATAGAGGATTTGTATTTTGGGAAACAGTGATGCTTCAAAAGTGAAATTCTATGCTTGTACATAGGTTCTGCGCAGTGTTTCTTAAATGTTATTCAAAAAACGATTTTGGGTGCAAATCAATGGTATTTTCATTTGGCCCTTATTTATGATTGCCTTGTGCAGCCGGTGCATCACTTTAAACATGGGAAATAAATGACGCTCTTCTGGTGCAAGGCCTTCATGAATAAGGCCTTGAGTTTCTTTGCTCTTGGGTTGTGTTCTGCTTTTTGATAATGCTTGATATCAACATTTGCAAGGTAGAGGATTTGTATTTTGGGAAACAGTGACGTTTCAAAAGTGATATTGAGTGCTTATACATAGGTTCTGTGCAGTATTTTTTAAATGTTATTCAAAAAACGACTTTGGGTGCAAATGAATGGTATTTTCATTTGGCCCTTATTTATGATTGCCTTGTGCAGCCGGTGCATCACTTTAAACATGGGAAATACGTGATGCTCTTGTGGCGCAAGGCCTTCATAAATAAGGCCCTGAGTTTATTTGCTGTTGGTTTGTTTTTGGCTTTTTGATAATGTTTAATATCAACATTTGCAAGATAGAGGATTTGTATTTTGGGAAACAGTGATGTTTCCAAAGTGATATTGAGTGCTTATACATAGGTTCTGTGCAGTGTTTTTTAAATGGTATTCAAAAAACGATTTTGGGTGCAAATCAATGGTATTTTCATTTGGCCCTTATTTATGATTGCCTTGTGCAGCCGGTGCATCACTTTAAACATGGGAAATAAATGACGCTCTTCTGGCGCAAGGCCTTCATATATAAGGCCTTGAGTTTCTTTGCTCTTGGTTTGTGTTCTGCTTTTTGATAATGCTTGATATCAACATTTGCAAGGTAGAGGATTTGTATTTTGGGAAACAGTGACGTTTCAAAAGCGATATTGAGTGCCTATACATAGGTTCTGTGCAGTGTTTTTTAAATGTTATTCAAAAAACGATTTTGGGTGTAAATGAATGGTATTTTCATTTGGCCCTTTTTTATGATTGCCTTGTGCAGCCGGTGCATCACTTTAAACATGGGAAATAAGTGACGCTCTTGTGGTGCAAGGCCTTCATAAATAAGGCCCTGAGTTTGTTGGCTGTTGATTTGTTTTTTGCTTTTTGATAATACTTATTATGAACATTTGCAAGATAGTGGATTTGTATTTTGGGACACAGTGATGTTTCAAAAGTGATATTGAGTGGTTATACATAGGTTCTGCGCAGTGTTTTTATAAATGTTATTCAAAAAACGATTTTGGGTGCAATTCATTGGTATTTTCATTTGGCCCTTATTTATGATTGCCTTGTGCAGCCGGTGCATCACTTTAAACATGGGAAATAAGTGATGCTCTTGTGGCGCACGGCCTTCATGAATAAGGCCCTGAGTTTATTTGCTGTTGGTTTGTTTTTGGCTTTTTGATAATGCTTGATATCAACATTTGCAAGATAGAGGATTTGTATTTTGGGAAACAGTGATGTTTCAAAAGTGAAAATCTATGCTTGTACATAGGTTCTGCGCAGTGTTTCTTAAATGTTATTCAAAAAACGATTTTGGGTGCAAATCAATGGTATTTTTATTTGGCCCTTATTTATGATTGCCTTGTGCAGCCGGTGCATCACTTTAAACATGGGGAATAAATGACGCTCTTCTGGCGCAAGGCCTTCATAAATAAGGTCTTGAGTTTCTGCTCTTGGTTTGTGTTCTGCGTTTTGATAATGCTTGATATCAACATTTGCAAGGTAGAGGATTTGTATTTTGGGAAACAGTGATGTTTCAAAAGTGAAATTCTGTGCTTGTACATATGTTCTGCACTGTGTTTTTAAATGTTAATCAAAAAACGATTTTGGGGGCAAATCAATGGAATTTATATTTGGCTGCTATTTATGATTGTCTTGTGGCGCCAGTATGTCACTTTTAACATGGGAAGAAAGTGACGCACTGGTGGCGCAAGGCTTTCATAAATAAGGTCTTGAGTTTCTTTGCTCTTGGTTTGTGTTCTGCTTTTTGATAATGCTTGATATCAACATTTGCAAGGTAGAGGATTTGTATTTTGGGAAACGGTGATGTTTCAAAAGTGAAATTCTGTGCTTGTACATAGGTTCTGCCCTGTGTTTTTTAAATGTTAATCAAAAAACGATTTTTGGTGCAAATCAATGGAATTTTCATTTGGCCCTTATTTATGATTGCCTTGTGCAGCCGGTGCATCACTTTAAACATGGGAAATACGTGATGCTCTTGTGGCGCAAGGCCTTCATAAATAAGGCCCTGAGTTTATTTGCTGTTGGTTTGTTTTTGGCTTTTTGATAATGCTTGATACCAACATTTGCAAGATAGAGGATTTGTATTTTGGGAAACAGTGATGTTTCAAAAGTGAAATTCTATGCTTGTACATAGGTTCTGCGCAGTGTTTCTTAAATGTTATTCAAAAAACGATTTTGGGTGCAAATCAATGGTATTTTCATTTGGCCCTTATTTATGATTGCCTTGTGCAGCCGGTGCATCACTTTAAACATGGGAAATAAATGACGCTCTTCTGGCGCAAGGCCTTCATAAATAAGGTCTTGAGTTTCTTTGCTCTTGGTTTGTGTTCTGCTTTTTGATAATGCTTGATATCAACATTTGCAAGGTAGAGGATTTGTATTTTGGGAAACAGTGACGTTTCAAAAGTGATATTGAGTGCTTATACATAGGTTCTGTGCAGTGTTTTTTAAATGTTATTCAAAAAACGATTTTGGGTGCAAATGAATGGTATTTTCATTTGGCCCTTATTTATGATTGCCTTGTGCAGCCGGTGCATCACTTTAAACATGGGAAATAAGTGACGCTCTTGTGGCGCAAGGCCTTCATAAATAAGGCCGTGAGTTTGTTGGCTGTTGATTTGTTTTTTGCTTTTTGATAATACTTATTATGAACATTTGCAATATAGTGGATTTGTATTTTGGGACACAGTGATGTTTCAAAATTGATATTGAGTGGTTGTACATAGGTTCTGCGCAGTGTTTCATAATTGTTATTCAAAAATTGATTTTGGGTGCAATTCATTGGTATTTTCATTTGGCCCTTATTTATGATTGCCTTGTGCAGCCGGTGCATCACTTTAAACATGGGAAATAAATGACGCTCTTCTGGCGCAAGGCCTTCATAAATAAGGCCTTGAGTTTCTTTGCTCTTGGTTTGTGTTCTGCTTTTTGATAATGCTTGATATCAACATTTGCAAGGTAGAGGATTTGTATTTTGGGAAACAGTGATGTTTCAAAAGTGAAATTCTATGCTTGTACATAGGTTCTGCGCAGTGTTTCTTAAATGTTATTCAAAAAACGATTTTGGGTGCAAATCAATGGTATTTTCATTTGGCCCTTATTTATGATTGCCTTGTGCAGCCGGTGCATCACTTTAAACATGGGAAATAAATGACGCTCTTCTGGCGCAAGGCCTTCATAAATAAGGCCTTGAGTTTCTTTGCTCTTGGTTTGTGTTCTGCTTTTTGATAATGCTTGATATCAACATTTGCAAGGTAGAGGATTTGTATTTTGGGAAACAGTGACGTTTCAAAAGCGATATTGAGTGCCTATACATAGGTTCTGTGCAGTGTTTTTTAAATGTTATTCAAAAAACGATTTTGGGTGTAAATGAATGGTATTTTCATTTGGCCCTTTTTTATGATTGCCTTGTGCAGCCGGTGCATCACTTTAAACATGAGAAATAAGTGACGCTCTTGAGGTGCAAGGCCTTCATAAATAAGACCCTGAGTTTGTTGGCTGTTGATTTGTTTTTTGCTTTTTGATAATACTTATTATGAACATTTGCAAGATAGTGGATTTGTATTTTGGGACACAGTGATGTTTCAAAAGTGATATTGAGTGGTTATACATAGGTTCTGCGCAGTGTTTCATAAATGTTATTCAAAAAACGATTTTGGGTGCAATTCATTGGTATTTTCATTTGGCCCTTATTTATGATTGCCTTGTGCAGCCGGTGCATCACTTTAAACATGGGAAATAAGTGATGCTCTTGTGGCGCACGGCCTTCATAAATAAGGCCCTGAGTTTATTTGCTGTTGGTTTGTTTTTGGCTTTTTGATAATGCTTGATATCAACATTTGCAAGATAGAGGATTTGTATTTTGGGAAACAGTGATGTTTCAAAAGTGAAATTCTATGCTTGTACATAGGTTCTGCCCAGTGTTTCTTAAATGTTATTCAAAAAACGATTTTGGGTGCAAATCAATGGTATTTTCATTTGGTCCTTATTTATGATTGCATTGTGCAGCCGGTGCATCACTTTAAACATGGGAAATAAATGACGCTCTTCTGGCGCAAGGCCTTCATAAATAAGGTCTTGAGTTTCTTCGCCCTTGGTTTGTGTTCTGCTTTTTGATAATGCTTGATATCAACATTTGCAAGGTAGAGGATTTGTATTTTGGGAAACAGTGACGTTTCAAAAGTGATATTGAGTGCTTATACATAGGTTCTGTGCAGTGTTTTTTAAATGTTATTCAAAAAACGATTTTAGGTGCAAATGAATGGTATTTTCATTTGGCCCTTATTTATGATTGCCTTGTTCAGCCGGTGCATCACTTTAAATATGGGAAATAAGTGACGCTCTTGTGGCGCAAGGCCTTCATAAATAAGGCCCTGAGTTTGTTGGCTGTTGATTTGTTTTTTGCTTTTTGATAATACTTATTATGAACATTTGCAATATAGTGGATTTGTATTTTGGGACACAGTGATGTTTTAAAATTGATATTGAGTGGTTGTACATAGGTTCTGCGCAGTGTTTCATAAATGTTATTCAAAAATTGATTTTGGGTGCAATTCATTGGTATTTTCATTTGGCCCTTATTTATGATTGCCTTGTGCAGCCGGTGCATCACTTTAAACATGGGAAATAAATGACGCTCTTCTGGCGCAAGGCCTTCATAAATAAGGCCTTGAGTTTCTTTGCTCTTGGTTTGTGTTCTGCTTTTTGATAATGCTTGATATCAACATTTGCAAGGTAGAGGATTTGTATTTTGGGAAACAGTGACGTTTCAAAAGCGATATTGAGTGCCTATACATAGGTTCTGTGCAGTGTTTTTTAAATGTTATTCAAAAAACGATTTTGGGTGTAAATGAATGGTATTTTCATTTGGCCCTTTTTTATGATTGCCTTGTGCAGCCGGTGCATCACTTTAAACATGAGAAATAAGTGACGCTCTTGAGGTGCAAGGCCTTCATAAATAAGGCCCTGAGTTTGTTGGCTGTTGATTTGTTTTTTGCTTTTTGATAATACTTATTATGAACATTTGCAAGATAGTGGATTTGTATTTTGGGACACAGTGATGTTTCAAAAGTGATATTGAGTGGTTATACATAGGTTCTGCGCAGTGTTTCATGAATGTTATTCAAAAAACGATTTTGGGTGCAATTCATTGGTATTTTCATTTGGCCCTTATTTATGATTGCCTTGTGCAGCCGGTGCATCACTTTAAACATGGGAAATAAGTGATGCTCTTGTGGCGCACGGCCTTCATAAATAAGGCCCTGAGTTTATTTGCTGTTGGTTTGTTTTTGGCTTTTTGATAATGCTTGATATCAACATTTGCAAGATAGAGGATTTGTATTTTGGGAAACAGTGATGTTTCAAAAGTGAAATTCTATGCTTGTACATAGGTTCTGCGCAGTGTTTCTTAAATGTTATTCAAAAAACGATTTTGGGTGCAAATCAATGGTATTTTCATTTGGCCCTTATTTATGATTGCCTTGTGCAGCCGGTGCATCACTTTAAACATGGGAAATAAATGACGCTCTTCTGGCGCAAGGCCTTCATAAATAAGGCCTTGAGTTTCTTTGCTCTTGGTTTGTGTTCTGCTTTTTGATAATGCTTGATATCAACATTTGCAAGGTAGAGGATTTGTATTTTGCGAAACAGTGACGTTTCAAAAGCGATATTGAGTGCCTATACATAGGTTCTGTGCAGTGTTTTTTAAATGTTATTCAAAAAACGATTTTGGGTGTAAATGAATGGTATTTTTATTTGGCCCTTATTTATGATTGCCTTGTGCAGCCGGTGCATCACTTTAAATATGGGAAATAAGTGACGCTCTTGTGGCGCAAGGCCTTCATAAATAAGGCCCTGAGTTTGTTGGCTGTTGATTTGTTTTTTGCTTTTTGATAATACTTATTATGAACATTTGCAATATAGTGGATTTGTATTTTGGGACACAGTGATGTTTCAAAATTGATATTGAGTGGTTGTACATAGGTTCTGCGCAGTGTTTCATAAATGTTATTCAAAAATTGATTTTGGGTGCAATTCATTTGTATTTTCATTTGGCCCTTATTTATGATTGCCTTGTGCAGCCGGTGCATCACTTTAAACATGGGAAATAAATGACGCTCTTCTGGCGCAAGGCCTTCATAAATAAGGCCTTGAGGTTCTTTGCTCTTGGTTTGTGTTCTGCTTTTTGATAATGCTTGATATCAACATTTGCAAGGTAGAGGATTTGTATTTTGGGAAACAGTGACGTTTCAAAAGCGATATTGAGTGCCTATACATAGGTTCTGTGCAGTGTTTTTTAAATGTTATTCAAAAAACGATTTTGGGTGTAAATGAATGGTATTTTCATTTGGCCCTTATTTATGATTGCCTTGTGCAGCCGGTGCATCACTTTAAACATGAGAAATAAGTGACGCTCTTGAGGTGCAAGGCCTTCATAAATAAGGCCCTGAGTTTGTTGGCTGTTGATTTGTTTTTTGCTTTTTGATAATACTTATTATGAACATTTGCAAGATAGTGGATTTGTATTTTGGGACACAGTGATGTTTCAAAAGTGATATTGAGTGGTTATACATAGGTTCTGCGCAGTGTTTCATAAATGTTATTCAAAAAACGATTTTGGGTGCAATTCATTGGTATTTTCATTTGGCCCTTATTTATGATTGCCTTGTGCAGCCGGTGCATCACTTTAAACATGGGAAATAAGTGATGCTCTTGTGGCGCACGGCCTTCATAAATAAGGCCCTGAGTTTATTTGCTGTTGGTTTGTTTTTGGCTTTTTGATAATGCTTGATATCAACATTTGCAAGATAGAGGATTTGTATTTTGGGAAACAGTGATGTTTCAAAAGTGAAATTCTATGCTTGCACATAGGTTCTGCGCAGTGTTTCTTAAATGTTATTCAAAAAACGATTTTGGGTGCAAATCAATGGTATTTTCATTTGGCCCTTATTTATGATTGCCTTGTGCAGCCGGTGCATCACTTTAAACATGGGAAATAAATGACGCTCTTCTGGCGCAAGGCCTTCATAAATAATGTCTTGAGTTTCTGCTCTTGGTTTGTATTCTGCGTTTTGATAATGCTTGATATCAACATTTGCAAGGTAGAGGATTTGTATTTTGGGAAACAGTGATGTTTCAAAAGTGAAATTCTGTGCTTGTACATATATTCTGCACTGTGTTTTTAAATGTTAATCAAAAAACGATTTTGGGGGCAAATCAATGGAATTTATATTTGGCTGTTATTTATGATTGTCTTGTGGCGCCAGTATGTCACTTTTAACATGGGAAGAAAGGGACGCACTGGTGGCGCAAGGCTTTCATAAATAACGTCTTGAGTTTCTTTGCTCTTGGTTTGTGTTCTGCTTTTTGATAATGCTTGATATCAACATTTGCAAGGTAGAGGATTTGTATTTTGGGAAACAGTGACGTTTCAAAAGTGAAATTCTATGCTTGCACATAGGTTCTGCGCAGTGTTTCTTAAATGTTATTCAAAAAACGATTTTGGGTGCAAATCAATGGTATTTTCATTTGGCCCTTATTTATGATTGCCTTGTGCAGCCGGTGCATCACTTTAAACATGGGAAATAAATGACGCTCTTCTGGTGCAAGGCCTTCATAAATAAGGTCTTGAGTTTCTGCTCTTGGTTTGTGTTCTGCGTTTTGATAATGCTTGATATCAACATTTGCAAGGTAGAGGATTTGTATTTTGGGAAACAGTGATGTTTCAAAAGTAAAATTCTGTGCTTGTACATAGGTTCTGCCCTGTGTTTTTTAAATGTTAATCAAAAAACGATTTTGGGGGCAAATCAATGGAATTTATATTTGGCTGTTATTTATGATTGTCTTGTGGCGACAGTATGTCACTTTTAACATGGGAAGAAAGTGACCCACTGGTGGCGCAAGGCTTTCATAAATAAGGTCTTGAATTTCTTTGCTCTTGGTTTGTGTTCTGCTTTTTGATAATGATTGATATCAACATTTGCAAGATAGAGGATTTGTGTTTTGGGAAACGGTGATGTTTCAAAAGTGAAATTCTGTGCTTGTACATAGGTTCTGCCCTGTGTTTTTTAAATGTTAATCAAAAAACGATTTTTGGTGCAAATCAATGGAATTTTCATTTGGCCCCTATTTATGATTGCCTTGTGCAGCCGGTGCATCACTTTAAACATGGGAAATAAATGACGATCTTCTGGCGCAAGGCCTTCATAAATAAGGCCTTGAGTTTCTTCGCCCTTGGTTTGTGTTCTGCTTTTTGATAATGCTTGATATCAACATTTGCAAGGTAGAGGATTTGTATTTTGGGAAACAGTGATGTTTGAAAAGTGATATTGAGTGCTTATACATAGGTTCTGTGCAGTGTTTTTTAAATGTTATTAAAAAAACGATTTTGGGTGCAAATGAATGGTATTTTCATTTGGCCCTTATTTATGATTGCCTTGTGCAGCCGGTGCATCACTTTAAACATGGAAAATAAGTGACGCTCTTGTGGCGCAAGGCCTTCATAAATAAGGCCCTGAGTTTGTTGGCTGTTGATTTGTTTTTTGCTTTTTGATAATACTTATTATGAACATTTGCAATATTATGGATTTGTATTTTGGGACACAGTGATGTTTCAAAATTGATATTGAGTGGTTGTACATAGGTTCTGCGCAGTGTTTCATAATTGTTATTCAAAAATTGATTTTTGGTGCAATTCATTGGTATTTTCATTTGGCCCTTATTTATGATTGCCTTGTGCAGCCGGTGCATCACTTTAAACATGGGAAATAAATGACGCTCTTCTGGCGCAAGGCCTTCATAAATAAGGCCTTGAGTTTCTTTGCTCTTGGTTTGTGTTCTGCTTTTTGATAATGCTTGATATCAACATTTGCAAGGTAGAGGATTTGTATTTTGGGAAACAGTGATGTTTCAAAAGTGAAATTCTATGCTTGTACATAGGTTCTGCGCAGTGTTTCTTAAATGTTATTCAAAAAACGATTTTGGGTGCAAATCAATGGTATTTTCATTTGGCCCTTATTTATGATTGCCTTGTGCAGCCGGTGCATCACTTTAAACATGGGAAATAAATGACGCTCTTCTGGCGCAAGGCCTTCATAAATAAGGCCTTGAGTTTCTTTGCTCTTGGTTTGTGTTCTGCTTTTTGATAATGCTTGATATCAACATTTGCAAGGTAGAGGATTTGTATTTTGCGAAACAGTGACGTTTCAAAAGCGATATTGAGTGCCTATACATAGGTTCTGTGCAGTGTTTTTTAAATGTTATTCAAAAAACGATTTTGGGTGTAAATGAATGGTATTTTTATTTGGCCCTTATTTATGATTGCCTTGTGCAGCCGGTGCATCACTTTAAATATGGGAAATAAGTGACGCTCTTGTGGCGCAAGGCCTTCATAAATAAGGCCCTGAGTTTGTTGGCTGTTGATTTGTTTTTTGCTTTTTGATAATACTTATTATGAACATTTGCAATATAGTGGATTTGTATTTTGGGACACAGTGATGTTTCAAAATTGATATTGAGTGGTTGTACATAGGTTCTGCGCAGTGTTTCATAAATGTTATTCAAAAATTGATTTTGGGTGCAATTCATTTGTATTTTCATTTGGCCCTTATTTATGATTGCCTTGTGCAGCCGGTGCATCACTTTAAACATGGGAAATAAATGACGCTCTTCTGGCGCAAGGCCTTCATAAATAAGGCCTTGAGGTTCTTTGCTCTTGGTTTGTGTTCTGCTTTTTGATAATGCTTGATATCAACATTTGCAAGGTAGAGGATTTGTATTTTGGGAAACAGTGACGTTTCAAAAGCGATATTGAGTGCCTATACATAGGTTCTGTGCAGTGTTTTTTAAATGTTATTCAAAAAACGATTTTGGGTGTAAATGAATGGTATTTTCATTTGGCCCTTATTTATGATTGCCTTGTGCAGCCGGTGCATCACTTTAAACATGAGAAATAAGTGACGCTCTTGAGGTGCAAGGCCTTCATAAATAAGGCCCTGAGTTTGTTGGCTGTTGATTTGTTTTTTGCTTTTTGATAATACTTATTATGAACATTTGCAAGATAGTGGATTTGTATTTTGGGACACAGTGATGTTTCAAAAGTGATATTGAGTGGTTATACATAGGTTCTGCGCAGTGTTTCATAAATGTTATTCAAAAAACGATTTTGGGTGCAATTCATTGGTATTTTCATTTGGCCCTTATTTATGATTGCCTTGTGCAGCCGGTGCATCACTTTAAACATGGGAAATAAGTGATGCTCTTGTGGCGCACGGCCTTCATAAATAAGGCCCTGAGTTTATTTGCTGTTGGTTTGTTTTTGGCTTTTTGATAATGCTTGATATCAACATTTGCAAGATAGAGGATTTGTATTTTGGGAAACAGTGATGTTTCAAAAGTGAAATTCTATGCTTGTACATAGGTTCTGCCCAGTGTTTCTTAAATGTTATTCAAAAAACGATTTTGGGTGCAAATCAATGGTATTTTCATTTGGTCCTTATTTATGATTGCATTGTGCAGCCGGTGCATCACTTTAAACATGGGAAATAAATGACGCTCTTCTGGCGCAAGGCCTTCATAAATAAGGTCTTGAGTTTCTTCGCCCTTGGTTTGTGTTCTGCATTTTGATAATGCTTGATATCAACATTTGCAAGGTAGAGGATTTGTATTTTGGGAAACAGTGACGTTTCAAAAGTGATATTGAGTGCTTATACATAGGTTCTGTGCAGTGTTTTTTAAATGTTATTCAAAAAACGATTTTAGGTGCAAATGAATGGTATTTTCATTTGGCCCTTATTTATGATTGCCTTGTGCAGCCGGTGCATCACTTTAAATATGGGAAATAAGTGACGCTCTTGTGGCGCAAGGCCTTCATAAATAAGGCCCTGAGTTTGTTGGCTGTTGATTTGTTTTTTGCTTTTTGATAATACTTATTATGAACATTTGCAATATAGTGGATTTGTATTTTGGGACACAGTGATGTTTCAAAATTGATATTGAGTGGTTGTACATAGGTTCTGCGCAGTGTTTCATAAATGTTATTCAAAAATTGATTTTGGGTGCAATTCATTGGTATTTTCATTTGGCCCTTATTTATGATTGCCTTGTGCAGCCGGTGCATCACTTTAAACATGGGAAATAAATGACGCTCTTCTGGCGCAAGGCCTTCATAAATAAGGCCTTGAGTTTCTTTGCTCTTGGTTTGTGTTCTGCTTTTTGATAATGCTTGATATCAACATTTGCAAGGTAGAGGATTTGTATTTTGGGAAACAGTGACGTTTCAAAAGCGATATTGAGTGCCTATACATAGGTTCTGTGCAGTGTTTTTTAAATGGTATTCAAAAAACGATTTTGGGTGTAAATGAATGGTATTTTCATTTGGCCCTTTTTTATGATTGCCTTGTGCAGCCGGTGCATCACTTTAAACATGGGAAATAAGTGACGCTCTTGTGGCGCAAGGCCTTCATAAATAAGGCCCTGAGTTTGTTGGCTGTTGATTTGTTTTTTGCTTTTTGATAATACTTATTATGAACATTTGCAAGATAGTGGATTTGTATTTTGGGACACAGTGATGTTTCAAAAGTGATATTGAGTGGTTATACATAGGTTCTGCGCAGTGTTTCATAAATGTTATTCAAAAAACGATTTTGGGTGCAATTCATTGGTATTTTCATTTGACCCTTATTTATGATTGCCTTGTGCAGCCGGTGCATCACTTTAAACATGGGAAATAAGTGATGCTCTTCTGGCGCAAGGCCTTCATAAATAAGGCCCTGAGTTTATTTGCTGTTGGTTTGTGTTCTGCTTTTTGATAATGCTTGATATCAACATTTGCAAGGTAGAGGATTTGTATTTTGGGAAACAGTGATGTTTCAAAAGTGAAATTCTATGCTTGTACATAGGTTCTGCGCAGTGTTTCTTAAATGTTATTCAAAAAACGATTTTGGGTGCAAATCAATGGTATTTTCATTTGGCCCTTATTTATGATTGCCTTGTGCAGCCGGTGCATCACTTTAAACATGGGAAATAAATGACGCTCTTCTGGCGCAAGGCCTTCATAAATAATGTCTTGAGTTTCTGCTCTTGGTTTGTGTTCTGCTTTTTGATAATGCTTGATATCAACATTTGCAAGGTAGAGGATTTGTATTTTGGGAAACAGTGATGTTTCAAAAGTGAAATTCTGTGCTTGTACATATATTCTGCACTGTGTTTTTAAATGTTAATCAAAAAACGATTTTGGGGGCAAATCAATGGAATTTATATTTGGCTGTTATTTATGATTGTCTTGTGGCGCCAGTATGTCACTTTTAACATGGGAAGAAAGTGACGCACTGGTGGCGCAAGGCTTTCATAAATAAGGTCTTGAGTTTCTTTGCTCTTGGTTTGTGTTCTGCTTTTTGATAATGCTTGATATCAACATTTGCAAGGTAGAGGATTTGTATTTTGGGAAACAGTGACATTTCAAAAGTGATATTGAGTGCTTATACATAGGTTCTGTGCAGTGTTTTTTAAATGTTATTCAAAAAACGATTTTGGGGGCAAATCAATGGTATTTTCATTTGGCCCTTATTTATGATTGCCTTGTACAGCCGGTGCATCACTTTATACATGGGAAATAAGTGACGCTCTTCTGGCGCAAGGCCTTCATAAATAGGGTCTTGAGTTTCTGGTCTTGGTTTGTGTTCTGCGTTTTGATAATGCTTGATATCAACATTTGCAAGGTAGAGGATTTGTATTTTGGGAAACAGTGATGTTTCAAAAGTAAAATTCTGTGCTTGTACATAGGTTCTGCCCTGTGTTTTTTAAATGTTAATCAAAAAACGATTTTGGGGGCAAATCAATGGAATTTATATTTGGCTGTTATTTATGATTGTCTTGTGGCGACAGTATGTCACTTTTAACATGGGAAGAAAGTGACCCACTGGTGGCGCAAGGCTTTCATAAATAAGGTCTTGAATTTCTTTGCTCTTGGTTTGTGTTCTGCTTTTTGATAATGCTTGATATCAACATTTGCAAGGTAGAGGATTTGTGTTTTGGGAAACGGTGATGTTTCAAAAGTGAAATTCTGTGCTTGTACATAGGTTCTGCCCTGTGTTTTTTAAATGTTAATCAAAAAACGATTTTTGGTGCAAATCAATGGAATTTTCATTTGGCCCCTATTTATGATTGCCTTGTGCAGCCGGTGCATCACTTTAAACATGGGAAATAAATGACGCTCTTCTGGCGCAAGGCCTTCATAAATAATGTCTTGAGTTTCTGCTCTTGGTTTGTGTTCTGCTTTTTGATAATGCTTGATATCAACATTTGCAAGGTAGAGGATTTGTATTTTGGGAAACAGTGATGTTTCAAAAGTGAAATTCTGTGCTTGTACATATATTCTGCACTGTGTTTTTAAATGTTAATCAAAAAACGATTTTGGGGGCAAATCAATGGAATTTATATTTGGCTGTTATTTATGATTGTCTTGTGGCGCCAGTATGTCACTTTTAACATGGGAAGAAAGGGACGCACTGGTGGCGCAAGGCTTTCATAAATAACGTCTTGAGTTTCTTTGCTCTTGGTTTGTGTTCTGCTTTTTGATAATGCTTGATATCAACATTTGCAAGGTAGAGGATTTGTATTTTGGGAAACAGTGACGTTTCAAAAGTGAAATTCTATGCTTGCACATAGGTTCTGCGCAGTGTTTCTTAAATGTTATTCAAAAAACGATTTTGGGTGCAAATCAATGGTATTTTCATTTGGCCCTTATTTATGATTGCCTTGTGCAGCCGGTGCATCACTTTAAACATGGGAAATAAATGACGCTCTTCTGGTGCAAGGCCTTCATAAATAAGGTCTTGAGTTTCTGCTCTTGGTTTGTGTTCTGCGTTTTGATAATGCTTGATATCAACATTTGCAAGGTAGAGGATTTGTATTTTGGGAAACAGTGATGTTTCAAAAGTAAAATTCTGTGCTTGTACATAGGTTCTGCCCTGTGTTTTTTAAATGTTAATCAAAAAACGATTTTGGGGGCAAATCAATGGAATTTATATTTGGCTGTTATTTATGATTGTCTTGTGGCGACAGTATGTCACTTTTAACATGGGAAGAAAGTGACCCACTGGTGGCGCAAGGCTTTCATAAATAAGGTCTTGAATTTCTTTGCTCTTGGTTTGTGTTCTGCTTTTTGATAATGCTTGATATCAACATTTGCAAGGTAGAGGATTTGTATTTTGGGAAACAGTGATGTTTCAAAAGTGAAATTCTATGCTTGTACATAGGTTCTGCGCAGTGTTTCTTAAATGTTATTCAAAAAACGATTTTGGGTGCAAATCAATGGTATTTTCATTTGGCCCTTATTTATGATTGCCTTGTGCAGCCGGTGCATCACTTTAAACATGGGAAATAAATGACGCTCTTCTGGCGCAAGGCCTTCATAAATAAGGCCTTGAGTTTCTTTGCTCTTGGTTTGTGTTCTGCTTTTTGATAATGCTTGATATCAACATTTGCAAGGTAGAGGATTTGTATTTTGCGAAACAGTGACGTTTCAAAAGCGATATTGAGTGCCTATACATAGGTTCTGTGCAGTGTTTTTTAAATGTTATTCAAAAAACGATTTTGGGTGTAAATGAATGGTATTTTTATTTGGCCCTTATTTATGATTGCCTTGTGCAGCCGGTGCATCACTTTAAATATGGGAAATAAGTGACGCTCTTGTGGCGCAAGGCCTTCATAAATAAGGCCCTGAGTTTGTTGGCTGTTGATTTGTTTTTTGCTTTTTGATAATACTTATTATGAACATTTGCAATATAGTGGATTTGTATTTTGGGACACAGTGATGTTTCAAAATTGATATTGAGTGGTTGTACATAGGTTCTGCGCAGTGTTTCATAAATGTTATTCAAAAATTGATTTTGGGTGCAATTCATTTGTATTTTCATTTGGCCCTTATTTATGATTGCCTTGTGCAGCCGGTGCATCACTTTAAACATGGGAAATAAATGACGCTCTTCTGGCGCAAGGCCTTCATAAATAAGGCCTTGAGGTTCTTTGCTCTTGGTTTGTGTTCTGCTTTTTGATAATGCTTGATATCAACATTTGCAAGGTAGAGGATTTGTATTTTGGGAAACAGTGACGTTTCAAAAGCGATATTGAGTGCCTATACATAGGTTCTGTGCAGTGTTTTTTAAATGTTATTCAAAAAACGATTTTGGGTGTAAATGAATGGTATTTTCATTTGGCCCTTATTTATGATTGCCTTGTGCAGCCGGTGCATCACTTTAAACATGAGAAATAAGTGACGCTCTTGAGGTGCAAGGCCTTCATAAATAAGGCCCTGAGTTTGTTGGCTGTTGATTTGTTTTTTGCTTTTTGATAATACTTATTATGAACATTTGCAAGATAGTGGATTTGTATTTTGGGACACAGTGATGTTTCAAAAGTGATATTGAGTGGTTATACATAGGTTCTGCGCAGTGTTTCATAAATGTTATTCAAAAAACGATTTTGGGTGCAATTCATTGGTATTTTCATTTGGCCCTTATTTATGATTGCCTTGTGCAGCCGGTGCATCACTTTAAACATGGGAAATAAGTGATGCTCTTGTGGCGCACGGCCTTCATAAATAAGGCCCTGAGTTTATTTGCTGTTGGTTTGTTTTTGGCTTTTTGATAATGCTTGATATCAACATTTGCAAGATAGAGGATTTGTATTTTGGGAAACAGTGATGTTTCAAAAGTGAAATTCTATGCTTGTACATAGGTTCTGCCCAGTGTTTCTTAAATGTTATTCAAAAAACGATTTTGGGTGCAAATCAATGGTATTTTCATTTGGTCCTTATTTATGATTGCATTGTGCAGCCGGTGCATCACTTTAAACATGGGAAATAAATGACGCTCTTCTGGCGCAAGGCCTTCATAAATAAGGTCTTGAGTTTCTTCGCCCTTGGTTTGTGTTCTGCATTTTGATAATGCTTGATATCAACATTTGCAAGGTAGAGGATTTGTATTTTGGGAAACAGTGACGTTTCAAAAGTGATATTGAGTGCTTATACATAGGTTCTGTGCAGTGTTTTTTAAATGTTATTCAAAAAACGATTTTAGGTGCAAATGAATGGTATTTTCATTTGGCCCTTATTTATGATTGCCTTGTGCAGCCGGTGCATCACTTTAAATATGGGAAATAAGTGACGCTCTTGTGGCGCAAGGCCTTCATAAATAAGGCCCTGAGTTTGTTGGCTGTTGATTTGTTTTTTGCTTTTTGATAATACTTATTATGAACATTTGCAATATAGTGGATTTGTATTTTGGGACACAGTGATGTTTCAAAATTGATATTGAGTGGTTGTACATAGGTTCTGCGCAGTGTTTCATAAATGTTATTCAAAAATTGATTTTGGGTGCAATTCATTGGTATTTTCATTTGGCCCTTATTTATGATTGCCTTGTGCAGCCGGTGCATCACTTTAAACATGGGAAATAAATGACGCTCTTCTGGCGCAAGGCCTTCATAAATAAGGCCTTGAGTTTCTTTGCTCTTGGTTTGTGTTCTGCTTTTTGATAATGCTTGATATCAACATTTGCAAGGTAGAGGATTTGTATTTTGGGAAACAGTGACGTTTCAAAAGCGATATTGAGTGCCTATACATAGGTTCTGTGCAGTGTTTTTTAAATGGTATTCAAAAAACGATTTTGGGTGTAAATGAATGGTATTTTCATTTGGCCCTTTTTTATGATTGCCTTGTGCAGCCGGTGCATCACTTTAAACATGGGAAATAAGTGACGCTCTTGTGGCGCAAGGCCTTCATAAATAAGGCCCTGAGTTTGTTGGCTGTTGATTTGTTTTTTGCTTTTTGATAATACTTATTATGAACATTTGCAAGATAGTGGATTTGTATTTTGGGACACAGTGATGTTTCAAAAGTGATATTGAGTGGTTATACATAGGTTCTGCGCAGTGTTTCATAAATGTTATTCAAAAAACGATTTTGGGTGCAATTCATTGGTATTTTCATTTGACCCTTATTTATGATTGCCTTGTGCAGCCGGTGCATCACTTTAAACATGGGAAATAAGTGATGCTCTTCTGGCGCAAGGCCTTCATAAATAAGGCCCTGAGTTTATTTGCTGTTGGTTTGTGTTCTGCTTTTTGATAATGCTTGATATCAACATTAGCAAGGTAGAGGATTTGTATTTTGGGAAACAGTGATGTTTCAAAAGTGAAATTCTATGCTTGTACATAGGTTCTGCGCAGTGTTTCTTAAATGTTATTCAAAAATTGATTTTGGGTGCAATTCATTTGTATTTTCATTTGGCCCTTATTTATGATTGCCTTGTGCAGCCGGTGCATCACTTTAAACATGGGAAATAAATGACGCTCTTCTGGCGCAAGGCCTTCATAAATAAGGCCTTGAGGTTCTTTGCTCTTGGTTTGTGTTCTGCTTTTTGATAATGCTTGATATCAACATTTGCAAGGTAGAGGATTTGTATTTTGGGAAACAGTGACGTTTCAAAAGCGATATTGAGTGCCTATACATAGGTTCTGTGCAGTGTTTTTTAAATGTTATTCAAAAAACGATTTTGGGTGTAAATGAATGGTATTTTCATTTGGCCCTTATTTATGATTGCCTTGTGCAGCCGGTGCATCACTTTAAACATGAGAAATAAGTGACGCTCTTGAGGTGCAAGGCCTTCATAAATAAGGCCCTGAGTTTGTTGGCTGTTGATTTGTTTTTTGCTTTTTGATAATACTTATTATGAACATTTGCAAGATAGTGGATTTGTATTTTGGGACACAGTGATGTTTCAAAAGTGATATTGAGTGGTTATACATAGGTTCTGCGCAGTGTTTCATAAATGTTATTCAAAAAACGATTTTGGGTGCAATTCATTGGTATTTTCATTTGGCCCTTATTTATGATTGCCTTGTGCAGCCGGTGCATCACTTTAAACATGGGAAATAAGTGATGCTCTTGTGGCGCACGGCCTTCATAAATAAGGCCCTGAGTTTATTTGCTGTTGGTTTGTTTTTGGCTTTTTGATAATGCTTGATATCAACATTTGCAAGATAGAGGATTTGTATTTTGGGAAACAGTGATGTTTCAAAAGTGAAATTCTATGCTTGCACATAGGTTCTGCGCAGTGTTTCTTAAATGTTATTCAAAAAACGATTTTGGGTGCAAATCAATGGTATTTTCATTTGGCCCTTATTTATGATTGCCTTGTGCAGCCGGTGCATCACTTTAAACATGGGAAATAAATGACGCTCTTCTGGCGCAAGGCCTTCATAAATAATGTCTTGAGTTTCTGCTCTTGGTTTGTATTCTGCGTTTTGATAATGCTTGATATCAACATTTGCAAGGTAGAGGATTTGTATTTTGGGAAACAGTGATGTTTCAAAAGTGAAATTCTGTGCTTGTACATATATTCTGCACTGTGTTTTTAAATGTTAATCAAAAAACGATTTTGGGGGCAAATCAATGGAATTTATATTTGGCTGTTATTTATGATTGTCTTGTGGCGCCAGTATGTCACTTTTAACATGGGAAGAAAGGGACGCACTGGTGGCGCAAGGCTTTCATAAATAACGTCTTGAGTTTCTTTGCTCTTGGTTTGTGTTCTGCTTTTTGATAATGCTTGATATCAACATTTGCAAGGTAGAGGATTTGTATTTTGGGAAACAGTGACGTTTCAAAAGTGAAATTCTATGCTTGCACATAGGTTCTGCGCAGTGTTTCTTAAATGTTATTCAAAAAACGATTTTGGGTGCAAATCAATGGTATTTTCATTTGGCCCTTATTTATGATTGCCTTGTGCAGCCGGTGCATCACTTTAAACATGGGAAATAAATGACGCTCTTCTGGTGCAAGGCCTTCATAAATAAGGTCTTGAGTTTCTGCTCTTGGTTTGTGTTCTGCGTTTTGATAATGCTTGATATCAACATTTGCAAGGTAGAGGATTTGTATTTTGGGAAACAGTGATGTTTCAAAAGTAAAATTCTGTGCTTGTACATAGGTTCTGCCCTGTGTTTTTTAAATGTTAATCAAAAAACGATTTTGGGGGCAAATCAATGGAATTTATATTTGGCTGTTATTTATGATTGTCTTGTGGCGACAGTATGTCACTTTTAACATGGGAAGAAAGTGACCCACTGGTGGCGCAAGGCTTTCATAAATAAGGTCTTGAATTTCTTTGCTCTTGGTTTGTGTTCTGCTTTTTGATAATGATTGATATCAACATTTGCAAGATAGAGGATTTGTGTTTTGGGAAACGGTGATGTTTCAAAAGTGAAATTCTGTGCTTGTACATAGGTTCTGCCCTGTGTTTTTTAAATGTTAATCAAAAAACGATTTTTGGTGCAAATCAATGGAATTTTCATTTGGCCCCTATTTATGATTGCCTTGTGCAGCCGGTGCATCACTTTAAACATGGGAAATAAATGACGATCTTCTGGCGCAAGGCCTTCATAAATAAGGCCTTGAGTTTCTTCGCCCTTGGTTTGTGTTCTGCTTTTTGATAATGCTTGATATCAACATTTGCAAGGTAGAGGATTTGTATTTTGGGAAACAGTGATGTTTGAAAAGTGATATTGAGTGCTTATACATAGGTTCTGTGCAGTGTTTTTTAAATGTTATTAAAAAAACGATTTTGGGTGCAAATGAATGGTATTTTCATTTGGCCCTTATTTATGATTGCCTTGTGCAGCCGGTGCATCACTTTAAACATGGAAAATAAGTGACGCTCTTGTGGCGCAAGGCCTTCATAAATAAGGCCCTGAGTTTGTTGGCTGTTGATTTGTTTTTTGCTTTTTGATAATACTTATTATGAACATTTGCAATATTATGGATTTGTATTTTGGGACACAGTGATGTTTCAAAATTGATATTGAGTGGTTGTACATAGGTTCTGCGCAGTGTTTCATAATTGTTATTCAAAAATTGATTTTTGGTGCAATTCATTGGTATTTTCATTTGGCCCTTATTTATGATTGCCTTGTGCAGCCGGTGCATCACTTTAAACATGGGAAATAAATGACGCTCTTCTGGCGCAAGGCCTTCATAAATAAGGCCTTGAGTTTCTTTGCTCTTGGTTTGTGTTCTGCTTTTTGATAATGCTTGATATCAACATTTGCAAGGTAGAGGATTTGTATTTTGGGAAACAGTGATGTTTCAAAAGTGAAATTCTATGCTTGTACATAGGTTCTGCGCAGTGTTTCTTAAATGTTATTCAAAAATGATTTTGGGTGCAAATCAATGGTATTTTCATTTGGCCCTTATTTATGATTGCCTTGTGCAGCCGGTGCATCACTTTAAACATGGGAAATAAATGACGCTCTTCTGGCGCAAGGCCTTCATAAATAAGGCCTTGAGTTTCTTTGCTCTTGGTTTGTGTTCTGCTTTTTGATAATGCTTGATATCAACATTTGCAAGGTAGAGGATTTGTATTTTGCGAAACAGTGACGTTTCAAAAGCGATATTGAGTGCCTATACATAGGTTCTGTGCAGTGTTTTTTAAATGTTATTCAAAAAACGATTTTGGGTGTAAATGAATGGTATTTTTATTTGGCCCTTATTTATGATTGCCTTGTGCAGCCGGTGCATCACTTTAAATATGGGAAATAAGTGACGCTCTTGTGGCGCAAGGCCTTCATAAATAAGGCCCTGAGTTTGTTGGCTGTTGATTTGTTTTTTGCTTTTTGATAATACTTATTATGAACATTTGCAATATAGTGGATTTGTATTTTGGGACACAGTGATGTTTCAAAATTGATATTGAGTGGTTGTACATAGGTTCTGCGCAGTGTTTCATAAATGTTATTCAAAAATTGATTTTGGGTGCAATTCATTTGTATTTTCATTTGGCCCTTATTTATGATTGCCTTGTGCAGCCGGTGCATCACTTTAAACATGGGAAATAAATGACGCTCTTCTGGCGCAAGGCCTTCATAAATAAGGCCTTGAGGTTCTTTGCTCTTGGTTTGTGTTCTGCTTTTTGATAATGCTTGATATCAACATTTGCAAGGTAGAGGATTTGTATTTTGGGAAACAGTGACGTTTCAAAAGCGATATTGAGTGCCTATACATAGGTTCTGTGCAGTGTTTTTTAAATGTTATTCAAAAAACGATTTTGGGTGTAAATGAATGGTATTTTCATTTGGCCCTTATTTATGATTGCCTTGTGCAGCCGGTGCATCACTTTAAACATGAGAAATAAGTGACGCTCTTGAGGTGCAAGGCCTTCATAAATAAGGCCCTGAGTTTGTTGGCTGTTGATTTGTTTTTTGCTTTTTGATAATACTTATTATGAACATTTGCAAGATAGTGGATTTGTATTTTGGGACACAGTGATGTTTCAAAAGTGATATTGAGTGGTTATACATAGGTTCTGCGCAGTGTTTCATAAATGTTATTCAAAAAACGATTTTGGGTGCAATTCATTGGTATTTTCATTTGGCCCTTATTTATGATTGCCTTGTGCAGCCGGTGCATCACTTTAAACATGGGAAATAAGTGATGCTCTTGTGGCGCACGGCCTTCATAAATAAGGCCCTGAGTTTATTTGCTGTTGGTTTGTTTTTGGCTTTTTGATAATGCTTGATATCAACATTTGCAAGATAGAGGATTTGTATTTTGGGAAACAGTGATGTTTCAAAAGTGAAATTCTATGCTTGTACATAGGTTCTGCCCAGTGTTTCTTAAATGTTATTCAAAAAACGATTTTGGGTGCAAATCAATGGTATTTTCATTTGGTCCTTATTTATGATTGCATTGTGCAGCCGGTGCATCACTTTAAACATGGGAAATAAATGACGCTCTTCTGGCGCAAGGCCTTCATAAATAAGGTCTTGAGTTTCTTCGCCCTTGGTTTGTGTTCTGCATTTTGATAATGCTTGATATCAACATTTGCAAGGTAGAGGATTTGTATTTTGGGAAACAGTGACGTTTCAAAAGTGATATTGAGTGCTTATACATAGGTTCTGTGCAGTGTTTTTTAAATGTTATTCAAAAAACGATTTTAGGTGCAAATGAATGGTATTTTCATTTGGCCCTTATTTATGATTGCCTTGTGCAGCCGGTGCATCACTTTAAATATGGGAAATAAGTGACGCTCTTGTGGCGCAAGGCCTTCATAAATAAGGCCCTGAGTTTGTTGGCTGTTGATTTGTTTTTTGCTTTTTGATAATACTTATTATGAACATTTGCAATATAGTGGATTTGTATTTTGGGACACAGTGATGTTTCAAAATTGATATTGAGTGGTTGTACATAGGTTCTGCGCAGTGTTTCATAAATGTTATTCAAAAATTGATTTTGGGTGCAATTCATTGGTATTTTCATTTGGCCCTTATTTATGATTGCCTTGTGCAGCCGGTGCATCACTTTAAACATGGGAAATAAATGACGCTCTTCTGGCGCAAGGCCTTCATAAATAAGGCCTTGAGTTTCTTTGCTCTTGGTTTGTGTTCTGCTTTTTGATAATGCTTGATATCAACATTTGCAAGGTAGAGGATTTGTATTTTGGGAAACAGTGACGTTTCAAAAGCGATATTGAGTGCCTATACATAGGTTCTGTGCAGTGTTTTTTAAATGGTATTCAAAAAACGATTTTGGGTGTAAATGAATGGTATTTTCATTTGGCCCTTTTTTATGATTGCCTTGTGCAGCCGGTGCATCACTTTAAACATGGGAAATAAGTGACGCTCTTGTGGCGCAAGGCCTTCATAAATAAGGCCCTGAGTTTGTTGGCTGTTGATTTGTTTTTTGCTTTTTGATAATACTTATTATGAACATTTGCAAGATAGTGGATTTGTATTTTGGGACACAGTGATGTTTCAAAAGTGATATTGAGTGGTTATACATAGGTTCTGCGCAGTGTTTCATAAATGTTATTCAAAAAACGATTTTGGGTGCAATTCATTGGTATTTTCATTTGACCCTTATTTATGATTGCCTTGTGCAGCCGGTGCATCACTTTAAACATGGGAAATAAGTGATGCTCTTCTGGCGCAAGGCCTTCATAAATAAGGCCCTGAGTTTATTTGCTGTTGGTTTGTGTTCTGCTTTTTGATAATGCTTGATATCAACATTTGCAAGGTAGAGGATTTGTATTTTGGGAAACAGTGATGTTTCAAAAGTGAAATTCTATGCTTGTACATAGGTTCTGCGCAGTGTTTCTTAAATGTTATTCAAAAAACGATTTTGGGTGCAAATCAATGGTATTTTCATTTGGCCCTTATTTATGATTGCCTTGTGCAGCCGGTGCATCACTTTAAACATGGGAAATAAATGACGCTCTTCTGGCGCAAGGCCTTCATAAATAATGTCTTGAGTTTCTGCTCTTGGTTTGTGTTCTGCTTTTTGATAATGCTTGATATCAACATTTGCAAGGTAGAGGATTTGTATTTTGGGAAACAGTGATGTTTCAAAAGTGAAATTCTGTGCTTGTACATATATTCTGCACTGTGTTTTTAAATGTTAATCAAAAAACGATTTTGGGGGCAAATCAATGGAATTTATATTTGGCTGTTATTTATGATTGTCTTGTGGCGCCAGTATGTCACTTTTAACATGGGAAGAAAGTGACGCACTGGTGGCGCAAGGCTTTCATAAATAAGGTCTTGAGTTTCTTTGCTCTTGGTTTGTGTTCTGCTTTTTGATAATGCTTGATATCAACATTTGCAAGGTAGAGGATTTGTATTTTGGGAAACAGTGACATTTCAAAAGTGATATTGAGTGCTTATACATAGGTTCTGTGCAGTGTTTTTTAAATGTTATTCAAAAAACGATTTTGGGGGCAAATCAATGGTATTTTCATTTGGCCCTTATTTATGATTGCCTTGTACAGCCGGTGCATCACTTTATACATGGGAAATAAGTGACGCTCTTCTGGCGCAAGGCCTTCATAAATAGGGTCTTGAGTTTCTGCTCTTGGTTTGTGTTCTGCGTTTTGATAATGCTTGATATCAACATTTGCAAGGTAGAGGATTTGTATTTTGGGAAACAGTGATGTTTCAAAAGTAAAATTCTGTGCTTGTACATAGGTTCTGCCCTGTGTTTTTTAAATGTTAATCAAAAAACGATTTTGGGGGCAAATCAATGGAATTTATATTTGGCTGTTATTTATGATTGTCTTGTGGCGACAGTATGTCACTTTTAACATGGGAAGAAAGTGACCCACTGGTGGCGCAAGGCTTTCATAAATAAGGTCTTGAATTTCTTTGCTCTTGGTTTGTGTTCTGCTTTTTGATAATGCTTGATATCAACATTTGCAAGGTAGAGGATTTGTGTTTTGGGAAACGGTGATGTTTCAAAAGTGAAATTCTGTGCTTGTACATAGGTTCTGCCCTGTGTTTTTTAACCCCTTTACTGCTAAGGCAATATTACTGCTGCCATTCACTTTCCATTGAAATCAATGGAAAGTCCATGACGAGTTACCCTTGTCATTAGCGGCGAAGAGGTTAAATGTTAATCAAAAAACGATTTTTGGTGCAAATCAATGGAATTTTCATTTGGCCCCTATTTATGATTGCCTTGTGCAGCCGGTGCATCACTTTAAACATGGGAAATAAATGACGATCTTCTGGCGCAAGGCCTTCATAAATAAGGCCTTGAGTTTCTTCGTCCTTGGTTTGTGTTCTGCTTTTTGATAATGCTTGATATCAACATTTGCAAGGTAGAGGATTTGTATTTTGGGAAACAGTGATGTTTCAAAAGTGATATTGAGTGCTTATACATAGGTTCTGTGCAGTGTTTTTTAAATGTTATTAAAAAAACGATTTTGGGTGCAAATGAATGGTATTTTCATTTGGCCCTTATTTATGATTGCCTTGTGCAGCCGGTGCATCACTTTAAACATGGGAAATAAGTGACGCTCTTGTGGCGCAAGGCCTTCATAAATAAGGCCCTGAGTTTGTTGGCTGTTGATTTGTGTTTTGCTTTTTGATAATACTTATTATGAACATTTGCAATATTATGGATTTGTATTTTGGGACACAGTGATGTTTCAAAATTGATATTGAGTGGTTGTACATAGGTTCTGCGCAGTGTTTCATAATTGTTATTCAAAAATTGATTTTGGGTGCAATTCATTGGTATTTTCATTTGGCCCTTATTTATGATTGCCTTGTGCAGCCGGTGCATCACTTTAAACATGGGAAATAAATGACGCTCTTCTGGCGCAAGGCCTTCATAAATAAGGCCTTGAGTTTCTTTGCTCTTGGTTTGTGTTCTGCTTTTTGATAATGCTTGATATCAACATTTGCAAGGTAGAGGATTTGTATTTTGGGAAACAGTGATGTTTCAAAGTGATATTGAGTGCTTATACATAGGTTCTGTGCAGTGTTTTTTAAATGTTATTCAAAAACGATTTTGGGTGCAAATGAATGGTATTTTCATTTGGCCCTTATTTATGATTGCCTTGTGCAGCCGGTGCATCACTTTAAACATGGGAAATACGTGATGCTCTTGTGGCGCAAGGCCTTCATAAATAAGGCCCTGAGTTTATTTGCTGTTGGTTTGTTTTTGGCTTTTTGATAATGTTTGATATCAACATTTGCAAGATAGAGGATTTGTATTTTGGGAAACAGTGATGTTTCCAAAGTGATGTTGAGTGCTTATACATAGGTTCTGTGCATTGTTTTTTAAATGTTATTCAAAAAACGATTTTGGGTGCAAATCAATGGTATTTTCATTTGGCCCTCATTTATGATTGCCTTGTGCAGCCGGTGCATCACTTTAAACATGGGAAATAAATGACGCTCTTCTGGCGCAAGGCCTTCATAAATAAGGCCCTGAGTTTATTTGCTGTTGGTTTGTTTTTGGCTTTTTGATAATGTTTGATATCATAATTTGCAAGATAGAGGATTTGTATTTTGGGAAACAGTGACGTTTCAAAAGTGATATTGAGTGCTTATACATAGGTTCTGTGCAGTGTTTTTTAAATGTTATTCAAAAAACGATTTTGGGTGCAATTCATTGGTATTTTCATTTGGCCCTTATTTATGATTGCCTTGTGCAGCCGGTGCATCACTTTAAACATGGGAAATAAGTGATTCTCTTGTGGCGCACGGCCTTCATAAATAAGGCCCTGAGTTTATTTGCTGTTGGTTTGTTTTTGGCTTTTTGATAATGCTTGATATCAACATTTACAAGATAGAGGATTTGTATTTTGGGAAACAGTGATGTTTCAAAAGTGAAATTCTATGCTTGTACATAGGTTCTGCGCAGTGATTCTTAAATGTTATTCAAAAAACGATTTTGGGTGCAAATCAATGGTATTTTCATTTGGCCCTTATTTATGATTGCCTTGTGCAGCCGGTGCATCACTTTAAACATGGGAAATAAATGACGCTCTTCTGGCGCAAGGCCTTCATAAATAAGGCCTTGAGTTTCTTTGCCCTTTGTTGTTGTTCTGCTTTTTGATAATGCTTGATATCAACATTTGCAAGGTAGAGGATTTGTATTTTGGGAAACAGTGACGTTTCAAAAGTGATATTGAGTGCTTATACATAGGTTCTGTGCAGTGTTTTTTAAATGTTATTCAAAAAACGATTTTGGGTGCAAATGAATGGTATTTTCATTTGGCCCTTATTTATGATTGCCTTGTGCAGCCGGTGCATCACTTTAAACATGGGAAATAAGAGACGCTCTTGTGGCGCAAGGCCTTCATAAATAATGCCCTGAGTTTGTTGGCTGTTGATTTGTTTTTTGCTTTTTGATAATACTTATTATGAACATTTGCAATATAGTGGATTTATATTTTGGGACACAGTGATGTTTCAAAATTGATATTGAGTGGTTGTACATAGGTTCTGCGCAGTGTTTCATAAATGTTATTCAAAAATCGATTTTGGGTGCAAATCAATGGTATTTTCATTTGGCCCTTATTTATGATTGCCTTGTGCAGCCGGTGCATCACTTTAAACATGGGAAATAAATGACGCTCTTCTGGCACAAGGCCTTCATAAATAAGGCCTTGAGTTTCTTTGCTCTTGGGTTGTGTTCTGCTTTTTGATAATGCTTGATATCAACATTTGCAAGGTAGAGGATTTGTATTTTGGGAAACAGTGACGTTTCAAAAGTGATATTGAGCGCTTATACATAGGTTCTGTGCAGTGTTTTTTAAATGTTATTCAAAAAACGATTTTGGGTGCAAATGAATGGTATTTTCATTTGGGCCTTATTTATGATTGCCTTGTGCAGCCGGTGCATCACTTTAAACATGGGAAATAAGTGATGCTCTTGTGGCGCAAGGCCTTCATAAATAAGGCCCTGAGTTTGTTGGCTGTTGATTTGTTTTTTGCTTTTTGATAATACTTATTATGAACATTTGCAATATAGTGGATTTGTATTTTGGGACACAGTGATGTTTCAAAATTGATATTGAGTGGTTGTACATAGGTTCTGCGCAGTGTTTCATAAATGTTATTCAAAAATTGATTTTGGGTGCAATTCATTTGTATTTTCATTTGGCCCTTATTTATGATTGCCTTGTGCAGCCGGTGCATCACTTTAAACATGGGAAATAAATGACGCTCTTCTGGCGCAAGGCCTTCATAAATAAGGCCTTGAGGTTCTTTGCTCTTGGTTTGTGTTCTGCTTTTTGATAATGCTTGATATCAACATTTGCAAGGTAGAGGATTTGTATTTTGGGAAACAGTGACGTTTCAAAAGCGATATTGAGTGCCTATACATAGGTTCTGTGCAGTGTTTTTTAAATGTTATTCAAAAAACGATTTTGGGTGTAAATGAATGGTATTTTCATTTGGCCCTTATTTATGATTGCCTTGTGCAGCCGGTGCATCACTTTAAACATGAGAAATAAGTGACGCTCTTGAGGTGCAAGGCCTTCATAAATAAGGCCCTGAGTTTGTTGGCTGTTGATTTGTTTTTTGCTTTTTGATAATACTTATTATGAACATTTGCAAGATAGTGGATTTGTATTTTGGGACACAGTGATGTTTCAAAAGTGATATTGAGTGGTTATACATAGGTTCTGCGCAGTGTTTCATAAATGTTATTCAAAAAACGATTTTGGGTGCAATTCATTGGTATTTTCATTTGGCCCTTATTTATGATTGCCTTGTGCAGCCGGTGCATCACTTTAAACATGGGAAATAAGTGATGCTCTTGTGGCGCACGGCCTTCATAAATAAGGCCCTGAGTTTATTTGCTGTTGGTTTGTTTTTGGCTTTTTGATAATGCTTGATATCAACATTTGCAAGATAGAGGATTTGTATTTTGGGAAACAGTGATGTTTCAAAAGTGAAATTCTATGCTTGCACATAGGTTCTGCGCAGTGTTTCTTAAATGTTATTCAAAAAACGATTTTGGGTGCAAATCAATGGTATTTTCATTTGGCCCTTATTTATGATTGCCTTGTGCAGCCGGTGCATCACTTTAAACATGGGAAATAAATGACGCTCTTCTGGCGCAAGGCCTTCATAAATAATGTCTTGAGTTTCTGCTCTTGGTTTGTATTCTGCGTTTTGATAATGCTTGATATCAACATTTGCAAGGTAGAGGATTTGTATTTTGGGAAACAGTGATGTTTCAAAAGTGAAATTCTGTGCTTGTACATATATTCTGCACTGTGTTTTTAAATGTTAATCAAAAAACGATTTTGGGGGCAAATCAATGGAATTTATATTTGGCTGTTATTTATGATTGTCTTGTGGCGCCAGTATGTCACTTTTAACATGGGAAGAAAGGGACGCACTGGTGGCGCAAGGCTTTCATAAATAACGTCTTGAGTTTCTTTGCTCTTGGTTTGTGTTCTGCTTTTTGATAATGCTTGATATCAACATTTGCAAGGTAGAGGATTTGTATTTTGGGAAACAGTGACGTTTCAAAAGTGAAATTCTATGCTTGCACATAGGTTCTGCGCAGTGTTTCTTAAATGTTATTCAAAAAACGATTTTGGGTGCAAATCAATGGTATTTTCATTTGGCCCTTATTTATGATTGCCTTGTGCAGCCGGTGCATCACTTTAAACATGGGAAATAAATGACGCTCTTCTGGTGCAAGGCCTTCATAAATAAGGTCTTGAGTTTCTGCTCTTGGTTTGTGTTCTGCGTTTTGATAATGCTTGATATCAACATTTGCAAGGTAGAGGATTTGTATTTTGGGAAACAGTGATGTTTCAAAAGTAAAATTCTGTGCTTGTACATAGGTTCTGCCCTGTGTTTTTTAAATGTTAATCAAAAAACGATTTTGGGGGCAAATCAATGGAATTTATATTTGGCTGTTATTTATGATTGTCTTGTGGCGACAGTATGTCACTTTTAACATGGGAAGAAAGTGACCCACTGGTGGCGCAAGGCTTTCATAAATAAGGTCTTGAATTTCTTTGCTCTTGGTTTGTGTTCTGCTTTTTGATAATGCTTGATATCAACATTTGCAAGGTAGAGGATTTGTATTTTGGGAAACAGTGATGTTTCAAAAGTGAAATTCTATGCTTGTACATAGGTTCTGCGCAGTGTTTCTTAAATGTTATTCAAAAAACGATTTTGGGTGCAAATCAATGGTATTTTCATTTGGCCCTTATTTATGATTGCCTTGTGCAGCCGGTGCATCACTTTAAACATGGGAAATAAATGACGCTCTTCTGGCGCAAGGCCTTCATAAATAAGGCCTTGAGTTTCTTTGCTCTTGGTTTGTGTTCTGCTTTTTGATAATGCTTGATATCAACATTTGCAAGGTAGAGGATTTGTATTTTGCGAAACAGTGACGTTTCAAAAGCGATATTGAGTGCCTATACATAGGTTCTGTGCAGTGTTTTTTAAATGTTATTCAAAAAACGATTTTGGGTGTAAATGAATGGTATTTTTATTTGGCCCTTATTTATGATTGCCTTGTGCAGCCGGTGCATCACTTTAAATATGGGAAATAAGTGACGCTCTTGTGGCGCAAGGCCTTCATAAATAAGGCCCTGAGTTTGTTGGCTGTTGATTTGTTTTTTGCTTTTTGATAATACTTATTATGAACATTTGCAATATAGTGGATTTGTATTTTGGGACACAGTGATGTTTCAAAATTGATATTGAGTGGTTGTACATAGGTTCTGCGCAGTGTTTCATAAATGTTATTCAAAAATTGATTTTGGGTGCAATTCATTTGTATTTTCATTTGGCCCTTATTTATGATTGCCTTGTGCAGCCGGTGCATCACTTTAAACATGGGAAATAAATGACGCTCTTCTGGCGCAAGGCCTTCATAAATAAGGCCTTGAGGTTCTTTGCTCTTGGTTTGTGTTCTGCTTTTTGATAATGCTTGATATCAACATTTGCAAGGTAGAGGATTTGTATTTTGGGAAACAGTGACGTTTCAAAAGCGATATTGAGTGCCTATACATAGGTTCTGTGCAGTGTTTTTTAAATGTTATTCAAAAAACGATTTTGGGTGTAAATGAATGGTATTTTCATTTGGCCCTTATTTATGATTGCCTTGTGCAGCCGGTGCATCACTTTAAACATGAGAAATAAGTGACGCTCTTGAGGTGCAAGGCCTTCATAAATAAGGCCCTGAGTTTGTTGGCTGTTGATTTGTTTTTTGCTTTTTGATAATACTTATTATGAACATTTGCAAGATAGTGGATTTGTATTTTGGGACACAGTGATGTTTCAAAAGTGATATTGAGTGGTTATACATAGGTTCTGCGCAGTGTTTCATAAATGTTATTCAAAAAACGATTTTGGGTGCAATTCATTGGTATTTTCATTTGGCCCTTATTTATGATTGCCTTGTGCAGCCGGTGCATCACTTTAAACATGGGAAATAAGTGATGCTCTTGTGGCGCACGGCCTTCATAAATAAGGCCCTGAGTTTATTTGCTGTTGGTTTGTTTTTGGCTTTTTGATAATGCTTGATATCAACATTTGCAAGATAGAGGATTTGTATTTTGGGAAACAGTGATGTTTCAAAAGTGAAATTCTATGCTTGTACATAGGTTCTGCCCAGTGTTTCTTAAATGTTATTCAAAAAACGATTTTGGGTGCAAATCAATGGTATTTTCATTTGGTCCTTATTTATGATTGCATTGTGCAGCCGGTGCATCACTTTAAACATGGGAAATAAATGACGCTCTTCTGGCGCAAGGCCTTCATAAATAAGGTCTTGAGTTTCTTCGCCCTTGGTTTGTGTTCTGCATTTTGATAATGCTTGATATCAACATTTGCAAGGTAGAGGATTTGTATTTTGGGAAACAGTGACGTTTCAAAAGTGATATTGAGTGCTTATACATAGGTTCTGTGCAGTGTTTTTTAAATGTTATTCAAAAAACGATTTTAGGTGCAAATGAATGGTATTTTCATTTGGCCCTTATTTATGATTGCCTTGTGCAGCCGGTGCATCACTTTAAATATGGGAAATAAGTGACGCTCTTGTGGCGCAAGGCCTTCATAAATAAGGCCCTGAGTTTGTTGGCTGTTGATTTGTTTTTTGCTTTTTGATAATACTTATTATGAACATTTGCAATATAGTGGATTTGTATTTTGGGACACAGTGATGTTTCAAAATTGATATTGAGTGGTTGTACATAGGTTCTGCGCAGTGTTTCATAAATGTTATTCAAAAATTGATTTTGGGTGCAATTCATTGGTATTTTCATTTGGCCCTTATTTATGATTGCCTTGTGCAGCCGGTGCATCACTTTAAACATGGGAAATAAATGACGCTCTTCTGGCGCAAGGCCTTCATAAATAAGGCCTTGAGTTTCTTTGCTCTTGGTTTGTGTTCTGCTTTTTGATAATGCTTGATATCAACATTTGCAAGGTAGAGGATTTGTATTTTGGGAAACAGTGACGTTTCAAAAGCGATATTGAGTGCCTATACATAGGTTCTGTGCAGTGTTTTTTAAATGGTATTCAAAAAACGATTTTGGGTGTAAATGAATGGTATTTTCATTTGGCCCTTTTTTATGATTGCCTTGTGCAGCCGGTGCATCACTTTAAACATGGGAAATAAGTGACGCTCTTGTGGCGCAAGGCCTTCATAAATAAGGCCCTGAGTTTGTTGGCTGTTGATTTGTTTTTTGCTTTTTGATAATACTTATTATGAACATTTGCAAGATAGTGGATTTGTATTTTGGGACACAGTGATGTTTCAAAAGTGATATTGAGTGGTTATACATAGGTTCTGCGCAGTGTTTCATAAATGTTATTCAAAAAACGATTTTGGGTGCAATTCATTGGTATTTTCATTTGACCCTTATTTATGATTGCCTTGTGCAGCCGGTGCATCACTTTAAACATGGGAAATAAGTGATGCTCTTCTGGCGCAAGGCCTTCATAAATAAGGCCCTGAGTTTATTTGCTGTTGGTTTGTGTTCTGCTTTTTGATAATGCTTGATATCAACATTTGCAAGGTAGAGGATTTGTATTTTGGGAAACAGTGATGTTTCAAAAGTGAAATTCTATGCTTGTACATAGGTTCTGCGCAGTGTTTCTTAAATGTTATTCAAAAAACGATTTTGGGTGCAAATCAATGGTATTTTCATTTGGCCCTTATTTATGATTGCCTTGTGCAGCCGGTGCATCACTTTAAACATGGGAAATAAATGACGCTCTTCTGGCGCAAGGCCTTCATAAATAATGTCTTGAGTTTCTGCTCTTGGTTTGTGTTCTGCTTTTTGATAATGCTTGATATCAACATTTGCAAGGTAGAGGATTTGTATTTTGGGAAACAGTGATGTTTCAAAAGTGAAATTCTGTGCTTGTACATATATTCTGCACTGTGTTTTTAAATGTTAATCAAAAAACGATTTTGGGGGCAAATCAATGGAATTTATATTTGGCTGTTATTTATGATTGTCTTGTGGCGCCAGTATGTCACTTTTAACATGGGAAGAAAGTGACGCACTGGTGGCGCAAGGCTTTCATAAATAAGGTCTTGAGTTTCTTTGCTCTTGGTTTGTGTTCTGCTTTTTGATAATGCTTGATATCAACATTTGCAAGGTAGAGGATTTGTATTTTGGGAAACAGTGACATTTCAAAAGTGATATTGAGTGCTTATACATAGGTTCTGTGCAGTGTTTTTTAAATGTTATTCAAAAAACGATTTTGGGGGCAAATCAATGGTATTTTCATTTGGCCCTTATTTATGATTGCCTTGTACAGCCGGTGCATCACTTTATACATGGGAAATAAGTGACGCTCTTCTGGCGCAAGGCCTTCATAAATAGGGTCTTGAGTTTCTGCTCTTGGTTTGTGTTCTGCGTTTTGATAATGCTTGATATCAACATTTGCAAGGTAGAGGATTTGTATTTTGGGAAACAGTGATGTTTCAAAAGTAAAATTCTGTGCTTGTACATAGGTTCTGCCCTGTGTTTTTTAAATGTTAATCAAAAAACGATTTTGGGGGCAAATCAATGGAATTTATATTTGGCTGTTATTTATGATTGTCTTGTGGCGACAGTATGTCACTTTTAACATGGGAAGAAAGTGACCCACTGGTGGCGCAAGGCTTTCATAAATAAGGTCTTGAATTTCTTTGCTCTTGGTTTGTGTTCTGCTTTTTGATAATGCTTGATATCAACATTTGCAAGGTAGAGGATTTGTGTTTTGGGAAACGGTGATGTTTCAAAAGTGAAATTCTGTGCTTGTACATAGGTTCTGCCCTGTGTTTTTTAAATGTTAATCAAAAAACGATTTTTGGTGCAAATCAATGGAATTTTCATTTGGCCCCTATTTATGATTGCCTTGTGCAGCCGATGCATCACTTTAAACATGGGAAATAAATGACGATCTTCTGGCGCAAGGCCTTCATAAATAAGGCCTTGAGTTTCTTCGTCCTTGGTTTGTGTTCTGCTTTTTGATAATGCTTGATATCAACATTTGCAAGGTAGAGGATTTGTATTTTGGGAAACAGTGATGTTTCAAAAGTGATATTGAGTGCTTATACATAGGTTCTGTGCAGTGTTTTTTAAATGTTATTAAAAAAACGATTTTGGGTGCAAATGAATGGTATTTTCATTTGGCCCTTATTTATGATTGCCTTGTGCAGCCGGTGCATCACTTTAAACATGGGAAATAAGTGACGCTCTTGTGGCGCAAGGCCTTCATAAATAAGGCCCTGAGGTTGTTGGCTGTTGATTTGTGTTTTGCTTTTTGATAATACTTATTATGAACATTTGCAATATTATGGATTTGTATTTTGGGACACAGTGATGTTTCAAAATTGATATTGAGTGGTTGTACATAGGTTCTGCGCAGTGTTTCATAATTGTTATTCAAAAATTGATTTTGGGTGCAATTCATTGGTATTTTCATTTGGCCCTTATTTATGATTGCCTTGTGCAGCCGGTGCATCACTTTAAACATGGGAAATAAATCACGCTCTTCTGGCGCAAGGCCTTCATAAATAAGGCCTTGAGTTTCTTTGCTCTTGGTTTGTGTTCTGCTTTTTGATAATGCTTGATATCAACATTTGCAAGGTAGAGGATTTGTATTTTGGGAAACAGTGATGTTTCAAAGTGATATTGAGTGCTTATACATAGGTTCTGTGCAGTGTTTTTTAAATGTTATTCAAAAACGATTTTGGGTGCAAATGAATGGTATTTTCATTTGGCCCTTATTTATGATTGCCTTGTGCAGCCGGTGCATCACTTTAAACATGGGAAATACGTGATGCTCTTGTGGCGCAAGGCCTTCATAAATAAGGCCCTGAGTTTATTTGCTGTTGGTTTGTTTTTGGCTTTTTGATAATGTTTGATATCAACATTTGCAAGATAGAGGATTTGTATTTTGGGAAACAGTGATGTTTCCAAAGTGATGTTGAGTGCTTATACATAGGTTCTGTGCATTGTTTTTTAAATGTTATTCAAAAAACGATTTTGGGTGCAAATCAATGGTATTTTCATTTGGCCCTCATTTATGATTGCCTTGTGCAGCCGGTGCATCACTTTAAACATGGGAAATAAATGACGCTCTTCTGGCGCAAGGCCTTCATAAATAAGGCCCTGAGTTTATTTGCTGTTGGTTTGTTTTTGGCTTTTTGATAATGTTTGATATCATAATTTGCAAGATAGAGGATTTGTATTTTGGGAAACAGTGACGTTTCAAAAGTGATATTGAGTGCTTATACATAGGTTCTGTGCAGTGTTTTTTAAATGTTATTCAAAAAACGATTTTGGGTGCAATTCATTGGTATTTTCATTTGGCCCTTATTTATGATTGCCTTGTGCAGCCGGTGCATCACTTTAAACATGGGAAATAAGTGATGCTCTTGTGGCGCACGGCCTTCATAAATAAGGCCCTGAGTTTATTTGCTGTTGGTTTGTTTTTGGCTTTTTGATAATGCTTGATATCAACATTTGCAAGATAGAGGATTTGTATTTTGGGAAACAGTGATGTTTCAAAAGTGAAATTCTATGCTTGTACATAGGTTCTGCGCAGTGATTCTTAAATGTTATTCAAAAAACGATTTTGGGTGCAAATCAATGGTATTTTCATTTGGCCCTTATTTATGATTGCCTTGTGCAGCCGGTGCATCACTTTAAACATGGGAAATAAATGACGCTCTTCTGGCGCAAGGCCTTCATAAATAAGGCCTTGAGTTTCTTTGCCCTTTGTTGTTGTTCTGCTTTTTGATAATGCTTGATATCAACATTTGCAAGGTAGAGGATTTGTATTTTGGGAAACAGTGACGTTTCAAAAGTGATATTGAGTGCTTATACATAGGTTCTGTGCAGTGTTTTTTAAATGTTATTCAAAAAACGATTTTGGGTGCAAATGAATGGTATTTTCATTTGGCCCTTATTTATGATTGCCTTGTGCAGCCGGTGCATCACTTTAAACATGGGAAATAAGAGACGCTCTTGTGGCGCAAGGCCTTCATAAATAATGCCCTGAGTTTGTTGGCTGTTGATTTGTTTTTTGCTTTTTGATAATACTTATTATGAACATTTGCAATATAGTGGATTTATATTTTGGGACACAGTGATGTTTCAAAATTGATATTGAGTGGTTGTACATAGGTTCTGCGCAGTGTTTCATAAATGTTATTCAAAAAACGATTTTGGGTGCAATTCATTGGTATTTTCATTTGGCCCTCTTTATGATTGCCTTGTGCAGCCGGTGCATCACTTTAAACATGGCAAATAAGTGATGCTCTTGTGGCGCACGGCCTTCATAAATAAGGCCCTGAGTTTATTTGCTGTTGGTTTGTTTTTGGCATTTTGATAATGCTTGATATCAACATTTGCAAGATAGAGGATTTGTATTTTGGGAAACAGTGATGTTTCAAAAGTGAAATTCTATGCTTGTACATAGGTTCTGCGCAGTGTTTCTTAAATGTTATTCAAAAATCGATTTTGGGTGCAAATCAATGGTATTTTCATTTGGCCCTTATTTATGATTGCCTTGTGCAGCCGGTGCATCACTTTAAACATGGGAAATAAATGACGCTCTTCTGGCACAAGGCCTTCATAAATAAGGCCTTGAGTTTCTTTGCTCTTGGGTTGTGTTCTGCTTTTTGATAATGCTTGATATCAACATTTGCAAGGTAGAGGATTTGTATTTTGGGAAACAGTGACGTTTCAAAAGTGATATTGAGCGCTTATACATAGGTTCTGTGCAGTGTTTTTTAAATGTTATTCAAAAAACGATTTTGGGTGCAAATGAATGGTATTTTCATTTGGGCCTTATTTATGATTGCCTTGTGCAGCCGGTGCATCACTTTAAACATGGGAAATAAGTGATGCTCTTGTGGCGCAAGGCCTTCATAAATAAGGCCCTGAGTTTATTTGCTGTTGGTTTGTTTTTGGCTTTTTGATAATGTTTGATATCAACATTTGCAAGGTAGAGGATTTGTATTTTGGGAAACAGTGATGTTTCAAAGTGATATTGAGTGCTTATACATAGGTTCTGTGCAGTGTTTTTTAAATGTTATTCAAAAACGATTTTGGGTGCAAATGAATGGTATTTTCATTTGGCCCTTATTTATGATTGCCTTGTGCAGCCGGTGCATCACTTTAAACATGGGAAATACGTGATGCTCTTGTGGCGCAAGGCCTTCATAAATAAGGCCCTGAGTTTATTTGCTGTTGGTTTGTTTTTGGCTTTTTGATAATGTTTGATATCAACATTTGCAAGATAGAGGATTTGTATTTTGGGAAACAGTGATGTTTACAAAGTGATGTTGAGTGCTTATACATAGGTTCTGTGCAGTGTTTTTTAAATGTTATTCAAAAAACGATTTTGGGTGCAAATCAATGGTATTTTCATTTGGCCCTCATTTATGATTGCCTTGTGCAGCCGGTGCATCACTTTAAACATGGGAAATAAATGACGCTCTTCTGGCGCAAGGCCTTCATAAATAAGGCCCTGAGTTTATTTGCTGTTGGTTTGTTTTTGGCTTTTTGATAATGTTTGATATCATAATTTGCAAGATAGAGGATTTGTATTTTGGGAAACAGTGACGTTTCAAAAGTGATATTGAGTGCTTATACATAGGTTCTGTGCAGTGTTTTTTAAATGTTATTCAAAAAACGATTTTGGGTGCAATTCATTGGTATTTTCATTTGGCCCTTATTTATGATTGCCTTGTGCAGCCGGTGCATCACTTTAAACATGGGAAATAAGTGATGCTCTTGTGGCGCACGGCCTTCATAAATAAGGCCCTGAGTTTATTTGCTGTTGGTTTGTTTTTGGCTTTTTGATAATGCTTGATATCAACATTTGCAAGATAGAGGATTTGTATTTTGGGAAACAGTGATGTTTCAAAGTGATATTGAGTGCTTATACATAGGTTCTGTGCAGTGTTTTTTAAATGTTATTCAAAAACGATTTTGGGTGCAAATGAATGGTATTTTCATTTGGCCCTTATTTATGATTGCCTTGTGCAGCCGGTGCATCACTTTAAACATGGGAAATACGTGATGCTCTTGTGGCGCAAGGCCTTCATAAATAATGCCCTGAGTTTGTTGCCTGTTGATTTGTTTTTTGCTTTTTGATAATACTTATTATGAACATTTGCAATATAGTGGATTTATATTTTGGGACACAGTGATGTTTCAAAATTGATATTGAGTGGTTGTACATAGGTTCTGCGCAGTGTTTCATAAATGTTATTCAAAAAACGATTTTGGGTGCAATTCATTGGTATTTTCATTTGGCCCTCTTCATGATTGCCTTGTGCAGCCGGTGCATCACTTTAAACATGGCAAATAAGTGATGCTCTTGTGGCGCACGGCCTTCATAAATAAGGCCCTGAGTTTATTTGCCGTTGGTTTGTTTTTGGCATTTTGATAATGCTTGATATCAACATTTGCAAGATAGAGGATTTGTATTTTGGGAAACAGTGATGTTTCAAAAGTGAAATTCTATGCTTGTACATAGGTTCTGCGCAGTGATTCTTAAATGTTATTCAAAAAACGATTTTGGGTGCAAATCAATGGTATTTTCATTTGGCCCTTATTTATGATTGCCTTGTGCAGCCGGTGCATCACTTTAAACATGGGAAATAAATGACGCTCTTCTGGCGCAAGGCCTTCATAAATAAGGCCTTGAGTTTCTTTGCCCTTTGTTGTTGTTCTGCTTTTTGATAATGCTTGATATCAACATTTGCAAGGTAGAGGATTTGTATTTTGGGAAACAGTGACGTTTCAAAAGTGATATTGAGTGCTTATACATAGGTTCTGTGCAGTGTTTTTTAAATGTTATTCAAAAAACGATTTTGGGTGCAAATGAATGGTATTTTCATTTGGCCCTTATTTATGATTGCCTTGTGCAGCCGGTGCATCACTTTAAACATGGGAAATAAGAGACGCTCTTGTGGCGCAAGGCCTTCATAAATAATGCCCTGAGTTTGTTGGCTGTTGATTTGTTTTTTGCTTTTTGATAATACTTATTATGAACATTTGCAATATAGTGGATTTATATTTTGGGACACAGTGATGTTTCAAAATTGATATTGAGTGGTTGTACATAGGTTCTGCGCAGTGTTTCATAAATGTTATTCAAAAAACGATTTTGGGTGCAATTCATTGGTATTTTCATTTGGCCCTCTTTATGATTGCCTTGTGCAGCCGGTGCATCACTTTAAACATGGCAAATAAGTGATGCTCTTGTGGCGCACGGCCTTCATAAATAAGGCCCTGAGTTTATTTGCCGTTGGTTTGTTTTTGGCATTTTGATAATGCTTGATATCAACATTTGCAAGATAGAGGATTTGTATTTTGGGAAACAGTGATGTTTCAAAAGTGAAATTCTATGCGTGTACATAGGTTCTGCGCAGTGTTTCTTAAATGTTATTCAAAAAACGATTTTGGGTGCAAATCAATGGTATTTTCATTTGGCCCTTATTTATGATTGCCTTGTGCAGCCGGTGCATCACTTTAAACATGGGAAATAAATGACGCTCTTCTGGCACAAGGCCTTCATAAATAAGGCCTTGAGTTTCTTTGCTCTTGGGTTGTGTTCTGCTTTTTGATAATGCTTGATATCAACATTTGCAAGGTAGAGGATTTGTATTTTGGGAAACAGTGATGTTTCAAAAGTGATATTGAGCGCTTATACATAGGTTCTGTGCAGTGTTTTTTAAATGTTATTCAAAAAACGATTTTGGGTGCAAATGAATGGTATTTTCATTTGGGCCTTATTTATGATTGCCTTGTGCAGCCGGTGCATCACTTTAAACATGGGAAATAAGTGATGCTCTTGTGGCGCACTGCCTTCATAAATAAGGCCCTGAGTTTATTTGCTGTTGGTTTGTTTTTGGCTTTTTGATAATGTTTGATATCATAATTTGCAAGATAGAGGATTTGTATTTTGGGAAACAGTGACGTTTCAAAAGTGATATTGAGTGCTTATACATAGGTTCTGTGCAGTGTTTTTTTAATGTTATTCAAAAAACGATTTTGGGTGCAATTCATTGGTATTTTCATTTGGCCCTTATTTATGATTGCCTTGTGCAGCCGGTGCATCACTTTAAACATGGGAAATAAGTGATGCTCTTGTGGCGCACGGCCTTCATAAATAAGGCCCTGAGTTTATTTGCTGTTGGTTTGTTTTTGGCTTTTTGATAATGCTTGATACCAACATTTGCAAGATAGAGGATTTGTATTTTGGGAAACAGTGATGTTTCAAAAGTGAAATTCTATGCTTGTACATAGGTTCTGCGCAGTGTTTCTTAAATGTTATTCAAAAAACGATTTTGGGTGCAAATCAATGGTATTTTCATTTGGCCCTTATTTATGATTGCCTTGTGCAGCCGGTGCATCACTTTAAACATGGGAAATAAATGACGCTCTTCTGGCGCAAGGCCTTCATAAATAAGGCCTTGAGTTTCTTTGCCCTTTGTTGTTGTTCTGCTTTTTGATAATGCTTGATATCAACATTTGCAAGGTAGAGGATTTGTATTTTGGGAAACAGTGACGTTTCAAAAGTGATATTGAGTGCTTATACATAGGTTCTGTGCAGTGTTTTTTAAATGTTATTCAAAAAACGATTTTGGGTGCAAATGAATGGTATTTTCATTTGGCCCTTATTTATGATTGCCTTGTGCAGCCGGTGCATCACTTTAAACATGGGAAATAAGAGACGCTCTTGTGGCGCAAGGCCTTCATAAATAATGCCCTGAGTTTGTTGGCTGTTGATTTGTTTTTTGCTTTTTGATAATACTTATTATGAACATTTGCAATATAGTGGATTTATATTTTGGGACACAGTGATGTTTCAAAATTGATATTGAGTGGTTGTACATAGGTTCTGCGCAGTGTTTCATAAATGTTATTCAAAAAACGATTTTGGGTGCAATTCATTGGTATTTTCATTTGGCCCTCTTTATGATTGCCTTGTGCAGCCGGTGCATCACTTTAAACATGGCAAATAAGTGATGCTCTTGTGGCGCACGGCCTTCATAAATAAGGCCCTGAGTTTATTTGCCGTTGGTTTGTTTTTGGCATTTTGATAATGCTTGATATCAACATTTGCAAGATAGAGGATTTGTATTTTGGGAAACAGTGATGTTTCAAAAGTGAAATTCTATGCGTGTACATAGGTTCTGCGCAGTGTTTCTTAAATGTTATTCAAAAAACGATTTTGGGTGCAAATCAATGGTATTTTCATTTGGCCCTTATTTATGATTGCCTTGTGCAGCCGGTGCATCACTTTAAACATGGGAAATAAATGACGCTCTTCTGGCACAAGGCCTTCATAAATAAGGCCTTGAGTTTCTTTGCTCTTGGGTTGTGTTCTGCTTTTTGATAATGCTTGATATCAACATTTGCAAGGTAGAGGATTTGTATTTTGGGAAACAGTGATGTTTCAAAAGTGATATTGAGCGCTTATACATAGGTTCTGTGCAGTGTTTTTTAAATGTTATTCAAAAAACGATTTTGGGTGCAAATGAATGGTATTTTCATTTGGGCCTTATTTATGATTGCCTTGTGCAGCCGGTGCATCACTTTAAACATGGGAAATAAGTGATGCTCTTGTGGCGCACTGCCTTCATAAATAAGGCCCTGAGTTTATTTGCTGTTGGTTTGTTTTTGGCTTTTTGATAATGTTTGATATCATAATTTGCAAGATAGAGGATTTGTATTTTGGGAAACAGTGACGTTTCAAAAGTGATATTGAGTGCTTATACATAGGTTCTGTGCAGTGTTTTTTTAATGTTATTCAAAAAACGATTTTGGGTGCAATTCATTGGTATTTTCATTTGGCCCTTATTTATGATTGCCTTGTGCAGCCGGTGCATCACTTTAAACATGGGAAATAAGTGATGCTCTTGTGGCGCACGGCCTTCATAAATAAGGCCCTGAGTTTATTTGCTGTTGGTTTGTTTTTGGCTTTTTGATAATGCTTGATACCAACATTTGCAAGATAGAGGATTTGTATTTTGGGAAACAGTGATGTTTCAAAAGTGAAATTCTATGCTTGTACATAGGTTCTGCGCAGTGTTTCTTAAATGTTATTCAAAAAACGATTTTGGGTGCAAATCAATGGTATTTTCATTTGGCCCTTATTTATGATTGCCTTGTGCAGCCGGTGCATCACTTTAAACATGGGAAATAAATGACGCTCTTCTGGCGCAAGGCCTTCATAAATAAGGCCTTGAGTTTCTTTGCTCTTGGGTTGTGTTCTGCTTTTTGATAATGCTTGATATCAACATTTGCAAGGTAGAGGATTTGTATTTTGGGAAACAGTGATGTTTCAAAAGTGATATTGAGTGCTTATACATAGGTTCTGTGCAGTGTTTTTTAAATGTTATTCAAAAAACGATTTTGGGTGCAAATGAATGTTATTTTCATTTGGCCCTTATTTATGATTGCCTTGTGCAGCCGGTGCATCACTTTAAACATGGGAAATACGTGATGCTCTTGTGGCGCAAGGCCTTCATAAATAAGGCCCTGAGTTTATTTGCTGTTGGTTTGTTTTTGGCTTTTTGATAATGCTTGATATCAACATTTGCAAGATAGAGGATTTGTATTTTGGGAAACAGTGATGTTTCAAAAGTGAAATTCTATGCTTGTACATAGGTTCTGCGCAGTGTTTCTTAAATGTTATTAATAAAACGATTTTGGGTGCAAATCAATGGTATTTTCATTTGGCCCTTATTTATGATTGCCTTGTGCAGCCGGTGCATCACTTTAAACATGGGAAATAAATGATGCTTTTCTGGCGCAAGGCCTTCATAAATAAGGCCTTGAGTTTCTTTGCTCTTGGGTTGTGTTCTGCTTTTTGATAATGCTTGATATCAACATTTGCAAGGTAGAGGATTTGTATTTTGGCAAACAGTGACGTTTCAAAAGTGATATTGAGCGCTTATACATAGGTTCTGGCAGTGTTTTTTAAATGTTATTCAAAAAACGATTTTGGGTGCAAATGAATGGTATTTTTATTTGGCCCTTATTTATGATTGCCTTGTGCAGCCGGTGCATCACTTTAAACATGGGAAATAAGTGATGCTCTTGTGGCGCAAGGCCTTCATAAATAAGGCCCTGAGTTTATTTGCTGTTGGTTTGTTTTTGGCTTTTTGATAATGTTTGATATCATAATTTGCAAGATAGAGGATTTGTATTTTGGGAAACAGTGATGTTTCAAAAGTGATATTGAGTGCTTATACATAGGTTCTGTGCAGTGTTTTTTAAATGTTATTGAAAAAACGATTTTGGGTGCAAATCAATGGTATTTTCATTTGGCCCTTATTTATGATTGCCTTGTGCAGCCGGTGCATCACTTTAAAAATGGAAAATAAATGACGCTCTTCTGGCGCAAGGCCTTCATAAATAAGGCCTTGAGTTTCTTTGCTCTTGGTTTGTGTTCTGCTTTTTGATAATGCTTGATATCAACATTTGCAAGGTAGAGGATTTGTATTTTGGGAAACAGTGACGTTTCAAAAGCGATATTGAGTTCTTATACATAGGTTCTGTGCAGTGTTTTTTAAATGTTATTCAAAAAACGATTTTGGGTGCAAATTAATGGTATTTTCATTTGGCCCTTTTTTATGATTGCCTTGTACAGCCGGTGCATCACTTTAAACATGGGAAATAAGTGACGCTCTTGTGGCGCAAGGCCTTCATAAATAAGGCCCTGAGTTTGTTGGCTGTTGATTTGTTTTTTGCTTTTTGATAATACTTATTATGAACATTTGCAAGATAGTGGATTTGTATTTTGGGACACAGTGATGTTTCAAAAGTGATATTGAGTGGTTGTACATAGGTTCTGCGCAGTGTTTCATAAATGTTATTCAAAAAACGATTTTGGGTGCAATTCATTGGTATTTTCATTTGGCCCTTATTTATGATTGCCTTGTGCAGCCGGTGCATCACTTTAAACATGGGAAATAAGTGATGCTCTTGTGGTGCACGGCCTTCATAAATAATGCCCTGAGTTTATTTGCTGTTGGTTTGTTTTTGGCTTTTTGATAATGCTTGATATCAACATTTGCAAGATAGAGGATTTGTATTTTGGGAAACAGTGATGTTTCAAAATTGATATTGAGTGGTTGTACATAGGTTCTGCGCAGTGTTTCATAAATGTTATTCAAAAAACCATTTTGGGTGCAATTCATTGGTATTTTCATTTGGCCCTATTTATGATTGCCTTGTGCAGCCGGTGCATCACTTTAAACATGGCAAATAAGTGATGCTCTTGTGGCGCACGGCCTTCATAAATAAGGCCCTGAGTTTATTTGCCGTTGGTTTGTTTTTGGCTTTTTGATAATGCTTGATATCAACATTTGCAAGATAGAGGATTTGTATTTTGGGAAACAGTGATGTTTCAAAAGTGAAATTCTATGCTTGTACATAGGTTCTGCGCAGTGTTTCTTAAATGTTATTCAAAAAACGATTTTGGGTGCAAATCAATGGTATTTTCATTTGGCCCTTATTTATGATTGCCTTGTGCAGCCGGTGCATCACTTTAAACATGGGAAATAAATGACGCTCTTCTGGCACAAGGCCTTCATAAATAAGGCCTTGAGTTTCTTTGCTCTTGGGTTGTGTTCTGCTTTTTGATAATGCTTGATATCAACATTTGCAAGGTAGAGGATTTGTATTTTGGGAAACAGTGACGTTTCAAAAGAGATATTGAGCGCTTATACATAGGTTCTGTGCAGTGTTTTTTAAATGTTATTCAAAAAACGATTTTGGGTGCAAATGAATGGTATTTTCATTTGGGCCTTATTTATGATTGCCTTGTGCAGCCGGTGCATCACTTTAAACATGGGAAATAAGTGATGCTCTTGTGGCGCAAGGCCTTCATAAATAAGGCCCTGAGTTTATTTGCTGTTGGTTTGTTTTTGGCTTTTTGATAATGTTTGATATCATAATTTGCAAGATAGAGGATTTGTATTTTGGGAAACAGTGACGTTTCAAAAGTGATATTGAGTGCTTATACATAGGTTCTGTGCAGTGTTTTTTAAATGTTATTCAAAAAACGATTTTGGGTGCAATTCATTGGTATTTTCATTTGGCCCTTATTTATGATTGCCTTGTGCAGCCGGTGCATCACTTTAAACATGGGAAATAAGTGATGCTCTTGTGGTGCACGGCCTTCATAAATAATGCCCTGAGTTTATTTGCTGTTGGTTTGTTTTTGGCTTTTTGATAATGCTTGATATCAACATTTGCAAGGTAGAGAATTTGTATTTTGGGAAACAGTGACGTTTCAAAAGCGATATTGAGTTCTTGTACATAGGTTCTGCGCAGTGTTTCTTAAATGTTATTCAAAAAACGATTTTGGGTGCAAATGAATGGTATTTTCATTTGGCCCTTTTTTATGATTGCCTTGTACAGCCGGTGCATCACTTTAAACATGGGAAATAAGTGACGCTCTTGTGGCGCAAGGCCTTCATAAATAAGGCCCTGAGTTTGTTGGCTGTTGATTTGTTTTTGGCTTTTTGATAATGCTTGATATCAACATTTGCAAGATAGAAGATTTGTATTTTGGGAAACAGTGATGTTTCAAAATTGATATTGAGTGGTTGTACATAGGTTCTGCGCAGTGTTTCATAAATGTTATTCAAAAAACCATTTTGGGTGCAATTCATTGGTATTTTCATTTGGCCCTATTTATGATTGCCTTGTGCAGCCGGTGCATCACTTTAAACATGGCAAATAAGTGATGCTCTTGTGGCGCACGGCCTTCATAAATAAGGCCCTGAGTTTATTTGCCGTTGGTTTGTTTTTGGCTTTTTGATAATGCTTGATATCAACATTTGCAAGATAGAGGATTTGTATTTTGGGAAACAGTGATGTTTCAAATGTGAAATTCTATGCTTGTACATAGGTTCTGCGCAGTGTTTCTTAAATGTTATTCAAAAAACGATTTTGGGTGCAAATCAATGGTATTTTCATTTGGCCCTTATTTATGATTGCCTTGTGCAGCCGGTGCATCACTTTAAACATGGGAAATAAATGACGCTCTTCTGGCACAAGGCCTTCATAAATAAGGCCTTGAGTTTCTTTGCTCTTGGGTTGTGTTCTGCTTTTTGATAATGCTTGATATCAACATTTGCAAGGTAGAGGATTTGTATTTTGGGAAACAGTGACGTTTCAAAATTGATATTGAGTGGTTGTACATAGGTTCTGTGCAGTGTTTTTTAAATGTTATTCAAAAAACGATTTTGGGTGCAAATGAATGGTATTTTCATTTGGGCCTTATTTATGATTGCCTTGTGCAGCCGGTGCATCACTTTAAACATGGGAAATAAGTGATGCTCTTGTAGCGCAAGGCCTTCATAAATAAGGCCCTGAGTTTATTTGCTGTTGGTTTGTTTTTGGCTTTTTGATAATGTTTGATATCATAATTTGCAAGATAGAGGATTTGTATTTTGGGAAACAGTGACGTTTCAAAAGTGATATTGAGTGCTTATACATAGGTTCTGTGCAGTGTTTTTTAAATGTTATTCAAAAAACGATTTTGGGTGCAATTCATTGGTATTTTTATTTGGCCCTTATTTATGATTGCCTTGTGCAGCCGGTGCATCACTTTAAACATGGGAAATAAGTGATGCTCTTGTGGTGCACGGCCTTCATAAATAATGCCCTGAGTTTATTTGCTGTTGGTTTGTTTTTGGCTTTTTGATAATGCTTGATATCAACATTTGCAAGATAGAGGATTTGTATTTTGGGAAACAGTGATGTTTCAAAAGTGAAATTCTATGCTTGTACATAGGTTCTGCGCAGTGTTTCTTAAATGTTATTCAAAAAACGATTTTGGGTGCAAATCAATGGTATTTTCATTTGGCCCTTATTTATGATTGCCTTGTGCAGCCGGTGCATCATTTTAAACATGGGAAATAAATGACGCTCTTCTGGCGCAAGGCCTTCATAAATAAGGTCTTGAGTTTCTGCTCTTGGTTTGTGTTCTGCGTTTTGATAATGCTTGATATCAACATTTGCAAGGTAGAGGATTTGTATTTTGGGAAACAGTGATGTTTCAAAAGTGAAATTCTGTGCTTGTACATAGGTTCTGCCCTGTGTTTTTTAAATGTTAATCAAAAAACGATTTTGGGGGCAAATCAATGGAATGTATATTTGGTTGTTATTTATGATTGTCTTGTGGCGCCAGTATGTCACTTTTAACATGGGAAGAAAGTGACGCACTGGTGGCGCAAGGCTTTCATAAATAAGGTCTTGAGTTTCTTTGCTCTTGGTTTGTGTTCTGCTTTTTGATAATGCTTGATATCAACATTTGCAAGGTAGAGGATTTGTACTTTGGGAAACAGTGACGTTTCAAAAGTGATATTGAGTGCTTATACATAGGTTCTGTGCAGTGTTTTTTAAATGTTATTCAAAAAACGATTTTGGGGGCAAATCAATGGATTTGTATTTTGGGAAACAGTGATGTTTCAAAAGTGAAATTCTATGCTTGTACATAGGTTCTGAGCAGTGTTTCTTAAATGTTATTCAAAAAACGATTTTGGGTGCAAATCAATGGTATTTTCATTTGGCCCTTATTTATGATTGCCTTGTACAGCCGGTGCATCACTTTATACATGGGAAATAAGTGACGCTCTTCTGGCGCAAGGCCTTCATAAATAAGGTCTTGAGTTTCTGCTCTTGGTTTGTGTTCTACGTTTTGATAATGCTTGATATCAACATTTGCAAGGTAGAGGATTCATATTTTGGGAAACAGTGATGTTTCAAAAGTGAAATTCTGTGCTTGTACATAGGTTCTGCCCTGTGTTTTTTAAATGTTAATCAAAAAACGATTTTGTATAAACTTAAATATGTTGCAATTTATTGTTCATATTGTTTGCTTTTTGTCATTACTTTGTTGTTTGCTAATAGCGGTCTTTAATGTTTTTTCTTTTCAGAACAACAGATTCTAATCAACTTTTGAAAAGCAAGCAAAAATGCCTTCAAGGCAAAGAATTATCAAAAATACCATACGCAAAAGGAGAACATCAGCAACGGAATTTATGGAATCCTCTACAACAACTACTTCAAAAAACACCAAAAAAGCTCCTGGTAAGACAATTAAATCTTTTCTTCGCAACATATGTCATACAAAAAGAAATGATATTGGTAATGTGAATATTCAGAAGGAGACAGCAAATCTAAAAAGGAAGGAGAGGCCCACAAAAAATGTCTCGATTGGAGTACGAGAGAAGAGAATTGATAGCAATAGAAGGGTAAATCAATTTAGGGACATTCATAGGTGAATGTTTCGTAATAGGGTAGTTTTAAATTTGCTAAAAAAATGATAAGGAAGGTAAACAGAGAACTGCTTTTTATAAGAAAAAGAAAAGTGTAGAGAAGATATTTGATCAGGCTTTTGAAGTTAAGAAAAAATTATTTATTTTAGTAATCAATAGAATTAGGATACTTAATAAGGCAATTGATGTTTTCAAATCGAACAGAAGATGGAAAAGAATAATTAATCGGACTAATTTTTGTGAAGTATTTTCTGGCGAATGGATGCATAGTTCAAGTTCTGAGCCATTTTTCAATGAGGAGAGTTACTTTCAGGAAAATGATTTGGTGCATGCAGTTGACACCAGTGGTCGAGCATATGAGGTGAAAGATGGTTGTGTGATGGAAAAAGAGAAACTTGTGTCTAGAGATGCAGAAGAGGTGTTAGCTGATGAAGTTTTAGGGAGACGTACTAAGGGTCCAGTGTACACATGGAAGTGCAGTAGTATTTGTAGTGTGCGACAGGATTCAATCGATTTGCTTCGAAATTTCTTACGTACATATAGTAAGAAAAGTCTCAAACAAAAAATGAAGATCTTGCAAGAGTTAGATCCTTGCAGAGTGAGAGAAAGCACAGGTTTGCATGGGCATTCACTGGCTTGTCTTTCTAGAAAAGTATGTCAGAGTGTTTTTCATCATTTTAGGATGTTAGCAGTGCATCATAATAAGGTGAGGAAATTAGTGAGAAAGTTGTATTATGCAAAAAGTCCACCACTTAAGCTTAAACAGTTAAACAGTTCTCTTTTGCATGGATCTGAAGTGGAAGTGAAGACTATTTGTGAAGAAATTGAGTTTTGTTATTTTGGGAACAAAGAGGACAGTGTAGAAATGGATATAGTAATGGATAGTAATGTGGAAGACAATGGACAGATTTCAAGTACAGAAACGTTTGACGAGGAAATTACCAAGTTTAAGGTGAAATCAAGTGAAAGGCCTAATTTAACTTGTGTGTGTTGTCGACGGACTCATTATAATATTCAGACTAGGTTAGTTGATATATATGCAAAATGTGAATTGGAAAATAATAGTGAATGGAAGGATTTTGTAAGTTATTTGTTGGTGGAGAATTCTTTTGATTTGAGTTTTGATCAGCGTATTTGTAATTATTGTTTGAAAAAATTAAATGAAAAAAGAATGCCTGCTAGAGCAGTTCATAATAATCTTCAGTTGATAGATATTCCTTTTGAATTGATGGATTTAAATACTTATGAATCAATTTTGATTCAATGTGTCCATCCTTTTCAAGCTATTGTTCGCATGGAGCCTAAGATAGGGAAATTACCTCCTACAGATTTACAAAGAGGATTAAAGGGAAGAGTTGTTTATTTGCCTCTAGATGTCAAGAAAAATATTGATACAATTGGTGTAGAAAGAGTAGAAGAGGATCCTCTAGTTATTCTAGTTAATGGGGTTCCGACAAAGAGTAAGAAAATCTGGCAAGATTTAGTGGATGTTAGGAAAGTCAAAAAGGCAATGTTGTATTTGGTCAAAAACAATGAGTACTATAAAGATGTAAGTGTTGGAGCAGAGGAAACAGCTACAGAAGAAGACAGTGATTGTTCAGTTGGCCAAATTGAAAAAGTTGATGTGTCTAAAAATGAAGAAATATATGAACATTATACTGTTCATCCTTTGCATTCCAAAGAAGTAATGGGGAATGCAATTGACTTGTTTCAAATGAAAGCAGCAAAAGGAAGTCCCATTAGTGTATGGGAAGAAAGTTTGGAAGCTCGTTGTTTTCCACAGTTATTTCCAACAGGTCGTGGTGGACGATATGACGATCGACCAGTTCAAATTCCTGCAGCTGAATACCGGACTTTAAGATTATATGCTGAAGATCCAAGGTTTCGGCACTGCATTCCGTATTTGTTTCATCTACTGTATGAAAGTGATTTGTCTGGTCTTTCCTATGCAGTTAATCATATATTGAAAAGTGGAGCTCATCTGCAAAATGTTTCTGCAAGGGACTTTATGGAGAAAGTCAATCTGCAAGATAGTATTTTGGAATCTCAGCTAATCAATCTCATGGCATGTCAGTGTGGAACCAATTAGTATTGGTTCCGTCATCATGGAGAATTGAAATGTATGCTAAGAAACTTAGGAACTCCTACATGGTTCCTCACTCTTAGCTGTGCTGAGTATGCATGGGACGACTTACTTGAGTTTCTACGAGAGGCAAATGGAAACATACAAAATATAGAATTGAAAACACCTGGAGAACTGTGTTCTTTGGATCCAGTGAATGTTTGCAGATATTTTAATCATAGATTTGAAGCTATGATGTCTTTTATTACCAACAAAAAAAATCCTCCCCTTGGAGAGGTTTTGGATTTCATTTGGAGGAAGGAATATCAAGCGAGAGGTGCTCCTCATATACATATGTTGTTATGGATTAAAGATGCACCCAAATTTGGATCAGATTTGGATGAAACAGTGATGAGTTTCATTGAAGAGTATTCAACATGTGCTGTTCCAAAATCTACTGAAGAAAACAGTTTAAGACAACAAGCTTTACGTTTTTCAATCTCATCGTTGTGGAAAGTACTGTCGTCGAAAATTTAAAAACAAGGAAAAGTACTACACGAAAAGTCGTTTTGCGTTTCCACGACCAGTGATTTCTAAGGGAAGAGTAAATAATTTGATGTCATCTCTACGACATACCGTGACGAGGAAATCTCCCAAAAATACATACAATTTGAAAAGAAACGAAGAATCTAAGTACATCAACGATTACAACCCAGTGATTTTTTCCATGTGGAATGCTAACATGGATATTCAGTTCGTTGCTGACCACTCTATTGCTGTGGCTCGATATGTGACATCTTGCATCACCAAAAAAGAAAAGACAGAACTGAAGGAAATGTGGGAGGACATTTCACATGAAAAGAGTCTAAGCAAGAAATTATACAGTTTCAGTCTGAAGATGTTGTCGCATCGAGAAATTAGAGCATATGAATGTTCTGATCGGTTATCATCAGCAAGTCTCTATGCCAAATCAAGAACAATCATTTGGGTGAGTCTAGGTCTTGCTGCAACACGAAACCGAGTTTTGAAATCTGTACAAGAAATTGAATATTTGGCGGAGAAAGCACCAAATAGTACAGATATTTTGAAGACAAATATGTTGGATACATACTATCCAAATAGAAGTACTCACCTTGAGAACACTTGTTTGTATGAAGTTCTGCAAAACTACAGTTATAAGAGGAACATCACAGAAGATATCAATAATGGAAAATATGCAGTCATTGGCTATGAAGGATGTCTAGTGAAGCAGAAAAAAGGCCATTTGATTAATCATCGAAAATTGAGTTGCAAAGCTCCAGACAAAAGAGAATTTTACTATTTAGCTCTTTTGCAACTCTTTAAGCCATGGCGTACAGAAGAGGAACTACTTGGAGATTTTCTCTGTTATGAAGACTCTTTTAATGCAACTAAGGATACCATAGAATGTCCTATTTTTCTAAATTATCTGCAAATGTTGAACGATGAAATAGAGCAAGAAACCACAATTGCTGAAGAGATTGCTAGAGACAGTTCTCAAGACAGTCAGAGTTCTACTTCATTGAGTCAGGATCCACTAGGAGGACCTATTATCCAAAATGAAGCTGCCACTGCCATGGATGAGGTGGAAAGAGCTATGGAACAAGCTCAAGAGGATGGAGTTAACTTAGAAGATTTGGTAAAGCAACTAAACGTTGAGCAGAAAAAGATATATGATGAAGTCACAGAACAGATTGAACATGGATTCAGACATGAGAAAAAAGAGTGCTCATGTACATCATTTGAGCCTGTCCGACTGTACGTACGTGGAGAAGCGGGGACAGGAAAAAGTTTTCTAATTAAAGCCATTGCAAGTTATCTGCAGAAAAGGACTGATTCACCGCTGTCTTGTGTTGTAACTGCCCCAACTGGTCTGGCAGCACATAACATTAAAGAGATTGCTCTACATCGTTTACTGATGCTGCCAGTTGAGCATGATAATAAATTGCATTACAACAAGTTATCTGGAGATGCGTGTTCTGAAGCTTCAAGAGTCTTGAAGAAAATGAAACTTCTTATCATTGATGAAGTAAGCATGGTCTCAAATCTAATGCTTGCTTTTGTGCATTTGAGAATGCAAGAAATTCTTAGAACAGAGTATGATGTGTTATTTGGAGGAAACACATTATTGTTTTTGGAGATCTATTGCAGTTGACTCCAGTAAAAGGACAACCAGTGTTTAAAATGCTCATGCATGAAGATACTAGGAAGTCCCTTTGGAAGCATTGGAAACGTTAATATATGGTTAAATTTTAAATATGCTGAACTGCTTCAAAATATGCGACAGGCAAAGGATGAAGATTATAAAAATATTCTACAAGATGTAAGAATTGGAAAAGTAAGCGAGCTTGGGAAAGAAGCTTTACATGCTCGATTAATTTCAAATTTGTATCCAAATGAAAAACAATCTTCCAGAGAATATTTTTTTAAAAATGACTGAGAAGAAATCTGGGATATGTTTGATGCCAACTCTGCAAGAATGTTCCATCTTCAACAACAAAATGTTAGAGTTAGAAAATGAAGAGATTGTGAAACTGGAAGCAAAGATAAAATAGAGCATATGGGTGCAACAATTGTTTTGTCCGAAAATTTGAAAAACAAATTGGATTCATTAGAGAAAAGTATTTCTAAAACAGCTGGTTTTGAAAAGACTCTGAATGTGTGTTGTCGTATCATTTTGAGAAGGAATTTAAATGTTGAAAGAGGTCTGGTAAATGGAGCAATGGGTTATGTTGTTGATTTTGTGAATTATAGAAATAGAGATGGAATTGAATTTTTAAAAATAAAATTTGATGGCATTGAGCAAGTACAACAAATCAGTCGTTGTTCTGCTAGATTTTTACTTATAAAAGACTTATATGTTCGCCGAAAACAGTTTCCTGTTTGTTTGGCATATGCAGTAACAATTCATAAATCTCAAGGTTTAAGTGTAGATAATGCTTTAGTGAACATTGGAAGATCTGTTTTTAAAGAGGGTATGGCATATGTGGCATTATCCCGAGTCAGAACTTTATCAGGATTGTACTTGATTGAGTGTGATGAGACAAATATTTGTGCAGATCTAGATTGTGTTAAAGAATACAATAGGTTAAGAAGAGAGTATGCTCCACATTTGCCTCAATATCCTCTGTTTGAAAAACGTGTGGTAGGCAGAAAAAGAAGAAATGAGAGTAATTGCAGTGAGGTAGTAGCAAAAAGACAAAAAGTAGACGAAACTGTAATTGAAAACAGAAAGAAAAAGGATTGTGAAGAAAATGTTGTTGGATTTCAGTTTGAAAATAGTTCTGGTGTCAACTGCTATGCTAATGTAGTGCTTAATGTTGTTTTTTTTCTTCAAACTTTACAAGAACAGATTGTTGAAAATCGGGATCAAAGATTGTGTGGTTTATTGAATTCTGTGTTTGAGAAATGTAGCAGTGATAGAGCAAAAATAGAAAGTGTAACAGAAATTCGAAATATTTTAGATATGTGTTCTGGTCAAGATAAATTTTCACAGAACATTCAGCAGGATTGTCAGGAATTTTTAATGTATATGTTTGGTGTTTTGGAAGATGAAGGTGTAGATGTAGATAATCTTTTCAGCCTTTCTTATCAATGGCAACATGACTGCGAAAATTGTAGTTCATCAAGTACCAATAGAATAGACACTGAAAGATTTATATATTTGACTTTACCTGACTGTAAATCAGTGTCATTTGAAAATCTAGTTAAAGCAGCAGATCATAATATGGTGTGTACCCAATGTAACTATCCAATGCTATCCACATTATTTGTACAAAGTTATGGTCAGTATATCATTTTAGTTTTCCAACTTTGTAGACCTGATGGAACTAAATTGACAACTTCTATCAAAAATGTTGTGGCTTCTCAGTTATCAATTTCAGGAAGAACCTTTACAACTGAAGCTATTATTTATCATGACGGTTCTTTGACAACCTCAGGACATTATACATGCTACTTAAAATGTGAAAAAGGATGGAGTTACTGCAATGATTCTCATTTGACTTATAAACAATGTTTGCCTTATGACTCTACAAATTCTTACCTAGTGTTTTTAAAACCAAAGTTTTAGCGGTAAGGCTGACAGTGGCAGTGTCTGCTGATCCCTTTTTGATGCCAGGTACAACTGCTACATACTGCACTATTCTACCGCTGGTGTAGTGGATGAGGAAACGCTAATCCAAGCCGAAATTTTAACGCTCTGATTTTAAATTGATTTGAAAAATTTAAACATTTTAAGTTGTATTATAATTGAGCAAAAATTGTAATACTTATTTCCTCTATGCTTAGACGCTCTCCCTCGGCGCTGCCAGGGGCTGTAAAACGGTAAATGCTCAGCGCTCTGTGATACAGCCTGCCCGCCCCGGTCCGACTCGGTATCCAATACCGTTGAGCGCAGGGCGGGACAGGTACGAGCCTGAGCAACATACTTCCTGCCTCCCGCTGTAGACTCGAGCGGTTAGCGCTCTAGCCTTGATGCAACAGGGGCTATTTAGGCGGCGAGGAGGTGAGGCAAATTGCGGTAAGGCTGACAGTGGCAGTGTCTGCTGATCCCGTTTTGATGCCAGATGCAACTGCTACATACTGCACTATTCTACCGCTGGTGTAGTGGATGAGGAAACGCTAATCCAAGCCGAAATTTTAACGCTCTGATTTTAAATTGATTTGAAAAATGAAAACATTTTAAGTTGTATTATAATTGAGCAAAAATTGTAATACTTATTTCCTCTATGCTTAGACGCTCTCCCTCGGCGCGGCCAGGGGCTGTAAAACGGTAAATACTCAGCGCTCTGTGATACAGCCTGCCCGCCCCGGTCCGACTCGGTACCCAATACCCTTTCTCATGTCGTCTTTGTCACACCCAATTTTCTACTGCTCAGACAGTGCCCCACCATATACACTGTTACAACTCAACGGTGCCTACGCCAGCTCGAGTCTTAGACACCGTCCCACTAGGAAGGAAAAACATCCTATGTAACATCAGGTCCCTCTCAAAACACACGGCGGAGGTTTGGGATATGATCTCTTCCAATCAACCCGAGCTGTGTTTTCTCACAGAAACATGGCTCAAACCACATTGCACTCCGGCCATAACTCTTGCTATCCCATATAATTACAAAGTACTGAGACTGGATCGCCCTCTAAAAACTGGCGGAGGAATAGCTGTGGTGTATAAAGATGAATTAAGAGCTACGATTTTAGAGGAATTTAGTTCCCCTGACATCGAAATTCTGATTTTTAAAATACAGTCATCCCTTAAGGAAAATTATAAATGTGCCTTAGTCTACAGGCCACCTGGCCCTTACAAGAAATTCAATAACAACCTAGTTGAATTACTTGCCCCACATATTAATGATGATTGTGAATTCACATTAGTTGGAGATTTTAATGTCCACTGTGAGAAATTGGACTGCAATGATGCTCAATCATTAATAACAGACCTATCAGCCTTAGGTTTGACACTGAAGAATAATGGACCTACCCATCAGGCTGGTCATACTTTAGATCTAATTTTTTCCAACATTCAAATGATCTCATGCCCGCCTGCTACTCAGGTGAGTTGGACTGACCACTTCATCGTGGAATTTACTACCCCTCCTCAAGCACCCAATTTCACACACCGTAGCACCTTACATTGCATTCGTAGACAGTGGCATAAAGTCACTAAATCTACTTTTAAAGAAAATTTTAACTTTCCTGCCCTATGGCCTTCAGATGATATTGAAACAGCTCTCGAAAAATTGGAAGGTGAAACTAGGAAAACTATAGATAAAATTGCCCCTTTAAAGCTTTTTAAATCCAGGCCAGTTAAAAAACAAGAAGTCTGGTTCTCTGATCACCTAAGAACTCTTAAACAAGGAGCCAGGAAATTAGAAAAAATATGGAGAACTTCCCATCTCCCAGAGGATAAGGAAAAATACTGGAGCGCGCTATCTTCCTATCACAAAGCAATACGTTGTGCACGGAAAGCACACATTGCTACTCAAATACAAGAGGCTGGAAACTCCCCTAGAGTTCTCTTCCAAATACTACAGACATTTGCTAAACCGACAGCATGTGAAGCTCCTGACATGTCATCTCAACAGCTGTGTGACGAAGTTTCTTGTTTCTTCACTAATAAAATTGATAACATTTATGTTAAGATATTATGTACAAATCAGGCTGCATCGACTAATATGACACCCCTCCTTAATCCCACAGATTTTATACCGGACTCACAATCCCTGGACAGCTTTCCCCTTATCTCACTTAAAGAAACTTCTAACCTCATAAAACGGATTAAAAGTGGAAGTCCAGAGGATGCCATCCCTGCTAGACTAATGCCCACATTGGATGAGCAACTAAGTCCAATAATCACAGATTTAATAAACCTTTCACTTACCTCAGGTACTGTCCCCAAGGAATGGAAGCGAGCTCTTGTCAGACCCATAAGGAAAAACACCGCCTTACCATGGTCTGACCTGACAAACTTAAGACCCATCTCTCTGCTACTTTTCCTGGGGAAAGTTATAGAAAAACATGTCAATTGTCACCTGTCCAGACATATTGAACAGGTACAAGCCTTGGATGAATCCCAATCAGGATTCCGCCCCAAATACAGTACAGAATCTACCTTGCTGTCTGTTACTGATGATCTCCACGCCTACCAAGACAAGGGCCTCTCAGTCATCTTGGTTCTACTAGATCTATCGGCAGCGTTCGACACCGTGTCTCATTCCATTCTGACTCAACGGTTGTCGAGCGCTGGCCTTAAGAACAAAGCCCTTGAATGGTTAAAGAGTTTCCTAGCCGATCGCACCCAGAGAGTCACCTTGGGTTCATATCGCTCAGCAGAAATTGGGATCTCTAGGGGGGTGCCACAGGGCTCATGTCTGAGCTCCACGCTCTTTAATATCTATGTGGCACCCCTGGCAGGAGTGTTGGGTAGATACGGCTTTGTCCCCGTATCTTACGCAGATGATACACAGCTCCTGTTCCCCTTCAAAACCCTTTCCGCTGAGGTCAGGAACTCTTTCTCGTCTGGCATGAAAGAAGTGGCGAATTGGATGGCTAACAACTATCTCCAATGTAATGTCAGCAAAACGGAGATCATGTTATTAGGGGAAGCTAAAATACTCTGGACTCCTGATTGGTGGCCACCAGAGCTTGGAGCAGTCCCTGAACCAAAACAGGTCGTGAAGAACTTGGGTATTCGGCTCGACCAAGACCTGTCACTAAAACAGCATATACCAGCTATATTTCAGGGATATGTTTCCACACAATTGGCCTGCTCCGCAAAATCTTTCCACTCTTACCTAACTCAGTAAGAAAAACCCTCATTCAAGCACTCATCCTGAGTCGGATAGATTATTGCAATGGTTTGCTATTATCTGCCAACGAAGGAGTGCTAGACAAACTGCAGGTCATTCAGAACACGGCAGCTCGCCTTGTTCTGAATGCCCCCCCCCCCCCCCGAGAACTGCCTCTAAACCCCTCCTTGAACAATTACACTGGCTTCCAGTCAGACAAAGGGCAAAATTTAAGATATGCTGCCTGATCCACAAATGCTTGAATGGACAGGGACCCATCTATCTTGAACGGAGATTTGTCCCCTATGTTCCAACACGATCCCTTAGATCAAGCAACAATCTCCTCCTGGTGGTTCCCCATGTCAAAAGAGCTAGACAGGGAGGTAGAGCTCTGTCTACTATGGGCCCTAAATTGTGGAACAAACTACCCCTGGCTCTAAGACAATGCAAAGAGCACCTAACTTTCCGCAAACAACTAAAAACTATCTTATTCAAAAATGAAATCTAAACTCCCCTCTCCTCAGTATGTCTGTTGATTTACCGGTCAAAAGCGCAGAGATACTCCTGGCGGAGTGATTCAAGCGCTATATAAACTCACAAATAAATAAATAAATAAATAAATAAAATAAATAAATAAAGGGAATTGGCCTTTGAAGATGGGAATAGATAATAAAAGTTAGTTAGTTAATCTAATGTTTTAAATTATTTATCTCATATAGGTACTGTAAGCGGATCTCAAAGTAAAAAATACTGATATATCTGACACAAATTAGCCGTGAGGAAAGTGTAAGGTATGATGTTCTTAGATCTTTTTTCATAGGAAATCGATGAAATGAAAGTTATAGAGCACAGCAGACTTTTTTTCCACCAAAAGGACCTTCACTATCTTCTATTTGGCCTCACGGAAAAGTAAGTGAATCAAAGATTAGTGTACATATATGAGATGTAAGTTTGAATGTTTTTTTTTAAACACAATCTTTTAGATTGTGTTTTTTTTCCCGCTGTTATATGATGAAGACTTTGAACTCACTAATTTAAGTGAAATTCAATATATTCTGAGAACAGCAAAAATAAACAATGTAACATATTGTAGAAGTTATTCTATTGTTTGCATTGTGTAATTTATATTGTATTCACATTGTCTCACACTCATTTTCCTTTTTCACCCTTATTTACCTCTCTTTACTCATTTACACTGCCTTTTTTTAACTTTGTTTCATCGCTGTTCCTTTACTGCACTTCATTCACAACTTCTCAATCCAATTTGAACTGTCTGCATTTCCTCTCTTCCTTCCACCACTTTTTATCTTTTACACATTCTCTCAGTACCACTGCTTTAGTTTTCTTCCTCTCTCTTTCTTTCTTTTTCTCCTTTTTTTTTCTTTCACACTCATTGTACTGTAGTTCACTCAGTCTTTCTCTTTCTTTTTCTGTATACTTACTCTCTCACTCCTTTTTCATTCATCGTTCTATATTAACCTCATTCCCTTCATCCCTTCACTCTGTGACTCCGCTTCACTCACTCTCAGTCATCTTCTATTCCTCTTTTTTATTAATAGTTCCTCATTCAGACTTCTCTCCTTTTCACTCATTGTCCTTTTACTTTCTTATCTTTCCTGATTTCGTTTTGGTATCTCACATTCTTTTAGTATCTTACTTACCTTCAGTAATTTGTTCTCTTTCTATTTCTTTTTCCTTCTTTTTTCTCTTTCTACATTACTTAATTTCTGTTTTTGTATCCTTCACTATTGCTTTATTTCTTAGTAAACTTTTTTAGATTTTTTACCTCTTGAACTGTTTCTTCTATTTTAATATATATTTTTTACTAATTATAACGTGTTTTTTCTTTTGTCTTTCACAGATACAAGTAAGTTTTCATTAACTATATGGTAAGTGTGTTTACAAAATGTAGGCGGTCATCACCCTTTGCTTTAACCTCACTACTTTTCGCTCACCCTACCTCACCCTTGTTTCCTTTCTTTGCTTCCCTCACTTATTCTTATCCTCCATGTTTACTTCCTACCACATTCAACTTCTTTCTCTGCTTATCCACACTCCTTCACTTACCTTTTTTACTGGTTCACTTAGTCCCTTTCTGACACTCCTTCCTTTACTCTCTCTCTTCTTTCTCTCTGTCACTCCCCATGTTTTACCCTTATTCACTTATATACACCCTCTTTCACTTCTCTTTACTTACACTCACTGCTATTTTCTTTCCCTCCGTCACTACTGTTTTTTTTCTTTGGTTCCGTCACTATCTGTCATTCCCCATACTTAAGTCTCCTTCCTTTTACTTTCATCACCCATTCACATTTTCCCAGAACCTGTGCTTTAGTCTTCTTCCTCTTTCTTCTCTTCTTTTGCTCTCTTATTCATTTTCTTTTTCTCAGTTACTTCCTCTTACACCTTTTCTCTGTCTTACTATCTATTACACAGTCCCTCTGTGTTCCTCACTCTAGCTCTCTTTCTCTTAACACCACTCTCTCTGTCCCCATTCCTCATGCTCACTCCTTCATTATTTTTTTTCTTTTTTTTTTGTTGGTACGCTGACGGGACGCGCACCGGTACGCGCACCGGGGCGTACACCGGTACGCGCACCGGGAGCGCACCGGAGTCAAATATGAAAAAAAAAAATACTATTTTTAAACAAAAATATTATTTTAATATACAATATAGGGTTCATTTTTGGAAAAACATACCTTTCTCAGCTAAAGACATTTGCGAAAAAATAACCTTAGAAATTCACTAAAAAGTACATAGGTATGAAGCCCTATAAAAAGTTAAAAATTAGCAGTTAAAAAACCTATGAAATTCACAGGAAAAAACAAAGGTTTCACACCAGTTATAGTTAGGAATTAGCATTAAAAAAACCTATGAAATTCACTGAAAAAACCAGAGGTTTCACACCAGTTATAGTTAGGAATTAGCATTTAAAAAACCTAAGAAATTCACTGAAAAAAACATTTTCACTGACCATGTCATGAGTGATGTAATATGTGATGTCATCAGCAGTGCATAACACGCGCAAGTTATAGTGAGTCCAACTAACTATAACGTGGAATTTCATTGGTTTTATGTCAGTAAAATTTCCAGCTAACTATAACTGGTGTGAAACCTATGTTTTTTTCAGTGAATATATATATATATATGTATATATATATATATATATATATATATATATATATATATATATATATATATATATATATATATATATATATATATATATATTACCTACTGGCGGTCGCCAGTAGGTATATATAGTTAGGATTTTTTCTCTATGGGATTTTTGAAAATTCTATGTCTAATAAGTTTGGCGTTTGTGCACGGAATTGGCTGACATTTTCAGGAAAATGGAACATTTTGTGTCTGAGCAGCCCCTGACAATTTGGGGGGGTTTCATCAAGGGGGGGCCGAGAAAAAAGGGGGGTCCCAAAACTCATTTTTCCCATGTTAATTTCCATAGGGCGGTTGGCCTCACTTTTAGCTCGAACGGCTGAATGGATTTGCACGAAACTTGGCAAAATTGTAGGGACTGTTAGCCCGATGTGCCTTTGCTAGGTCTCAATATATGTGCTCCAGTGGATTTTGAATAATTTAGGTTCAAAAAAAGATATATATCTGGGCGGAGCCTAACCACACATCTGATCTGATTGGCTGTCAGCACTTCATCCAAGAAGTGTTGGCAGCCATCTTGGGACCAATATACATGATAGCACCTCATTAAAAGCATTGTAGTTAATAGAGGGTTTTAGGACTTTAGTTACATTATAAATCATTTGTTGATGGTACCATACTCGTTTTAGGAATTATGGTGGGTTCTAAGGTGATTTTACCATGTGAAAAAACCTTCTGCTGTGATATCATGAATATTGTTTGAAAGAAAACTAATATCTCATGATTTTCCCACAGTGGTTTGGAAGGGGATCTATAAGCTAAACTGAAAGCATATTTTCTGTAAATTCACATTATCTTTCTCAGTCATGTGAAAATGAAGTCTGACATTCTCAGTAAAACATGTACATCCAACAAGGACAGAGACTGTCAGTTGATTCCTTTGTGTTCTACTGCAGCCTCCTAGAGTGTTCTAAAGAACAACTAGAGCGCTAACAGTCCTACTTATTACAAAGGTATGGCACACCTGAAGCCATCTTGATTGGAATAAAGTGGTAACTCTTAAAACATTTAATTTAAAAAGAAACAACATGAGGGGGTATATTTTGCCATAGAAAGTATGATTAGTGCTGCAGAATGAAAAATTAGGGCACATTTTGAGTGACTTCTCAAATTTTTTTCTATTTCATTAAAACATTCTGACATGCAGTCTCCCAAAATGGCCACCAGAGACAAAAGAGCCCAAATGTAGCCCAAATATCACCCAGATGTAGCCCAAGTATAGCCCAATGACAGAATGTCCCAGAGTGTTCTAAAGAACAACTAGAGCGCTAACAGTCCTACTTATTACAAAGGTATGGCACACCTGAAGCCATCTTGATTGGAATAAAGTGGTAACTCTTAAAACATTTAATTTAAAAAGAAACATGAGGGGGTATATTTTGCCATAGAAAGTATGATTAGTGCTGCAGAAGGAAAAATTAGGGCACATTTTGAGTGACTTTTCAAATCCTCTTCTATTTCATTAAAACATTCTGACATGCAGTCTCCCAAAATGGCCACCAGAGACAAAAGAGCCCAAATGTAGCCCAAATATCACCCAGATGTAGCCCAAGTATAGCCCAATGACAGAATGTCCCAGAGTGTTCTAAAGAACAACTAGAGCGCTAACAGTCCTACTTATTACAAAGGTATGGCACACCTGAAGCTATCTTGATTGGAATAAAGTGGTAACTCTTAAAACATTTAATTTAAAAAGGAACAAAATGAGGGGGTATATTTTGCCATATGAATTATGATTAGTGCTGCAGAAAGAAAAATTAGAGCACATTTTGAGTGACTTCTCAAACCCTCTTCAATTTCATAAAAAAATTCTGACATACAGTCTCCCAAGATGGCCACCAGAGACAAAAGAGCCTAAATGTAGCCCAAATATCACCCAGATGTACCCCAAGTATAGCCCAATGACAGAATGTCCCAGAGTGTTCTAAAGAACAACTAGAGCGCTAACAGTCTTACTTATGACAAAAGTATGGCACACCAGAAGCCATCTTGATTGGAATGGAGTGGTAAGTATGAAAACACTCAATTTAAAAAGGAACAACATGAGGGGGTTAATTTTGCCATAGAAAGTATGATTAGTGCTTCAGAAAGAAAAATTAGAGATCATTTTGAGTGACTTCTCAAATCCTCTTCTATTTCATTAAAAAAAATTCTGACATGCAGACTGAAACATGCACTTTGAATACCAGCAGCAGGCGTCCCTGGTGAGCAGTAGGTTTACTACAGTGATCTAATGTGCAACTAGAGTGCTAACATTCAGAATTTATGGCAAATGTGTGACACATCTGAATGCCTTCTTGATGGAACCAAAGTAAACAAGCATTGAAAATGCAATAGATCTCGCCCTCGTTTAAGTTAAAGTCATTCTGTTTGTAATGAGGTGGCTTTTTAGCTTTGCTTTTATTAGTGTTTTTTCAACTTTCATGTAAATAACATGCATCTGTATGCATATAAGTATATGTATGCATGCATTTATGTTTGTATTTATATAGATATACAGATGATATGTGTTTATATATGTATGTATATATATATATATTCACTGAAAAAACCATAGGTTATAGACCATATATAGTTAGGAATTAGCATTTACAAAACCTTGAAAATTCACTGAAAAAACCATAGGTTATAGACCATATATAGTTAGGAATTAGCATTTACAAAACCTTGAAAATTCACTGAAAAAACCATAGGTTATAGACCATATATAGTTAGGAATTCGCATTTACAAAACCTTATTTTACTCACACAAAACCATTGAAATTCCATATATAGTTAGTTGCACTAACTATATATCGCGCACCCGCAATCCACTGCTGATGATGTCACATATTACATCATTCATGACATGGTCAGTGACATCACTGATGACATCTCAAATGACATCACTGATGACATCACTGATGACAACATCCAGTGACTGTATGTTTCTGTAAAGTTAAAATATGTCTTACATATTGAAGAATGAGTGGATGTATAAGTGTCTGGATGAAGGATTTAGTAGGTGCATGACTGACTGTATGAGTAAGTGATTAAATGTGTCTCACTGAGTGCATGGGTTAGTGACTAAACTGTCTTAATTTGTGCATCATTATGTCTGTTGTTCTGTAAACTGTTGCATGTGTTGATAAGTAGCTATATGAGTAACTATATGGGTTATTGATTGGTTGCCCAAGTATTTGTATGGGAGACTGAGTGTGTGTATGGGTGGCTGGGAGGTGTATGACTCTGTGCATAGATGTGTGAGCAGTTGATTCACTAGATGTATGGTTTCAAAAGTGCATGTGGAAACAGCTGTATGGGCGGTTGACTGTGTGCATGAGTGTATTGGTGAGTGAATGGATATCTCAGTGCTACATGTCAAAGTAAGTACATATGTAAAACACAGTACATGTGAGAGTTGACATATATAAATAACTGTGCATAAGAGCCAGTGAATGTGTGAGTGGCTGTATGGATCATTGTGAACTTGTATCAGGGATTGTATAAGAGAGTAAATATGTGTTAGTATATGTTTGAATAAGTAAAGTTTGTATAACTGTATAGTTGAGGAAATGGAGGTGTGATTGATTCTTTGCATAACTGACTAGGTGTGTGAGTAACTCCATGGATGAGTGACAGTCTGTGAGTGTCTGTTTACACTGATTGTATCTAAGGTTATATTAGAGTCTGACGAGGTTCATCGTATTATCACATGAATGATATCATCAGTGATGTGATCAGTAATGTCAAATGAGATGTCATCAGTGATGTCATTTGAGATGTCATCAGTGATGTCATTTGAGATGTCATCAGTGATGGCATCAGTGATGTCACTGACCATGTCATGAATGATGTAATATGTGACATCATCAGCAGTGGATTGCGGGTGCGCGATATATAGTTAGTGCAACTAACTATATATGGAATTTCAATGGTTTTGTGTGAGTAAAATACGGTTTTGTAAATGCGAATTCCTAACTATATATGGTCTATAACCTATGGTTTTTTCAGTGAATATATATATATATATATTCACTGAAAAAAACCATAGGTTATAGACCATATATAGTTAGGAATTAGCATTTACAAAACCTTAATTTACTCGCACAAAACCATATAAATTCGCATATATAGTTAGTTGCAATAACTATATATCGCGCACCCGCAATCCACTGCTGATGATGTCACATATTACATCATTCATTACATGGTCAGTGACATCACTGATGACATCACTGATGACATCACTGATGACATCCCTGATGACATCACTGATGACATCTCATTTGACATTACTGATCACATCAATGATAATATCATTCATGTGATAATATGATGAACCTCTTCAGACTCTAATATAACCTTAGATACAATCAGTGTAAACAGACACTCACAGATTGTCACTCATCCATGGAGTTACTCACACATCTAGTCAGTCATGTAAAGAATCAATCACTCCTCCATTTCCTCAACTATACAGTTATACACACCTTACTAATTCAAACATATTCTAACACATATTTACTCTTTTATACAATCTCTGATACAAGTTCACAAGGATTCATACAGCCACTCTCACATTCACTGGCTCTTATGCTCAGTTATTTATATATGTCAACTCTCACATGTACTGTGTTTTACATATGTACTTACTTTGACATGTAGCACTGAGATATCCATTCACTCACCAATACACTCATGCACACAGTCAAATGCCCATACAGCTGTTTCCACGTGCACGTTTGAACCCATACATCTAGTGAATCAACTGCTCACACATCTATGCACAGAGTCATACACCTCCCAGTCACCCACACACATACTCAGTCTCCCATACAAATACTTGGGCAACCAATCAATAACCCATATAGTTACTCATATAGCTACTGATTAACACATGCAGCAGTTTACAGAACAACAGACATAATGATGCACAAATTAAGACAGTTTAGTCACTAACCCATGCACTCAGTGAAACACATTTAATCACTCTCTCATACAGTCTGTCATGCACCTACTAAATCCTTCATCCAGACACTTATATATCCAATCATTCTTCCATATGTAAGACATATTTTAACTTTACAGAAACATACAAACACTGGATGATGTCATCAGTGATGTCACTGACCATGTAATGAATGATGTAATATGTGACATCATCAGCAGTGGATTGCGGGTGCGCGATATATAGTTATTGCAACTAACTATATATGCGAATTTCTATGGTTTTGTGCGAGTAAATTAAGGTTTTGTAAATGCTAATTCCTAACTATATATGGTCTATAACCTATGGTTTTTTCAGTGAATTTCAATGGTTTTTTAATAGCAAATATCAAAAGCTGTAAAATGTCAAGTACGTGGTAGGTAAAAACATTTTCGTATTCATGCACGCTGATGTGCTTTGAACGCTGCCCCCCCCCTTCCTCTTTTCTTTTAGGAGTATTCTCTCTTTGCAGATAGTGAAGGGTAGGTAACGTAAGCCTTTGCCCCCATTGTAACCCGTCGTGCCTGCTTCCCTCTACATTTGATTGATTGGTATCCAAGCATTTACTGTTTTAGAATTGGGTGCTCTCATGCTGACGCCAGCTTCAATCTGAAACATCCAGAAGCACTGTAGACTACCAATTCATTCAGTTCCGGTGGAGCCCCAACGTGACCCGGTAGAGAAGATCTTGCCCTCCCCTCTTTGATTGATTGTTCTTGTTGCCTGTCCCTTCTCTTAACATTTAACAGAACTTTTTGGACTGCTGAAAGGAGTTGTATTCCGACCGCTGGTTGGTGGAGACATTTTAACTATATTCTTGACCTGCGTTGTCGCGTAATGCGTCATATGACATGCCGCGTTAGCGCACCCGGAAGTGCTCCGGTGCGCAAGGCGCAGCTTCCCGGAAACGATCCAGAGCGCGGCGCAGCGCGTAACGTAAGCATAACAGGTCATGTGACTTGTTAATAAAACTTTTCATTGGTTCATTTTACTTTTGTTATTCTAATGATGAAAGGCTTGGTTATATGACCTAAAAATAACGCTTTGCATTGCTTTCGAACATTTTTTTTTTCCCAAATGATGAAAGCCCCACCTTTTTTTTCTCACTCTGACTTGTAAAGCAAAGGACCCAGATGCATTTACAGTTTATCACTTACAATGTTCCAGGCTAATGTATTTTCCCGGGAAATTTACAACTGTCCTGCAAGTAAAATATTCCTTTTTCGAGAAAAAGGGTGTTTCTTCGTCCCATGAGGGAGCCGTTGAGCAAAAGAGGCTCGGCCTGCTGTCTTAGTCGCTGATAGGCATGAATATCAGATTCTTATCGATCACTTTATGTTGCAGGAGTAGAAAACACAACAGCCCTTGACCATTTTTCTTTACTGCGTTCCTGCGTATTATACCTTTTAACAGTCATGTAATTGGACTGCTTTATTTCACTTGCCTTTTACTGATTCGAAAACAGTGGCTATTATTCAAAACTTTACCAAATGTAGGTACTACTACCATGTTTTTTTTAAAAACCTTTATTGTGAAAATGTCAGTATACAAATACGGGCCTATAACCACGTGGGCCGGCCACGGAGCAAACTGGAATCATATATGATGAGGGCACATTTACACTGTAGAAGAACGTAACGGGCGACCCATTAGATTGCAAGAACTAAGGTGTCTACCATTTACGGAATCGGTGGACGTACATTTTATAATTAAAGTACGACAGGGCCAGTTACAATAAAATTATCTAGATATACATTTGCGGGCAAGTACCATGGGTGACGTTAATTCGAACTTTCAATAGTACAGTAATCAATAACACATCAGAACTTAATATCAATAGGGATGTCTAAATGTTCAATCAATTCTCGTCCCTGCTCGCCATGTGCTTCAAAACTGCATACGTATCTCGTGATATCAAGGTTGGGCAACCAGTACACAACAAGGAGTTACGAGTCCCATTTATACCGGCGCCATTTTGGGCGCGGCCGGGCAGGTCCAGGATATAGTCAAACATAACAAATGAAGCTGACGTCTCTGAAGCAGTTGACGCACAGCAGGACATAGCAAATAAACATGAAGTCTCTGAAGCTGTTAACTCACTGCAGGACAAAACAAGTGAACCTGAAACCTCTGGAATAATTGTCGCTCAGAAGAACAACACACAAAACTCTGTAGTGTCTGAGGAAAGTAAAACAGAAGGGCACTGTAGTTTCAGACACACTTAACACTAATGACTTAACAAAGATATCGTCTGTCTATGAAGCAGCTGTCATGTTCACAGAATTGACAAAGAAGTGTGCAGACACCAATGCTATTAAGAAACACAAGGAAATCCCTAACGCATCAGCATTCTCGGAAGAGGTTGACACAGATGACATCTTAAGGAACAAAGAAAGACAAATTAAGGATGAGGAAGTTGTCACTTTAGTTTTTTCATCAGCTAGCGACAGCAACAAACACATTGTAATGGAGATTAGAGAGGCTACGGATGGGTGAATACATTATCAAAAGAAATGGCGACTCCCCCCTTTAGCAGATTAGCTAAATCTTTGCGTAATTTGGGCATAAAAGTTATATTATTGGAAGTAGATGGTTATGGTTCTGGTTAATTTCCATTCAGAGTGTCCTACACAGCACCACTCTAGGTAAATACTACTTTATGTAAAACCTGGGACATAGCACTCATTGGAATGTTTGTAATCTTTCCTGTTAAATTGCATCATAAGTTATTTTAACCATTCCATATAAAGTCATGCATAAAAATGAATACACAGACACAAATAACATGTGTATCCAAAAACAAAATACAGATTTCGGCCTTATTTATTACCTCTAGTTTTCATAGGCAAATTTCTGTGGAAAACATGCACATTAAGGGTTGCCTTTCCTTAAACCCTCATTCTCCAATGTGATGAACTAGGCTAAAATTCTTCTGGTCCCTGCACCCTGTCACAGAATATCACCCCAAAACATGGAAGCGCCCAAACACCAGATTGAGTTGAACCCCACAGTAAGCCTTATTTCTTCAGGGCCTCAGAATTTCTTTTGCTTTGCTCATGGAAATTGTGGGATATAGGAGAGATAAGGTGTCACCATTAAGAATGAGTAGTATTTAAATTTGCATATCAATTATGTTTAACCTTTTAGACATATGATATGCTAGCTTGAACTTATGCTTTACATTTGAAGCCAAATTCAACAGCTTAAGTAAGTAGGTTTTCGTAGTTGTAACTTTGAAGGGTGATCTAGCAAGCTGTAAAGATTTTCTAAAACAGTGGAGCGTATTTCGTTTTTTAATGTACATGTTTATGAAATGATTACACCCCCCCCCCCCCAAGGCACCCCACGCAGTCTTTCGGCGCAGCATTGTAGGATGGCCACACCAGTGAAACTTGCTACACACCACCTCGGTGCCATCCGTATCTCAGCGCCTTTGAGTCACTGTACCGCAAGAGTGTGAGAAACTCAGCTGGACACGCCGTCTTTCGGCGCAGCATTGTAGGATGGCCACACCAGTGCGGCAACTTGCTGGACACCACCTCGGTGCCATCCGGATCTCGGTGCGTTGTGCTGCATTCGACCTTCTGTAGCAGCAAGTGCGGGCGCAACTCAGCTGGAAGGCGAGTGAAACGCTAAGGGGCGCCGCACTGCACATGAGGTGCCTCCACCTGGGGAGGCGGAAGAGGGCCGTTTGCGCCGCCTCCCCCCAGGCACCCCACGGCGTCTTTAGGCGCAGCATTGTAGGATGGCCACACCAGTGCAACTTGCTGGACACCACCTCGGTGCCATCCGTATCTCGGCGCGTTGTGCTGCCTTCGGCCTATTCGCACATCGGTCCGCTACTGACGCCGCCTCATGGGCCAACGGGTTTTGTATGCTTTTTATAACCCAAAGCCGCATAACAGGTCATGTGACTTGTTTATAAAACTTTTCATTGGTTCATTTTACTTTTGGTTTCCTAATGATGGAAGGCTTGATCATATGACCTAAAAATAACACTTTTCATTGGATTAAAACATTTTTTTTTCCCAAACGATGAAAGACCCACCTTTTTTTCTCTCACTCGGCAATCAAAAAAAGTTCCGTTAGATGACAACAGAGGGGAGAGGCAACAAGAACCATCACTCAAAAAAGGGGAGGGCAAGTTCTTCCCTACCGGGTCACGTTGGGGCTCCACCGGAACTCATCGAATTGATAGTCTACAGTGTTTCTGGATGTTTCAGACTAAAGCTGGCGTCAGCATGAGAGCACCACCATCTCGTAGCTCCGTTGTGGCCATTCCGCAAGCAATCATGGCAGCCGCTCCCCACCGGAAGCCTGCGGGAGTCGGGGGCCCCCAAGACTTTTGTAGAATCTTCAAGGCTGAGGGGACGCTTTCGAGAATGGAGCCCAAGCCCTTGCAGACAAGCGTCCGATTTCCAAGGTGTCCCAGGGCCATTTTAGTGGACCAGGCCCAAATCCGAAGAGCCGGCCGCCATTTTAAGAGTCCTGTGGCAGCCGCCTATCGCTGCACCGCAAGAGTGGGAGCAACTCAACTACATGGTGAGCGAGACGCTGTAGCCGCAAGAGCGGGCGGTAAACAGCTGAATGGCGGATGAGGCACAGTGTAGCAAAAGCGGGCGGAATGGCAACTGAAACGGTAAAGGGGCGACCCACTACAACAGACGAGCCTCAACCTGGGGAGGCCCGTTCACGCCGCCTCCCCCCCCACACCCCCCCCCCCGGGGCGCCCCACGCCGTTTTTCAGAGCAGCATTGTAGGATACCAAAACCAGTGCGGCACCCAGGGGCGCATACAGTGCATACGTATCTCGTGATATCAAGGTTGGGCAACCAGTACACAACAAGGAGTTACGAGTCCCATTTATACCGGCGCCATTTTGGGCACGGCCGGGCAGGTCCAGGATATAGTCAAACATAACAAATGAGGCTGACGTCTCTGAAGCAGTTGACGCACAGCAGGACATAGCAAATAAACATGAAGTCTCTGAAGCTGTTAACTCACTGCAGGACAAAACAAGTGAACCTGAAACCTCTGGAATAATTGTCGCTTGGAAGAACAACGCACAAAACTCTGTAGTGTCTGATGAAAGTAAAACAGAAGGGCACTGTAGTTTCAGACACACTTAACACTAATGACTTGACAAAGATATCGTCTGTCTATGAAGCAGCTGTCATGTTCACAGAATTGACAAAGAAGTGTGCAGACACCAATGCTATTAAGAAACACAAGGAAATCTATAAACTATAGTTGGTCACCATGGGGTTTAAAGAAGGGATGGTTCTTCACCTGGGTGCCGTCCAGAACTCAGCACGTTGTGCTGCCTTGGAACTATTCGCACAACAGACCGCTACTGACCATTGTTGCTTCTGTTTTAATAAAAAAATGTAAGGTGTTTACTGTTTTTGTTGCGATGTATATATTTATGAGTTATTAAAGTGTTATAATCCTACTACTTTGTTGGAGTGCTATATATTTTTAATGTGACACATAATTGTGAAGACTTTGATGTACAAAATGGCATCCCTGGAATCTTCCGCTTCAGGCTCGGTCCCACACACCCTTACAGTGAGAATCCCCTCCCCAATCACAATACAGGATCGTTATCAGATAGTAGGAACGCGTGTGGTGTGACGGATCTCATGGGGTGGGGGCCTTGATCTACTGTAACTCCTTTGAAGAGGGGTGATTCTTTACAGTTGGGGCCATAAACTACATCCGCAGGGCTAGGTGATAGCCTGGGACCGGCCTGGACAATCGGACACAGAGGAAGAGGAGTGTCAGAGGGTGCGGTAGTGAATAGGGTGAAAGGGTGGTGTCGGGCGGGCACAGGGTGTGATTCTCAGGGAAGAGCAGCGCAGATGGGGGGAGGTTTTATGGCCCATGCATAAGAGAGAGAGCAGGGTGACCAATGCATGGGGGAGATGCTTGCGAGGGTGGGGAGCCATGCTGAGGATCGGCGGCGTGCAGAGAGTGGGTCTGGTCAAGGCATCTAAAATGGCTGCTGTGCACGACAAAAGTGTGGCATTGGAAAAAAAGCAAGCTCGCGCAGACAATGTTTATCAATACGAATTAATTTATAACAATTATTTTTAACAATATATTTACTCGCATTGTCAAAATGGCGGTCAACACTTCCTGATTTCCTTCGAATCGAACGTTAACAGACGTCACGATCGGCGTCGTGCAGAGAGTGGGTCTGGTCAAGGCATCTAAAATGGCTGCCGTGCACGACAAAAGTGTGGCATTGGAAAAAAAGCAAGATGGCGCAGACAATGTTTATCAATACGGATTAATTTATAACAATTATTTTTAACAATATATTTACTCACAGTGTCAAAATGGCGGTCAACACTTCCTGATTTCCTTCGAATCGAACGTTAACAGACGTCACGCAGCAAAAAAAAAAAAAAAACCACTCACGCGCAGCCGCTGGAAGACAAGTATCAACATATATGAGCATCCTCAGCCACCCTCAGAAAACATAGGGGGTCAGGATACGTCTCCCGTACCCCCTTATACCCATTTCTCACATTGTTTTTCCTCCATCTTGTAATGTAATTAAAACGAAACACAAAATGGCGAATTCCCGTTTCGCGTCCCGATTCGCTACCCAGTTCGCGAACCGGAAAGCGCTTCTTCCGCAAAAAATCAAATTTTTTTTATTTGCCCCACGGGACCCTTTAATAACCCCAACATCATTCCTAGGGGGTCAAGAAGGGTCTACCTTGCCCCCTTTCATTAAATTCGCCCTTCGTTTTTCTCCTCTTCTTGTCTCTCGATCCTACCGAGAGACAAGATGGCGGCCACACCGGACTGTTTAGAATGTTGACAGACGCCGGAGAGCCAATCAGCTTCGCTTCACAAAGCTCCGTTACGCGAAAAGTTCACGAACTGGAGCGCTTTCCGGGACGCTGTCACAGATATATCTGTTTTTTTTAACATTAATTTCTCAAAATCCACTGGAGCACATATATTGAGACCCAGCAAAGGCACATCGGGCTAACAGTCCCTACAATTTTGCCAAGTTTCGTGCAAATCCATTCAGCCGTTCGAGCTAAAAGTGAGGCCAAACGCCCTATGGAAAAATGAATAGGAAAAATGCGTTTTGGGACCCCCTTTTTTCTCGGCCCCCCCTTGACGAAACCCCCCAAAATTTTCAGGGGCTGATCAGAAACAAAATGTGCCATTTTCCTGAAAATTTCAGCCGATTCCGTCCACAAACGCCAAAGTTATTAGACATAGAATTTTCAAAAGTTCCATAGAGAAAAAATCCTAACTATATATAGGTAATATATACACATAAATATATATATATGGCTGCTTCACTGACAACCCGGTAGAATGGACTCTGAGGGCTGCAGGGGTGTCCTGCTCATGCAAGGGCACCCTCTCACTTAGAACCAAGCTCCCTGCTCTCTGGATTGCAAAGGCCTGCTATAGGGACGACTTATAGGTTTTAAGTGCAGTGACCCTAAAGTAAGTGGTGCATGCACCGACTTACACAAGCTGCACTGGCAGGCCTGTAGTTCCATTTTGCTTGGCCTCTCATGGGTGGCATAATACATGCTGCAGCCCATGGGAGGGCTCTGGGGTACCTATGCCCGGTGTACATGTGTACCATATACTAGGGTCTCACAAGGATACCCCTGTATCCAATCTGGAATGTACCTAAGTACATAACATAACAGTTTAGGGAGAAAGCAGATAGACCGGGGTCCTGATTAGCAGGATCCCAGTCAGACTAGTCAAAAACCAGCTTAGCACCAGGCAAAAATCCTACCTTCCTACAAAGTGTCTAAAATTATATAGGAGGCTGAAAGCTTGAAAGTGTAGCAGATTTACCATGTGTAGTACTCTTGTGTTGTATTTATATGACAAATAGTATTACATGTTCATTGTGGAGTGATGCTTTATTTTGAACTGTGTAAATCAGTCAACGATATATTGTAAAACCCAATAAAATTATTAGAAATCGAACTATCATAGAAATTATGCAACAAGTAACCAGGAGAGTAAAGGAATATATTGTCATAGGAAAGGCAGGCCAAGTCAACATAGGAGATGCAAGGAACGATCCCCACTTTAAACCAAAGTGCCTCTCAAATTAGAGGATTTTGGGTTCCCTCTTGAATGTGAACGGAAAAGAGGTTGTACTAAGGTCTTGTGGAAAGGAGGTTAAAAGCTTTGTTGCACTACCAGAGAATGCCTGTCTAATGCACAGTTATTGCCTGAGAGTCAGAGATTCGAGCAGGAGGGACCTATCATTTCTTGATTCTCATTGAACTCCAGAGAATTTCCGGTTTCCAGCTAAGTGGAAGCGGTGGCGTTTAGGAGGACTTTATGAGCAATGCATACAGTCAGAAATTGGGCTCTTCCATCTATGGGGAGCAACTGATGGATGCTATGAATAGGAGAGAATCCATGCCTGGCATTGCTCTGTTATGGTAACAAAACCATAACTCATAGCTTAGTATGTTTAATGTATTCAGTTTAAATCTTCAATCACTGTTATAGTGAAATGATATAAAGATTGGTCATTTATTTGCATGATAAAATGAGGTTTAGTAAAAGATTTGCATTAAAATTTCAGTGATTTAGAATTAGATAACATCTCATTGTATGGTGTTAAACCTGTCAGCCATAGGGTGGTCTTCCCCCAAATGTTTTATCTACTTGCCTCCAATTGTGCTGGATTTTTGCTTCTGTCCTTACGACTCTGTGCACTTTAGCCTCTTATTCAAAGCCACAGGGACATAACAGGCCCCCACAATCTATGTGTTTTCTTTTTTTCTCTTTGTATGTGTGCTGCATTCAGAAGCACCCATAGAAAGAGGAAAATGCCTCAGAAGATTGTGTTTGTGCAGGAAGGTGCCCTTGGTGCAAGGTTGCCTGCATTGGCACTAGGTAGCACATTGTGTGCCAGTGCAAGGAGCAAACAGAAATGAGCTGTATAATGTTAAGCACGTCGCATTCCTGCCTTTTCCCTATCAAGCAAAGTAGCAAAGTGGTTTGCCGCACTGCATGATTTTTTCATAGCTGTCCCTGTTAATTTCACGCTATGAGAAGTCTTTGGCACAATAGCTTGTCATTCTCTTGGCCATAGGAATAAGCATCCATCCCACAACCTTGCACTGAGCACTATGCAAACAAAATAAAGACAGACAATTATAACATATAAACATTAAACAGCAAATACAAGCAAACATAACTTCCAGTAGTTTAGAGCTGCCCATTCATAAATGATTAGTAAACCAAACAGATTCAGAACTGTCACTTTAAAAAAGAATGCAGAGGATTTGATATATAATGTTACCCAATGACTAGGCACTGGTCCTTCCCGAAACTCTCAACAATCTTTGGCAATGCTAGGAGATTTTGCCTTTGTGACCTATTGGCTCTGCCAATGGTTTTAAGGCATGCTGCACAGTATTCACAGTGATGTGCAGCACGGCTACAGTTAGAAAACAAATGCTGTTAACACACCTCCCATGTAATTTTGTAAGCGCACATATGTGCCCTCCTACAAGATGATGTGTCACTTTATTTTTTCTTTGAAGGTACCGATCCAAGTTGGACCTGTAACAAAAAATAAAATAGGCAAAATCGCTTTTTTATTAGCAAGCAGGGGAGGGGAGTAGGGATAAGCCGAAGCAACATAGGAGGGGACACGAAAGCACTAGGTGGGGGAGTGCTGGAGGGGACGCAAAAGCAAGAGGTGGAAAGGAGGGAGCAAAAGCAACACATGTGTTGAGCGAAAGCAACAGGGAGGGCTTGCATGGGGGAAAGCAACACAGAGAAGCACAATGATATTGTAAAGAAGCAATGCTCCAAGGGAGGGAACAAACACAAGATTGACAAGCTGGAACAGGAATAAGAAGCGGGCAAATGAGAGTGACAAGAAAACCCAACCAATGTAAGCAATGGGCAGGCTACAAGCCCCTTTATGTTATTGTTAAGCCCAAATAAGCCTCACAACAAACAGCACATGCACCGTCTAGTAGAGTCGACTGAAAGTAAAATAGCTGCTATTTTTCTCTGTGAAGGGTGGCAGCCCAAGAAATAGGATAAGGAAGGGAAACATAATGCATTGGAGATTGCTAAGTAGTAATTGATGCAATGTAGTATTATTCGAATGAATTGCATAAACCACAGAAAAGGTATTTTCGAAATACAATTTTTTTGCATGAAGTGTTAATGCCAAATAAAATCAAATTATAAACCTTTTTTAGTCAAAATAAAGGTTAGGGTTTCAGGCTTTTTCGCACGTTGTCCAGCTCATGCTGTATGCAATCTCCCTCTGTGTTCATTAAAGCCTCAATTAAAATGAAATGTCTGACCTGTCTTTTCAAGGTCCTTCTACAGTCGCTACAAGTAAGGAGGAAATAGCGCTATCACATCTTGAGCAGTGCTGTTAATTGGAGCTCGCGCATTGCTGACATAGAGCACGGCTTGTGCCGTGCATCATCAGCAGCTGATTTCCAGAACCGCTAATAAATGGCTGTGTGCGGGGGATGCTGTACATTGCTCTGCAGCAGCGAGCGAGCTATGAATATTCCGCCCACGTTATGCTTCTGCGTTAATGTCATCGAATGCAGGTGTACAATCCAGGATCAGTACGGAAAGGAGAAACGCTTTTTATGCACGATACAATTCGCTCCAGAGAGAAAGAAAACAGGCGCTCGCACAGCATTTTGGAGGTGATTTTTTTCTGTAAACATCTCTCCCTCAGGAGGATGCATTGTACAATACCACATGTTTTGAGATTGGCATTTCATTTATGCCAGCCCTCGGGGATGGTAGCAGCTGATAACAGGCACAGCCAGCAAATTACCTTGAGCACACAATGTGCAATCTAAGCGGCGCAGAAACTAAGCGGACCGCGTTCCCTTCACAAACAGTAACGGGAAATAGTCTCTCATTGGTATTGCCTCATCTGCACATCAGTCACACAATCAGTCCCAGGTTAAAATCTGTCATTTTGCAGCAACGGTGGGTGACATGCAATTGTTATACCATAAAATACATAAAACAGTACGAATAAGAATACGAATCTGAAATGTAGAACTTGCCCTCATTGTTACAAAAAATATAAAGCTTCTTCGAATAGGGGAGTAGCCAGAGGTGTAGGGAGGAGGGCAAGTTTTGTGGGGTATAACCCACACGCAACAGTCACTGAAGACCAGGATATTTGTGGACCAATTGAGCAACAGAAGTCAGAGGGTGCATGAGAGCTGTCTGAACTGGGCTCTTAGCAATAAACGGCAGTGTCTGTGAAAGGCAGCTGCCTGCTTCTGGAGTGTACAATGGGTTCTATTGGAGGGTCGCTGAGGGTAAAACAAGGGTCATTACCTCCTCGTCAGCCCTCCCTGTCCCAGTCCTAACTACATGAGCATAGCTCCTCCCACCAGAAACGCCCAAGCAACTTAAAACCCATCCCTTCCCTCCAGGCCACACCCATACCCTGAGGCATATAACCATGTGACCCGCCAATCAACAACCTGTTTGTTTTTTCTGCGGAATCACTTCCGGGCAGACTTCGTCATGGGGGGGGGCTGGAACTGGCTTCCTTTCGGGTAAGTGTGAAACAGGATGTTAAACGCCTGTTTAAAACTCTTATGTGCCTGTTTGTTCTTATGTGCATGTGCTTTGAGTCGCTGCTTTAGTGGGACCACGGGATTGGGGGGTCTGGACTGCCTGGTGTGGGGTGGTGACTCCCTGCTGCGGCCTCCCCTCTTCCGGGTTTGTTCCCTGCTCTAGGGGCAACACCCGTGGAGGGAGGGGAGGTGTGATGGGCGCGGCAGGCTTTTCTGCGCACCGAGGGCGTGGCGGTTTGGCTTCTCCACGGAGTACCTGTCACGGTGCTCGTTTCGTTTCGAGCCCATGTTTTCCCGTTATTTTGGTTCCTGCTATCCTTAGTGGAATCTTGGGTTTAGAGGGGCTCCCTTTGTTTATCCAGTGAGTAAGTAAGTAAGTATTTTTATTGTTTTTAGGTTAATTAAAACCATTACAAAAGTACATTGATAGTTCATGCATTCAGATAAAAGATTGTAAAGAAAGATATATTAGTTTTTTAAAACAAGAGAACTTAATAAAAACGTTTTGGTACGGCTATGTGGTCATGATGTAAAGTCTTGGCCATTTTTCAACTAGTCCAGTCTTGTGCTCTCTGCCAGATTTTTTAGTTTCAGTTCCAGACATTTCAAGAATTTTACCAACTTCCCGTTTAGTGGGGGAAGGCCTGGGTCAAAACAAGCAAGAACCGCTTGTCTACGTGTGCGGATTTTTTGTTCGTTGAAGGCAGTTTTTAACAGGGCTACTCTTTCCTCTTTCAGCCTTGGGCAGATACATAATAGGTGTTCGAGATCTTCATTTTCTGCCCCGCACAGCCTGCATTTTGTCCCACAGTCCCTTCTCAACCATGGTTGCAAATGTGGAATAGAGGGTAAAATTCCTAGCCTGTATTTTAAAAAGGCTTCTTTTGATTTCCTGCCGTACCCCAGACTAAAGTATGCCTGTCGCCCAGGCGATTTATATGTGGCCAGAGTCATCCAAGCGTGTCGCCTTTGTGAAAAAGTCGCTTTATCTTCCAAGTGCGATTGACTTTTTATGCTCTTGTTTACAACACGCTTGAACTGCGCATGCGGTAAAGGAGTTTCCCATAGTTCTTTGAGACCTGTGACAGTCAGGGATTCCTCTAAGAAAGTTTTTGCCGGCAATTGAAGAGAGCTGCTTAAGTCTAGCCATAGCAGATGGTTAAGTGAATTTTCTGGCGAGTTCTTGATTTTCTGCCAGCACTTTATGTACGCGCCTCTCCTCGCAAGGTTTTGGGAGGTCAGTCCAAACTCTAGCCGGATCTGGGCCTGTGAGGTATAGGTTGGCAGGTTAAAGAGAAGTCGATAAGCCTTTGCAATTGTTGTGTCCAGCAGTTTCGCGTCTTTGCCTTTTAGAGCCTCACTGCCGTATGTAATAGATGACTCTAGCTTAACTTGTACCACACGGAGCAGTGGGAGTAGAGTAGGACCATTTAGATTGGACTTTAGCTGTTTGAGCGTGGTCGCTATCAGCATCCCTTTCCTCCTGATTCCCTCTAATTGGTTCGAGAAGCGACCTCCTTTGTCAAACAATATTCCCAGGTATTTATATTCTAAACAGTTTGCGACAACCTTTGTTCCAAGGAACCAAGTATGCAGCTTTTTGTTCCCATTTATAGACAGAACTTTGGTCTTGTCAAGATTTATTTCCAACAGGTTCGCTTCGGCATATCCTTGCAGTGCGTTGATGAGGTTTTGGAGACCTATTTTGGTGTGGCTGACCAGGACCACGTCGTCTGCGTAAGATATACTGGGCAACGCTTTACCTCCCAAGCGTGGGGCATGCCCATTGCAGATTTCTAGGGCGGGTGGTAAGTCGGCTGTAAATAAGTTGAAGAGGGTCGGTGCTAAAACGCACCCTTGCTTTAGGCCGTTAGTGGTCGGGATGCGCCTGGAGAGGTGTGTGCCGTTGCCGAGTTTTACCTGGACCCACGTATTGGTATGCAGTTCGATCAAAGAGTGCAGAAGGGGGTCGGGGATCCCCCAGGAGGCCAATTTTCTCCAGAGGAGACCCCGGTTAACGTTATCAAACGCCGCCTTAAAGTCGACAAAGCAAAGGTGAAGAGCCTGTTTATTCACCCTCGCTTTGTCGATAAGTTGCGAAATTGCCAGCAAGTTTGTCGTAGTTCCCGTTTCTCTGCTGAACCCAGTTTGACTCGAAGGAATTATGTTGTGGTGTGTTGCCCATTCGCACAGGTGGGTCAGCAGGAGCCCCGCAAAATATTTGGCCTCGATATCCAGGAGTGCTATCAGCCGATAATTTTTTGGCAGCATTCTATCCCCCGCTTTATAAATTGGTGAAATGATTGAACCCCTCCATGAGGCAGGAAGAGTTCTAAATCGACTCACAGATATGTAAAGAGAGGTCAGCGTTTTTGCCCAGTATTCTGGCTCAAGTTTGAAGAGGGCCGGAGGAATCCCGTTTGGCCCTGCTGCACCGTCCTTCCTTCCCTTCGCAATTAGCTTAACCAGAGCCGCGGAGATTCCAGATTCGAATTCTAACCAAGTTTTTATTGTTTGTGACGGTTGGCCCTCTGGGACTCCCTGGGGCTTACTTGTGGTGGCGACCTGCTGGTTAAAATGCGAGTCTAAGAAGGATTCCCATGAAGATTTAGTGATGTGGGACGTTATTCCGCTGTTTTTTGGATTTATAATTTTGTTTATTGTTGACCAAAACTGGGAGCTGTTGTTGCCCTTTGAGTCATGATGAAGTTTTGCCCAGAGGTCCTCTTCGTTGGATCTTTTGACTCTCCATTTCAGTTTTTTAAGGTCCGTCCGAACCTTCTGAAGTTTTGCAAGAAGGACCTTATCCCCCGGGTTTTTTCTTAGCGTTCTTAGCTGTCTGTTAATCTCTTTTTTGTGGATTTTTAGGGCTGATTTCTGGGAGCTTGAGATCCTCGTTAGGGTTTATCCAGTGGGGACCCGAAGTTTGTGGTTTCAATCCTGATTCTACTGTTTTTATCACCTGAATACATTTTCACGCCGCTGCGTTTCTTTTTAAAAGAGCTCCCTCTACTTGCGGCCTATTATTAGAAACTGCCATTTTGAGCTGCTGGTGGAGAGTTGCTGGGGCTTAATGGTTCAGGTCTTAGACTATTGCTTATCTGCTGTTGAGGGCGCCCTGGTCGGGAATGTTCCCTGTCCTCGAACAGTCTCTGCTGACTGTGGGGGTCATGTGGTGTTGTGGTGGCTCTACTCCCCTGCATATCTGCTGGGGCTTTGGGGAGTTTCTTACCTCTGTGCTCGTTGGTTCCTTGGGCGGGGGCTTCTTGGTTACTTCGTATCCTTACAGTTGGGCCCTGTTTAGTCTTTTCCTTTTGTAGGTTTGTAGTTGTCTCTGTTTGGCCGGTTTGAAGGCCGGCCTTCGGTCCTGTTTGGGTATTGGCAGTGGGTCCGGGTGGCATTCCCTGGTTCGCCCTTGGGGTTTTTTCTTGAATTGGTCTGGGTATATCTTGGGGTCTGGTTCTCTGTTCTCCTGTTCACATCATGGAGGGTAGAGGTGCGGACGTACGTGAGCTCGGCTGTGACGATGAGGTGGTGGTCGCTGGGTCTTCCACTGCTCCCTCCATGGCGGATATTGAAAAGATGATTTAGGCTGCTGTGGCGGCGCCGTTTGTGGTTTGTAATCCCAAGGGGCCTAAGAGACAGAAATTGGATGCCTCGGCAGAGGTCGATCCAGACATTGACTCTGATGAGGAGGTGAAAGATCGTTTTGTCCATGGGGCAGACCTTCGCTGTGTTCTGCAGCATGTTCGAGACAATTTGGGGTTCCTTGGTCCCATGGAGGATGGAGAGTCTGAAGACTTCTTCGCAAATTACCTAAAGGAAGAACCTGATAGCCTTCCCATTCATACATCTGTGAGGAAGGTGCTGGAGGGGGAGTGGAAGGATGTTGACAAACATGCCTTTCCCCGGTTTCTGGCTAAGAGGTATCCCCTACAGGGATTCACAGAGGAATTTCCGGCCGTGGTGAAGGTGAATTCCCTGCTTGCTGGTATGGCGTCCCAGAGCCTGGTGGTGTCTGAGGATGCGGTTCCTTCAGATCCTGGGGACAAGCGGGTTGAAGGGGTCTTGAAGCGGTACTTTGCAGTTAGGTCTGCAGCTTACACCAGCTATCTTGTTCAGTCGCTTCTTAAGGACTGTCAGGGTATTTCTGAACAGCTCATGCAGGATGAGGATCCCTCAGAATCTTTGTCCATTTTGGATCAACGGTTGCGTTTCATGGCTGATTTGTCCTTCGACTCCCTTAGCGCTGCAGCGGCGGTTGATGGTGCCTCTGTTGCGGCTAGGAGGCAGTTGTAGCTTAAGTCTTGGAAGACAGAGGCTGCTCAGAAGGCGGCCGTGATGAAGATTCCCTTCAAGGGCTCTAAGCTGTTTGGGGAGCCGTTGAAGGCTTTGATTAAGAAGACAGCTGAGGACAAGAAATTGTTGGCTCCGGTCCGTTCTTTTCAGAAGGGGAAGTTTGCGGGTCATAAGCGGGCTTTTGGGCAGACATTTCATTCTAAAATGGCAGCCCAGCTCTTTCGTGGTAGGGGACTTGGCCGGGATGTCCCTTCCTTCCACAAATCCCGGGGTCAACAGGGTGCTTCCTCTTCTGCAGGTTCCTCTAAGTCATGACTGGGTGGTGAGTTCCTTGAGGATGCCGGTTGGGGGTCGCCTCACCTCTTTTTTTCCAGTCTGGGAGGAGTTCGTTCGGGATCAATGGGTCTTGCAGGTGGTCCAGCTGGGCTGCAGAATAGAATTTCGAACTCCTCCGGTGGATGTGTTCAGAGCTACCCTGTCCCCAGGTCTCAGACAAGATGTCGTGCTCTGTTGGACGGAGTTCGGGACTTGGTGTCAAAAGGGGCTGTGGTAAAGGTGCCTGTGAGTCAACAGGGTCAGGGGGTTTACTCAATCCTATTTTTGATCCAGAAGTCAAATGGGGACTTCCATCCTGTCCTGGATCTGAAGGCGGTGATCTTGTGTATCCCTCATTGGTCCTTCAAAATGATGACTCTACAGTTGATTCTTCCCTTCCTGTCAGTGGGGGATTTCCTGACTTCTCTCAATCTCCGGGATGCCTCTTTTCATGTGCCGGAGTACGCTGATTTGTAGAGGTGCCTGCGTTTCTGTGTCGGGGTGGATCATTACCAGTTCCAGGTTTTACCATATGGCCTGTCTGCCTCTCCGAGGGTGTTTACTAAAGTGTTGGCACCCTTGGTGGATTTGTTGCATGTGCTGGGTATGCAGGTGTTCCCTTACCTGGACGATTGTTTGATTTCTTCCTTTTCTTTCCTTCAGGCTCAGGCACATTCCCTGGAGGTTTGCAGTCTCCTTCAAAGGTTCGGGTGGATTCTGAAATTGGAGAAGTCCCATCTTCTACCCACTCAGGAACTGCTGTTCAATGGAGGGGTGTTCAACACCAGGTTGGGAAAGGTCTTCCTGTCGGAACCCCGCAGACTGACTCTTATGCACGAACTGAGGAAGGTGTTGGGTGCTCAGTCTTCCACGGCTCACCAGTGGTTGTGTATTCAGGGGGTAATGTCAGCTACTGTGATGATTGTTCCTTGGGCCCGTTTACACTTGTACCCCCTGGTAAATCATCTTCTGGGACATTGGGACCCGGCCTCTCTGAATTCTGAGCTGATGATACCGGGGGGTCTGTCCATCGTCCAGGAGTTGTCCTGGTGGCTGGTGGATCGGCTTTACATCTACCGGGGATTTTGAACTTGGAGGCGGATCGCCAGAGAAGGGTGTTTCCCTCCCTGTCGTACATGTGCCTGTCGCAGGAGGTGTTTTTTTCCCTGATAGTCCGGTTCGGGGTCCCAGTGGTGGACCTGTTTGCAGCCCTGGATAATGCCTTGAGGGAGACGTTTTGTTCTCAGGTTCGGTCTGCCGCGGTTTTGAGGGTGGATGCCATATCCTTCCGGTGGGAGGGGGGCCTGATGTATGCCTTTCCCCCTATTGCTATGCTTCCACGTGTTCTGCTGAAGGTCAAGCTGGATCGTGCTTCTGAGATCATGGTGGCTCTGGATTGGTCCATGAGGCCTTGGTACCCTCTGTTATTGAAGTTGGCAGTGGGGCCTTGCTGGAGGTTGCCAGAGGTCCCTTGTCCCTTGCCATTTCCTCCTCTGTCTCGGGGGTGTCTGGTCTGCCTGAGGCTGGTGGGTTGACTGTTGAGAGGATGAACCTTGTGGCTTTGGAGTGTTCTCCTTCAGTGGCAGAATTTTTTTAGTGGTCCAGGCGCCCTTCGACTCTCAAGTCCTATGCCAGGCATTGAGTTTCTTTTCAATCTTGGTATACGGCGCGAGGGTGGTCTGCGTTGGAGGTGGATCCGGTACATGTCTTGGAGTTTTTGAAGGATGGGTTTGACTTGGGTCTGTCTGTGTACTCCCTGAGGGCCCAGTAGGCTGCTGTTCGGGCCTTTTGGGGTTCGGTCTGTGACCCAGTGATTCCCCTGGTGTACCGATTGTAACAGAGTTGTTTCCTTCAGAAGCCTGTCATTCGGTCCTTTGCTCCTAGTACCGATCGGCCTCGGGTTTAGGGGGCTTGGCCGGTGGCTCCCTTTGAGCCTCTGCATGAGGTGTCTTTGAGGTTTCTGACGATCAAGGTGCTGTTCCTTGTGGCTATTACATCTGCAAGGCGGATTTGAGTGTACGAACCAACACGTGCACTTAGATCCACAGGGGGCGGCCTTCTGAGGATCCCGAGAATTGAAAAAGTCCGCATGGGAGGCAGGTCTTTCAGATGCCTAGCGGCAACTAATTGGAACAAACTGCCAGCGGACCTGCGCCTGGAACCGGAGGAGACCAGGTTCCGAGCGAAACTTAAAACATTTCTCTACCTGAAATAATGTGTCCGCTCAGTCTCTGTGCCCGCTGTTAGCTGCCTTTCCCACTTTTAGCGCATGGACACGCCGGTGTGCGTAATCGCAGCGCTCTACAAATGTCCCAATAATAATAATAATAATAATAATTGAGGTTTTTTTCCTGATCGGGTGGTTCTGCGGCCTAATCCTTCCTTTGTTCCCAACGTCCCTTCCTCTTTTCACTGCTCTGCGGATCTGGTTTTGCCTGTTTTCTGTCTGGGTCCTTTTTCGGAGGTTGAGGTGCAGCTGCACTGTTTGGACATTCGGAGGGCTCTGGAGATCTATTTGATGTGTACTGAGCCGTTTAGTAAGGCGGAATCCCTTTTTGTTACCTATGGACTAGCCGGCCAAGGTCTGAAGCCTTCTGGGGCTACCCTCAATCGTTGGCTGCGGTGGGCTGTTGGTGCTGCGTATGAGACCTGTGGTGTGCTGGCTCATGGGTCTGTTCAGGGGAGGTCGACTCGGGGGTGACAGCTTCCAGGGCTTGTTTTCAATGGGCTTCAATGGCCGAAATCTGCAGGGCTGCTGCCTGGAGTTCGCCACACACCTTTATGTCCCATTATCATTTGGTGGTAGGGAGGACTGATTTGGCTGGGTTTGGGGACACTGTGTTGCGTTCTGCTCCGGTGGTGTGACTTTTCTGTGCTTAATGAAGTCTGTTTTTTGCTACTGAGTGAAGCCGATTCTTGCTTTGGTATCTGCTCATGTAGTTAGGACTGGGATGGGGAGGGCTGACGAGAAGGTAACGACCGGTTACTCACTAGTAATATTCATTACTCCGAGTCGTAGCCCTCCCCTTCCCGGTCCAGGTTCCCATCCCTCCCTCCCTGTTCGGCTTCTTGTGCTTGGTGGTACAGGTTGTTGATTGGCGGATCACATGGTTGTCTGTCTCAGGGTATGGATATGGCCTGGAGGGAGGGGATGGGTTTTAAGTTGCTTGGGAGTTTCTGGTGGGAGGAGCTATGCTCATGTAGTTAGGACTGGGACGGGAAGGGCTATGACTTGGAGTAATGAATATTACAGGTGAGTAACCGGTCATTGTTGTAGACCTATTGAAGGCAGTGCTTGATATGGAAACCTGGAAGTGCAGGTACTCTGTAGCAGAGTACCTGCTAGTTTCTGAGAAGTGCCGGTAGTCTCCAATTAAAAGTAAAGCATTTCTCTTGAGAAGTGCCTGGACTCTCCCCCTCATCATAAAAAAGTGCCGGTACTCTGTACCGGACAGTAGCGGCCCATTTAAAGCACTGGTTGAAGGTGTTTGAAGGCGCATTGTGGTCTCTAAGGGCATGTTTGGCGTGCATTAGGACCAGTTTGAGGTGACTAAAGTCAGGCTAAGAATTTCTTGTGGGCATACTGGAGGCATCTAAGGACCAACTGGGAGCATTTAGGGACCAGCTGGAGATTGAAAGTCTGAGGGTCTTAGAGAACTTTCTCATGCAATCTAAAAACATGCTACAGGTGTTTCCGCGCACATCAAGAGTCTGGCAGAGCCCACCTCAGTTGTTGAAATATGAGATGGTGGTGGCTTGAAGGAATCTGTGGGACTGCTGGCATTTCTAAGGTGTATGGGAGGAGGGCTGGAGGGTTGACACACTGTTGGGGATCGCTGAAAGCCAGTCCTGAGTTTCTTTGAGTGGCCTTTGGTGTCTTAAGACAAAGTGAGAGTGTCTAGTAGCTAGATCAGGCCTTCTGAAGGCAGACCAGCTGGAAACATGGTAATGTCAGAGAGTCTCTCCGGTGCTTGTGGTGGTATGCTTGCAACTCTGCTGCGCTTGCCAAAAAACGCTGTTACTTTTAAACTGTTGAAACTTTTAAAGCTTTTTAAATAACTTGAAAATTGTACCTTTGCACTTGTGTTTTGCACTGATACTGTCTAACTCCCAGTGTTCCCTCACTTCCGCTTTGGTCACTTCCGGCTCTAATTACGGTCTATTTTCAGGAATAGCCAGCCACTGCACAGCAGGGCTGAGTGGTGGGTGGGAGGGGTCTCACGCTTAATAGTGAAGCTGGAGCAAGCGCACAGTGTCAGAGAATCTCACCGATGCTTGTGGTGGTCTGCTCGTAACGCTGCTGCGCTTGCCGAAAAACGCTGTTACTTTTAAACTGTTGGAACCTTTAAAGCTTTCTGAAAACCTTTTCCCTTGTGCCTTTGCACTTGTGTTTTGCACTGATACTGTCTAACTCCCAGTGTTCCCTCACTTCCGCTTTGATCACTTTCGGCTCTAATTACGGTCTAGCGTTCAGGAATAGCCAGCCGTTGCACAGCAGGGCTGAGTGGTGGGTGGGAGGAGTCTCACGCTTAATAGCGAAGCTGGAGCAAGCGCACAATGTCAGAGAGTCTCACTGATGCTTGTGGTGGTCTGCTTGTAACGCTGCTGCACTTGCTGAGCAACGCTGTTACTTTTAAACTGTTGGAACTTTTAAAGCTTTTTAAATAACTTGAAAATTGTACCTTTGCACTTGTGTTTTGCACTTATACTGTCTCACTCCAAGCACTCCATCACTTCCGCTTTGATCACTTCCGGCTCTAATTATGGTCTAGTGTGCAGTAATACCCAGCCATTGCACAGCAGGGCTGAGTGGTGGGTGGGAGGAGTCTTACGCTTAATAGCGAAGCTGAAGCAAGCGGGTAGAGTCAGAGAGTCTCACCGATGCTTGTGGTGGTCTGCTTGTAACGCTGCTGCGCGTGCCAAAAATAGCTTTTACTTTTGAACTGTTGGAACTTATAAAGCTTTTTAAATAACTTAAAAATGGTACCTTTTCACTTGTGTTTTGCACTGATACTGTCTCACTCCCAGTGTTCCCTCACTTCCGCTTTGATCACTTCCGGCTCTAATTACGGTCTAATGTTCAGGAATAGCCAGCCCTGCACAGCAGGGCTGAGTGGTGGGTGGGAGGCGTCTCACGCTCAATAGTGAAGCTGGGGCAAGCGCACAGAGTCAGAGAGTCTCACCAATGCTTGTGGTGGTCTGCTCGTAACGCTGATGCACTTGCCGAAAAATGCTGTTACTTTTAACAGCCGAGGGAGCGCCTAAGGCAAGCCCGTCTGCGCCCATTCGCGCACGACCGGGAACAGGGTCCCGGACCCCTGGCCCCCACCTCTTGTACTCCACGAAGGAACTTTTGTTCCTCAAGTCAAGTCAAGTCAAGTCGGAATTTATATAGCGCGCTACATACCCAGAGGGTCTCAAGGCGCTTGAGGAAGGGTGGGGAATTACTTGTCGAATATCCAGGTTTTAAGTTGCTTTCTGAATGATAGGTTGTTCTGAGTGAGGCGAAGGTGAGTGGGAAGTGAGTTCCAGGTTTTAGCCGCCAGGTAGGAGAAGGATCTTCCTCCCATGGTGGATTTGTTGATGCGAGGTACAGCAGCAAGGGCTTGGTTGGAAGAGCGTAGCTGGCGGGAGGGGGTGTAGAAGAAAAATCGTGTGTTGAGGCATTCGGGTCCAAGTTTGTAAAGTGCTTTGTGTGCGTGGGTTAGGAGGCGGAATGTTATCCTCTTATTGATGGGAAGCCAGTGGAGGTTTTTCAGGTGATCAGAAATGTGGTCTTTACGCGGGATGTCTAGTATGAGCCTAGCTGATGCATTCTGGATGCGTTGGAGTTTTTTCTGGAGTTTTGCGGTGGTTCCGGCGTATAGGGTGTTTCCGTAGTCCAGGCGGCTTGTAACCAATGCGTGGGTGACCGTTTTTCTAGTTTCGGTGGGGATCCAGCGAAATGTTTTTTGAGCATGCGAAGAATGTTGAAACAAGAGGATGAAACAGCGTTGACTTGTCTGGTCATCGAGAGTGAGGAGTCCAGGATGACGCCCAGGTTATGTGCGTGGTCCGTCGGGATGGTTGCTTTTCCAAGGGCCTCTGGCCACCAAGAGTCGTCCCAGGCGGAGGGGGAGGTACCTAAGATAAGGACTTCTGTTTTGTCTGAGTTCAGTTTCAGACGGCTGTGCTTCATCCACTCAGCTACTTCTTTCATTCCTTCATGTAGGTTGGTTTTGGCGGTGTTGGGGTCTTTGGTGAGTGAGAGGATCAGTTTAGTGTTATCAGAGTAGAAGATGATGTTGAGGTTGTGTTGGCGTGCGATGGCTGCGAGGGGGCTCATGTATACGTTGAAGAGGGTGGGGCTGAGTGAAGATCCTTGTGGTACGCCACAAATGACTTCAGTGGCCTCTGACTTGAATGGTGGGAGGCAGACTCTCTGAGTTCTTCCGGCAAGGAACGAGGTGATCCATTCCAGTGCTTTTCCTTGGATTCCGATGTTTCTGAGGCGTTGTAACAGGGTGCTATGACAGACTGTGTCGAAGGCTGCGGAGAGGTCAAGGAGGATGAGGGCGACTGTGTCTCCATTGTCCAGTAGAGTTCGAATGTCGTCTGTTGCAGCGATGAGTGCGGTCTCAGTGCTGTGTTTGGCTCGGAAGCCGGACTGTGAGGAGTCGAGGGTTTTGTTGGTTTCGAGGAAGGCGGCGAGCTGGTTGTTGACAGCTTTCTCGATGACTTTGGCCGGGAATGGAAGGAGCGAGATGGGGCGGTAGTTTTTGAGTTCGGTGGGGTCAGCTGTGGGTTTTTTCAGAAGGGCGCTGAGTTCGGCGTGTTTCCAGCTTTCCGGGAAGGTGGCGGAGTTGAGGGAGCAGTTGATGACGTCTCGGAGGTGTGGTGCTATGATGGAGTCTGCTTTGTTGAAGATGTGGTGAGGGCAAGGGTCTGTGGGGGATCCTGAGTGGATGGAGTTCATCAGGCGGATGGTATCCTCAGTAGAGATTGGGTTCCAGTCATTAAGGATGTTCAAGGGGGGTGAAGGTGCAGCAGAAGTTTGTGTGGGTTGGTCTCCGGGTTGGTTGTCGAAGCTGTTGTGGATGTCTGCGATTTTGTTGTGGAAGAACGAAGCTAGGGAGTCGCAAAGGGTTTGAGATGGGGTGATGTCGTTGGATTTGGCAGTGGGGTTGGTAAACCTTTGACGATGTTGAATAATTCCTTGCTGTTGTGGGCGTTGTGGTCTAGTCGGTCTTTGAGTTTGGCTTTCTTGGCCGTCCGGATCAGTTGGTGGTGTATGCGGGTGGCGTTTTTGAAGGCGTCCCTGGTGCTGGTGTATGGGTCTTTTTTCCAGGCCTTCTCAAGGGAGCGACAGAGTTTCTTGGAATTCTTAAGATCATCGTTGAACCAGGGGGCGTTTTTGCTGCCTAGTTTGATTTGACGTTTTTTCAAAGGTGCTAGGTTGTCGGCGCTGTTGGTTAGCCATTGGGTGAGGTTAATGGCTGCTTGGTTGGGGTTCGAGGAGTGAGCAGGGGGGTTTTGAAGAAGCGATGAGGAGATCTGGTCGATGGTGATTTTGTTCCAGTTTCTTCGCAGAGTAGGTTGAGGATGGTTGTAGGTTGTGGTCTTTTTGTAGACAAAGTGAACGCAGCTGTGGTCCGTCCAATGGAGAACTGAGGTGTGACTGAAGGAGATATGTTTGCTGGAGGTGAAGATAGGGTCGAGTGTGTGACCTGCGTGGTGAGTGGGGGTATTGAAAGTTGTTTGAGTCTGAGGTTGGCGAGATTGTCCAGAAGGGTGGTGGCGTTGCTGTCGTTGCTCTTTTCCAGGTGAAAATTGAGGTCTCCCAATAGAATGTATTCCTCGGAGGGGAGGGCGTGTGGGGTGATAAAGTCACTGATGTCTTCACTAAATTGTGCCCGGGGTCCTGGTGGCCTGTAGAGGAGTTAGCCTCTGAGTGTGGTCTTGGGGTCGGTGTGGATCTGGAAGTGAAGGTGTTCGGCGCTAGCGAGGTTGACGTCTGAGCTGGTTGAGATGCGAATGGAATTCTTATGGACGATGGCGATGCCTCCTCCTGTTTGGTAGGTGCGGTCATTTCGGATGATCTTGTAGCCTTCCGGGATGGCAATGGTGATGTCTGGAGCTGAGGAGGTGTTCATCCATGCTGCTGAATACCAATGTAGCCGTCACACTCATGTCGGAAGGACCTTTGAGGCCACAAAAGGGAACTGGCAGCCTAAATTAAACAACACGCCACCATAGGCTGTCACGGCCCGCTAGCCCACTGGCACTCCTGCTTGCCACCCTTAACACCCGCTCACTGCAGAAACATAATCTTGAGGTGTTCTCGCTCCTTCAAGATGACCCCCTGGACATTCTAGAAATCACAGAAACTTGGCTTGAGGAGTCCTCAACCCCGGACTTAGTAGCCGCCATGCCCCCTAACTATGCGGCCCTATGCCATAATCGACCTGGCAGTTCTAGAGGGGGTCGGGTTGCGATCCTGTATAATCACAAAATCAAGGCTGAGTCTCTCTGCGCAGAAAGCATTGAGGGGGCTGATGTGCTGGGGGCTAAATTTTACTCCCAGACAGCCTGTCTAGTTATTTTGGTAGTTTACTCTCCCCGCGCGAACGCCACCCAGGTTCGTTGAGCTTTTCACAGAACTAGTTAATGAAATCCGCTCACGTTACCAATGTATGGTGGTGATGGGGGATTTCAACTTCCATTGGGACCAGACTCCCAAAGACAGCCAGGCCAAACAGTTGGAGGAGGCATTGATCTCTTTAGAACTCCGCCAACTTGTGAATGGGCCCACCATGAGAAGGGCCACGCACTCGACGTGGTTTGGACATCCCGTGCTTTCACAAGCCCTATAGCTATCAGTCCCTGATCAGTACCTTAAAAGCAAGCAGCCCGCTCTACTCAGGAGTGGAAAGTGTTGCGGAGCTGGAATAAAATCACGGCCGACGACCTGGTTGCTACCCTAGATAAATCAGCTACTTCCACTCCTACACAGACCTTGATGTAGAAAGTGCTGCCCTGGCGACAAGGCTAAAGAACGCTATTGTTATGGTAGCCCCAACACGCAGGGAAAGAATAAAGTACAAAGGCAAAGGGGCCACCTGGTTCAATGATGCCTTAAGAAACCTGAAACAAATCCTTCGCCAGTGTGAGAGAGCCTGGCGGACAGTCTACAACCCAGGGGCCCGGTCAGAATATATTGCTATAATTGCTGTCTATAAAAAGGCAATTCTTACAAGAAAATCAGAATTCTATGAAGTTAAGATTGTGGCTGCTGACAAAACACAAAAAGAGACTTTCCTGATCTTGAAAGAGCTGAGACAAGACAAGGAACAGAAGCCTTCCTTCTGTTTGGAAGATTGTAACACATTCCAGTTTTTCTTTGCAATGAAATTGAAAGACCTATTAAAGGAAATTCACACTACCCCTGATTGTACCAGTTTACTCTCTGCCTGCAAAATCTCATTTTCTGTCTACACCAACCATCTCCCACTGCCTGAACCCTCTCATGTGCATCTGCAAAGGCCTATTAAGATATGGCTGCTGGTGTGTATTGCACAGCGCTACCATGTTAAATCTTTCCCATCTCTGCCTGTAGTCTTGCACCATGTCTGTGTCTGCTTGCACTATCTGTGTCTCTGCTTCAACCATTTCACCCTCTCTCTGCACCATCTTTTCTCTGACTGCACCATCTGTGTCTCTGCCTACAGCCGTGCACCATCTATCCTCTGTGTGTACCATGTCGGTGTCTGCATGCACTATCGGTGTCTCTGCTTGAACCATCTCACCCTATCTCTGCAATATATTTTCTGTGACTGCACCATCTGTACCTCTGCCTGCAGCCCTGCACCATCTATCCTCTGATTGTACTATGTCTGAGTCTGCTTGCATTATCTGTGTCTCTGACTGCAACCCTGCACCATCTATCCTCTATGTGTACCATATCTGTATCTGCTTGCACTATCTATCCCTCTGCCTGCAGCACTGAACCATCTATCCTATGTGTGTACCATGTCTGTGTCTGCTCGCACTATCTGTGTCTCTGCCTACAGCCGTGCACCATCTATCCTCTGTGTGTACCATGTCTGTGTCTGCTTGCACTATCTGTGTCTCTGCTTCAAACATCTCACCCTCTCTCTGAAACATTTTTTCTCTGACTACACCATCTGTCCCTCTGCCTGCAGCCCTGCACCATCAATCCTCTGATTGTACCAGTTAAATCTCTGCCTGCAATATCTAATTTTCTGTCTGCACCAACCCTCTCTCACTGACTGCACCCTCTCATGTGCATCTGCAGAGGCCAATTAAGATATAGCTGCTGGTGTGTATTGACCAGCGTTACCATGTGAAATCTTTCCCTTCTCTGCCTGTAGTCTCGCACCATGTCTGTGTCTGCTTGCACTATCTGTGTCGGATATATGTTGATACCACACATACTTTTAGCACGCATACCATTACCACGCATTTTTTACAACGCAGGACCCTTTACCACGAATACCTTAACAACGCATTACACTACAACGGAGGTACTATTACAATGCATACCATTACAACGTTAGTATAGGTAAGTATATAATATTTTAAAATAATGTAATTAATAATAAATTAAATATTTTAATTAATTAATAATTATTTTATAATTAAAAAATGTAATTAATTATATTAATTATTATATATTATTTGTAAATATATATGTTAAAAATACCCCTGTACCCCAAAACCCAAACCCAACCCTGAAACCTAAAAATACCACTGTACCCCAAAACCCAAACCCAACCCTGAAACCTAAAAATACCCCTGTTCCCCAAAACCCAAACCCAGCCCTGAAACCTAAAAATACCCCTGTACCCCAAAACCCAAACCCAACCCTGAAACCTAAAAATACCCCTGTACCCCAAAACCCAAACCCAACCCTGAAACCTAAAAATACCCCTGTACCCCAAAACCCAAACCCAGCCCTGAAACCTAAAAATACCCCTGTACCCCAAAACCCAAACCCAGCCCTGAAACCTAAAAATACCCCTGTACCCCAAAACCGAAACCCAACCCTGAAACCTAAAAATACCCCTGTACCCCAAAACCCAAACCCAACCCTGAAACCTAAAAATACCCCTGTACCCCAAAACCCAAACCCAGCCCTGAAACCTAAAAATACCCCTGTACCTCAAAACCCAAACCCAGCCCTGAAACCTAAAAATACCCCTGTACCCCAAAACACAAACCCAACCCTGAAACCCAAAAATACCCCTGTACCCCAAAACCCAAACCCAATACCCCTAATAAATGTTTTAAAAAAAAGATAAACTTACCTATACTTACGTTGTAACGGTATGCGTTGTAATAGTACCTGCGTTGTAGTGTAATGCATTGTAAAGATATTCGTGGTAAAGGGTCCTGCGTTGTAAAAAATGTGTGGTAATGGTATGCGTGCTTAAAGTTGCATGGTAACAGTTACATACCTCTGTGTCTCTACTTCAACCATGTCACCCTCTCTCTGCACCATTTTTTCACTGACTACACCATCCGTCCCTCTGCCTGCAGCCCTGCACCATCTATCCTCTGATTGTACCAGTTTACTCTCTGCCTGCATTATCCCATTTTCACTTAGCACCAACCCTCTCCCATTGCCTGCACCCTCTCATGTGCATCTGCAGAGGCCTATTAAGATATGGCTGCTGGTGTGTATTACACAGCGCTACCATGTTAAATCTTTACCTTCTCTGCCTGTAGTCTCGCACCATGTCTGTGTCTGCTTGCACTATCTGTGTCTCTGCTTCAACCATTTCACCCTCTCTCTGCACCATCTTTTCACTGACTGCACCGTCTGTCCCTCTGCCTGCAACCCTGCACCATCTATCCTCTGATTGTACCAGTTTACTCACTGCCTGCAAAATCTCATTTTCAGTCTGCACCAACCATCTCCCACTGCCTGCACCCTCTCATGTGCATCTGCAGAGGCCTATTAAGATATGGCTGCTGGTGTGTATTGCACAGCGCTACCATGTTGAATCTTTACCATCTCTGCATGTAGCCTTGCACCATGTCTGTGTATTCTTGCACTATCTGTGTCTCTGCTTCAACCATTTCACCCTCTCTCTGCACCATCTTTTCTCTGACTGCAACATATGTGTCTCTGCCTACAGCCATGCACCATCTATCCTATGTGTGTACCATGTCTGTGTCTGCTTGCACTATCTGTATCTCTGCTTGAACCATCTCACCCTCTCTCTGCAACATATTTTCTGTGACTGCACCATCTGTGTCTCTGCCTGCAGCCCTGTACCATCTATCCTCTGATTGTACCATGTCTGAGTCTGCTTGCACTATCTATCCCTCTGCCTGCAGCACTACACCATCTATCCTCTGTATGTACCATGTCTGTGTCTGCTTGCACTATCTGTGTCTCTGCTTCAACCATCTCACCCTCACTCTGAAACATTTTTACTCTGACTGCACCATCTGTCCCTCTGCCTGCAGCCCTGCACCATCTATCCACTGATTGTACCAGTTTATTCTCTGCCTGCATTATCTCATTTTCTGTCAGCACCAACTCTCTCCCGCTGCCTGCACCCTCTCATGTGCATCTGCAGAGGCTTATTATGATATGGCTGCTGGTGAGTATTGCACAGCGCTACCATGTTAAATCTTTCTCTTCTCTGCCTGTACTCTCGCACCTTGTCTGTGTCTGCTTGCACTATCTGTGTCTCTACTTTAACCTTTTCACCCTCTCTCTGCACCATCTTCTCACTGACTGCACCATCTGTCCCTCTGCCTGCAGCCCTGCACCATCAATCCTCTGATTGTACCAGTTAAATCTCTGCCTGCAATATCTCATTTTCTGTCTGCACCAACCCTCTCTCACTGCCTGCACCCTCTCATGTGCATCTGCAGAGGCCAATTAAGATATAGCTGCTGGTGTGTATTCCCCAGCGGTACCATGTGAAACCTTTCCCTTCTCTGCCTGTAGTCTCGCACCATGTCTGTGTCTGCTTGCACTATCTGTGTCTCTACTTCAACCATTTCACCCTCTCTCTGCACCATCTTTTCACTGACTACACCATCCGGCCCTCTGCCTGCAGCCCTGCACCATATATCCTCTGATTGTACCAGTTTACTCTCTGCCTGCATTATCTCATTTTCACTTAGCAGCAACCCTCTCCCATTGCCTGCACCCTCACATGTGCATCTGCAGAGGCCTATTAAGATATGGCTGCTGGTTTAGTGTAGTTCCTAGTTTCCCACTAGGCCCTGCGCATTGGAATAACATAAACAGTAGTATCGACGTGGAACTGCGGATATTCCAGGCCTCCACTGACTATGCTAAACTTAATTGGGTTGTGTTACCAACTAGCTCAGAGGTCACTGGAAACTTTCTTCTCTGCATAGGAAGTGATCAGCTTCCTTGGCACAGACAAGAAGGGATTCAGTTTTCCAACAACCGTGCAACATGACAACTTTGCTCCTCAGATCAAGAGTCGATCTCTAGGGTCGTGTGAAACAATAGACATAGATTTCACTCAGTCAGTCTAGTGCAGTTTACTTTCACAGTATGTAGAGAATAGAGAGACGGGCGTTTATCAATAAAGGGTTAACATTTATTGAACAGTCTTTCTTCTCGTACAAGAGAAATGTATTGCCACAATTGCAATAATTGTTATTATAAAAAGTACGTACAGTAAGATAAGTATTGCGAAATAGAACTGTAAAAGCATTGATATGGTTTCTTAGCCATACAATGGTTTAAAAGTAATAAAACATATATACAGTCATATATACATTAGGCTAACATACTCAACTGGTGCTTCTAACTAAGCCTACCCCAGTGTGCCTGACCTAAGCCTAACACGTGAAAGGGGGAGTAAGTAAGTAGCTTAAGTTAAGTTGGTTTTGCCAAGGTTTGTTTCAAGAATTCTCGTCTAAGGGTTTAGTCAACACCATACCTCTGAATAGAATGATGGAGGATTGGTATCTCCTTCAGGGGTCTCTCTCGATATCCCAGTCACCCGCGAGGGTAAACCGGAAGCGCCGGGACTGGATTTCTCTGCACGAGAAATGCAGCGGCTTCTCTCAGCGCGTCGAGGAAGGAGGGGTGACAGCGTCCGCGGGCAGCTGGAATCGGCTGGATGTCTTCGCAGAGGACGGCTGCTCGGCTCCTCAAGCGTACTGCACCATAGTTCGCGCTGTAGCGGCGATAATGGTAATCAGCAGCTTCACCACCACAGGATAGCAGGCTGCAGCGACAGAGTGCTAGTTTTTACCAACACAGGGTCATGCAGGCAGCTGGCATCAGCAACAGGGAATGAACTTGCAGCTCGTATCTCACTCATTGCTTAAGGCAACGTTGGTAATATTTATACCTGACAGGTGCCGGGTTTGACGCAAGTTTGCTGGACATAAGACGTCAATTAAAGATGTCACTAGGAAGTGACAGTTATCAGTTGCTCATTAGAGTTCCATTACTAATCAAAACATAGCAAGCGGGGATTTCCAGGTTTGCAAGGTTTTTATCTTGTTGAAGAACTCGGAGTGTTATCTAGGAATATCAGATAGTGACTGCTGCTCTGTCATTGCACTAATTGGTCGCAAAGGAAGTAGCAGAGAGTCATGCTGGAATGTGGCTCTGTTCGTGTGAGGCCAGAGATGACTTTTCAGAAAATCGCACTTGAACGGTTATGCCAATATAGGGAATAAATGGATTTATAGCCGAATAGGGGCATAAGGTCACAGTATCGATCAGGAACCTAGATAAGCACGCAACACCCACTCCACGTTTTCATGTCCATCAAAATTACTAAAACTAAGCAATAAGATGCATGTGTAACATTGCCCACCCCAAAATACATAAATGCATTCGAAATAGGCGTACTTGTAATACATGGAATTTAGGTACTGTACGTTTTTTTAAAGCATAGTAATCATTCAAAAGGTATTGCATATGAAATCAATGAACGATTATGCAAAAAGAATTACACATGAAGTATCTCTGACAGAAGAAATGCGAGATAAATCATCACATAAAGATGCATAGTAATAACATGTGTGCTAGAGGCTGGTGTTATGTTGTTATGTCTCTAGATGTGCTTAGAAATAGAAGTGTGAAGCTTCTGTTCTCTAAGAATAGTTTTTACGTTAAGCAAAGAATTATTCGTGCCAAAAAGAGAGGGTCAATATTTTAAAAAAATTGTCCAATTCAAAGAAAATAGATTTTCCAAAGCTCCTGGCAGTTTTTGTTGATCAAAACTGAAGGCCGAATTCAGAGTTCATGGGAACGCTGTGTGTTGGAAAGCTTTTCAAAAAGTTATTGTTTCTCTATGGGTGAGAACATCGTATCAGACAGGCTCGCAAAGAATTGGTCTACAAAATCAGGTGATAGTTCAACCAAATTAGATAGCGCTGTAACTTGGCAGGTGTGAGAATGATTGCTGTCATCGAAGGCAGGACCAGCAATGCTCACAGAACGTTGTACCTGGATGATGTTGCTTTTGTCACTCGCTCCACTGTTACCACTTGGCTGTAGTACAGGAGTCTCCACAAATGCCGTCATCAGGATTGGTAGCCGCTGGGGACAACACAATGCGTGAGCCGTTATTGGACTGAGCAAAGTATCGACGTCCATTGGTACTGCTGATGGAAGTGAAAGACAGATGTCCAACACGCATTCATCGCCGCAAAGCATACACCGTAGCACAGGTAAAATGCAATTTTGCCATATCGGTCTGAATGAAAGGAACCAGGTCATGTTTAGATCTCTCAGCCTGGCCAATCCGAGGACGTTAGTTATCCTGTCCCTGTAGCGCATTGCTAGGATTGTCTCTTCCATTCCCATGGGAGCTATGTCTGAGCCGAGGCTTGCCATAACGTAGCAGGAGGATCAAAAATAGAATCCCTGCGATGAGTCCCAAAAATAGTGGAATGCCGCCAAAAATGGAGTGCACAAAATTAGGAAAGATTCCCAAAATTGCCTGGAAGGGTGTTAGTAGTCCCGTAAAGACTGTCTTAAATATGCCTGGGATGCTTGTAGCACTAGACATGTTAAGGAGTTGGCTGAACATTTCTACGAAATGCACGGGGCAATTTGTTGATAAAAGGTCATGGACTTCAGTAGCCGTCCTTGCGACTAGAAGATCATACGCCTCTTTAGATGACGTTATAGGCACTGTTGTCTGTAAAAGTACAGATTTCATTTTGCTTAATGTATCAATTCGTATAGAATAGAGATTCAGACGAGGCCAGAGGGGAGTCACTATGTCTGGAGGCCCGCTCGGGAACAATGCTTGCATACAACATTTGACCATGGACGTAACTTGTACTAGATAACTTTTCCCTGGCGCGAGGCCACAACACCTGTGATCCGTTCTAAGAATGTAACTCCCGTTTGCGAGTTGCATAAAGAAGGGCTCTATCTGAGTTGCAGGTGTGACTAGCTGGTGGCATGAAAGGTTGTTTGAATTTCCATCACATGCTCCGTGTAAATTAATACCCTGACACAAAAGTATACCGCTTAGTGAATGTTTACAGTTGTTACCACTAAGAAATACATTTTTGTCGCTGTCACTATAGCAAGAATGAGTGTATGGTAATTTCCATATAGATTTAACATATCCTTTACCCAATTGTTCATATTGGCCAGCAGGTATGTACTCAAGGCATTTATGAAATCGGAAAGTTGTTATCGGAATTGTGATAATTCCGTGTATTATCCATTCAATGACAGGACTCTCTGACATTGTCAATGGTAATCTCTCGAGTTTTTCGATGCTCAGGATTGTATAGTCTGCTCCTTTCTGTGCCAAACTGATCTGTTTATCAGTAAGGTTAAAACTGTAAAATAATGACGTCGTGTTGATTAAACGCCAAGGCACATAGCCTGAACGAAGATTTTGCAGCGTCCAGCCTAATTCTATAATAGAGCGTAATTGAGACTGGCCATGTTGTAACATTAGCAAATCTCTGTCTATCACATCAAAGGCAGAGGATACAATATTGTCCAAAGAATATATTCTGGAAGACAGAGTCATTAACCCATTGTCTACCACAGAAAGTGATTTACTTTCCAAGCCTCGTTGTAAGCAGCATAGATACTGGTCGCTATGAAACGCTTTTGACGCTGTTTGCGTGGTCCAAGAATGAAGTCGCGCAAATCAGCACCATCTTTTAGCAAAGACAAGTGTTGCTTAATTTCAGCCAGTGTGGATGTAGTTAGCCATTCTAGGCAGAGTTTCCCTACACTGTATGTTGTTATAATCCCTGGATGTTGTCTCTGGGAATATCTCGAGTCTAATCTGGTCATTTTTAAACCCTGTGTTTTATTCAGGAACCTATCTTGACAGCTATTTGTGTCTGTAGGCCAGATTAACCACTTTTTCCAATCAGGATGTGTTCAGTTGAAATGTAAAATTTGTGACACGTCTAACTCAATATCAGCTGTTGTATTTTCAGGTATTGGCTTTGGTATAGACGGTGTTTTAAGGTCTTTGTTCTTAGCTAGGCCAAGACAAGATGTTTGGTGTACAGTGTCATTTAAAAATAACATTTGTTCTGGTATCATGCAGGTTCTAAATAGTGCTTCTATGCCTTGCACCTGCCAATCTTTTGTACCCCAAATTGTTTTCGTTTCAATATTATTTTTCCAATAATCAAAACCAAATGTCATCATTTTGTCATAAAATGCTTCTGAATATATCAATTTAGAATTTGTCAGCATTGTTTTCATTCCTGTTTTATCTAACAGTTTATAATAAAACGTTTCTGCATCACTGGTGTTAAACCCTGAGAAGTATTTGAATTTCTCAAAAAATGCTTTAGAACTGCTTTTAGGTGGTGTAGAACAATGTTCCCATTGATTATACATAAAAACATTTCTAGGCTGTGCAGATTTATGCAAGTAATGATCCCCATAGTGGGTATAACAGAATAACTGCTCATAACTAGATGAACCTTGTAAATAATCATGATCTGTGAATCTAGCTGACATTACTAAATCAGACATCATGTCATTAATACTGTTAAAGTCCCAATCATCAGAGAATGTACTTGGTGTCACAAAGTCACTTAAGGAAACCTTTAGTTGATGAGGATACTTCAGGATTTCGACCGGACCATAGATCTCATAGTCTGTTTTCTCCCATACTACCCCACCAGGTATTGGAATTGCTGTGACATTTACTGTTGACAATTCTCTTTTCTTCACGTGGGAAGATCTGTGTGGTTTCAGGACTAGGTTGATGTTCTGACTTGCTGTGTCCATTCAATTGTAATGAACTTTCCTAAAATTAAAACTAAAATTAGGCAGAGTAGGAGTATGAATACCCCTGAGATAATCCAATGCTCAATCAACGGTGAATCCAGATATAGTTCTTTGATTTGTTGAAGGAGTCCTGTTGTATTTACTTTAGAATACTTTTTTCTTTCTGGCATCACTTCGGGGTCACTTAAATCTTCAGAGAAGTTGTCGAAGTTGATGAAATAACCAGAGGCAGTTCTGTCAATTGATGGGATTGTTCTTTCAATCTGTCTCTCGGTAGCACTTTCTGATGCCACATCATTGTAGACTGGTGTTGTTTCTTGACGAACTGTTTCAATCTGTGTTTCAAGAGGCACGAGTTCCATGGCATTATTGCATAGTCCTTCATTGTGCACTGCAGGCTGATCGAATGTGATTAGTCTTTCAGTTTGAACCTCTTGGATTGTTGCAAGTTTGGGTATTCTGTTGTTTCTTGGGAGTCCACTGGGCCTACTGTTGATTATAGGCCACATGCTTGTGGTTTTACCAGATCGATAGACACGACTCTGTTCTCCTTTTTACCAGCAAGGGGCGGTAGCACAACTGATCTTGTTCCGGTGACTGCTAAGACAGGTACTGCTTTTCTGTAAGAAGGCCCAAATTCCTTCTTAACCGCGATCTTTTCTCTGACTAGATCCCCAATCTTTGGAATCCAGACAGGCCTTGCTGGGGCTGTTGCTGGTGGTGCCTCGTCAGTGGTACTTGGCTGTTGCTTTAACTTTATGTTGCTTAATGATTTTCTTGTTTCATTCAGTTCCTGTAAAACAGCCAAACGGTCTTTTACATCAAAGTGCGTTGTTTCTTCTTGTACCACTGACATCTGACTATCGAGGTCCTGAACGTTCATTCTAATTCCGAACAATAGTTCGTATGGGCTGAAACCTTTTAGAGAATTTCTTGGCATGTTGTTAAGACTAGTCTGAACACTTATTAAATGTTTGACCCACCCAGCGCCTGAACCTAATACCTTCGCTGTTATAGATTGCTTTATGTCCCGGTTTTTTCTTTCTACCACACTATTCCCTTCGGGGTGCGACGGACAAGAATACCGCAACCCAATTCCCATGCTGGCCATGGCCTCCTTATAGGCTCGAGAGCTGAAAGCAGGACCCTGGTCAGAATGGAACGTGGTAATTGCGTATGTGCCGATAAAGACTCGCAAATCTTTTATAACCGTTCTAGCGTCAGCCGAGCGCTGGGGCCACATCCATATGAACCTCGTACAGGAGTCCACTGCTACCATGATATATCTATAGCTACCGTCCCTTTGTAGGGGACCACAGTGGTCCAGGTAAACGCATGCAAATGGTTTATCCGAGATGAGAAGGGGTGTCTGCGCTGGCCGTTTCACTGTTGATACTTTTATCCTTTGGCATATGTCGCATTCTAATACATACTTTTTAGTTTGTATTCTCAAGCGAGGCCACCAATATCTCTGTTTTAATAGTGTTATTGTTGCGGAAACGCCAGCGTGTGCAGAAGCAAGCCCTTCGTGTGCCGCTTTGATTAGTCCTAGTCTGTGTTCCTTGTTTGGAATTACTCTATCCCCCACTCCAGGGATTCGAGCAAAAGGAACATTATTCGTATCCGTTAAGTACAAGTACTTTTCAGGAAAGCCTTTTGGGAGTGTTTTCTTATCATTTTTTACTGACGCACTGACAGCTTGTAGAATATCGCTGTCGATTTTTGTTTGTGACCGAGTTATCGCAGCTACGGAAGCCGTTTGCACAGCTGCCTTCGCGGCTTCATCAGCCAATGAATTCCCTGCAACGTGAACGCCATCACGTTGATGACTCAGTGTATGTATCACGTGAGTCTTTTGTAGTTCTTTTTGTAAAAGAACAACCTGTTCCCAAAGCATTTTATGCTTTATTGTGCCACCTTTTGCATCTTTGAAACCATTTTCCACCCAATTCTGCAAGTATTCATTATAAGATTGTACGCAATAAAAAGAATCGCACACTATTAGTGTGGGGAATTCGCGATCTGTATTTTCTAGCGCCATCTTAAATGCTACTAATTCAGCTCGTTGAGCCGAGCAATCTCCTAGAGATTGTGTTTTAGTGACCAATGGTCTAAATTTTCCTTTGTGCCAGCGACCTTTAACAATCGCGCACGCAGCACTGTAAGCTTGCTTACCCCCAACTGCGGGTTGTGCTGATCCGTCAGTATATATAATACTTCCGTATTCTTCGAGAGGCAGGATTTCAATTGGCAGAGGACATTCGTATTCATATTGTAAAAATTCCTGTGTTTTTAAGTTAGGATCAAATTCGTAAACTACGTCTGTTGCAGCAAGAGAATTAACCCACTGAATCCATCTCGGATGCAAAGCTTTAGCATTAGGAATGCTTGCTTTAGTTACCGCTTCTAAAGCCGGTATGGGTGTTACGATTATTATTCGTTTACCTTGTGCTAGGGGCCTTTCTTTCGCTACAGCAGTCTGAACCGCAGTTAGAATTTTCTCCGTTGAACTGAATTTTATTTCAGCCTTTGTGTACAAATGTGATTTGTAAGCTATTGGTACCTTTTCTCCCTCATTAGAGGTCAGGTACGTGAATCCGCATCTTCCTGGGATGACTCGGATTACCAGATCACGTGTGTTGTCACGTGTATCTAATTTTGTTTTTTCTAACATGTCTGTTTGCAGTGATCTCAAAATTTCTGTGTGTTTTTGAGTCCAATTGATTTGTTTTAAATCAGGTTTTATTAGTTCGTAGAGAGGTTTAACCCTCTCTGCGTAATTTAGAATGTAAGTTCTTCCGAAATACAGAAAACCTAGTATTGATTGTAAATTCTTCAGCGTTTTTGGAGCTTGGAGTACAGCGCACTTCTCTAAGAAGTTGTCCGCTAGGCTTTTCCCTTCACTTGATAATTCGTACCCTAAAAACAGTACTGTCAGATGGGCAATTCGGGACTTTTTAAAGTTGAATTTGTAACCCTTTGCTGCGAACCCAAGTATAATGGTGTTCACTCTTTTCAAATGAGTATCCAAGTCGTCGTCTGTGAGATAAATATCATCTACGTAAGACAATGCTTCATCATCATAGATTTGTAGTAACTCTGTTACCCTAGCTGAGAATAGTCCTGGGCTGTTCTTGAACCCCTGTGGGAGTCGACAGAATTTTTTCTGTGACCCAAATGCAGAGAAAGCGGTCAAATATCTGCTTTCCGGTGCAATGTTTTGACAAAAGAAACCATTAGAAATGTCTAATGTCGTTTTGTATTTTTTCCTAACTATGTTATTCATTAGGGCTGCACTATGCGAGTTTTGTACTGCAAAAGTTTTGCAACATGTATTAAGGTGTCTGTAGTCCAAAACTAGACGATATGAATTGTCTGGCTTGGAGACAGGAAACAAAGGATTGTTCATTTGAGAGGTGCATGTTTCAATCACCCCCTGGTACTCAAGTTGATCTAAGATCTCCCTGACTTGTTTTTTAGCTTCTTGCTTTATGGGATACTGCCGTTGGGCAGTTGGTTCACTTTTTAATTGGATTTTGTGAGGCGTTGAATCCTCATCCCATCCTACATGATTTTTATATAATGCAGGTGCCTGGGCTACTGCCCATTTCCTTGCATATGTATATTTTTTGTGAATCGGTATGTGATTCGAGAAGGCAGGCATAATCACTTCTTCGCCACGAGGGCACTCCCTGACAAACTCTGGGGGCCAATCTTTTTCAGCTAACAGAATATCATAGCCTTTTGAGAGCTTATCCCAAAATAGACCCTTAATTTTCCTAGTCTTACACCCTCTATACGCAAAGTTATTTCGTATATTTTATGGGGCTCGCTAAGTCTGGCGTCGGCAGTTTCAACCTGAATGAATTCATTCGTGTCCACTGTCTCCAGATGACTCATCAAGATCTTGCGCGCTATACTGATTTCTGCTGCACTGTCCAACATTGTCAATGCCCACTCCCCGTTTTTCAACTGTGTCCTCAGTATTCTCGGCATGGTTGATTACTCTAATACTGGCAACCTTCTTTTTCTGAAATTGAGATTTCTTATTTTGAGCAGATTCCTTGTCTTTGGACTTGGTGTGCTCTCCTGGGTCTGACCGTCCTCTTCTTTCCGAATTCTGTGGAGAAGATCGAGAGGGACGTGTATCAATACTTTGATATCTATCAGGTTTTTTTATATTATCCCTATTTCTAAGGTTATATCTTTTCTCAGAGGGCTCCCGTTGGGGAGACTGGCGTTCTCGAGTCGGAGTTCTCTCCCTCCGTCGAGGAGACCTTCCTCTGGACTGGAAAACTTTTTCCTTGGGAGTGGATTGTTTATTTCCATCCCAGCTCTTTTTAGGAGTGTTTAAATTATTTTTAATAAATAATTTTTCAGGATTTTCGAGCAGTTGGGGCTTAACTGGTTTCCCACCCAAGCTGTCTCTACCTAATTCTTCATAGCACTTTTCTATGATTTTTGCAAGCTCAACAGGATCTTTTATATCTGTTTCCCTCAACTTCTGGCGAATCGCCACAGATGCTGCTTCTCCCTTGATGTTGGCTAATAATATAGCCGTGACCTGCTTGAAATCTTTCAGTAATTTCATACCTAGATTTAAAGCGGGCTCTGGACCGAATTCATTTTGAATCTGTTTTAGCACTCCTGGTATTACCGCCATAGACGGAACACCGTGTGTTTTTGTGTAAATGGAAGCAAAGACTGTACCCCAAGTGTCACAGTCCTCCACGTGTGGTGCGATTCCCATAGGAAGGCAGATGGTCAAGATTCTGTGTTTCTCAATAGGGGTAGTATCAGGATATACTGCCTCTATTTGAGTGATTTTCTGGGCTAACCAGAAAGGAATTTGTTCCCGTTTTACGGGTGTTTTACCAAGACATGACTGTATGTTCTGTGGTGTAATTTTATTTGTGTTCCCCTGGTGAGGGGTCAGCTGGTGTGAATTAACAGCTGGCTGGACTGTTACAGTCCGCATTACATATTGGACTAGTTGCCTATGTATTTTTATTAATGTGTTTAGCTGTGCTAGCAGCTCTTCTCTAGACATTCTTGCAATGTCAGGATGTGGTGTGTAGCTGGCTAAAACCGGCCACGTGGCTCCTGGTCTACCTAGTGGACCGAGCCTAGTTATTTGATCAGTGTGTTTTAGGGCGCCATTAAACCAGAGCAGGTGCTCTTGAAATTTCAGTGGGATTTCAATCTCCTCGAAAGGAGCGTACTCTCCCGGAGGTTCCTCTATTTTGTAATAGTGAAACTCTTGTGTTATAGCGTTTACCGCTGGAAAGTTTATCCATGAATAGAATACCTCTGTCTGCCGATACTCGTGAGCCTCTATCACGAAAATTACTGTACCACCTTGAGGTGTCAGTCCGTTTTCTATAAGTTTTAAAGTTATAGATCTTCTTAACTGGACCGGGATGATAATAGCACCCGGGTCTGTGTATTCGGGACCTTGCTGAGTCGCATCTGCTGCGCCCCCAGTGGTTCCGTTATTTTCTACTGACATTGTATAAATGCAGTTTTTTTCAGAGTAGGTCTCCAAGGAGACAAAGATTAGGTGCACAATATTTTGGAACACTGTATCCTTCAACGTTGAATAAACCAGAGCTTTACATAGGAATCTCTTCCTACTAAGGTCGGGCGGATTTTAACCTTTCACCCACTCCAGACGTCTATTGGAGTATTTACGGGAGAAAGGGGTGTGAAATATGCACGACTGAGTTACTCTACAAGTCTTGCGTTAGTTTATCGCCTTACCAAACGTTTGGCGCCATGTAGTGTAGTTCCTAGTTTCCCACTAGGCCCTGCGCATTGGAATAACATAAACAGTAGTATCGACGTGGAACTGCGGATATTCCAGGCCTCCACTGACTATGCTAAACTTAATTGGGTTGTGTTACCAACTAGCTCAGAGGTCACTGGAAACTTTCTTCTCTGCATAGGAAGTGATCAGCTTCCTTGGCACAGACAAGAAGGGATTCAGTTTTCCAACAACCGTGCAACATGACAACTTTGCTCCTCAGATCAAGAGTCGATCTCTAGGGTCGTGTGAAACAATAGACATAGATTTCACTCAGTCAGTCTAGTGCAGTTTACTTTCACAGTATGTAGAGAATAGAGAGACGGGCGTTTATCAATAAAGGGTTAACATTTATTGAACAGTCTTTCTTCTCGTACAAGAGAAATGTATTGCCACAATTGCAATAATTGTTATTATAAAAAGTACGTACAGTAAGATAAGTATTGCGAAATAGAACTGTAAAAGCATTGATATGGTTTCTTAGCCATACAATGGTTTAAAAGTAATAAAACATATATACAGTCATATATACATTAGGCTAACATACTCAACTGGTGCTTCTAACTAAGCCTACCCCAGTGTGCCTGACCTAAGCCTAACACGTGAAAGGGGGAGTAAGTAAGTAGCTTAAGTTAAGTTGGTTTTGCCAAGGTTTGTTTCAAGAATTCTCGTCTAAGGGTTTAGTCAACACCATACCTCTGAATAGAATGATGGAGGATTGGTATCTCCTTCAGGGGTCTCTCTCGATATCCCAGTCACCCGCGAGGGTAAACCGGAAGCGCCGGGACTGGATTTCTCTGCACGAGAAATGCAGCGGCTTCTCTCAGCGCGTCGAGGAAGGAGGGGTGACAGCGTCCGCGGGCAGCTGGAATCGGCTGGATGTCTTCGCAGAGGACGGCTGCTCGGCTCCTCAAGCGTACTGCACCATAGTTCGCGCTGTAGCGGCGATAATGGTAATCAGCAGCTTCACCACCACAGGATAGCAGGCTGCAGCGACAGAGTGCTAGTTTTTACCAACACAGGGTCATGCAGGCAGCTGGCATCAGCAACAGGGAACGAACTCGCAGCTCGTATCTCACTCATTGCTTAAGGCAACGTTGGTAATATTTATACCTGACAGGTGCCGGGTTTGACGCAAGTTTGCTGGACATAAGACGTCAATTAAAGATGTCACTAGGAAGTGACAGTTATCAGTTGCTCATTAGAGTTCCATTACTAATCAAAACATAGCAAGCGGGGATTTCCAGGTTTGCTAAGTTTTTATCTTGTTGAAGAACTCGGAGTGTTATCTAGGAATATCAGATAGTGACTGCTGCTCTGTCATTGCACTAATTGGTCGCAAAGGAAGTAGCAGAGAGTCATGCTGGAATGTGGCTCTGTTCGTGTGAGGCCAGAGATGACTTTTCAGAAAATCGCACTTGAACGGTTATGCCAATATAGGGAATAAATGGATTTATAGCCGAATAGGGGCATAAGGTCACAGTATCGATCAGGGACCTAGATAAGCACGCAACACTGGTGTGCATTACACAGCGCTACCATGTTAAATCTTTACCTTCTCTGCCTATGTCTCGCACCATGTCTGTGTCTGCTTGCACTATCTATGTCTCTGCTTCAACCATTTCACCCTCTCTCTGCACCATCTTTTCACTGACTGCACCATCTGTCCCTCTGCCTGCAACTCTGCACCATCTATCCTCTGATTGTACCAGTTTACTCTCTGCCTGCAAAATCTAATTTTCAGTCTGCACCAACCATCTCCCACTGCCTGCACCCTCTCATGTGCATCTGCAGAGGCCTATTAAGATATGGCTGCTGGTGTGTATTGCACAGCGCTACGATGTTAAATCTTTCCCATCTCTGCCTGTGGCCTTGCACCATGTCTGCCTATGCTTGCACTATCTGTGTCTCTGCTTCAACCATTTCACCCTCTCTCTGCACCATCTTTTCTCTGACTGCACCATCTGTGTCTCTGCCTACAGCCGTGCACCATCTATCCTCTGTGTGTACCATGTCGGTGTCTGCTTGCACTATCTGTATCTCTGGTTGAACCATCTCACCCTCTCTCTGCAACATATTTTCTGTGACTGCACCATCTGTACCTCTGCCTGCAGCCCTGCACCATCTATCCTCTGATTGTACTATGTCTGAGTCTGCTTGCATTATCTGTGTCTCTGCCTGCTGTCCTGTACCATCTATCCTCTGATTGTACCATGTCTGAGTCTGCTTGCACTATCTGTGTCTCTGCCTACAGCCGTGCACCATCTATCCTCTGTGTGTACCATGTCTGTGTCTGCTTGCACTATCTGTGTCTCTGCTTCAACCATCTCACCCTCTCTCTGAAACATTTTTTCTCTGACTGCACCATCTGTCCCTCTGCCTGCAGCCCTGCACCATCTATCCTCTGATTGTACCAGTTTATTCTCTGCCTGCATTATCTCATTTTGAGTCAGCACCAACCCTCTCCCGCTGCCTGCACCCTCTCATGTGCATCTGCAGAGGTTTATTATGATATGGCTGCTGGTGAGTATTGCACAGCGCTACCATGTTAAATCTTTCCCTTCTCTGAATGTACTCTCGCACCATGTTTCTGTCTGCTTGCACTATCTTTGTCTCTACTTCAACAATTTCACCCTCTCTCTGCACCAACTTTTCACTGACTGCGCCATCTGTCCCTCTGCCTGCAGCCCTGCACCATCAATCCTCTGATTGTACCAGTTGAGTCTCTTCCTGCATTATCTCATTTTCTGTCTGCACCAACCCTCCCCCACTGACTGCACCCTCTCATCTGCATCTGCACAGGCCTATTAAGATATGGCTGCTGGTGTATATTGCACAGAGCGACCATGTTAAATCTATACCTTCTCTGACTGTCGTCTCGCACCATGTCTGTGTCTGCTTGCACTATCTGTGTCTCTGCTTCAACCATTTCACCCTTTCTCTGCACCATCTTTTCGCTGACTGCACCATCTGTCCCTCTGCCTGCAGCCCTGCACCATCTATCCTCTGCTTGTACCATATATGTGTCTGCTTGCACTATATGTGTCTCCTTCAACCATTTCACCCTCTATCTGCACCATCTTTTCACTGACTGCACCATCTGTCCCTCTGCCTGCAGCCCTGCACCATCTTTCCTCTGCTTGTACCATATCTATATCTGCTTGCACTATCTGTCCCTCTGCCTGCAGCCCTACACCCTCTATCCTCTGTGTGTACCATGCCTGTGTGCAATACACACCAGCAGCCATATCTTAATAAGCCTCTGCAGATGTACATGAGAGGGTGCAGACAGAAGATGCACACAGAGAGAGAGGGATATTGCAGACAGAAAATACATTTCCAATTCACACCACTATCTCTTTACCAGCATTTAATCAAAACATGAGACACAATATCAAAACAGACAAGGGAGATTATAGAAAAAGGTGCAAATATAATTGTTTAATTTACACAGGCATTCAGTGTGATCCTGGACAAAAAGTTTAAGACCCAACATTTTACCAAAACACAATTACCATACGAAAATGTTTAAGAGACAGAACACAGCCTATCTACTTCAGCAGTACAATACAGTGCAGAAACCTGAGTCATTATCAAAATACATTTACAATTTACAGCATAACTTTTTTTGCCAGCATTACATACAAACCTGAGACACAGTATCAGAAGAAAGAATACAGTATAAGCAGAGAGAGGAAGACTGTGAGGAGAGACAGGTGAGATTATAGAAAAAGGTGAAAATATAATTCTTTAATTTACACAGGCACTCAGTGGGATCCCGGACAAAAAGTTTAAAACCAAATATTTTACCAAAACACATTTACCACACTAAAACATTTAAGAGACCACATTACAGTGCAGAAACCTGAGTCATTTTCAAAATACATTTCCAATTTACAGCATTAATTTTTTGCCAGCATTACATCCAAACATGACACTCACACTGTGACCTTAGACACATAACAGAAATCCTTCAATTCAGTCAAAGTGGGAGGAGGAGGTCTTGCTAGTAGTGTTGTATAAGGGGAGCAAGGGTGAGAGAGAGAGAAAGAACGAGACTATGAGAGGGTAAAAATAGACAAAAGGAAGTAAATCACATGGAGAGAGGGAATTAGAAAACAGGAATAAAGGAAAGGGCAGCAAGTGTGTTTGACCTCTAATATTCCAGCTTATCCTGTGCAATGTTCTTTTCAATGACTTTTTCAATGACTTTTTCTAAATCAATATTAATATTCCTTTTACAAACCAGTAGTATGCACCCTAGTTTTCAATGTTAAATAACCAGAAACCACCAATCATTTCTTGTTTTTCAAGTGCACTGAATCTCAACCACATTTTTTTCTAAACTCCTATTTTTCAAACTGCCATTCCATCTCCAAAGCCCATCTGAGTACAACCAGATCTGCCTTCAAGATGCTTACAGTATGGATTTTACGACATAGCTATATTTTCTGGAGTGAAAGGTATGCAGCAAATAGATGCTTACTCAACCTTGATTTACCAAATGTGGATATTATGTGGATTGGCCAGAGAGGATTGAGATGTCACCAATTGATGCCATTGGTAAAATCCTTTTTGCATCTTCCACATCCTGACCTCATAATTGTGCACTGTGGTGGCAATGACCTAGGCACTTTGACTGGGGTAGGTCTGGAAATGCTTTTAAAGGACATCTTTGGGCAATTGATGCCACTTTTTCCACAAACTGCCTTTGTATATTCTAATATATGCCAAAGGCAAAAATGGAACTGGTCCAACCAATATTGCCCACAGATTGAGAAAGCAAGGAAACATGTGAATAAGTCTGTTTCTGCTTTCCTCAGAGACTATGGTATGGGTTCTATATACCACAACAACTTGCATTACAACATGCAAGGCATCTATAGGAGAGTTGGTGTACATTTTACAGATGAGGGGAACGAAGTCTTCCTTTTAAACTTTAAACTCTGCATCGGTACATACTTGTAGGTACAAAAAACACCCAATGAGCCACCCAACATCTAAACTCACAAACTTGTTATTTGAATGTATTTTTTTTTGTTTTTTATTCTCACGTGCGTGCACCGTGCACACACATCGCAATTTTGTTTGTAAAACAAAACATTTTTGGGGCATTCGGGGGTCCTTCAGGGACCCCCTGAGAAGGCCTAGGGGGGCAGGAAGACTCTACCCTGCCTCCTTTACCTCGTTCTCCACTTTAGTTTTTCACTCTCTTCTGAAACTACACAAAATGGCGGCTATAGGGTGCGAGCACCGTGCGCGCACCTCACGATTTAAAAAAAAAATATATTTTTTTTTGTCCTTCAGGGGTCCTTCAGGGACCCCCTGAGAAAGCCTAGGGGGTCAGAGAGACTCTACCCTGCCCCTTGTCACGTTATCAACTTTTGTTTTTAGCTCTCTTCTACCTCAGAAATACAAAATGGTGGATAAGGGTGCGTGCACCGTGCGCGCACCTCGCAATTTTTTTTAAAAAGAAAATAAATGGTTTTTTTGCCCTTCGGGGTCCTTTGGGGAGACCTAGGGGGTCAGGGAGTCTCTACCCTACCCCCTTTTCACGTTATCCACTTTTGTTTTCAAGTCAATTCTGCCTCGAGGGTGCACGCACAGTGCGCGCACGTCAAGACATGTGACTTGAACACAAAGACATGTGAATCTAAAACAACACTTTTAATTAGTTTACAATAGTTTCTTTTGTAACTATTGAAAGACCCCACCCATTTCCCTCACTTTCACTTTGCCTTTGTTGGGAGCAACACCTCCACTGACATCCTGCTTGCTTTTGAACCATGTTTCCTGGTGAAAATGTCTGCTGCTGCACCTCCTTCTTCGTCTGACTCAGACATTGACCTTGTGTCTGAGCAGCCACCTTAGAAGAAAGTAAAGGAGAGTGTTGTTTGGCAATTTTTTACGTATCCACAAGGACAAAAAAAAGTAAATGCAGCGAAAGTCATATGCAGGATCTGTGACACCACATTGAGCAGATGGAATCCCTCAAAGCATTATAGCTTTGGAATTGCGACCTCATCCACCACATGGAAAAACTGCACCCCAACAACTATGCACAGGCGTGCACAAGGGATTTTGCAGGAAATTGTGGATTTGCTGGCCCCAACACATCATCGGCAACACCGGGTACATCTTCTGGTGCATCCTCATCTCTGGTGCCCAACATCCAGCCAGAGTTTGCCGACGTGAAAATTCTATGTAAAAAATGTAATGAGCTCCTTTGCTATGGGGAGCAGAGCATTGAACTCATCATGTAGAGGAAGCAGGCACACTGCTACTCGACCCAGCAGTAATTTTTTCCCATTTATTTGCTCCTGTTGAGACATTTTTGATTCCTGTTAATCAAATCGGGCTGGACCGTTCCCATGAGGCACAGGGTCAAGGCTGATTCGCATATAGCCATTGTCTGACCTAGGGTGGTGTGGAGTGCAAAAAAACGTTGGATTTAGGCCCAGATCTTTGTACTGGGGTGAATGTAAGACATTGTTCTGCATTCTGTCCATCAACTGTGTTTTTTGCAATTTTCACCTCGAGTGGGCTGGGCATGCTCAGACGCGAGTCCCAGGCTCTCCACATCACTGGAGTCAAGCTATCCAGGCTGAAGAAGGCTGATAGCCAGAAACCGGTCCTTGGATGCTTGATTCCGGTCTAGGAAGGACATGGCTTGGTAGTTCGGGCTGGACTGTTCCCATGAGGCACAGGGTCAAGGCTGATTTGCATATAGCCATTGTCTGACCTAGGGTGGTGTGGAGTGCAAAAAAAACGATGGATTTAGGCCCAGATCTTTGTACTGGGGTGAATGTAAGACATTGTTCTGCATTCTGTCCATCAACTGTGTTTTTTGCAATTTTCACCCCGAGTGGGCTGGGTAGGCTCAGACATGAGTCCCAGGCTCTCCACATCACTGGAGTCAAGCTATCCAGGCTGAAGAAGGCTGATAGCCAGAAACCGGTCCTTGGATGCTTGATTCTGGTCTAGGAAAGACATGGCTTGGTAGTTCGGGCTGGACTGTTCCCATGAGGCACAGGGTCAAGGCTGATTCGCATATAGCCATTGTCTGACCTAGGGTGGTGTGGAGTGCAAAAAAACGATGGATTTAGGCCCAGATCTTTGTACTGGGGTGAATGTAAGACATTGTTCTGCATTCTTTCCATCAACTGTGTTTTTTGCAATTTTCACCCCGAGTGGGCTGGGTATGCTCAGACGTGAGTCCCAGGCTCTACACATCACTCGAGTCAAGCTATCCAGGCTGAAGAAGGCTGATAGCCAGAAACCGGTCCTTGGATGCTTGATTCCAGTCTAGAAAAGACATGGCTTGGGAGTTTGGGCTGGACTGTTCCATGAGGCACAGGGTCAAGGCTGATTTGCATATAGCCATTGTCTGACCTAGGGTGGTGTGGAGTGCAAAAAAACAATGGATTTAGGCCCAGATATTTGTACTGGGGTGAATGTAAGACATTGTTCTGCATTATGTCCATCAACTGTGTTTTGTGCAATTTTTACCCCGAGTGGGCTGGGTATGCTCAGACGTGAGTCCCAGGCTCTCCACATCACTGGAGTTAAAGCAATCCAGGCTGAAGAAGGCTGATAGCCAGAAACCTGTCCTTGGATGCTTGATTACGGTCTAGGAAAGACATGGCTGGTAGTTCGGGCTGGACTGTTCCCATGAGGCACAGGGTCAAAGCTGATTTGCATATAGACATTGTCTGACCTAGGGTGGTGTGGAGTGCAAAAAAACGATGGATTTAGGCCCAGATCTTTGTACTGGGGTAAATGTAAGACATTGTTCTGCATTCTGTCCATCAACTGTGTTTTTTGCAATTTTCACCCCGAGTGGGCTGGGTAGGCTCAGACGTGAGTCCCAGGCTCTCCACATCACAGGAGTCAAGCTATCCAGGTTGAAGAAGGCTGATAGCCATAAACCGGTCCTTGGATGCTTGATTCCGATCTAGGAAAGACATGGCTTGATAGTTCGGGCTGGACTGTTCCCATGAGGCACAGGGTCAAGGCTGATTTGCATATAGCCATTGTCTGACCTAGGGTGGTGTGGACTGCAGGGGTTCGGGCTGTAGCCATGTCTAATCGTCCTATGGAAAATAACATGGGGAAAACAGGTTTTGCGACCCCCCTTTTTTCTCATCCCCCACTTGACGAATCCCCCCAAAACTTTCAGGGAAGGAGCGGAGCATAACGGGCCATCTTCTTGAGAAATTCACATAGATTCATCAACCGGCGCCAAAGGTATTCCCAATAGAATGTTGAGGATTTCCTATGGAAACTAGGTCCTAACTATATATACCTACTATATATATATATATATATATACATATATATATATATATATATATATATATATATATATATATATATATATATATATATATATATATATATATTACCTACTGGCGGTCGCCAGTAGGTATATATAGTTAGGATTTTTTCTCTATGGGATTTATGAAAATTTTATGTCTAATAACTTTGGCGTTTGTGGACGGAATTGGCTGAAATTTTCAGGAAAATGGAACATTTTGTTTCTGAGCAGCCCCTGACAATTTGGGGGGGTTTCATCAAGGGGGGGCCGAGAAAAAAGGGGGGTCCCAAAACGCGTTTTTCCCATGTTAATTTCCATAGGGCGGTTGGCCTCACTTTTAGCTCGAACGGCTGAATGGATTTGCACGAAACTTGGCAAAATTGTAGGGACTGTTAGCCCGATGTGCCTTTGCTAGGTCTCAATATATGTGCTCCAGTGGATTTTGAGTAATTTAGGTTCAAAAAAAGATATATATCTGGGCGGAGCCTAACCACACATCTGATCTGATTGGCTGTCAGCACTTCATCCAAGAAGTGTTGGCAGCCATCTTGGGACCAATATACATGATAGCACCTCATTAAAAAGCAATGTAGTTAATAGAGGGTTTTAGGACTTTAGTTACATTATAAATCATTTGTTGATGGTACCATACTCGTTTTAGGAATTGTGGTGGGTTCTAAGGTGATTTTACCATGTGAAAAAACCTTCTGCTGTGATATCATGAATATTGTTTGAAAGAAAACTAATATCTCATGATTTTCCCACAGTGGTTTGGAAGGGGATCTATAAGCTAAACTGAAAGCATATTTTCTGTAAATTCACATTATCTTTCTCAGTCATGTGAAAATGAAGTCTGACATTCTCAGTAAAACATGTACATCCAACAAGGACAGAGACTGTCAGTTGATTCCTTTCTGTTCTACTGCAGCCTCCTAGAGTGTTCTAAAGAACAACTAGAGCGCTAACAGTCCTACTTATTACAAAGGTATGGCACACCTGAAGCCATCTTGATTGGAATAAAGTGGTAACTCTTAAAACATTTAATTTAAAAAGAAACAACATGAGGGGGTATATTTTGCCATAGAAAGTATGATTAGTGCTGCAGAATGAAAAATTAGGGCACATTTTGAGTGACTTCTCAAATCCTTTTCTATTTCATTAAAACATTCTGACATGCAGTCTCCCAAAATGGCCACCAGAGACAAAAGAGCCCAAATGTAGCCCAAATATCACCCAGATGTAGCCCAAGTATAGCCCAATGACAGAATGTCCCAGAGTGTTCTAAAGAACAACTAGAGCGCTAACAGTCCTACTTCTTACAAAGGTATGGCACACCTGAAGCCATCTTGATTGGAATAAAGTGGTAACTCTTAAAACATTTAATTTAAAAAGAAACAACATGAGGGGGTATATTTTGCCATAGAAAGTATGATTAGTGCTGCAGAATGAAAAATTAGGGCACATTTTGAGTGACTTCTCAAATCCTTTTCTATTTCATTAAAACATTCTGACATGCAGTCTCCCAAAATGGCCACCAGAGACAAAAGAGCCCAAATGTAGCCCAAATATCACCCAGATGTAGCCCAAGTATAGCCCAATGACAGAATGTCCCAGAGTGTTCTAAAGAACAACTAGAGCGCTAACAGTCCTACTTATTACAAAGGTATAGCACACCTGGAGCCATCGTGATGGGAATAAAGTGGTAACTCTTAAAACATTTAATTTAAAAAGGAACAAAATGAGGGGGTATATTATGCAATAGAAGGTATTATTAGTGCTGCAGAAAGAAAAATTAGGGCACATTTTGAGTGACTTTTCAAATCCTCTTCTATTTCATTAAGAAATTCTGACATGCAGTCTCCCAAAATGGCCACCAGAGACAAAAGAGCCCAAATGTAGCCCAAATATCACCCAGATGTAGCCCAAGTATAGCCCAATGACAGAATGTCCCAGAGTGTTCTAAAGAACAACTAGAGCGCTAACAGTCCTACTTATTACAAAGGTATGGCACACCTGAAGCCATCTTGATTGGAATAAAGTGGTAACTCTTAAAACATTTAATTTAAAAAGGAACAAAATGAGGGGGTATATTTTGCCATATGAATTATGATTAGTGCTGCAGAAAGAAAAATTAGGGCACATTTTGAGTGACTTCTCAAACCCTCTTCAATTTCATTAAAAAATTCTGACATACAGTCTCCCAAGATGGCCACCAGAGACAAAAGAGCCTAAATGTAGCCAAAATATCACCCAGATGTACCCCAAGTATAGCCCAATGACAGAATGTCCCAGAGTGTTCTAAAGAACAACTAGAGCGCTAACAGTCTTACTTATGACAAAAGTATGGCTCACCAGAAGCCATCTTGATTGGAATGAAGTGGTAAGTCTGAAAACACTCAATTTAAAAAGGAACAACATGAGGGGGTTAATTTTGCCATGGAAAGTATGATTAGTACTTCAGAAAGAAAAATTAGGGATCATTTTGAGTGACTTCTCAAATCCTCTTCTATTTCATTAAAAAAATTCTGACATGCAGACTGAAACATGCACTTTGAATACCAGCAGCAGACGTCCCTGGTGAGCAGTAGCTTTACTACAGTGATCTAATGTGCAACTAGAGTGCTAACATTCAGAATTTATGGCAAATGTGTGACACATCTGAATGCCTTCTTGATGGAACCAAAGTAAACAAGCATTGAAAATGCAATAGATCTCGCCCTCGTTTAAGTTAAAGCCATTCTGTTTGTAATGAGGTGGCTTTTTAGCTTTGCTTTTATTAGTGTTTTTTCAACTTTCATGTAAATAACATGCATCTGTATGCATATAGGTATATGTATGCATGCATTTATGTTTGTATTTATATAGATATACAGATGATATATGTTTATATATGTATGTATATATATATATATTCACTGAAAAAACCATAGGCTATAGACCATATATAGTTAGGAATTAGCATTTACAAAACCTTATTTTACTCACACAAAACCATTGAAATTCCATATATAGTTAGTTGCACTAACTATATATCGCGCACCCGCAATCCACTGCTGATGATGTCACATATTACGTCATTCATGACATGGTCAGTGACATCACTGATGACATCACTGATGACATCTCAAATGACATCACTGATGACATCACTGATGACAACATCCAGTGACTGTATGTTTCTGTAAAGTTAAAATATGTCTTACATATTGAAGAATGAGTGGATGTATAAGTGTCTGGATGAAGGATTTAGTAGGTGCATGACTGACTGTATGAGTGAGTGATTAAATGTGTCTCACTGAGTGCATGGGTTAGTGACTAAACTGTCTTAATTTGTGCATCATTATGTCTGTTGTTCTGTAAACTGTTGCATGTGTTGATAAGTAGCTATATGAGTAACTATATGGGTTATTGATTGGTTGCCCAAGTATTTGTATGGGAGACTGAGTGTGTGTGTGGGTGGCTGGGAGGTGTATGACTCTGTGTATAGATGTGTGAGCAGTTGATTCACTAGATGTATGGTTTCAAAAGTGCATGTGAAAACAGCTGTATGGGCGGTTGACTGTGTGCATGAGTGTATTGGTGAGTGAATGGATATCTCAGTGCTACATGTCAAAGTAAGTACATATGTAAAACACAGTACATGTGAGAGTTGACATATATAAATAACTGTGAATAAGAGCCAGTGAATGTGTGAGTGGCTGTATGGATCATTGTGAACTTGTATCAGGGATTGTATAAGAGAGTAAATATGTGTTAGTATATGTTTGAATAAGTAAAGTTTGTATAACTGTATAGTTGAGGAAATGGAGGTGTGATTGATTCTTTGCATGACTGACTAGGTGTGTGAGTAACTCCATGGATGAGTGACAGTCTGTGAGTGTCTGTTTACACTGATTGTATCTAAGGTTATGTTAGAGTCTGAAGAGGTTCATCGTATTATCACATGAATGATATCATCAGTGATGTGATCAATAATGTCAAATGAGATGTCATCAGTGATGTCATCAGTGATGTCATTTGAGATGTCATCAGTGATGTCATTTGAGATGTCATCAGTGATGTCATCAGTGATGTCACTGACCATGTCATGAATGATGTAATATGTGACATCATCAGCAGTGGATTGCGGGTGCGCGATATATAGTTAGTGCAACTAACTATATATGGAATTTCAATGGTTTTGTGTGAGTAAAATAAGGTTTTGTAAATGCTAATTCCTAACTATATATGGTCTATAGCCTATGGTTTTTTCAGTGAATATATATATATATATATATATATATATATATATATATATATATATATATATATATATATATATATATATATATACAACACCTCCTCTCAAAAGAAAGAAGCAGGAGCCTCAGTGGGGATGAGAAGCGGCGGCACCTTTATTCCAAACAAGTGGCGTATGCATTTCGGCCGGTGTGGCCTCGTCAGCGCCTGCGGTGGTGAATGCGGAAGTCCTGGCGTTCTGCAGCTTAGTAAGGCACCCAACCCCACAGTGATAGGTGCAATGTCGTAGCTCCGCCCTTCGCACAAAAGTCCTCAATATGAAGGGTCCGTGTAGATCAGCGGACTCCATGTCCCAGGATGCACCAGTGGCTCCCAGGTGAGTATGGCTGTGGAGCGGTCTTGAGAAATTCAAGAAAATAGCGGAGGGAAAGGTGCGCTGCAAAGCGTTCGTAGAAACCGCAGATTGAAACACGGGGTGCAGCCTCAAGTCCCCAACGCCTCATCGACCATAGGTCCAAGCCCCAATTGTAGCGTGAGCAGGGAAGATTAAACCCAGCTCAAATGGTGAAAAAATGTCTCACAATGACGCTTCAGGTGCGAGGTCCGCCGGCGGGTCAGGAGACATTCAATAACTTGAAATAAACAAAGATGCCGAAGCAGGTTCCAGAGTCTCCGGGCCACTTAGAGATGAGGGAGCTCCTGAACCGCGCTTCTGGAAAGCGCGCAGAAATGTAAACAACACCTCCTCTCAAAAGAAAGAAGCAGGAGCCTCAGTGGGGATGAGAAGCGGCAGCACCTTTATTCCAAACAAGTGGCGTATGCATTTCGGCCGGTGTGGCCTCGTCAGCGCCTGCGGTGGTGAATGCGGAAGTCCTGGCGTTCTGCAGCTTAGTAAGGCACCCAACCCCACAGTGATAGGTGCAATGTCGTAGCTCCGCCCTTCAGCACAAAAGTCCTCAATATGAAGGGTCCGTGTAGATCAGCGGACTCCATGTCCCAGGATGCACCAGTGGCTCCCAGGTGAGTATGGCTGTGGAGCGGTCTTGAGAAATTCAAGAAAATAGCGGAGGGAAAGGTGCGCTGCAAAGCGTTCGTAGAAACCGCAGATTGAAACACGGGGTGCAGCCTCAAGTCCCCAACGCCTCATCGACCATAGGTCCAAGCCCCAATTGTAGCGTGAGCAGGGAAGATTAAACCCAGCTCAAATGGTGAAAAAATGTCTCACAATGACGCTTCAGGTGCGAGGTCCGCCGGCGGGTCAGGAGACATTCAATAACTTGAAATAAACAAAGATGCCGAAGCAGGTTCCAGGGTCTCCGGGCCACTTAGAGATGAGGGAGCTCCTGAACCGCGCTTCTGGAAAGCGCGCAGAAATATAAACAACACCTCCTCTCAAAAGAAAGAAGCAGGAGCCTCAGTGGGGATGAGAAGCGGCAGCACCTTTATTCCAAACAAGTGGCGTATGCATTTCGGCCGGTGTGGCCTCGTCAGCGCCTGCGGTGGTGATTGCGGAAGTCCTGGCGTTCTGCAGCTTAGTAAGGCACCCAACCCCACAGTGATAGGTGCAATGTCGTAGCTCCGCCCTTCAGCACAAAAGTCCTCAATATGAAGGGTCCGTGTAGATCAGCGGACTCCATGTCCCAGGATGCACCAGTGGCTCCCAGGTGAGTATGGCTGTGGAGCGGTCTTGAGAAATTCAAGAAAATAGCGGAGGGAAAGGTGCGCTGCAAAGCGTTCGTAGAAACCGCAGATTGAAACACGGGGTGCAGCCTCAAGTCCCCAACGCCTCATCGACCATAGGTCCAAGCCCCAATTGTAGCGTGAGCAGGGAAGATTAAACCCAGCTCAAATGGTGAAAAAATGTCTCACAATGACGCTTCAGGTGCGAGGTCCGCCGGCGGGTCAGGAGACATTCAATAACTTGAAATAAACAAAGATGCCGAAGCAGGTTCCAGAGTCTCCGGGCCACTTAGAGATGAGGGAGCTCCTGAACCGCGCTTCTGGAAAGCGCGCAGAAATATAAACAACACCTCCTCTCAAAAGAAAGAAGCAGGAGCCTCAGTGGGGATGAGAAGCGGCAGCACCTTTATTCCAAACAAGTGGCGTATGCATTTCGGCCGGTGTGGCCTCGTCAGCGCCTGCGGTGGTGAATGCGGAAGTCCTGGCGTTCTGCAGCTTAGTAAGGCACCCAACCCCACAGTGATAGGTGCAATGTCGTAGCTCCGCCCTTCAGCACAAAAGTCCTCAATATGAAGGGTCCGTGTAGATCAGCGGACTCCATGTCCCAGGATGCACCAGTGGCACCCAGGTGAGTATGGCTGTGGAGCGGTCTGGAGAAATTCAAGAAAATAGCGGAGGGAAAGGTGCGCTGCAAAGCGTTCGTAGAAACCGCAGATTGAAACACGGGGTGCAGCCTCAAGTCCCCAACGCCTCATCGACCATAGGTCCAAGCCCCAATTGTAGCGTGAGCAGGGAAGATTAAACCCAGCTCAAATGGTGAAAAAATGTCTCACAATGACGCTTCAAGTGCGAGGTCCGCCGCATATATATGTTGCACTAACTATATATCGCGCACCGCAATCCACTGCTGATGATGTCACATATTACATCATTCATGACATGGTCAGTGACATCACTGATGACATCTCAAATGACATCACTGATGACATCTCAAATGACATCACTGATGACATCACTGATGACATCTCATTTGACATTACTGATCACATCACTGATGATATCATTCATGTGATAATACGATGAACCTCTTCAGACTCTAATATAACCTTAGATACAATCAGTGTAAACAGACACTCACAGACTGTCACTCATCCATGGAGTTACTCACACACCTAGTCAGTCATGCAAAGAATCAATCACACCTCCATTTCCTCAACTATACAGTTATACAAACTTTACTTATTCAAACATATACTAACACATATTTACTCTCTTATACAATCCCTGATACAAGTTCACAATGATCCATACAGCCACTCACACATTCACTGGCTCTTATGCACAGTTATTTATATATGTCAACTCTCACATGTACTGTGTTTTACATATGTACTTACTTTGACATGTAGCACTGAGATATCCATTCACTCACCAGTACACTCATGCACACAGTCAACCGCCCATACAGCTGTTTCCACATGCACTTTTGAAACCATACATCGAATGAATCAACTGCTCACACATCTATGCACAGAGTCATACACCTCCCAGCCACCCACACACACACTCAGTCTCCCATACAAATACTTGGGCAACCAATCAATGACCCATATAGTTACTCATATAGCTACTTATCAACACATGCAACAGTTTACAGAACAACAGACATAATGATGCACAAATTAAGACAGTTTAGTCACTAACCCATGCACTCAGTGAGACACATTTAATCACTCACTCATACAGTCAGTCATGCACCTACTAAATCCTTCATCCAGACACTTATACATCCACTCATTCTTCAATATGTAAGACATATTTCAACTTTACAGAAATATACAGTCACTGGATGTTGTCATCAGTGATGTCATTAGTGATGTCATTTGAGATGTCATCAGTGATGTCATCAGTGATGTCACTGACCATGTCATGAATGATGTAATATGTGACATCATCAGTAGTGGATTGCGGGTGCGCGATATATAGTTAGTGCAACTAACTATATATGGAATTTCAATGGTTTTGTGTGAGTAAAATAAGGTTTTGTAAATGCGAATTCCTAACTATATATGGTCTATAACCTATGGTTTTTTCAGTGAATTTTCAAGGTTTTGTAAATGCTAATTCCTAACTATATATGGTCTATAACCTATGGTTTTTTCAGTGAATTTTCAAGGTTTTGTAAATGCTAATTCCTAACTATATATGGTCTATAGCCTATGGTTTTTTCAGTGAATATATATATATATACATACATATATAAACATATATCATCTGTATATCTATATAAATACAAACATAAATGCATGCATACATATACTTATATGCATACAGATGCATGTTATTTACATGAAAGTTGAAAAAACACTAATAAAAGCAAAGCTAAAAAGCCACCTCATTACAAACAGAATGGCTTTAACTTAAACGAGGGCGAGATCTATTGCATTTTCAATGCTTGTTTACTTTGGTTCCATCAAGAAGGCATTCAGATGTGTCACACATTTGCCATAAATTCTGAATTTTAGCACTCTAGTTGCACATTAGATCACTGTAGTAAAGCTACTGCTCACCAGGGACGTCTGCTGCTGGTATTCAAAGTGCATGTTTCAGTCTGCATGTCAGAATTTTTTTAATGAAATAGAAGAGGATTTGAGAAGTCACTCAAAATGATCCCTAATTTTTCTTTCTGAAGCACTAATCATACTTTCTATGGCAAAATTAACCCCCTCATGTTGTTCCTTTTTAAATTGAGTGTTTTCAGACTTACCACTTCATTCCAATCAAGATGGCTTCTGGTGTGCCATACTTTTGTCATAAGTAAGACTGTTAGCGCTCTAGTTGTTCTTTAGAACACTCTGGGACATTCTGTCATTGGGCTATACTTGGGGTACATCTGGGTGATATTTGGGCTACATTTAGGCTCTTTTGTCTCTGGTGGCCATCTTGGGAGACTGTATGTCAGAATGTTTTAATGAAATTGAAGAGGGTTTGAGAAGTCACTCAAAATGTGCCCTAATTTTTCTTTCTGCAGCACTAATCATAATTCATATGGCAAAATATACCCGCTCATTTTGTTCCTTTTTAAATTAAATGTTTTAAGAGTTACTACTTTATTCCAATCAAGATGGCTTCAGGTGTGCCATACCTTTGTAATAAGTAGGACTGTTAGCGCTCTAGTTGTTCTTTAGAACACTCTGGGACATTCTGTCATTGGGCTATACTTGGGCTACATCTGGGTGATATTTGGGCTACATTTGGGCTCTTTTGTCTCTGGTGGCCATTTTGGGAGACTGCATGTCAGAATTTTTTAATGAAATAGAAGAGGATTTGAAAAGTCACTCAAAATGTGCCCTAATTTTTCTTTCTGCAGCACTAATAATACCTTCTATTGCATAATATACCCCCTCATTTTGTTCCTTTTTAAATTAAATGTTTTAAGAGTTACCACTTTATTCCCATCACGATGGCTCCAGGTGTGCTATACCTTTGTAATAAGTAGGACTGTTAGCGCTCTAGTTGTTCTTTAGAACACTCTGGGACATTCTGTTATTGGGCTATACTTGGGCTACATCTGGGTGATATGTGGGCTACATTTGGGCTCTTTTGTCTCTGGTGGCCATTTTGGGAGACTGCATGTCAGAATGTTTTAATGAAATAGAAAAGGATTTGAGAAGTCACTCAAAATGTGCCCTAATTTTTCATTCTGCAGCACTAATCATACTTTCTATGGCAAAATATACCCCCTCATGTTGTTTCTTTTTAAATTAAATGTTTTAAGAGTTACCACTTTATTCCAATCAAGATGGCTTCAGGTGTGCCATACCTTTGTAATAAGTAGGACTGTTAGCGCTCTAGTTGTTCTTTAGAACACTCTGGGACATTCTGTCATTGGGCTATACTTGGGCTACATCTGGGTGATATTTGGGCTACATTTGGGCTCTTTTGTCTCTGGTGGCCATTTTGGGAGACTGCATGTCAGAATGTTTTAATGAAATAGAAAAGGATTTGAGAAGTCACTCAAAATGTGCCCCAATTTTTCATTCTGCAGCACTAATCATACTTTCTATGGCAAAATATACCCCCCCATGTTGTTTCTTTTTAAATTAAATGTTTTAAGAGTTACCACTTTATTCCAATCAAGATGGCTTCAGGTGTGCCATACCTTTGTAATAAGTAGGACTGTTAGCGCTCTAGTTGTTCTTTAGAACACTCTAGGAGGCTGCTGAAGAACACACAGGAATCAACTGACAGTCTCTGTCCTTGTTGGATGTACATGTTTTACTGAGAATGTCAGACTTCATTTTCACATGACTGAGAAAGATAATGTGAATTTACAGAAAATATGCTTTCAGTTTAGCTTATAGATCCCCTTCCAAACCACTGTGGGAAAATCATGAGATATTAGTTTTCTTTCAAACAATATTCATGATATCACAGCAGAAGGTTTTTTCACATGGTAAAATCACCTTAGAACCCACCACAATTCCTTTTTTTTTTTTTTTTAAATATTTTTATTATTGCAGGAAGCGACAGAAACCATATGGCTGAGATACCCGCCACCCCCTCTCAACACAATCCCCAAAAGGAGGGAAACCGGAAACAGTTCTTGAAGTTTTTGGATGTGGGGAGGGAGTGACCCTCCCCCGGCCGTATTTATTAAAACAAAAAATTAAAACATTAAACGTTTCATTTTATGTACAATTTCATTATCACATTGCGATGTTTGGCTCACCTTAACATATTCTCTAATACAGAGTTTCTCCTAGCCGAACTAGCATCCAACAAAAACATTCTCTAGAAACACTGAAATTGTACATCCTAACGTTTAAGGGCCAACGGCAAGGTCATAACCGGTGTCAAGATCCCTAACCAGACTTACCCCTCCCACTTGTGAGGGGCGACAGCACAGAGGCTTACCTCAAGTGCAACTACTAACAATTTCCCTTGACTTGACGGGGGCACTTAAGACTCGACGCCATTTAAAGGTCGTTCGAAGACTTGTGTGTGGTATCTAGAAGGTATCGTGGACCTCCCCCCATCCCACACAACTTACCGCATCTGCCGTCGCAGATGACCCTGGCCCCGGGAAATTCCCCAGGAGGGGGCTGTAACCCCTCCTACAAAGGAAGGGGCCTTGACCGCCTTTCCTTTACTTCCGGCGACCCGCCCTTAGACGGGACCGCCTCCCCACTGAGGGGCCAATGGCCACCTCTCCCGAGCGCTCCCATCCGTGTTGGGTGACGCCCACTCATAGGGATCTACCAATTAGTGCTCACCGATCATGACCTTACCGCCTACCAAAAAATAAATACGACAATTTTTATTCAAACCTACCAAAAACATTGGTCGCTACGACCGAAGGAACATGCTAAAAATACTATATCAAATCATTTTAATCGAAACAACCTACACAATATTCACCATACTTTATTATGATCACCAACAAACTGATACTTTCACAGCCTGTAAACGGAATGGAAAACAAACTTATAAATTCACTTTATTGCACAACCACTTGCTGTCCTCAGGGGCTGGTGGGTGGGTCAAAATTGGCTCTTCGTTCTGTCCCGAGCTCACGTGTAGCGAGGAGGTGCAGCTTCGGAGCACAAGAACAAGAGGACGTCTTCTGGTCTTGCGTCTCTTTTTATCCGTCTTCAGGGCGGGCGAGAACCCGCCCCTGCCCGCCCCTAGGGCGAGGCTGGCTACGTCGGTGTCTAGGCCAGCCCACTCTAGGGCGGGAAAAAGCGCGCCCCGGCTACGCCGCTTCGGGCATACCAGCCGAGACACGCCTCCCGCCCAAAAATGGCTTCCCGGGGGGATCGAGGCACTCCACCATACGTTCGGGGGGACCGAGTGGTCGCCCCTTTCCATATGGCTGAGATACCCGCCACCCCCTCTCAACACAATCCCCAAAAGGAGGGAAACCGGAAACAGTTCTTGAAGTTTTTGGATGTGGGGAGGGAGTGACCCTCCCCCGGCCGTATTTATTAAAACAAAAAATTAAAACATTAAACGTTTCATTTTATGTACAATTTCATTATCACATTGCGATGTTTGGCTCACCTTAACATATTCTCTAATACAGAGTTTCTCCTAGCCGAACTAGCATCCAACAAAAACATTCTCTAGAAACACTGAAATTGTACATCCTAACGTTTAAGGGCCAACGGCAAGGTCATAACCGGTGTCAAGATCCCTAACCAGACTTACCCCTCCCACTTGTGAGGGGCGACAGCACAGAGGCTTACCTCAAGTGCAACTACTAACAATTTCCCTTGACTTGACGGGGGCACTTAAGACTCGACGCCATTTAAAGGTCGTTCGAAGACTTGTGTGTGGTATCTAGAAGGTATCGTGGACCTCCCCCCATCCCACACAACTTACCGCATCTGCCGTCGCAGATGACCCTGGCCCCGGGAAATTCCCCAGGAGGGGGCTGTAACCCCTCCTACAAAGGAAGGGGCCTTGACCGCCTTTCCTTTACTTCCGGCGACCCGCCCTTAGACGGGACCGCCTCCCCACTGAGGGGCCAATGGCCACCTCTCCCGAGCGCTCCCATCCGTGTTGGGTGACGCCCACTCATAGGGATCTACCAATTAGTGCTCACCGATCATGACCTTACCGCCACAGGTCCGGATAGTTGACCGGCTATCCGGACCCCCCACAAAACTCCTACCTAAAGGTCATGTTTTAATGATTTTAACCAGGCTAAGAAGTCTCCTATGAGTAACTCATTCCCCACCCTCGACAAATGCACACCATCCCACAGATACATACTGTCATCATTAATACAACTATGCGAGATCGAATGCAATGTCTTGGAACGGAACAACCTACTCACTTTGTTATTCAGTTTTCTAACAGAATGATTTAAAGCAGGGATCGAGATAGCCCCCCGCCATACTTTTCGTGGGATCATATGAGACCACGCAATTATGCACCCCGGAACTCTCCTTGCTAACCAACTTACCGTGGAAAGCATAGTCTCCAGGAGAAGTCGTCTACCGGTAGTGACCAAATCATTACCCCCTAAATGCACTATGACTATGGACGGCGGTGACCTCATCCGCTCTAACAAACCCTCAAAAAATGCCTGAAACTGGTCAATACAGAGACCGCCCCTTCCGTAGAAGGACACTCTGTACCCGTATTCCCCAGGTACGTGAATCATGTCACCTGCTTTGAATACGTCCGCGGCCCGTCTCACGTATGAGTGGCCCACGACCCACACCTCCTTCCTTACAGCCGGTGATGTGCAACCGCTGGCCTGGTGTTGGGTCGACTGCACAGTCCGCCCTGCCTCGTAGGCTTGCGCAACTGAAAACAAACAAAGACAAGAGGCGTGAGTACATGATTACAGCTTCACAACATGTGCAATCGCACGTACCTCTTATAACAATTGGAGGACCAACGCCCCACACGTTTTACTTGTTCTACATTAAGACCCCTGGCTGTAGCTTCAGTGGCAGCCCCTATCCGAAAGGAATGGGTCCCAAATTCGCCCGGGTCCAAGCCCGTTGCGGCAATGGCCATTGCAAGCACCCGCTGAAACTGAAACCTCGTCAGTGGGGTGGCGTCTGCATGCCTCAACAATGTCCCCCCCCATGATGCCACCCTTCGTGCTAGGTAGTCTTCTAAGCACTGTACCGGACACATGGAGGATCCGGGGGTCCGGCGAATGATCGTGCAGTCCCCCCTCCCGTCTTGGTCGGACTTGGACCTGAGAAAGGAGACAATCATCGCATCGCCCCTGATCCGGACATGTTCCCTGCACAAGCCCCCCGACACATCCTGTTTGTTCCTTGCAACCAGCTCACTAACTCTCATAGCCCCGTGAAATGCCAGCGTAAATGCAGTCCGGAACAAACAGGTCTCGAAAGGGGACGAGCACGTGTTAGGGAGTGAGGCCAGTAACTGGGCCAACCTATCCAGACCTATCGGTCGTCTTACGTCTACTCTGCGACCCTCCAGGCGTTGCCACCCACGCAGCGCTTTTTGTACTGTAAAAGACGCTGTCGGGTCCTGGATGCCATGGGCCTTGGCAACAAAGGAAATGGCGGCACGATGCCTTTGGGCCGTTGCCACCGATTTCCCAGCCCTACGTAAAGACATCAGAAAAAGTACTACACACTCTTCCTGCCCCCACAGTCCCCCTCTCTCTTCCCCCAAAAAGGCTAAATAGGCCTGAAACGCCCCTTCATATGCCTTCCTTGTCCTGGGTGCTAGACTCTCTCCCACGAGGTGACGAAGTTCGGGGCACCGAGAGACCAGAGAGCTTCGGGGAAGGGTGCCGGCTCTGGGTCCGCTGAAGGAAGGAAACCCGAGAAAGCCTGCATGTGAAAACGAGACAGTGCATCAGCAGCCTGATTCATCACCCCTGGGACATGTTTTGCTCTGAATATCACGTTTAGTTGCATACACAGTAAGACAATTTCTTTGAGCAGCCTCAAAATCAATTTACAACGGGCTGCCTGACTATTGATGCATTCTACCACGGTCATATTGTCGGACCAGAACACGACAGAATGATCTCTGAACCCGTCTGGCCATGTTCTCAGGGCCACCAGAATGGGAAATAGTTCAAGGAAAGCTATATTACCCGTCAGCCCCTTCTCGTGCCACCATAGGGGCCACTTTTGTGCAGACCATTTTGTGCCGAAGATGGCGCCAAAACCTATACTTCCTGCTGAATCTGTCCATAGCCCAAGCTCTTCGGAGGACACGGCTGGCTTGTTCCAGACGACTCGGCCATTGAAGTCCGCCAAAAATGCTAACCAAATCCGCATGTCCTGGCGGACTTCGGCCGATAATCTCGTGCGATGATGCCCCTCTCTTAAGCCAACCATTGATTGGGCAATCGAGCGGGAAAACGGGCGAGCCATTGGGATCACCCTCAAGGCAAAGTTCAACTTTCCCACTAATTGTTGCAACTGGTGCAGTGTAACCTTAGGTGCATTTAAACATACTTGGAGGGCTGTCCTGAATTTCAACACTTTGCTAGCTGGTAAACGGAAACACCCCTCCCTTGAGTCCAACTCGATCCCCAAAAACTCGAGGCAAGTCGTGGGACCCATAGTCTTACCCGGTGCCAATGGCACGCCAAAATGACCCATCAACACACAGAATTCATCTAAGGCCTGGGCACATTCGGGACTTCCGGCGGAGCCCAGGAACAAAAAGTCGTCAAGGTAGTGCATTACATTTCGAAAACCCGTTTTCTTAGTAAACACCCATTGCAGGAAAGTACTGAATTGCTCAAAATAAGCACATGATATAGAGCAACCCATTGGCATACACCTATCCATGTAAAATGACCCCTGGAACCCGAATCCCAAAAGACGCTGATCGTCTGGGTGTACCGGGAGCAACCGGAACGCTGACTCGATATCAGATTTCGCCATCAACGTCCCGGGCCCCAGGCGATTCAAGATGGCTACTGCCTCATCAAACGATGCGTATCGCACCGAACAAACTTCCGGATCAATTGCGTCGTTCACCGAAAGACCATGTGGAGCAGACAGATTATGGATCAAACGGAACTCACCTGGGTCCCTCTTGGGGACCACCCCTAACGGAGAACAAACAAAATTCGGTACCGGGGGTACACTAAACGGGCCGGCAACCCGTCCCCGGCTAACCTCTTTCAGAATTTTCTCATGGACTACAGATGTATGTTGTAACACGGAAAGTTGATTTTTGCACATCCCTACCCCCTGAAAGTCCCCCACCGGGATGCGGAAACCATGTAAAAAACCGTTCCGCAGCACCCCGGCAGAAGTACGATCCGGGTATTCGCTGAGCCAGGGAATCATTGCCAAGGTATCAATCGGGGTTGGTAACGGCGCCCCTCGGCCAAGTTTAGACCTGTTTGGCGCCCCCCTTACCCCCATTCTCACCCGCTCTGGCTCTGCACGATGACTCAGGATGGGACGACCCACACGTACTACATTCGTGTTTGAATTTACACAATCCCGGAGGCCTGGTACATTTCCCTTTGTTAAAATTAAAACAGAAACCCTTTCTCCCTGTATTGCCTGCGGGCCTCGACTGGTCGTCGGTGCTCGTACTTGGTCGAAAGGGCGTCCCCACATTTTGGCGGGAGTAATCAATAACATTGCTCCCAACCAATGGCATTCTTAACATTCCCGATTCTTTCATTTTATCCCATGTTACAGAATCGTAACAATCCCAAGTCAAACTCTTGTTATGTTCCTTCTCTTTCCTGAACAGGTTGTCATAACAAAACCAATGGTTACCTTGATACGATGTCGAGTACCCCATAATTCGTGATTGATAAACGGGAAACTCAGGAAGCAACTCGGGCCTACGTCCCCCCAAAATCGATGTGAAAATACCCCACGCATTGCCCCAGTTGCCAATAGTCTCATTCACCTTAAAGGCGGCCATTTTTGCGCGCCAAACACTCGGATGCATTAAGTCCTTCTGACTTTTAACATGCTCCATATCATAATGGTCAACAAGCAAGGAGAAAATATTCACATACTCCCCAGACCAGATCTTTTCCTTTATAGCCAAAGGCACATGTTGTCCCAGTCTCTCTCTACGAGAGGGTGCTGACTCGTCCCTTGCAATCGGCAATGGCCGCTTACCTGAACCGGACGCGACTTCTGCCGCTTGCGGCTTGTCTTTAGCCGCCTCCCTTTTTTCACGAAGTCCTTTTATCAGCGCCTGTGCCTCGGCAGCCGCGGCGCCATCACTACTATCCCCCAACCATGCTGCTAGCTGTGCTGCCAGCTCGGGGGGCATGTCTCCCTTGGGTGTCGGGGTGACGACAACCGGGATTGGATTCCCCTCGATCGGTACTGGGGTCGGCGCCTCGAGCGGGGTAGAGGGAACCGGGACGTCTCCACCGGCTGGAACCCTTCTCGGCCTCTTAGGTCTCCCTCCAGCCGGCGCAGGGCCCGTACCCTCCTCCCCGTCTCGTTCTGCCAACCGTTTCTTTATGTCGGACACTTCTTTGCAAAGGGCCCGCACCATCTGGTCGGTCGTCATTCTCTTCGCGCCTTTCTTGGGCATCACCCCGAGGAAGTATCTAGAAGACAAAGAAAAGGATCAAAACGCTCAAAATTGGCTCTTCGTTCTGTCCCGAGCTCACGTGTAGCGAGGAGGTGCAGCTTCGGAGCACAAGAACAAGAGGACGTCTTCTGGTCTTGCGTCTCTTTTTATCCGTCTTCAGGGCGGGCGAGAACCCGCCCCTGCCCGCCCCTAGGGCGAGGCTGGCTACGTCGGTGTCTAGGCCAGCCCACTCTAGGGCGGGAAAAAGCGCGCCCCGGCTACGCCGCTTCGGGCATACCAGCCGAGACACGCCTCCCGCCCAAAAATGGCTTCCCGGGGGGATCGAGGCACTCCACCATACGTTCGGGGGGACCGAGTGGTCGCCCCTTTCCAAAAGTGATACATAGGTACAATTTCCAATGACCTTGAAAAGCATATATTTTCAATCATTGTAATTTAAAAGGTAAGATAGTGAGGGTGTGAAGAGAAGAAAAGAAAAAGAAATAAAAATAATAGACGAAGAAAATAGTAAGGGGCATAGAGGAAGATGAAAATAATTCAGGAAAACAATTAATAGAGATACTACTTAGCACACAAATAAGCCTTTAACAATCCCCATTTCTTATACTTCAAAATTTTTTTCCAAATCTTTTCCTTTCTAGCAAGAGCTTTTGGTCCTCTGTATTTGGCAAGTGTGAGTTCCATGGTTCTAATTTCAATAACCAATGCTAACCACTCAGCTGCGGTTGGAGTATCCTTAGAGATCCATGCTCTTGCTATGATTAATCTTGCGCAGGCTAACAGAATTGTTATAAGATCCTGGTTGGGACAGTTGATCTCATAAATGTCTAATAAGACCAACTGAGGAGATAATTCAGGTATCTTCATCTGGCTAGCTTGGAGATGATCTGTTATTCCATTCCAATAGCTAGAAAATTCGGGACAGGAAAAAAGCATATGTTCTATGCCAGCAGCATAAGTATTACACTTCACACATTTCGTTTTGTCGGATAATTGGTTCCCTTGCGTCCTGAGGAAATTCTCTGTGGTGTGTAATATAGCTCGATGATAGTCCTATACAGTTGCATTCTTAGGTTAGAGGAGTGCACAACCTCACTTAAGTGCGTTAGAGCATTTCCGATCTGCCTTGAGTTTATGTCAAGGTTTAAACGGCGAGACCACTTAGTTGCAATTTTAGTAGTATTTTCGCATTTGTCTTTAATTAGAAGTTGGTATCCCAACTTTATGAGTGATTTGGTTTTATCAGAGTATATGCACTCTAAAATATCAGACTGAGTTACTGCCGTTATTTTCATTTTGTTAAAAAAAAAGTCTCTCAACTGGCGATATTTAAAGTGCATATCATTCGTTAAACCTTTTAATGTTTTCAAAGTTTCAAAATCTAGCATACCATTACATCCAAATATATCACCTAATGTATTAATATCACAACTAATCCAACGATTCCCTGTCCCATCCGAAAAGATACCCGGAAGACCCGGATTGTTCCATAGCCTAAGTTCAGTATTATAAAATGAGCTCTGACTAATGTGCATGATTTTATTCCAGATTTTTGTGGCATGTTTAGCAGTCTTAAATTTAACCCGCTTGAAATAATTTGGATCGTGTGTGCGAAGCAGGAATTGGTTAGAGTCAGCACCCAACAAATACTGATAAAAAAATAGGGAAGGCTCATTTTTAAGTAAGCTCCTTATTCAAAAAAAAAGGTAGCCAAAAAGTATAAATTAAAATCCGGGAAAGCAAGTCCCCTTTCGATATTGGCAATGTCAAAAATTTAATAGCCTTGCGTGCCTTTTTGTATCCCCAAATAAAGCTGCTACATATACCGTCTAGCTTTTTAAAAAAGAGTTGATTCGGTTGTAATGGTATGGCTCTAAACAAATAGAGTAATTTAGGTAGTATTTTCATCTCAATCAAATTAAGTCGGCCTAATAAACTAAGAGGGATTTTATGCCACTTTTTAAGGGTTGTGGTAGTTTTTTTTAAAAATGTCTCATAATTTGTTTCCAGAATTTTCCCTACTTTGGCCATTAATTTAATACCTAAATAGGTAGCTTCTCTGCAAGTGTGGTAAATGTGAATCTCCGGAGTATAATTAACTATAATTTGGGTTTTACTCACATTCAATTTATAACCCGAGATTAAGCCATATTTTTGTGCTTCATTGATTATTTCTGGCATAGCTTTATTAATATCGGTTGTATATATTGCTATGTCGTCAGCAAAAGCCGTTAGTTTAAGAGCTATGCCCCCATGATTCACTGGAATAATATTAGCTTGATCATTTAGTGCATTTAAAAAAGGTTCTAAAGAAAGAGCAAAAAGTAATAGGGAAAGGGGGCAGCCTTGTCTTGTGCCTCTTGCTATTTTGAAGTTCGCTGAGTTTTTATCTCCATAGCTTATCAAAGCCAAAGGTTCGTCATAGAGAGACATGACCCAATCCAAATAAGGCCCGGCAAGCCCCAATTTCTTTAATACTTCCCACAGATATTCCCACCCCACTCGATCAAATGCCTTTTCCGCATCTAACATAATCATACCGAGCGGGGTGTGTGTTACTTCAGCTACATCAAAGGCTGTTATTGACGTATTAACGTGCGTGGTAGTATCCCTTCCCATTACAAAACCGTGCTGTTGGAGATTAACAATAAATGGCATGGTAGGGGCTAGCCGATTTGCAAGAATCTTAGAAAAATTTTTAACATCAGAGTTAAGTAAAGAAATCGGTCGGTAAGACCCACATTCTTTTTCCGGTTTCCCTTTTTTCAAAAAGAAAATATAATTTTCGCTATTTTCCATGAAGGAGGTGCTTGTTTGGAGACACTAATTGAGTTAATCACTTTCTCTAATAGGGGCAATAATTCTTGGGCGCAGAGTTTATAGAGTTCAACTGGTAGACAGTCTTCTCCAACCGCCTTCCCTAAGGGTAAGTTATCTATGGCGCGTTTTATTTCATCTAGTGTTATTTCTGAGTAGAGTTGTTGAAGTGTTTCTGTATTTAGTGCTTGAGATGGAGTTAAATATTTATCTAGATAGTGTATTATATCTATTTTAGCTGGTACAGCCTCTGGTGTATAAAGTTGTTGGTAAAATTTAACAAACTAGCTTAGTATTTGATCCGTTCGGTCGTACGTATTTGAATCTATTCCTACTATTTCTTTAATTTTTGTTTTAGCTTTCCTATCCGCGGTTTTGAAGGCCAGTAATTTCCCAATACGATCGCCACCTTCATATTGATCAAATTTATACTTTTGTAATTTGGAAATGTATCTTTCTCTCAAAGTTTTTATTAATCCAGCTTGTAGTTTTGCCAACTTTAGCCTAATCCCTTCAATATGGTTCTTTGCATAACATGATGCCTCTGCCAGGCGTATTTCCATATTCCGTATATTGGCAATTATTTGTTTATTATTATAGCGGCTCTCAGCATTTTGCCTAAGTATATATTGTTGGGCAAAACCTCTAATGCTGCACTTACATGTGTCCCACACCACGTTTATATTGGCCGAGTTAATATTGATTGAGATAAACTCCTGTATATGCTGTTTAAGTAGGGTAGTGAATCTTGTGTCTGCTAGTAAATGTCTCGGGAAGGTAAATTTTCGTGGTTCTTTGATTTGATCTTTAAGTGTGACTTCAAGTAGCAAGGGATTGTGATCAGAGGTGACTTTAGGGCAAATGTCAATCACACAATTGTCTATAGTTTGTTCAGAAGCCCAAATCATATCGATTCTTGAGCAGGATCTGTGTGGTACAGAATAATAAGTGAAGCCTGCCTGCAAAGGGTATTTTGATCGCCATACATCTCTGACATTGTTCAATCTTGCTAATTCTAAGATTGCTGTTCTAACTTTATACATTCTTTTATGTTTGCTTTGCCCGGTAGAGTCTACTTTATAATCAATAGTGCAATTAAAATCCCCTGCTACTATAATTTCTCCTTCCCATTCCAATAACTCTAAACTTAGCTCTTCGAAAACTCTTGGATCATCGATATTTGGTCCATATACTACACATAATACTATTTTAGCCTTATCACACTGCATCTGCGCAATTGCCCACCTACCCCGGGCATCTGAAGAGGTTTCAATTGTTTCTAGTCGAGCACCTCGTTGTTTTAGAATAGCTACCCCTCTAATAGTCTCATTTAGAGTAGAGCATACCACCAAATCATAGCTCAATTGTGAAAGCAATTTGCGGTCTTGATATTTTACATGTGTCTCTGAAAGCAAAACTATATTCGGATTATACATTTTAATCTCTTCTTTTACTAAATTCCTTTTGTTTTTACTATTTAAACCGTCAACATTCCAACTTAGTATTCTTAGTTTAGACATATTGATATCATGATGGTCTTCCAATACAAATTTCTCCCCACTATCTTTGCCCTTTTCGTATAGATTAAGTTTTCCTTACTAAACATTAAAAAACGGTCGAATCCTGCAATCCATTTTTTCCCCACATTTAGTCCCCACCCCTGACCCAAAGGGTCGAACCCTCCCCAGCAAGGACCCCAACCTAGCCCTCGCACCCACCCGTCCCATAGGGGGGAGCACCCCTCTATCTTGAGCTGCCGCTGAAGTGGCAGCAGAGTGAAGATGCTAGCATGATAGTCTGCTCGTGCCACAACTTAAGTTACTCCTTGTTAACTCATACCTCCAATCTAAAACCATCGAGCCCATATATATCTACTTAGCCCATATATATCTACTTATTCTTTTTCATTTTCGTTCTGTTTATCCCTTTCATTTTCATTTTCCCTAGAAAACTTTTCCAGAGCTTGTTCCGCGGCTTCAAGATCTGTAAAGAAAACCACATGGCCGTTTCGTATGACCTTAAGGCGAGCAGGCTCTTGGAGATAGGCCATGCATCCCAAATTTTTGAAAGCATCTATCAACTTCCTAAGCTCCCAACGTTTGTCCATAGTACCCTTACTTAGATCCGATTTCACAAAAAAAGTTAGGTTGTCCACAGTCACGGGATTATTAGGCCTTGCTTTCAGTGATACAGCTTGCCGCAAAAGAAAGTTACCAAAATAAATCAAGAATGGTCGAGGAAATTTGCTGCTAGTATTTCTTTGTATCAAAGGCAATCTGTGAACTCTCTGTAGCTGAGAGTCCCAATCCCAATCAGCAAGATCCGTGAAGGCTCTCTGAAGAAGTTTCACCACAAATGCCCTCGGATCGGACCCCTCCATTCCTTCTGGTATACCAAATAATCTGAGGTTTTGCCTTCGAGCGCGATTTTCCAAATCCTCCACTTTAGCTTCTAGCTTAGAGACTCTTGATGAAGTCTGTTTTACTGTTACTGAGATCTTATTTGCGTCTCCTTCCACTTCAACAATACGTTGTTTGATGTCTTCGATCTCCTTTGTCACTCCTCCCAGGCCTTGGCAAATTACGCTCATAGTTTCTTGCATCTTAGTATTGTCTTCTCTAAGTTGCAAATATTGCTGTTGGATCTCTGCTCTTTGCTCTAGGAGAGTCTGCATAATTGATTCCATAAATATCTTTGTTGGATCTGGAAAATTAGAGGGGTTAGGGAAATTAGAGGGGTTAGGGAGATTAGAGGAATCCTGTGAGACCATTTGTGGAAGTCTTGCTCCAGATAGCAGTCCGGGACCTGTTGGCGTGTCTTGAATTTCGTTAGTAGAGTCGCTTGACCTCAGCTCTATATCATTTTCTTCAAGACTATTGCCTATATTTTCAGTAGAAGTTCCTGTTAGCAGTATCTGGTTTTTTTTAAAGCTTGATTTTATAGATTCAGTATTCTCTTTCAGTTGGTCAGAGTCGAGGGTGGTGGATTCAAGACCCGGTCTTCGGATTTATTCGCCTCTTTATTGTACGTAGCCGGAGTAGAAGAAGTATTATAAATATGAGTGGGAGAGGTAGTTGTGCTTATTGGGGAAAACCCCAGTTGCCGACTCTATATCGGTCAAGGCCGCGTGTTGCGAAGTCTCTTGATTTATCTGTACGCCATCCAGGTTAGGATCACCAGTGAGATCTATAGGGTTAATTTTGTTAGCCCCCTGAGTACTGGGCCCCTCGTCGGGGCTGGCGCCTGACAGTCTTAGAGCCATGTTCTTAACCCCTCCCTTTGCCTCCATCCATCTTCTCAGAGGACTATCATCAATTAGGCGGCTTTTTTTATTTCCAAGGGGTTCCTTGTTGACTGTCTTTAGTAATACATTTTTTTGCTTGGTTTTAACTTTCCTCTTAATTTTCCTTGAAGCAGTTTTCCTATTTGGTAGAGTTTTAAGTGCTTCATCAGCTCCCTCGTCGTCTGTCAGCTCCTCGTACTCTAAATTAGAGTCTTCATCAGCTGCAGCTGTAGATTCGTGCGTTAAACCATCACCAATTTCCTTCTCCCTTTTGTCGTTTTGATCAGTATTAGTAGTAGTAGACTCATCCACCCTTTTTTTTTATTTTTTTGATTTTGAGCCATACTTTGCGTTCCCTCTGTTTCTTCTGTAACTCGCGTGGTCAAATTGCCATCACTGGGTGTAATAGCTCTGCTCCCAAGCTGAGTTTCCAAAGCTATGTTTAACAAATCAGAGCAAGAGTCAATGTTTGCGTAGGGCTCTTTGTCTGAACCTTGCATATCATAGTTCTTAGTATTAGTCCCAGATTTATCGATTTTCTTCTCAAGGATTTCTACCACTGTTGAGTACTTTTCAGATAGAATGTTCTCTTCTTCATCCTTATTATCCTTATTGTTCGGTTTCTTCTTAATTTTAGGTACAGTCAATCGTTCTAAATCCGGGTTAGGCTCTGTACAATCCATCCCCCTATTAGTAGGAGCATTTTTCCCCTCCCAGCATGTTTGTTAAAACAGCCGGTTTAGTGCTTTTCTCTTTCATTCCCCCACTGTTAGCGATGCTGCTAGTGTCTTGAGCAAGTTGGGGTTCCTTGCTACTGCCGGACGCCCCCACTACCGCCACCCCAGCGACCGCTGCTGCCATTGTACTTGCGTTTAGTTGTCTTCCAGCCGGGGCGGTCTTCCTGCTCCGTGTGGTCCTAGTCTGCCGAGCGGACATCGACATTTCTGTTGCCTCCGTCCCTGTTCTCTGCAGCGTCCTCTGTGCTCTCGTAAAGGTTGAGTGCCGATTCAGGTGAGCGACCAGCTGTGGTGAGCACGCCCAGCTGGCTTCCCCTCCTGGCATGCTGACAGGGCGAACCGCCGCGTAGAGCCAAGCGCGAGACAGGTTCCCGCTGCAGAGTTGTAGCAAAGCCCGTAGCATTGAGGCCGTTTAGAAATCTGACGGGCAGATCAAACAATCTAGCAGGAGCGGGATCGGTACCCAGGGAGATAGTACCAGCTATCTAGAACTACGGCCAAAAGTTAAGCTCGTAAGTGCAATTATGGAGTAATGGAGTTATTTGCCGGGATTCGCTGCTCGACCTCGCCGGCTTCAAATTGCCGATTCAGGTATGAGAAACGTTTATCCGTTTATCCGTATCGCTGCATTAAGCGAATCTCTGGCAGAGCAGCACCATGTAGCGTCCTTCACTCGGCGGAGTCAGCCCGCCATCTTGACTCCTCCCTCCACCGAACCCACCACAATTCCTAAAACGAGTATGGTACCATCAACAAATGATTTATAATGTAACTAAAGTCCTAAAACCCTCTATTAACTACAATGCTTTTTAATGAGGTGCTATCATGTATATTGGTCCCAAGATGGCTGCCAACACTTCTTGGATGAAGTGCTGACAGCCAATCAGATCAGATGTGTGGTTAGGCTCCGCCCAGATATATATCTTTTTTTGACCCTAAATTACTCAAAATACACTGGAGCACATATATTGAGACCTAGCAAAGGCACATCGGGCTAACAGTCCCTACAATTTTGCCAAGTTTCGTGCAAATCCATTCAGCCGTTCGAGCTAAAAGTGAGGCCAACCGCCCTATGGAAATTAACATGGGAAAAACGTGTTTTGGGACCCCCCTTTTTTCTCGGCCCCCCCCTTGATGAAACCCCCCCAAATTGTCAGGGGCTGCTCAGAAACAAAATGTTCCATTTTCCTGAAAATTTCAGCCAATTCCGTTCACAAACGCCAAAGTTATTAGACATAGAATTTTTAAAAATCCCATAGAGAAAAAATCCTAACTATATATATATATATATATATATATATATATATATATATATATATATATATATATATATATATATATATATATATATATATATATATATATATATATACATACATATATATATATGTATATATATATGTATATATATATATATATATATATATATATATATATATATATATATATATATATATATATATATATATATATATATATATATATATATATATATATATATATATACACACCAATAACATAAAATCTATTAACAAAAACCCATTCTATTTGTATAGGGACACCCGGCCAGGTAGAAGCAGGACCTCCCTTTTACGACTGGTGGAGTGCTGACTTTGCTTCCCCTCCCTCTTTGCACCATTGTCAGAGCACTTGGAACGAAGGAGGCAGCCCGTGGCTAGAGTCAGAGGACCGCGAGGAGGACTGCACCTTTAAGGGGAGATTCCGGGAGGACGAGGACAAATAGTATTTCCAGCAGATAAGAGGGGTAGCCATGGGGGCCTGTTTTTCTCCCAGTTACGCCTGTCTCCATATGGGGTACTGGGAGAGACAGGTCCTCGGTGGCGAGTACTCTGCTATCTGTAGGGACCAAATTGTTCGGTGGTTCAGATACATCGATGATGTTTGCATGATCTGGAAGGGAACCACCGAACAAGCTACAGAATTTATCGCAAGGTTAAATGTCAACAATTATAACTTGTTGTTCACCTCAGACATCAGCAACACACATGCCACCTTCCTAGATGTAGCAATTGATATCAATCATGGAGAAATTCAAACATCTTTGTTCAGAAAACCCACGGCAGGCAATACAGTGCTGCATGCCCAGAGTCATCACCCTCCACATCTGATCCGCAGCATTCCCTACGGTGAAATGCTGAGAATTAGAAGAGCGTGCAGCACTGAAGCCCAAAATCAAATAGCGCAGGAAGCTTGCAGACAGCGATTCTTGGCTCGGGGCTATGATGAGAAGGTGGTTTTAGCAGCAATCAGGAAAGCTAATGCCATACCCCGGCCTGAAGCTCTAGCATATAGGGGGTCACGTAATTCCATCAAGACCCCAACACAACAACCTGTCAGACTCATTTGGTCTTTTAACAACCAACATGGTGCTTTACGTAAAATCGTCAATAAGCATTGGGGCCTAGTCAAGTGTGATCCAATCATAGGCAGTGATATGCCCGCAAAACCGGCAATAACATATAGAAAAGCTTTTTCATTGCAGGACGCACTGGTGAAATCAAGCCCCGAACTTTCAACTAGGCAAGACTGGTTGGCTGGCAGCAGAGGCTTCAGAAAATGTGCTTCGTGTAAGGCCTGCATACAAGGGGTTAATAAGACAGAGTATAGTATTCCCTTCTCAGATGCCCCATGTAAGATCAAGAAGAAACTCACTTGTAAAAGTGAATTCTCAGTGTATGTGTTGGAATGCCCATGTGGCCTAAGATACGTGGGCAGCTCCAAACTACAGGTGCATAAAAGAGTCCTACAACACCTACGGGCCATAAAGACCAATGACCCAGTGTACCCAGTGGCTAGGCACTTCAGGGAGAAACATAACAGCAACAGTGGGCTACTGAAGTACTATGCTATAGACTCCATTGCACCTATGAGAAGGGGTGGTAACAGAGAAGCTGCGCTGAGGAAGCTAGAAACAAGATACATCCTCATGCTAGACAGCAAGTCCCCCAATGGGTTGAATGCATCGGAGGACTTTTATACCTGTCTGTAAACCATCTAAGTTTTCTCCATGTTTTGTTCCTTCAGGGCAAGATATTGGGTCAATTTCAAAAGATCTCATTTCATGGTTATGTAGTGTGTTTCCAGCTTGGCCAGTGGGTTCTTTGTGACTTAAGTCTTATCCGTCAGTCTGTTAGATATGTTCAGTGATCCTATCCTTTTGTTTGACAGATCTGATTATAATTAATTCAACATCATGGTCATATTTATAATCAGCTTGGAGTGTCTGTCTCATGATTTTAATCACATTCACTTTGCACTTTATGTCCACATTCTGGTAATGCAACCAATGTAGCGCCTTGTTTAGTTTTGTTTGCCGGTTTAAACAGATCGAAACGTATTGTATGACAATGTTCTCCGTGTACAACAGTGTATTAGGCACCTATAATGGTCTTAAAGGTTACACTTGTGTAACTAACGGTATTGCCTAAAAACTAACATGGATTCATCCACACACGGCAGCAGGCGACATACCCAGACCATAAGGTTGTATTTACGGAAAGATGAAATGATTCGTCACTTATTGGATTGTTTCCTTCACTCTGTTGAACCAAATACCCATAACGGATTTATCCAGACATTGTATAATTTATTTCTTTTTCGGTACATACATACTTGAATAGTGGGTTTGTTTCGGGATTCATCCCAACACCGGCAAACTAACAATAATGATAAAAATGTTAAGTCTTTATTTAACGTCATAAATGCAATTGACACGTAGTATTTTTACTATGTCTATCGCACTGTAGCACTTTACACTATTCTGGTTGGTTACCACTGAATGTTTTTGCACTTTAAATTCTGCCATTCCCTTGTGTAACACCATGTGACCAAGGCCTGTGGGAGGCCGAAACGTTATGCTGCTGTTTGTTGCGGAATAAAAAACAACTCACGGAATACCTGGGTCTGCTGTTTTCTTGAGGTAGCGTGGCTGCATGATGCTCCGAGTGCCTTGCTGAGAACCTGTGTGGATATATAAATATATATATATATATATATATATATATATATATATATATATATATATATATATATATTACCTACTGGCGGTCGCCAGTAGGTATATATAGTTAGGATTTTTTCTCTATGGGATTTTTGAAAATTCTATGTCTAATAACTTTGGCGTTTGTGGACGGAATTGGCTGAAATTTTCATGAAAATGGAACATTTTGTTTCTGAGCAGCCCCTGACAATTTGGGGGGGTTTCATCAAGGGGGGGCCAAGAAAAAAAGGGGGTCCCAAAACGCGTTTTTCCCATGTTAATTTCCATAGGGCGGTTGGCCTCACTTTTAGCTCGAACGGCTGAATGGATTTGCACGAAACTTGGCAAAATTGTAGGGACTGTTAGCCCGATGTGCCTTTGCTAGGTCTCAATATATGTGCTCCAGTGGATTTTGAGTAATTTAGGTTCAAAAAAAGATATATATCTGGGCGGAGCCTAACCACACATCTGATCTGATTGGCTGTCAGCACTTCATCCAAGAAGTGTTGGCAGCCATCTTGGGACCAATATACATGATAGCACCTCATTAAAAAGCATTGTAGTTAATAGAGGGGTTTAGGACTTTAGTTACATTATAAATCATTTGTTGATGGTACCATACTCGTTTTAGGAATTGTGGTGGGTTCTAAGGTGATTTTACCATGTGAAAAAACCTTCTGCTGTGATATCATGAATATTGTTTGAAAGAAAACTAATATCTCATGATTTTCCCACAGTGGTTTGGAAGGGGATCTATAAGCTAAACTGAAAGCATATTTTCTGTAAATTTACATTATCTTTCTCAGTCATGTGAAAATGAAGTCTGACATTCTCAGTAAAACATGTACATCCAACAAGGACAGAGACTGTCAGTTGATTCCTTTGTGTTCTACTGCAGCCTCCTAGAGTGTTCTAAAGAACAACTAGAGCGCTAACAGTCCTACTTATTACAAAGGTTTCGCACACCTGAAGCCATCTTGATTGGAATAAAGTGGTAACCATAGGTTATAGACCATATATAGTTAGGAATTCGCATTTACAAAACCTTATTTTACTCACACAAAACCATTGAAATTCCATATATAGTTAGTTGCACTAACTATATATCGCGCACCCGCAATCCACTGCTGATGATGTCACATATTACATCATTCATGACATGGTCAGTGACATCACTGATGACATCTCAAATGACATCACTGATGACATCACTGATGACAACATCCAGTGACTGTATGTTTCTGTAAAGTTAAAATATGTCTTACATATTGAAGAATGAGTGGATGTATAAGTGTCTGGATGAAGGATTTAGTAGGTGCATGACTGACTGTATGAGTGAGTGATTAAATGTGTCTCACTGAGTGCATGGGTTAGTGACTAAACTGTCTTAATTTGTGCATCATTATGTCTGTTGTTCTGTAAACTGTTGCATGTGTTGATAAGTAGCTATATGAGTAACTATATGGGTTGTTGATTGGTTGCCCAAGTATTTGTATGGGAGACTGAGTGTGTGTGTGGGTGGCTGGGAGGTGTATGACTCTGTGCATAGATGTGTGAGCAGTTGATTCACTAGATGTATGGTTTCAAAAGTGCATGTGGAAACAGCTGTATGGGCGGTTGACTGTGTGCATGAGTGTATTGGTGAGTGAATGGATATCTCAGTGCTACATGTCAAAATAAGTACATATGTAAAACACAGTACATCTGAGAGGTGACATATATAAATACCTGTGCATAAGAGCCAGTGAATGTGTGAGTGGCTGTATGGATCATTGTGAACTTGTATCAGGGATTGTATAAGAGAGTAAATATGTGTTAGTATATGTTTGAATAAGTAAAGTTTGTATAACTGTATAGTTGAGGAAATGGAGGTGTGATTGATTCTTTGCATGACTGACTAGGTGTGTGAGTAACTCCATGGATGAGTGACAGTCTGTGAGTGTCTGTTTACACTGATTGTATCTAAGGTTATATTAGAGGCTGAAGAGGTTCATCGTATTATCACATGAATGATATCATCAGTGATGTGATCAGTAATGTCAAATGAGATGTCATCAGTGATGTCATCAGTGATGTCATTTGAGATGTCATCAGTGATGTCATTTGAGATGTCATCAGTGATGTCATCAGTGATGTCACTGACCATGTCATGAATGATGTAATATGTGACATCATCAGCAGTGGATTGCGGGTGCGCGATATATAGTTAGTGCAACTAACTATATATGGAATTTCAATGGTTTTGTGTGAGTAAAATAAGGTTTTGTAAATGCGAATTCCTAACTATATATGGTCTATAACCTATGGTTTTTTCAGTGAATATATATATATATATATAGATATATATATATATATATATATACATATATATATATACATATATATATATTTATATATATATATATATATATATATATATATATGTATATATATATATATACATTTATATATATATATGTATGTATATGTATATATATACACACCAATAACATAAAATCTATTAACAAAAACCCATTCTATTTGTAAAGGGACATCCGGCCAGGTAGAAGCAGCAGGACCTCCCTTTTACGACTGGTGGAGTGCTGACTTTGCTTCCCCTCCCTCTTTGCACCATTGTCAGAGCACTTGGAACGAAGGAGGCAGCCCGTGGCTTGAGTCAGAGGACCGCGAGGAGGACTGCACCTTTAAGGGGAGATTCCGGGAGGACGAGGACACGCCCCCTGATGACGGCGGACACCCTGGATTGGGTAAAAGGCAGGAACTCCAGAGTTGGGTGTGTGACGACACCCCGGTGGAGGTCGGAGGCGGCGTGTGGAGCCGAGCAGAAACGGATGGAGTTACAGAGACAAGAAGCGAGGACGAAGAGAGAAAGCCAGGACACCAAGGATTTCGCAGATCGCCATGCCACACTCCCGAGGGAGGAGTGTGGCTGCAGCAGGTATGGCAGCGGTTTGCGGGGTGGGTCGGGAGACGGGGATCCTCGGTTCCTTAATACCGCGTGCTTGCCTTTCTAAAACCTAGAAACTCCTCCCCATTATACCTTCCTTCCTCCTAGTGTAAAGGTCCCTCCATCACTTATTCCTACCTCACCACTCAGGCACTGAGACCTGTTTGTACAGCACTGTGTGACGGGTTTCCCCTCACTACCCCGGTTTCCCTTGGCCACCAGACAGTATACGAGTTTCCTGACAAGCTGTTCTCTCTCTCTCTCTCTCTGCACAAATTGGGAACTGCCCGAGGGAGGAACTTGAAGTGCACCAGGATCAAGAGGTTCCACGAGGGAGAAGAACGTGCCTTTAAGACCGGAGCTGGCATAACCGTAGCCATCGCCAACACGGATCCCGCAGTGTTCTCGAGGGAGAGACTTACCACACGTTCTAAAAAGACACTGTCTAAAATATTACTGTCATTACCCCATTTCGGATACCCCGCCACACTATTATAAATTAAAACATTAAACTATTTAAAAATCCTTCAAGTTAAAATTACTATTAAAAGTGTTGGATAGCAAAGGGGTAAAAATTACTATTCCCACTCAAGTGAGTGCAACAATAGGAAAAGTGTTGGATAGTGGAGGGGTAACATTTACTATTCCCACTCCACTCAGTGCAACAGTAGGGAAATTGCTGGATTACGAAGGGATAAAATGCACTATTTCCACTCCAATAATTGCAACAGTAGCTAAAGTGTTGGATAGCGGAGCGGTAAAAATTACTATTCTTACTCCAATGAGTGCAACAGTACAGAAAGTGTTGGATAGCATAGGGGTTACAATTACTATTCCCACTCCTGCAAGTGCAACAGTAGAGAAAGTGTTGGAAAGTGGCAGGGTAAAATTTACTATTCCCACTCCAATAAATGCAACAGTAGGGAAAGTGTTGGATTGCGTAGGGGTACAATTAATATTCTCACTCCAGTAAGTTCAAAATTAAAAAAACAACTAAATATTAACTACAAACACATTTAGAAAGCAAAATAAATACAAAAAATATCAATATAAATATGTAAAAAATAAAAATACAAATATATTTAATATGGCAAATTTTTAAAAACATAATATAATAATAAATGCATTTGACAAATACCTACAAATATTATATTAAATAAAATAAAAATTATTTTCAAACAAATTAATATTTTTAATAAGAAATTATTTGGAAATAAAATCATTAATTATTACATAAATGTATTTCCTATCCTGTAACACCACATAATTCACAATTCACATCTAAATAAAATAAAAAAATGTACTTAAATAATCAACATAATTGGGGCGTGGCCTGCTGTGCAGCAGAATGGCCGCTTTCTAAGCGTGCTCCGCCAGTCGGAACAAAATCCGGATTTTATCCTTGGCATCAGAGAGCCCTCGCACCGCCCAGAGCACATCCACCGACGGTGGTTTGCTTGAGGAGCTGTTCTGTGAAATCCTACGACCCCTGTGCCCAGTGGGGCTTGAGACGGACAACCAGAAATCGGAGCCGGAGAGTCACGGGTAGCTGTGGAAGCTGCCGGGCGGATAGACCAGATACCTGAGCCCGCGGCTCCAGAGGCCTTCGTTGCTGCGAGGGAAGGGGCCCAATCTTTACTCTGCCGCGGGGCTCTAGATCCTCTGCTAGAGGGCTGCGGAGGACAGGATCGGTTCCGTGGATATCCCGTGTGTGGTATTGACAGCTGGTGTGGGCCGCAGATATAAAACGGCCACGGCCCCACTAAGAGAGGTGTCCTACGTAGACGCTGTTGCCGCGTCACCAAAATTGGTGCATTGGGGATCACAGTAGCCGGGTATACCTACCGCTGGCTGTTCAGGCTGCCGTGTCGCAGGGAGGAGAAAGCTATTTCCCTTGCGCGATGAGTGGGGCTGCGACTGGGTTCCGACTAGGTGGTTGGATACACAGCACGTCGACGCCATTTTGTGAGGCTACAACGGCGGCATCGGGAGAGGTGTGGTGGGTGGCCTGATACCCATACCAGGGGCTGGGTTGTGGATCACGTGAAGCAGAGTCCATGTGCATATGACCCACAAACTGGTTGAACTTCGCTTTTGCCACCCGGGTGTGATCTGGACGTGTTGACTTTGTGCCGACCTGGGGGTGCTGACCATCCAGCGATCATCGCGACACAGGAACATAAGCACACTGTGAGTACAGCGGGGAGTTGGTTTAATCGCCTACTGGCCGCAAGTCCCAAAGCTGGTGAAGGTGGAGAGGAGGACGGGAGCTGGTCGCGATCACACGGGAGAGATTGCAGGGCGCTGGGTCTCCCTCTGTTCGCTCCACGATCATAGCGGCCGGGATTTTGAGGGCCGTTAGCGCTTGTTATGCTGAGGTGGATCACTGGTGGCGGCCGCTATACCCTATATCACTCCTCCCTGCCTCGTGTGTGGAGGCTGTTGAGTTGGCCTGCGCTGTGACGTCCGAGAAGCTGGTGTAGTCCTTTACTTTTGGAACGGCTATCTTCAGACACGTGATTCTTCCTGACTTACCACCCCGAGCAGAGGTCACTATGGGTAGGCAGGACGCCAAGCAGCCCAAACTTACCTTCGAACACAAGCGTTCCACTAAACAGGGAGACACGGAACCCTAAACTCAGGCGGAGAACTCTCGGGACCAGGCTGCAGATGACCAGGGTCCGGATCTTAGAACACTCATGCTGGACAAGCGTTCTAGTCTTCGAAACATAGACGCCAAGCTCGCCACCTTAACATCTCAACTAGACGCAGTCAAATCGCAGGTAACGTCACATGAGACGTGCCTGGATTTCTTGAAAATCACTATACAGATTCCAAGTCGAGACTAAGGAACAACTACTTCAAATGGACAAGCTTCTATGGATAATAAGAGCTAAGAATGAGGACTTGGAGGCGAGATCGAGACGCAACAACCTGCGCGTCACAGGAATACCGGAGACAACAGCTATCACGAAGATGGAGACTTACATCGCTGACCTACTCCGAGATTTGTTCGAACCGCATCTCTCTGCGGTGTTTGCAGTAGAAAGAGCGCACAGATCGCTGGGGCCGAGGCCTCCTGTAGGAACAGCACCTAGGCCAATAATTGCAAAATTATTGAACTATCAAGACAGAGATCTAATCCTGCGAATGGCAAGGGAGAAAGGCCAAATCACGCATAAGGGCAATACTTTGTCGTTTTACCCGGACTTCGCGCCAGCGGTGCAGGCGGCGAGCTGGGAATTCCTCCCCGCTAAACGCCTCCTGTTCCAGGCACAGATCCCTTATTCCCTTCTTTACCCAGCCAAGTTGAAGGTCTCAGTGGATGGGAGACCTCATTTCTTCACAGATGCAAATTCGGCACTTAAGTTTGCAAAACATGTGGGAGGAAAATCGTCCAAGAAGCAACAGGCAGAGGCAGAAGCGACAGATGGCCACCTGAGTGACAATGACTGATTTGGGTATCGTATGAACAATGTGTACTCCCTGCTCTGACACTTACTCGGAGGGCCATATTCGGTTTACTGTTCTGGTTAAAGTAGGGCCCACTCTCAATTGCTACAACAGTTCTTCATGGTTTTCTAAATTGATATGGTCTGGGGCGCGCTGAGGTCTTCGTAGACCTTTCGACAACCTTGTATGATGCAAGGTAGTACGCTGGCATCGCTATGCCTCCAGGGAAGGTTCCCAATTTTTGATGTCTACTTCTTTGTGGGTGGAATCTGGGGAGGGTAATCTGCAACCTAATTGGGGGGTTGGAGTGGGTGTGGGGGGACGGTTGGGGTAGTTTGGTTATTAAGTGCCGGTCACACTACAAATTGGTGCATAGCTGCTGTTTTAATATGCAAATGTTATGCCATGCCCTGGAATGCTGCTGACAGATTTTATGCTGTAGTTGTTCGCACACACTGACTCTATGCTAAATTGTCTCACTTGGAACATTCGAGGCCTTAATGATGGCATGAAAACGAGATTGGTACATGCATATCTGACCCATCATAATATTGATATATGTCTTTTACAGTAAACGCATTTGAATAACACGCCATCCCCCAGATTTCGAAATAGCAGATGGGGGCATGTTTACTCGGTCATATATTCTAACTATGTTCGGGGGTTGCTATACTGATCAAGAGAGGGCTGGACTGGAGGGAAGGTTTTGTTCAAGGGGATCCTGAGGGGCGCTATGTTCATGTACAGGGACTCCTTTGTGGTCACTCCATCATTATCGTGGCTGTATATGGTCCAAACACTGACTCGCCTGACTTCTTTCATAATATATGGTCCAAAATTAGAGCGCTCAGATGTGCCACAATTCTATGGGGAGGTGACTTTAATGCTATAATTGAAGATGCGGTGGACAGGAAGGGTACGGCTAGGACTCTCCATCCAGCAGATAGAGAGGCCCTGCAGGAGATAATCGCTGAGGGTGACCTTATCGATATCTGGAGAAGCAGAAACATATTATTGAGGGAGGGTACTTGCATTTCGGACCACCACAATGCATTGTCCTACTTAGATTTTTGGCTCTTGTCCAGAGACATGGCTGCCTGTACCTCTGCTGTCGAGCATCTGCCACATCCCTGTCGGATCATGCCCCATGCCTGCTACAAATATTGCTCCCAAACATGCCAAGACGTGAATTTTTATGGCGACTTTCTCCGCATGCCCTATTTGATGAAGCCTTTAAGGAAGAGATCAGACATGATATCGAAGACTACTTCCGGATAAATACAGGGTCCGTTGACACTGAAGGCACCCAATGGGAAGCCTTTAAAGTAGTCATTCGAGGCAAATGCATTGCCCGGCAGGCGGGGGTGCTTAAAGCTATTCGAGGGACACTGGCGTCCCTGGAGTCCGACATCAAAACCCTTGAGACACAGTATTATCATGCAGGAGACCGTGAAACTGTCGGCCTGCTTAAAGCTAAACTATTAGAATAGGCTGATGAGGCATAGCGAGAGGTTAAATTCCTCGGTAAATATGCAGAATAGGAGGTATGTAGAGGGGGAAAGACCGGGGGGGGCATGCTTGCTGCTATGATTAGGCAATCCAGAACCGCAGCGTACATCCATGAAGTACACGACAAGTCTAACGCTGTAGTCAGAGGCCAGAGGGTGATTCTACAGGCCTTCTCTGGCTTTTACTCCAATCTGTATTCTGCCACTCAGAGTGCCTGTCCAGAGGGGTTGGACTCTTTTCTTGATTCAATCAGACTAGCCTAGTTTAATGACACATATAGGAAGTATATGGATCTCCCGATATCTGCTGAGGGTGTTGCCCAAATTATCAAAAGTCTACCTTTGGACAAAGCTCCTGGTCCTGACGGCCTTACCACAGCCTTTTACAAGACATATGTGGAGGAGCTGGCTCCCAGGTTGCTAGCGGTGTACGAGTAGGCACTAGAAGTGGGGAAATTACCCAACACTATGAGAGAGGCCATGATAGTTACACTGTTAAAGCCAGGTAAATCAGGTGAAGCCTTAGACTCCTACAGACCCCTCTCGTTGATCAATGTAGACATCAAAATCTTAGCCAAACTAATAGCTAACCGGCTGCAACTCTTGCTCCCCCCTATAGCTCTCCCTGACCAGTCGGGATTCATTCCAGGACGTTCAACATAGCACAATTTACGCACTATCTTTTCAACATTGCATTACCTACACCCCAGTGTCCACGCTGCCGTGGTGTTCTTACATGCAACAAAGGCATTCCACACTTTGGAGTGGCCCTATTTATTTACCATATTAGCTAGGATGGGTTTCAGTCCGCTTTTCATCAGCAGGATTAAATTGTTGTACACAGCTCCATGTGCCCAGAAAAAAGTGAATGGCCTGATTTCTGACCCCTTTCCTATCTCACGAGGAACAAGCCAGGGATGCCCCTAGTCCCCGCTGCTTTTTGCAATAGCTATGGAGCCACTGGCAGCTCGCATCCAGCAACACCATACTGCGCGGGGGATGGGGTTCAGTTCCAGGAGCCTATTGATCTCCTTATATGCGGATGGCGTGACCCTTTACCTCATTAACCCTGAACTGAATGTAGACCCAGTGCTATGCGAGTTTATCCGATTTGGAGGTCTGGCTGGCATCTGTATTAATTGGTCCAAGTTGGCTGTGTTTCCTTTGACAGACAGTACCCCGCAAGTTACTTCGGAGTTCCTCTTGGCAAAAATGATTATATTGCCTAAGTTCCTGTACCTATTTGTTAATATCCCGATCCCACTCACGTCAATTTTTTTTGACACACTGAAATCACAACTTGTAACACTGGCATGGGCGGGTGGGCAGGCAAGGGTCTCTTGGGACATACTCACATTGCCTTTGAAGAAGGGAGGACTGGGGGCCCCAGACATGCACCTCTATGCCCTATGCTATGCGCTCAGGCTCAATTTCTCCATTTTTGGATACACCCGACCCCATTCCAACCGCACGTGGCTGTGGAGCTGGACGCTGTGGCGCCTGTTCCACTGCAGGTGGCTATATGTGTGAAGACAAAGCGTCCTAGGGGAGATGTAGACACGGTTCGAGACACTGCGCTGGGTGTGGGATGAGTTGCAGAAGAAGGCAGGAGTCCCACTGATGAATGCTCCCTCATTTTCTCTGGTTCAGAACCTGTTACTGCCATGCATTGAGGGGGGCATTGGTCAACCACTGCAGCGAAAGCTAGGCCTTCACACATTTGCAGATTTGTTCCCCAATAATGAATTCCTCCCCCCTCCGGTGGCTACTGAAGGACAAGAAATACCCTTTTCGGAATTATTCTTATATCATAAATTGAAATCAGCCTGCCGTGCACTGAGCAGCGAGTTCCCACTTGCTCCCCCCACCTTCCCCGCATTAGAGACCTTGGTGGGCTCTTCGTCCCCTAGGAGACTGGTAACTAAGCTATATAAGCAGATGCAAAGTGGCACACCCGTTGACCAGCCCTCACTGCAATGATGGAACAATGAGTTGCCGGTCCCACTCACTGAGGAGCAAGGGGACTTCTGTTGTGTACAACTCACTGAACTTTCTCCCAATTACAGATTGCATCTGATTCACTTTAAGTATTTACACAGGACTATAGAACGCTGATTAGTCTCCACAGAATGGTGCGCAGGGAGAGGGACGGATGCTGGAGATGTGAATACTCTCCTGCAACGTTCCTACATATGGCATGGTCTTGCACTAAGCTGTAGGATTATTGGTCCTCGATTTTTGCGGCAATCAATTAGATTGTGGGACAAACAGATGACCCATCCCCTGAGCTAGGTGTGTTGGGATATGTCAAGAATACACCACCCAAATTCAGAATATTGCATGCACTGCTACTGTTATATGCTAAGAGACGAATAGCAATACACTGGGGGAGACGTAGGGTGCCATCGATCAAGGGCTGGCTTACAGATGTTACCTATGGTCACATGCAACTGGAAATCTTTTGGGAGTTAATGCCACCCACTTCCAGACCGCGTGACAGTTGGGAACCGTTCACACAATGGGTGAGTGGACAACAGAACGAAGACGGGGAGGGTGAGGAAGAATAATGTTTGTGCTGGGTATTGGCTAATGTGATACTCTGTAAAATGTACTTATTATATTGCACTGCCTTTGTTTTATGCTTGTTGTGTGCACCGGGGAGGTATGCAGCATGTATCATGTTGGTGCGGGAAGTACAATGCATGGTGCCTATGTAATGATTCATTTGGGTTCATTGGCTGATGGGTTGAGGTCCTCGTATAACTGCAGCTGTTCAACTGTATGCAATTTTGTTGACGGAGGGGCATGCAACTGCTTACAAGTTCTTCTTTGTTAAATGTACCACAGATCTGCATAGGTCTCTGATTATGTAACATGTAGTGACTGGCGCGAGTTGTTTATGCTATGTTCTCTGCATGTTGTTTGAAGATGTCAATAAAAAGAATTGAAAAAAAAACAATTAAATTACCAATTAAAGGAACATTATTTAAAAAACAAGTTCAAACTGATAAAAATGTATAAACTTCCCGCACTTTACCCCTATAACCCCCACAAACCACAACTAAAATTAAACTGTAAAAAAATTAATCACACAATTAAAACTTAGTTTCAATGAAAAAGCTAATAGTATTCAACAACAAATTATAGAGTAAGTAAAATTATTTAAGGCCCCACCTTTAACCCCTATAAAAGTAAAACTCACACAAAAAAAAGAAAAAATACCCAAATTAAATATCAATCAATCAATCAATCAAGCAATCAAACAATCAATCAGTCATTTGTTAAACGCACTACATTCCCGTGAGGGTCTCAAGGTTCTGGGGGAGAGGTGGGGGCCGCTACTGATCGAACAGCCAGGTCTTTAGTGTCCTCCTGAAGGTCAGAAGGTCTTGGGCCTGTCGTAGGCTCAGTAGGTGGGTGTTCCATGTCTTGGCGGGGAGGTGGGAGATAGATCTACCGCCGGTGGTTGTTCTTCAGATGAGAGGGACGGTGGCGAGTGAGAGGTCGGCGGAGTGTAGCTAGCAGTTGGGGTTATAGAAGTAGAGCCGTCTGTTGAGGTAGGCTGGGTCGGTCTTATGGAGTGCCTTGTGTGTGTGGATGAGGAGCTCGAAGGATATCCTCTTGTTGATGGGGAGCCAGTGCAGGTTTCTCAGGTGGGGGTGATGTGGCTGTGTCGTGGTACATCGAGGATCAGTCATGCCGAGGCGTTTGGATCTGTTGTTGTTCATTGATGAGCTTGGTCAGGGCTCCCGCGTAGAGGGTGTTTCCGTAGTTGAGTGTGCTGCTGGCGAGGGCCGGGGTGACTGTCTTTTTTGTATCTGTTGGGATCCATCTGTAGATCTTGCAGAGCATGCGGAGGGTGTTGAAGCAGGAGGAGGAGACGGCATTGACTTGCTTGGTCATTGAGAGCGTTGAGTCAAGGATGATTTCCAGGTCGCGTGCGTGGTCGGTGGGGGTCGGGGCTGCCACCAGTGCTATTGGTCACCAGGAGTCGTCCCGGGCTGACGGGTTGGAGCCGAGAATGAGGACCTCTGTCTTGTCCGAGCTCAGCTTCAGACGGCTGATCTTCATCCAGTCGGCGACAGCCTTCATTCCTTCATGGAGGTTGGCTTTGGCAGTGATGGGGTCCTTGGTGAGGGAGAGGATCAGTTGAGTGTCGTCAGCGTAGGAGATTATGATGAGGTCGTGCTGTAGGGCCACGTGTGCAAGCGGGCCATGTAAATGTTGAACAGTGTTGGGCTGATGGAGGATCCTTGGAGTACGCCACAGATGATCTTGGATTTTTTGGAACGTAATGGGGGAGGTGGACGCTCTGGTTTCTGCCGGAGAGGAAGGAGGTGGTCTCGGATCCCAGCGGCGTGGAGGGGTGCGCGTAGTGTGCAGTGGTAGACGGTGTCGAAGGCGGCGGAAAGGTCTAGGAGGATGAGTGCTGCAGTCTCCCCGTTGTCTAGCAGGGTCCTGATGTCATCGGTGGCAGCGATGAGGGCGGTCTCCGTGATGTGGTTGCTGCGGAACCCTGACTGGGAAGGGTCCAGGATTCTGTTCTCTTCGAGGTATCGGGTTAGCTGTCTGTTAACGATTTTCTCGATGACCTTGGCCGGGAAGGGGAGGAGAGAGATGGGTCGGAAGTTCTTGAGGTCTCTTGGGTCTGGCTTGGGTTTTTTGAGTAGGGCGTTGATCTCGGCGTGCTTCCAGCTCTCTGGGAAGGCCGCGGTCTCCAGGGAGAGATTGATGACGTTGAGTAGGTGTGGTGCGATGGAGCTGCTTGCTTTGTTGAAGACGTGGTGCGGGAATGGGTCTGACGGAGAGCTGGAGTGGATTGTGCTCATGGTCTTGATGGTGTCATCGACGCTCACACTGGTCCAGGCTAGTTAGCGGATGTGGTCGATGGTGTGCGGAGGGTCTGTTGTGTTGCTTTCTGTTGGGGCTGTCTGGGTGTTGAAGCGGTCATGGATGTCTGTTATCTTGCGGTGGAAGAAGGTGGCGAGGGAGGCGCACAGGGCTTGCGACGGCCGGATGTCGTTGGTGTTGGTGTTGGAGCTGGGGTTAGAGAGTTCATTCACGATGTTGAAGAGCTCCTTGCTGTCGTGTGCGTTGTTGTCGACATGTCAATTAATTAATATTAATGCTCAACTAATTATTAAAAAATAAACATAATTTACTTCCCACCCTTTACCCCTATAAACCCCACCATCTACACCTAAAATTAATTACACATTTTCCAATGATTTACAATCAATTAATTAATATGAATTAACATCTAATTATTCATTTTATAAACAAACACCAGTGCACATCCTTATTTAGTCACTCTTATCCAATGGGCATCCGCCACGTCAATCCAGTATCTCAAATATTCTTGCCATCCACAGATATAGACGCACAATGTTCATTGATATTCAATGTTCTTTTATTAATTATTTTCTTGTCACAGCCGACGCGCGTTCCGCCCTCCGCGGGGTTTTTCAAGGCTGTAATTTACATACAAGACATAGCACCATATCAGATTTATGCATTATGGGCCACCTTCTATTCATCATTGCCTACTGACATAAGTATAATCCACACGTGTGCCACCACCACCTGCAGAATTCCGGCATGCACCTCGTACTAGTCCAGTTCACACTCAGATATACTGATCAGTTTTCTATTATTTCATGTACTGAGGGCACACCCACTGCGTGCAATCACCTTCACCATAATACCCGTGCCTTACTCTAAGTGGTCGTGGGCAGCCACTGTGTATTTGCATATATTCAAACGATTTTTTAACCAATGTGCCCGTCACCGCACACTCTTTTTAAGCTATATTCTTAAAGTGAACTTTATAGTATCACTTACCAAACACTGTAAGGTGAATAGCATGTATTCTAAGAATCAATAATTTTCAAAGAACCTTTGGCCATTGTTCCTATGAAAGTATACGAACGTGATATTAGCATTGTGCCAAGTTTATGGCTAGACACACACTTCAGTTTGATAATCTATATACAGTCATTAATCTACAGGCGTACCTTCAAGCCTTTGGTTTTCACACGTAAAGTTGCTGTAAGTATAATTCCTTAATCTAGAATCCATCCAAATGTTGTGTCTCAGAGTTTATACGCGCTACTTGGAGCCTTGATAAGTTCCATCTAAAGTGTCAATAAAGTTTTGCAAACAGTTACATTGGCCATACAAATATCTCTGTTAATTTACCACTCCATTCATATATATTAAAGTCCAAAGGTTTTACAAACTAGACTTATGTTGGAAAAGTCGTGAGTCCACTTGCATAACAATGCCAGTCTTTAGAACTGTTTAGTTACTTTCATAAAACTAACATCTTCAATTAAAAGGAATAATATCATATCTCTTAAAAAAATAGTACCCAATTGCCACCAAAACTGAAGCTAATTTGTCTATATTAATTTCTAATTGATCCGTCCCTCCTCAAAATGCTATCAATGTGTATTTCAATTAGGCTTTGCCAGTATAACATTAGTGTTCAAGGCAAACGATATTGAGAACACTTTCAAAAGCGCATTTAGTTTTTCGGCCATTATTTGTAGTGCATATTTCAATCCGGCTTGGCCAATTTAGCGTAAGTCTTACGAAAACGCTGTTGAATACATTTTAAAAGCGTGTTTCGTTTTGCCAACTATCATTAATCAGCGACTCGGACAAAATAATCCCGCTTCTGTTTTTCAAAGCGTGTTTCATTTTTCCAATAATAATTAATCAGCGACTCGCGGACAAAATGAACCCGCTTCTGTTATTATATGCGTTATGCTTAGCTACCCTCTAACCGTTCCGAATTTACAGAGTTCTGGTTTTCAAGCTTACCGCCATCACGCGTCTGTTGGCGTCTGAAAAGGTAGTCTCCTTCCGCGTTTCCCTTCCGAGGCCCTCTCTGTCTCACCTCCCCTTTGTTCATGTAAAGGGCGACGACGGACCAGTTGTTAAGTCTAGTATTGGAGACATTCGTATTCCCCAGAAGTAGATTGAAAAATAAAATAGCTCTTAAAGACTACCGGAAGAAGATAATCAACCATAAAAATATCTATCTGGAGGAGAAAATAAATAGAGCACAAGGCTCCACCGGGGAAATCTTTAACACAGAACTATTACTGATCCTATGGCCCTCAAACTCCAATCCCCGGTGTCACAATCACTCTGCACTCACCTCTCTGACTATTTTGAGGAAAAAATCGCCTCCATCTATGATTCCTCCCCTTGTAATAGCAGCCTTGACACTGATGGTAAACCCGTAGATCACTCAGAATCTGCTCCTGTTTTTTCAGATTTTGAGGAGATCACCTTAGAACGTTCTCTGGCAGAACTATTAAAATGTAGATCAGGCTCGCCAATCGACCCCTGGCCGGCCAAAAAATACAAAGTATTGGCCCCTCTTCTAAACCCCATACTTAATTGCTTTTGGAACAACTCCCTCAGGACAGGCACATTCCCGGACACTTGGAAACATGCCCAACTAGTTCCTATTCTCAAAAAAATCTATGCAGACCCAGATGAACCAGCTAATTACAGGCCCATCTCCTTATTGCCCGCCCCAGCCAAGGTTCTCGAAAAGCTAGTGCACCAGCAACTAGCGGGCTTCTTTAAAACCCATGGTTTATTCCATGATTCACAACACGGGTTTAGACCAGGTCATAGCACCGAGTCAGCCTTGATAGAGATGGCTGATTCCGTGTGAGGGAAGCTGGTCGGGGGCTCGAGAGCGGTGTTGGTGCTGCTTGATTTGTCTGCAGCTTTCGACACTGTCTCTCACCCCGTCCTACTTAACCGCCTCCGGGCTAAAGGCATTCAAGGCAAGGCCTTGGACTGGCTGTCCTCGTTCTTTTCCAATCGGACACAGGCAGTGTTTACCCCCCCTACACCTCTGATAGCCATCCGTTAAAATGGGGAGTCCCCCAGGGCTCCTCACTGACCCCCCTTTTGTTTAATGTTTATTTTTCCCCCCTGGCTGAGCTCATTGCTCAGTCAGGAATTAAGGCAACCTCGTATGCTGATGATATTCAGCTCTTATTTTCCTATGACACTCATACCACTTTTGACCCATTAAAAGACTGTCTCCGCAACATCGCCCACTGGATGGACAATAACTTCCTTCGGCTAAACGCTGGGAAAACCGAGGTCCTCTTTTTTCATCAATCTTCTCCGTTGGACTCAAACCTTTGGTGGCCACTCGACCTGAGCATGCCCCTTTCCCCCAAGAAATCAGTAAAAAATCCTGGGGGTTAGATGGGATTCTAGCCTTTCCTTGCATAATCAAGTCCAGACGGTGTCTGCTGCATGCTTCTCAAAAATTAGGATGATCAAAAAATGTATCAATTTCCTTTCTAGTAACACCAGGAAAACCATTGTCCAGGCATTAATAACATCCCATCTAGATTATGCCAACGGCCTGTATATTGGACTCGCTTCTGGCCTTTGCCACCGGTTACAGACAGTCCAGAATGCAGCAGTCCGGCTGGTCTTGGAGAGCACATCTCGCCACATCGACAAAGGCTTCACTGGTTGCCAGGCCAAAAAAGGGCAGAATTCAAAACCCTCACCTGGCACATTGTGCAATCAAGGGAAAGGGCTCCGCATATCTCTCTTCCTGTCTTCGCCCTTACAGCAATGCTAGACACCTCCGAACCAGCTCAAAAAATTTGCTGTTTACCCCCAGATTCAAAAAAGTACGTTCTGGAGGTATGTGCCTCCTCTCAATTGGAACTAACTCCCCAACTCCATTTGGATGATTCAGGAGCTGCCCTTTCGCAAGGCACTGAAAACATTTCTCTTCTGATAAATTCCCCTGAGTGAGATCCGGTATACATACAGAAGCGCCGGGACACCCCGTAGCGGTAGCTGCGCGCTATACAGATCACACTAAATAAATAAATAAATATTCTTGCCCACAATATTCTTGTCCACGATATTCTTGCTGTCGAAATTTCTGGCTTTTGTAGTTCGGACTGGACTGTTCCCATGGGGCACAGGGTCAGAGCTGATTTGCATATCGCCATTGTCTAACCCAGGGTGGTGTGGAGTGCAAAAAAACGATGGATTTGGGCCCAGATCTTTGGACTGGGTTGAGTGTGTGACATTGATCCACATTCGGTCCATCACCTGTTGTGTTTGCATATTCCACCCTAAGTGCGCTGGGGATGCCCAGACGTGGATCCCAGGCACTCCACACCACTGGAGTCAAGCTAGCCGGGCTGATGAGAGGTGTTACCTCGAAACCGGTCCGGTCCTCGGATGCTTGATTCCGTTCTGGGAAGGACATGGCTTTTGTAGTTCGGACTGGACTGTTCCCATGGGGCACAGGGTCAGAGCTGATTTGCATATCGCCATTGTCTAACCCAGGGTGGTGTGGAGTGCAAAAAAACGATGGATTTGGGCCCAGATCTTTGGACTGGGTTGAGTGTGTGACATTGATCCACATTCGGTCCATCACCTGTTGTGTTTGTTGAAATTTCTGTGTCACAATATTTCCAACTCTATATTTGTGTAAGTCGACATTTCCAACTCAATATTCTGTCTGAATACCACCAAGCCAATGTCTCAGGGGTGAAAGCCCTCTGCTAAGTCTTGGATCTTTGTTAGATGCATATCCATTTGATAACTGTTCAGCCTTAAGCCATTTGACTTATTGTGGAACTGTGCAGCATAAAGAAGCAAAGGCCAGATCTACATTTCAAGAATGGTTCTGTGTTCACTCCATGCTTCCTTCATTTCACTACCTCCTTTGACAAACTATGGCTTGATTCCCCTTACAGTTTAGACCTGGCCAGGCCTTGCCTTTTGGATAGTAACTGGTAAAGGGGTAGGAGGTCCATACATGTGGAAATCATATTCATACGTGGATTTAGAGAAGGAATATCTTTGACCCAAATGACCTCTTGCTTGGAAAGACACCTTGAGCCAAGAAAGTTTTTCCCATAGCACATTAATTCCCAGTAAGTCCGGAAATGCTTGTGGCTCATCTGTTAAATGAAGCAGGGCCAGCGGTGGCTACACAATACTTACCAGGATCAGTGAGATCCTGCAGCTTTCCGGTCTTGTGAATACCACTGTCCTCTATAAAGTGGTTCCCAAACTGTGATCCGCGGACACCCAGGGGTCTGTGACACATTCCCAGGGGGTCCAAAGGCAGCAGTTTTAAAAACACTGTGGAGTTCCTCGTATAATTACAGTTCTTGGGCATCAATGAAAGTGTTGGGATAACCCCAGTGGTTAATGTACCTCTTGGAGAGATGGGAGTTGTGTCCAGTGGCAGCTTTGACTCATCTAAGGTAGCACATAGGTTTAATATGACTGCTGCAAAGAACATGTACCATGCATCTAAAAAAAACAATATTTTATGTGCATAGTTCAGTGGGATACTGCATTTGTCAGAGACATTCTGCTATTACTGTGCAGTTCATAAGTTAAAATCGTAATCCAGCACAGTGAGCTATGAACTGCCATCAAAGAGCAGCATGCAAACTGCATAGTACTAGTTATGTGTTTTTTATCAGTCTTTCATTATCCTGATGCTCCTAAAAAAGGTTTGTTTGGGTAGAAATACATTCTTATTATTAAAGCCAATGCTAACCACTGTGTTATGTTCTGAGTCCTAGATTTTTGTGCTTCTCCAGTAGGATGACATGTGAATCCTACACATTGTAGTCACTTTTGCCTTATGTAAACATTTCTATTCAATGATTTACAAATATAAGATTCATTGTCTCTGTAAAGTTCTCTGACACCCTTAACTGGTACGAGAGGTGCTATAAAACAAATTAAAGACATGTGACAAAAAGACTATGGTGAGAAAAGAGGCACTGTTGGATTAGTGACGGAAATATTGAAGAACCCCAGCAAATAATATTGGATCCTGGTGAACAGCATGGTCAACATTTACTAAGCTTTAAAAGACAATGCAATTCAATACATAATGAAAAATGTGTTGTAGAAAGCACCATTTTCCCCCCTAATGTTCTTGGGAAGAGAGCCGCACAAAGACCCCATTGTAGTGGTCAAGCTCACTCGCTGCACTCGGTGTGCACTATTCGAGGACTGGTCTGACAGTATTTGCCGTGACTGATCTGGGTTTCTAGTCCGACCCTGGTAGGAGCAGGAGCCTCATAACGTGAAATATAACCAAACATTGTAAAGTCAGTCACCGAGATGCAGCCCCAACCTTCCCATTAAAATGTTTTGATTTTTGCCAATTTTTTCAATATAAAATAAATAAAAATGTTAGTAATTTGAGTATTTGTTTGGGGTGCACTTTTTGTGTATTTTTTGTGAACCACTGCTCTATAATGCTAGTATGGGGAAGAAGGTGTTCCTGCAGCAGGGAAAGTTATGGGCTGCAGTGTTGTGCCCTTCCTTTGTGGTCAGCAATGCTGGAGCCATTCTGGCAGCTCTGTTGCGTGGGGGACAATATGGAGGTTGCCAGAGTTAGTGCTGCTGACCTGGTAAGATTTCAGATGTCTGAGTCTGAGAGGAAGAGTGGCCTCCTGGAAAAGAAAGGGTGTAGGGCGGACAGTGTTCCTTCGGTACATTATCAGGCCCCAGGCTGAGGGGGCAGAAGGCTTTCTGAAAGGGACTAGCCGCAGAGGAGAAGGAGGTAGAAACAAATTCAAAATTGGGGCCTGAGGGAGGTGGGAGGGGCAGTTCTCAATACAATAGCACTTTCCAAAAGGGGGTGGGATCTACAGCAGGGAAGGGTCAATATAAAGATTTTTACAAGACGGGTGGGTCTAGTTCAGCAGAATCTGATTAATGGATGCCCAGGAAGACTGGCAATGTTTTCTTACAGTGAAGTGGAATAAAATGGGTCTGGGCGAAGGGATACAGTGTGCCGAAAGAACACCCAGAGAGACGGATCCAAATTACTTCTCTTATCCCGAGAGTATCACTGGTGCACCAGATATGAGAGAGGAGTCTGAGATTCTACTTTACCTTAATCATGAGGATTCATTGCTTTATGGCAGGGGTCTCCAAACTGGTCCTGGAGGGCAGGATCCATGCCAGATTTTTTGGATATCCTCATTGAGATACATGTAGTTATTTTAAAAATCTGGCATGGATCCGGCCCTCCAGGACCGGTTTGGAGACCCCTGCTTTATGGCAATATGGAATTTAGGACTGCACAGATAACTGTATTAGGAATTGCTAAATGATAATAAGCTATAGAATATGAACACATATTTGAATGTCTGTGGTCTAAGGTGAATAACAAAAAATCATACCCGATTACTCTGAGTCATGGGTTTCCAGGTGTGGGAGCACACAACTATAACGTAGAGGTAGTTTGCGTGACTGCAACATGCATTTACTTCAAATGGTATGAGTTAAGAGACCATTTTTAAAGTGCCAGTGATCATCGCTAAAACTGAACCATGGAAAAGGGGTGCTATAAAGAAAGGAAGCTGCATCTCTGAACAGTGGAAAAACGTAATCATGTTTACCCTCTTTAAATGTTATGAAATTCATTTATTGTGCTTTTGATGGGCATAGCACTTTAATTAAAGCGTTAGCAGGCTCCCAGAGCGACATATGAAGGCATTTTAAAACTCTTTTATTACGTCTCTTTTCCTTTATAAGTGGACAAGCACAAAAAACAACAGCATGTGGGTGTGCACGTAGTGCACGCATAACAGTGTAACTACTTGTTTTATGATCACAGCTGACCGTCCAGGTTGTGGCTCTGAATGAACACAGAAGGAAGAGTGTTTTTAAGGCAAAATTGTCCTTGGCAAGCGAGATGGTGGAATGATTGAACAGTGTTCCTTTCCAGGAAATGGCTTCCGGCATTTAGTTCATGAGTTGAGAACCGATCCAGAGCTCAGCGCTTTCTCATCATATTCCGTCTCTGCACTTCAAACTATTTTATGCATTAAAATTATGCATCCATAGCAAGTTATCCTAATGTCATGCACTAAAACTGCCTGCACCACACACAAGGCACTGCACTCATGTTCACCTGCTTACCTAACTGAAAAACATTCGGGATCAAACTCCGTCCAGCACTGCTCAGTCCTTTCTCCTGGAGCTCCCCACCTTCAAATGAACCTGTCATTCTTGGGAAGCACCACAAGAAATAAAACTCCTTTCCTCCGACCACCGTATGAGCGAATCTCTGACAGAAAATCGACTGACATAATATCGACCTACAAAACATCGACGCTGGAATATCGAAGGCAAGTATATCGACACCCTAACTTCAACATGGTAAGTACAAAAATATCGAAACCAAAATCTAGATGTTAAAAATATCGTAATTAAAAATATCGTTTTTTTCTGTAATAAAAAGTAAAATAAAGTAAATAATACTTATAAATAAAATAAACATATTTAAACATATTTTCTAATGTTTAAAATTAATAAATAATACATATTGAATAATAAAACTTTAATTAAAAATAAACAACATATAATATATACTTAATAATACATTTTATTAATTATTTTAATTACTTATAAATGATTAAAATATACTATAAATTACAAAAATATCTACACACATAAAATAACATAAATAAAAATAAACATTTATATTTAACAAATTAAAAAATATATATACTTTCAATATTTTTAAACTTAATTAAATACAACATTATCTAAAATAATAGAAAAAATATTAAATACATAAATAATTAAAACTACTATTTAAAGTCCCAAAAAAATCACAGTAATGAAAACATTGGATAGCGTAGAATGTAAAATTACTATTCCCACTCCAGAGAGTGCAACAGTAGGGAAAGCGTTGGATAGCGTAGGGGTAAAGATTACTATTCCCACTCCGGAGAGTGCAACAGTAGGGAAAGCGTTGGATAGCGTAAGGGTAAAAAGTACTATTCCCATTCCAGAGAGTGCAACAATAGGGAAAGTGTTGGGTAGCGTAGGGGTAAAAATTACTATTCCCACTTCAGCGAGTGCAACAGTAGGGAAAGCGTTGGATAGCGTAGGGGTAAAATTACTATTCCAACTCCAGAGAGTGAAACAGCAGGGAAAACGTTGGATAGCGTAGGGGTAAAAATTACTATTCCCACTCCAGAGAGTGCAAAAGTAGGGAAAGCGTTGGATAGCGTAGGGGTAAAAGTTACTATTCCAACTCCAGAGGGTGCAACAGTAGGGAAAGCGTTGGATAGCGTAGGGGTAAAAATTACTATTCCAACTCCAGAGGGTGCAACAGTAGGGAAAGCGTTGGATAGCGGGTGGGTAAAAATTACTATTTCAACTCCATAGAGTGAAACAGTAGGGAAAACGTTGGATAGCGAGGGGTAAAAATTACTAATCCCACTCCAGAGAGTGCAACAGTAGGGAAAGCGTTGGAGAGCGTATTGTTTTGTGTGAAGGACCTGTGAGGGTTGGGGTGGATAGTAGTGATGAGAAGATGTGTGGGGGCTGTGTGGGTTATGTGAGCGGTTTCATAAGAGTGTAGAAGGGAGCATATGTCGTAACCTGAGAGTGGATTGATGCTTCCCAATGGGCGGGTGGCAGAATTACGGGAGGTAATTGAAGTCCAGTAAGGAGGATTATGTTTGTATGAGAGTGGAGGGAGCTTGCTTGGCGAGAAGATTTTGGGGGGTCTGGGGTGCCTGGGTTGATTCGAAATCAGCTTTTTGAAAGTATGAAGTTCCTCTTTAATTTGGAGAAGAGTGGATATAATCTTGTCCAAAGTGGTATTTGGAACGGTAGTGGAAGGGGTAATTGTCTGTGGTATGGGTTGAGGAGATTTTGCTCGGTTAGATGTAAAATCTGATGAAGGTGTGGGAAGGATAGGCAGGGTGTTGAGGAGAAGGTTGGGCACGCCGCTGGTATGGATGTATGGGTAGTTGGAGTGGTAGGTGGTGGGTGGGAGGTGTGTCCAAGAGTGTAGTATGCTCTTGTGTGTGATTTGGTGAGGACGTCAGAGAGGGTGTAGCATGTGTGATAAGGAGAGGTGGGGGTGTTGAGTAGAGGGTTAGGCACGTCGTTGGTATAGATGCAAGGGTAGTCGGAGTGGTTGGAGGTGGATGAGGAGGTGTGGGAGGTGGGTCCGGGAGTGTAGTGTGCTCTTGTGTGTGATTTGGTGAGACCGTAGGAGAGGGAGTAGCGAGTGTGATTAGGAGAGTTGCAACTGGAGCTAACTGAGTAGTAGGTGCAGTTGTTAGGTGAGGGGGTGTAGGAGGAGTAATAGGGGGTGGGATGTGTTCTAAGGGCAGATAGGAGGGGGGTGGGAAGTTCATTGAATGGTCGGTGTGGGGAGACCTTTTATACGCCACCTGATGAACACAGGGTTGTTGGCTGGACTGAGGGGGTTCAGAGTTTGCGGAGGACAAGTGGAATAGGGAATTTGCAGCTGAAGAGAGAATTAAGGAGGGGGAGCTGTTAGATGGGGAGTGAGCTCTGACTGAAACCCGTGGGGGAACAACTTCTATAGAGGTTGCGTAAGTAGTTTCAATATAGGGGTGGGGGGAGGAGGTGTCGTTGTGAGGCAGGGTGGAGGTAAGGGAAGGATGGAGGTAGAGGAGGAGGGGTTAGAGGTGGGGGGGCTATGGTCGTTCCGGGGGAACTAACAGATTGAGTAAGGGGTGAGTTTGTTGTTACAGTCATGCATGTTGGAAGTCTGTGAGGGTTAGGTGAAGAGAGGAGAAGTGTGTTGGGGGTAGAAAAGTTGCGGGAGGCGTAAGGCTATGAACGCCATGGTGGCCGGGTGGTAGGGTTGGGGGAGTGACATAAGGGGTAAGAGTTGTGGTATTTTGGGTGCTAAGTGTGGGGGTCAATTGGGTGGGAGTGGGTGGATTAGACACATGCTCTTTAATAATGGGGCAGATGTTATCAAATAGGTTAAGACTACGGTCCATGGACTGAATGAGAATAGTTCCGTTATTGTAAATGGTGATGGTTGCTGTCGCTTGGAAGAGTTCTGATGGTGAATTGGAAATCACTATACCATGTGTTGATTTCCTATTGGTGGAAATCGAGAGTAAGGCTAGGAAGTCTTTCCTCCATTGGGCTCTACGTTTAGTGTAGAAAATGATGTCGGTGGTGGTGATTCCATTGTGTAGTGAGAAATAGGGATCCGCAAATGGAGTTTCTTGGTGACATTTTAAAAAATGATGTTTGAAGCGTTTGGCAGAACTTTTAGAGAGATTTGAGGGGTAAATGATATTGTAGGTGTGAGTGCCTGTGAGTTCCATGTTGTGAGCTGTGGTGTAGGTGAGGGGAGTCTGTTGTAGTGTAGGCTAGAGTGTCGTAGTTGGCTGGGGTTAGTGTTGAGTCAGGGTTAATGTATTAAGGATGTGGAAGTGGTTGAGGCAGTCTAAGATGGCCGACTTTTTAGTTGAGAGCTTAGTAGAGGGTTATGCAGTCCTTTGTTTGTGTCCAGAGGAGGACAGATGAGGATGGCATAATAGTCCTACTTCAGTTGTATTAGTCCTGTTTCTGTTGCCATATGAGAGAGACAGGCCGGTGAGGAAGAGTTGTAAAAAAGGCCCCCTTGGAGGTGACGAATGGGTGGGTGAGAGGGCCACTTGCCCTCTTTAAGAGGACGGACCTCCATTTTGGAGCAGAAATCCAATCTGCCATTTTTGGAAAAACTAGCCCCCAAAGCCACTGACCTTCACTAACAGATAAAGGTCACCATGGGCACAATCATTAAAAAAAACTGTGATATTATCTGAGACATTTATAAAGGACACTACTAACTAACCAAAGAAATTACATGCAGTAAAGTGTGAGAAAGATATTATATTATGTAAATTAGGTGTAGTTTCACTTTGTACATTCATACCGTTCGAGGAAGGAATAAGTGCAGTTGCGCATTACATTTTAAAGTCAAGAATTACTGATGTAAACAGAGTTTTCGATATGTATTATATATTGGAACAAAGTACCCTGAAGTTCATATTATAAGTATAATGCTAGTCACTAAGGAGTTCAGAGGCCAGATATAGAGATGAGGCTGAAGGCAACTTATAATCACTCTGACACTCACTCTGATTGAGGGTCAAGCAGTCAAGCCACTTTTTCAAGGCACTTGCTCAAATATGCTTGTGTTACATTTTGCTGTCAGAATTGTGCAGAATTGGCTGACAGTGTTTTCCATAATTAAAGGTAAAGATAATAGCAAGCTCTGGCGCTACATCAACAGCTTGACATCAGGAGGCGTACACAAGGTTAACAGTGTTGGAGGAAAAGTATGGGAACAGTATGCAAATGGGTTGTACACCTGTGAGCCAAAGCGGATGTCTCACTGTATCACCGGGTGGTCCAAGGGGGCGGAAGCTACCATCAGCTATGAAAGTGCTCAGAAAGAAAAATCTAGTCCGACCCGACCTGGAAAATTCTCGGAGGCGGAGATTGCAAAGCACATCAAAGCCATCAGAACCGATGGTGCCCCTGGACCTAACGGGATCCCCGCACAGGTTTTTAAGAAAGATCCTGCATTCTTCGCTTCCAAACTTACTCCTCTATTCAACCACGCATTCGCAACCGCAACCCTGCCATTTTCAAAGTCCCACATGGGGTCCCACAGGGGTCAGCCGTTAGCCCTATACTTTTTAATATATATATGCAACCCCTGATAAGCATCATCAAAACCCATGGCGTCAGCGTAATCAATTACGCAGACGACACGCAGTTGATGATATCCCTTGATGGTGCTCAGGCTGACTCCCTTGAGACCTTTCATGCCTGTATGTTGGAAATGACGCTTTGGCTCAATCAGAATTCACTGCAGTTCAACAGTGACAAAACGGAAATATTACACTGTTCGATAGGAGGAATACCCAAGGTCTTACCCATAGACTTCTGGCCTCCTGAGCTGGGGAACTCCCCAGTACCAGTGAAATCAGTTAGGAATCTTGGAGTCACATTTAATAATAGGCTGAGCCTTGAAACCAATGTCAACAAACAGGTCAGTAGCTGCCTTGCCCTTATGCGAGGACTCCGCAAGCTGCTGCCCCTCCTGCCTTTACAGGTTAGAGCCACCATAGTCAGGAGTACCATCCTCAGCCGCCTGGATTACTGTAACGCACTCTTATTGGAATCTCCTATATATCTCATTTCCAGGCTTCAAAGTGTCCAGGCGGCTGCAGCAAAGCTGGCATTGTCTCGAGAACGAAGATCATCTACTACCCTTGCCCTGGCTGACCTACATTGGCTGCCTATTCATCAGAGGATCCTTTTTAAATCCCTTTGCATTGTCTTTAGAGCAGTGCATGGACTAGGCCCCCAACCACTCCAAAACAAACTTAACTGGTACAAACCCACCCGATCTCTTCGATCCTCTTCCTTAAATCTTGTTAATGTACCCAGGATTAAAAAAACAACCCTTGGCGGTAGAGCTTTTAGTAAAGCGGCAGCTCAATTATGGAATAGCCTACCTATTGACATTAGAAAAACAAGTGATCTACTGCCCTTTCGAAAAAAGGTAAAAACATGGCTTTTCCCGAAAAACTCAAATCTTTAGATCTTGAGTCCTTGTCCCCTATCTGCTGCACAGTATTTTTTTCAGCCTAGGTACCCAGCGCCAGGATGCCCGTAGGGTTGCAGAGCGCTTTACAAATGGCAAAATAAATAAATAAATAATTTTCCTGGAAAGGCTCAATCCTCTTTCCCATTCACAAAAAAGGTGACCACTCTAACCCGGCTAATTACAGACTGATAGCCCTCCTTGACATTGAAGCTAAGGTCTATGCCCGCCTTCTACTTAAGGACCTGGAAACTTGGGTGGATAAAAACGGCATACTTCTAGCCCTTACAGACTTGCTTCAGGGCTAACTGTTCTACGCTGGCCAACATCATAGCGCTTTCGTACCTCGCTAAGAAGGCCAACATGCGGAACAAGCTGCCCCTGTTCTGTTGCTTTATCGACTATTCAACGGCCTTCGACCGTGTGAACAGAAGCCGGCTCTGGGCAAAACTAGAGTCTTGGGGGATCCCTAGAGATCTTCTAAAGGCCATAAAAGCACTTTACGAGGGGACCTGGGTTCAGGTGAAACCAAGCGCCACATCTGCAACCACAAGAATTGCCACTAACTCTGGATTAAAGCAGGGGTGTGTTCTGGCCGCCCTGCTTTTCAACTTGTACACTGCAGACATGGGGCACGCCCTGAAAGATGCCAACCTAGCACCGCCCAGATTGGGGAAGCTGGTTCTGGGTACGCTCCAGTACGCAGATGACACAGTAATTATGGACCATACCAGGGTAGGCCTCCAAAGAGCCTTAAACAGTCTCGCCACGTATAACAAGGAGAACGAGCTACATATTAATATGAGCAAAACCAAGATAATAATCTTTGGCAAACAAAAAACAAAAGCTTCATGGTCTCTAGGGGAACATCGAATCACCACAGCCCCATCCTACAACTATCTGGGCACATGGGTATCAGAGAGGGCCATTGCATTCAAACATCTGAAGACGCTTAAACCAAACATTGACAAAATAATTACATCTCTAAGACGTCTAAGCCAGGGCCAGGCTAGTCCCTCTAAATTGATCCCCGCCATAACGTACGGCCATATAGCCTATCCAGGGGCTTTTGAGAAAGTGGTCCAAGCGGCACAGGTGAAAGCATACAAGATGGTGCTACGAGCCCCCAAACACGATTCAGAAAAGGGGGTGGTGATGAACAGAGTGTCTGAATTAAGCAGACCACTCTTACCCAGTCCAAAGATCAGGGCTTGATCCATCACCGTTATTTATCTCACTGAACCATCCCAGCTCAGAACCTGGCTATATGCAAATCAGTCTGTCCCTGGCCCAGTGCATCATGGGAACAGGGCAGACTAAACTACCAAGCCAATTCTTCACCAGAAAGGACACAAGCTACCGGGGGCTGGTTTCTGGCATTTCAGCCGTCTTCGGCCCGGCTTCCTTGAATCCAGATGGTGCAGTGAGAAAGAGACTCATGTCTGAGTATACCCTGCCACACCTATAGTGGCCAAAAACAGGCACGGAATAACAGGGTGAGACTGGAAATAGGCCTGAAACGTCCTGAACTGGTACTACTGGGGGAGTTGCTAAAATACTACATCAGAGTTCTGAAGTCGCCCGAAAACACCTTGAAGCACTCGCTAAAAACCATCTTTGGGGAAGCGGGCTCCCCATGGCAAGCCAAGGTGGAACTAGCCATTGATCTTCCGAAGATCGAGGGGCGGAGTCTGCATTTACACGAAATCCCATATTCCGCCTGGGCAAAAGCCATCAAGCGCCAAGTCCAGTCTATTTCCTTTGAGCTAGACCTTTCCTCGCTTCGGCCCAACCCGCTAACGTTGGCCTTGGACAGGTCCTACACTCCCGGTAAACCTCAACCATACTTACAAGACTCACTAACAATCGAAGCAAGACAAAAAATTCTGTTTATGCGCCTCTTGGCCCTCAGGATAACGGACTTCAACCCATGTTGGGCACGCTCGGACGGAGCCACTGCCTGCCGACTTTGCAACTATCACAGAGAATCCTGGCTACACTTGCTATGTTGCTGCACTAAGCTGGCCAGTGACCGACAGCTATTGCTACGTCCGGCACTACGCATCTTGGGCCACAGAACTTGCAGAGAGGCCTCGGATTGGTGTTTCTCTGAAACCACAACATGTTTATTAGCCAGGATAGGCAAGTTCATCCATCAAGTTAAAATGGTACTCAAAAACCAACTAGAGGATACCATCCTGAAGAGCCCTGTGACCCGCCGCCCTAAAGTTGGCAATCCACAGATAACACAGGGAGTCGCCGATAAGAAAATGGTCCCATCAGTCAGAGGTATCCAACTGGGGCCGACTAAGGGTCCGATGAAGTCCACAGTGCAACTGAGGATGTCGAACTTTTACACGCCTGCCAGACTCTAGTATGCGAGGTCTCATGCTGACTCTAAAAACTTTAATTCTTTTTAATAATGTATAGTACCAGTGAACATAACCAGTATCGAGACCACATAACTGCACCAATGGTCCCTGACCGGTGTAGGTCGAGCAGGGGGGGGAGGGGCATTTTACTGTATTTTACTGTGTTTTATTTGAACCAAACTGCATTTTTTATACTGTAATGATTTTAAGTAATCGCACAGTTCATTAATAAACAAACAACATTTTTGCTGTGTTTCCCTACTTTCAGCCCTGGCTTCCTAGGCATGCCTGGCTGCAGGAGGGCCAACTCATCTCACACTATGGTACAGAGCTTTGTCATAAATAGAATGTTTCTGGCCGCTTTTGTCCTAAGCCCTTTGCTTCTATTTCTACATGTCAATCAGAAGTGCACACCATGCTTTCCAGAATCATCCAATTGTGGAGTGGGATCACCAAGCCTCAGTGACCCCACCTCACCTTGAAACAGTTGAAACAAGGTGCGTTTTAAGTGGTGTTGGGCTGTGCAATAACTAAAAGAAAATGGATATACCAATTTGAAAGTAACTGGCGTCTTCATCAGTGATGTTAGTTAGGTACTGTAAATAGATGTGCAGCACATGCTTTAACTAAACTGAATCATATACAGTATGGGACAGAATTACTAGAGACTTGCCTTGTCCTGGTGTGCTGCAAGTCAATGCATGGCAACCCAAGTCCTTAACTGGGATTTACTGGGCCATGCAAAGCCACTTTCTGCGGTTTTAAATATATACAAAGTGATGCAAAGTAGTGCATAGAGCTTCATTTCATTGCATCAAGTAGGCACTACATGGGTGGAGCATGGACATTCCCATGCATCTGTCCATGCACTGTGATGTAAACCCTGATTTATAAAGAGTCCCATAAAGCCAACACCCTTGCATAATTTTATTTTTATTTTATAGAGTTTTATATAGCTCAAACTTCACCCAAATTTGGTGTCAGAGCGACTTGCATAGCACCAGTTGTATTACATGAGACACATTCATTTTTGTTAGGCAAAAGGAGATTAGGTGATTTGCCCAGAATCACAGGATGTTCAGGGTCATTGCCGAGACTCAAACTCAACTCCCCCAGGCTCAAGGTCAACCGCCCTAGCCATTAGGCCAACTCCTCTCCTCAATGGTGCAGGTGTGACTGAGATGAGGCAAGCAGGGAGCAGAAATGCTCCATATTTTGTAAATATAGAACATGTCTGCACCCTTCCTTTCATGCTAGGTGCTTTGCTGTATTGTGTTGTGTGAAAGAATGGTAAATCTACCCTGTATCTCTTTGGCTTTGTGCTAAGTGTGTGACCATTAGGTGGTGGCTCTGGCCACATTCTAAGTAAAGAGAGCTGTTTGGCCAGCTCTGACGGCAGGTAGGGAACTCTCAGTGAGTACAGCTCAGAGGCTGGTGACCCGAGAGGAGACATTCACAGACCCAGTTACCATGGACTTAGCGATGTGCAAAGAATTCCGTGTGTCTTCTTGATCTGTATAACTGCTATAGTGCCTCTTTACAGACCCATCAGTTGTAACTCTCTACTTTTCCAGCACAGATGAGGTGAAGTAAGTTTTCCATAGCCCACTGCTATTTGGGGACAGATTTATGAGATTTTGGCAAAGGCAGCACCGCATTTCACCTTGCTGTGTTGGTCTACATCAAAGGGAAAGGGAAGGAATGCTTTGTGTTTATGGCATACATCGCATTCCTATCCTTTCTCCAGGAGCTGGCACCGTTTCGGCAGCCGAGCACCAACGGAGGCGCCCTTGCATTATTGTAGAAAAGGTGTCTGCATTGCATGCAGGATTATTTTTGGGAATGAAGGGCACCTTCCAGCACAAAAACAATCCTGGGAGGCTTTTTCCTCTTTCTATTTATGCTGCAGAATGCATCACACATAGCAAGAGCACAAACGAGGAGAAATAGTGATGTTTCTCCTCTGTGCACATCTTCTGGCGAGACATAAAGTTTTCTTGCAGGCCCAAGTTTACAAGGTCTTGTAAATGGGGGCATGCGTTAAAATCCATGGGTGTTGTTTGGGAACACCCACTGCAAAACCCACGACACACCTCCCTAGTGAGGAGTAAGGCAATGCAGCGATTTGCGCTGCCTTGCTCCATTTTATGAGGCCATTAAAAGCTACACAAAGTGGCTTTGAAAGGCTTTATAAATATGACTTAATAATCTGCACTGCTGTTGCGCCACAAAAAGTGGCACAACATTGGTGCAAGGTCCACGTCAATATAGGACTTACTGTGCAAAAGTAATTCAGTAATGACTTCACTCTGTTGTGCTATGAACTGTTTTAGAAGCCAAATCATTCAATCAACTCAATTCAAAAAACAAAACCATGAAAGATACAGCATAAAATAGCATGGTATTAAGAAATGGGATAGAATATTTTAAAAAGCCACTAACTGTGGGCTCAATAACATTTTTAAAAGCATATGTCGTGGCCCACATCTAGTAAAAACGTAATTCTTAAGAAAAGGTACAAGATACTGGCAGTGCAAAGGTTTATAGAAATTACAATAGAGCATACAGTGCAACAATGATTGAGAGGAGTACTGATCACAAGGGCAAAAACACCCTGTATCAAAGCCAAATCAATAATGTAAAATTCAAAACAAAAACTCAGCCATTGTTCCATCCATTGTTTGAACTAAAAATGTTACGCTCAGATATTCAGGCTGAATTCAGCTCAGCTGTTGGTTGTGTTTTTCAGCTGCTACATTAGGCTTGTCAGAAGAGCTCTGATCTCTGTGTCACTGATGATGTTTGACATTCTGTAAAGAAGGTTTTATTCAAACTCAGTGGAGTCCCTTGAAATGTGGCTCCCTATTTAACCCTGATTAAGCACAGTCAGGATTATGTCATGGTCGGTGAAATCGCCTTACTTGACGCATGCAATATTTGATCTTTATATTGAAAGAAGGGTTGCCTCCTTCAGTAGTAGTTCAAAGCTTAGCTGATTCCTTCCCAGGAATTAATAGAGGCGGGCAAGCCAATAATAGGAACAGCCTAGCCAGAGGCGTGGCTCGGGAGTGAGAGCCAAAGCACAAGGGCAGCTTTCAAAATATTTGGCAGGTAATTTACACAACAAATGTTGTGTAAAAGTATAGTAAAGACTTTTAAAAAGTGTGTCTCAACAATGTTGAGAATTGTTTAAGTTTAGTACTTTATAGTCTATGAAATGATATATAAGATATGCTTTTGTGATGGACACACCTGAACTGAATTTTCTTCAAGGGGCTGTTAAATGTGACAATCAAGTAAAAGGACACACGGTGAAGATACGCTAATTGACTAGTATCAAAAAGACATGGTCGATTGGAAAATCCGCAACTTGGTCCCAGGTTTCCTATTTACATATTGTGCAGTTTAACCACTGGACATATCTTCTTCTCTTTCCTTCTTCCTCTTTCCATAGGACAGAGCGTTTCATTTTGCTTTATGGAAAATTAAATAGTACACTGCTTTAAATGCATCAATCACTTGTTAAATGGATCTGACACAAGATGATTCTCTAACAATAAAAGCACAAGTTAAAGTTAAAGGAATGCAAGACACTAGGGCCCAAATTGCTCAAGGGCTTGCATTGTTGTTATATCCTCAATTAGGTATGATGCATTCTCTCCTTAGGTCTCTGCTACCTGCTGCTCAGTCAGTGTATGTGTGTGATGTCATAGAGTTAGAATGGTTAAGTATGCTTGAGAGATCACTTGAAGTTAGCAGACTGAGAAGCAGGAGCAATGTCAGTTCCTCCGCTATGGTGGAGGAGCATCGCCCTCCGCCAGCAGTTTTAAAAAAGGTAAAAAATAAAACAGTAATGAAACAAGTATATTATCACTTAATGTTTCAACTTCTATGTGCTGCATCCGTGGTTGGGGCCATTATGAGAGCAGTCAGGAGAGGGAGTGGTGGGCAGCACTGCTATCAGTGCACATGTGGGTTTGGCTGTCCATCTCAGATTGGCCAAATCCACATGCGCACTGAGCTGTCTACAACCCATCTGCGTTGCCAGGTTGGTGACAGCAGGCAGGGGCTCCTAGTCTCCCGGAGAGAGCAAATCATCAGCACTCTGGCCAATCCTGAAGCTGCTCTCATTAATAAGAGCAGCTTCAGGATTGGCCGCAAGGGAGGCTGGGAGGCTCTGCCTACAGTGCAGCCACATGAGAAGCAGAAAAATAGAAATGCTGTGGGCTGCAGGCAGAAGGCAAGTTCTTTTTTCTTATTTTTGGCCCGCCCCACCCCTCCGTTCCCCAGTCCACCCACCATTTTGTCCTAAAGCTGGTCGCTACTGACCAGGAGTCTGCTCCTGGTGGGGCATTTACATGAGATCTGTAACCTGTAACTCAGACTTTTATCTTCAATTAAGCTTCATCCTAAAACCTATGCTACCTGCCTACAGAGTATCTTCCTTTGATTGCAACAATAGCAATGAGGATGGGATCCAAAACCATGCGTGCAAAGCACAATCGGAGAGTAAGATAAAGTTTATAAGAAACAAAGAGTAAGGAGATGAAGATAAAGTAAATTCTAAAATAAAAAGAGAAACAAGATTGATACTTGCAAGAAAGATGAACACCCTGGAAGCTCCATTGGTGTCTCCAACACCAGACAGCTCCAGTGTACTCAATTGTGAGGGTCATTTTTGGACTCTCAAATATATGCAGTCTGCATTTTGTGATTCTGGAGTTTGCCTAATCCTGCATCATACAGCTTCATTGTGAGTGAACTGGCAGCTACAGCCTGAAGTCAATTGAATATTAGAGGGCGTTTAAGTGTTGCCTGCAGAAAACAGAAGTGTGTTGATTGTGTTACTAAGATGTGATGTGAAGTGAACTCCACACACTTTTTCCCTCCATAAACTCTGTTATGCCATTAAAAGTGAAACGGGTTTGCAGCATTTGAAATGGTCTGCGATGATGCTGTCTTGAGAAATTCCAAGAGCGTGTAAGGTCTGAGCTATGAGAGTCGTTCCAAGCTCCGTCATGTACTGAACCTTTGAATGTTTGTGCTTGTCACAGGGTAACTAGAATGCTGACCTACTGGAGGGAGTGTCAGCAGACTCATTATCATGATGCAGCATGTCTAGGGCAATCACGGTCTTGTGAGCATGATCTATTAGATTTGGATAGGTTGCTGTCCTCGACCCAGCGCGTCAAGTCCTCCTACTGCTGGGTAAGGAGGCCAGGAAGTGCACCTATATTGATAACTGAAGCAAAGTTTTGGAGTCCTATTGAGTGCCAGGCACCACATTAAACTTCCAGAACCACACAGGTTATTGGTGGTAAGATGCCAGTTTTGTTAACGCAACAACAAGGCATTAGAGTGGAGGATTATGAGCTTTTGGTCCCGCATTGTTGAATTTAAAGGCAGTTTTAAAAAAATTTCAACCTATGTCTACTGTTATAGCATGTGGGTGAGGGTTGGAAGATACCCAGTGTGTAGCAGTGAAAGATTATACAGTGTGCCGGTTTAAGGATGAGCTTGGGTTGTATAATACCCTTTACCGACTGTATCTGTGTGTGTGGTTGAAAGAGATCTTTTTATTTGCTCACAAGATGCCCTAAGTTGGGATGAGGAGAGGTTGAAAGATACTAGTTGCTTACTTTTTGGACTAGGGTCTGAATATATCCATTATGTTTGTTTAATATTTCTAAGGGGGGGAAATGTGTTATATCCAGAATTAAGTATGCTGCATTCTCTCCTTAGTTCTCTGCTACCTGCTGCTTAGCCAGGTGTGTGTGTGTGTGTGTGGGTGGGTGTGTGTGTGCGTGCGTGTATGTGTGTGTGCGCGCGCGCATACATGTATGTCTGATTAGAATGTTTATGTATGCTCGAGAGATCAGTTGGAGTGAGCAGGCTATTTAGCAGGAGGCTGCTCCTGGTGGGGCATTGATGTGGCATTTACATGTGACCTGTAACTACGACTTTTATCTCCTATTAAACTTCATCCTAAAAGCTACGCTACCTGCCTACAGAGTATTTTTCTTTGATTGCAACAGTTGTCGATGGTCATGCAAGGTGATGCAAGGCAACGTAAGACCTTTAAGTAAGATTTACTATGCCATATGTAGCACAGTAAATCTGAAGTAAAGCCAGGCTGGGGAAGTTGCTGCCTTGTATTTGTCGGCGTAAGGAAGGACTTCCATGGGTGGCTGCATGAGTGTTCCCATGCAGCCACCCATGGTTTTTGGCGCATTCCCAGACTAAGACTATCACACCTGGGAATGTGTCATAATGCTACATCTTCGAAGGTGAGGTGAAGGAAGCAGAAATATGTTTATTTCCTGGATATTTCCTAATTCTACATGTGCTGCATTCTGCAGCACACATAGAAAGCGGAAAATGCCTCTGGGGACATTTTTGTGCAGGATGATATCCTTTAAATTCTGGCAGTAACGCAGGCACCCTTGCACCATGGCGCAAGGGTGGCTGTGTTGGCACTTGGCAGCCACAAGTTCACAAAAAATATTTCAACAGGTTGAAATTCAAAATAGATCATGGTGGTCTAACTGTGGCACCATTGTTGACCATTGTACCAGCAATATGGAACTTTATAATAATGTACGCCTTGGTTGTTTATAAAGGTAAAAAGTACAAAAAGGTTTATCTTCTCCAAGCCGATTGCTTTTTATCAGTATTAAATCTATGTCATGCAACCCTCTCAGTCGTAATTTATATTACAAGTTGGGATGGTTGTTATGCGACATAAAGGTTTGGCCACTGCAGATAAATGTATGTTCCATTATGAATCTCTCACTGAGAAAAAAATCTCCAAGAAATAAGGTGCTATCCTACATTGCTCAGAAATGTGCTAAAATAGCCTATAAAACTTGTAATAGAATATGCCAAGTTATGAAGCAGACATTCTGTCTCTAAGTAAACTCACCAACTGTAAAAACCTAATATGTCCAAATGATCAATTATCTGTGCAAAGTGATTTCATCATTCCATTGGCTAACAAATATTTAATTACATTTATGAGATTTTGCTTAAGACAGCTTGGTATCATGTTGGTTTCATCCAACTGGGTTAATCCAAACCTACGTACCTCTAAATTGTATTGAATATCTAATCTAGAGAATAAAACTTAAGTACCTGTAATTCGGAATACATCCTGATTCAGTAGACATCAGAAGTCAATATTTAAGGAAATCTCTTAAGAAGAATATTAGTACTCTGGACGAAGCAATAGGACTTTTTGCTTCATCAATGGCTCATGTGATGGCCTGACAGTAAACAAGCTTAATGAAGGCAAAAAGCCAATGTATTCAGATTACATTTTCCTACTATATTAAGGGTTGCTATCTATTGGAAGCAGTTTTAAATGTTTCTTATAAGATTTTTGGCCTCAAGTTTACTAAAGTTTTGAGCCATCGCAAAGTGAAAAAAGCGACTCATTGCAATTTACTTTCCAGCGCAAATATATTTTGAGTTGGAGAAGTGCACTGCTCTCAGCAGACAAAGCACTTTGTGCTGCTTTGTGTCACTTTGCGTCAAGGGGGCTTTCACCCAGTCAACAGATCTGGGTTTAATCCATGACCGTTCTTTAGCCCACTCTGCCACCCCAGTTCAGAAATGGCCATATGCAAATCAGTCTGAGCCTGTGCCTCATGGGAACAGTCCAGCCCGAACTGTCAAGCCAGGCCTTCCCTGGACCGGAAACAAGCTTCTTAGGACCGGTTTCGGGCATTACAGCCGTCTTCAGCCAGGCTTGCTTGAATCCAGTGGCAAAGTGAGAAAGGGACTCACGTCTGAGCATACCCTGTCAACTTATGGCGAACAAAGCGGTAGTTTGGAGTTTGTTTTTAACTTTTGACAGTGTTTTGAGTAATAGTTACCGGGTTGCCTATTGTTATTTTGTAGTCATCAGCAAACACTCTGCAAGGGTTAAAATATGGGTAAAAGGAAAACTATGGAGGGAACAGGAGGAGGAGGCAGCAGTAATGGCCAGGCTAATAAGGGGAAAAGGGCAATGAAATCACTTAAACATGCAGATAGTAACTGCGTTCTGGATCGAATAGACACCCTTATTAGTGAGTGCGAAGGTATTCTAGAGGCTGAACCAACTACGCTCCAAACCTCTTCCCAACCCCCCCCTTAAAGTCACCAGCCCACCCCGCTCAACCAAAATTCCAGCAAAGTTCCAAAAACCCCCTTGAAAGTGGGGTCTCATATCCAACAAAGATACTTCATTGCCGTGGGGGCTCCCCCCCTTCTGGTCCCCCTACCCACATTGACGACAGCCAGCCTGGACCTGTTATCTCCTGCTCAAACAGGTTCTCACCACTGGGAGATTTGCCGGACGACGACGGAAGTTTTGCCCCAGGGTACCCCCTTGCCTCTCATAGGGCCTAATGTAGAGCACAACTCAGAACCGCAAAATACATCTCAGTTTATCAACCAGCTTAGGTCTGAGATAGAAAACATTAGAAGCATGGTGAAAACCCTTACTACTCTGGTTAAACTAATAATTCAAAAGGATCCACCTTATCAACAGCGTGCAAATCTCTTGACAAAACAATACCCACAACCTTAAACGGTGTGTGTGAAGGCTGCTAAGGATAGGGGTATTATAGGCCTTGTCCCCCACTTGCCCCCCTCCAATATACCTACCTATAAGCACGTTCTATCCCACCCTATGAACAATTTCTCAGATAATCCTAAAACCAGCGCCAACAAAGATCTTTATAGCACAGCTATCACCCTGGATTCCGCAAACCACACCAGTCCGACCATTTTACCCCTGGTACAGTGCACCCATCAGAAGGCCCGACAACAGCCAAACCACTTAGATACCTCCCCTTTGCCCCAGGCCCTGATAATTTTTATGGTTAACATCCCAAAGCTTGGCTCAAAGAAGGGCTTTGAAAATGGAGATCCCTTTTCAAAGCCTTCTTTGAGCCAAGCTTTGAAAATGGAGATCCCTGGGAGGGCAAGATGGCGGCCGCCTGACCCCGAGTGTGCGTCTCCCCTGTCTGATGTGGATGGAATAACAATTGCCTCAAGATAGTACTACAGAGCGAGAAAGTGAATGCGAATACCTTTTTGAAGTCGGCAAGAAATTGGCAGAATCGCTGGGTCGTGGAACTACCTGTGAGGTGTATGCAGTTGCTGCAACGAAATCTCAGCGTCTCGGTCCGGGCAGTCCGACTCGTGGCTACCTTTCTCCGGAGTAGAGCACACCTGTGGAGGGTGTGGTCTCCGAAGAATTTGCTTCTGAAGCAGAAAACAGCAGTACTCGGCAATCCTGCTGCCTGTATGTCGCCACCCCGTAAGAACGGGAAAGCCCCGGTCGGTGCTATGGAGGAGCTGCCAGCAGCCGTGAGGAGAGGAGCACCAGCGATGGCTCTTTGCAGTAAAAAGGAAAAGGTGGTTAAATCGGAGAGAACTGGCCCCAAAGCTGCTCCCGTGAGTCTCAAGAAGGGCGTCTTAAGGGGGAGAGGCACTGACAAGATTGAAAAGACTGATAAGACACAGCCCCTAGAGAACAGTAATGAGGACGGGAAAAACAGAGGGTCTGGGGCTCAGAAGTCAAATGCAGCCAGTTCTTTACGAGGAAAGACAGCGACAATCCCTGGGATGTTTGCGGGAAAGGGCTCCAGGAATCCTAACCAACACCCTAATACTAAAGATATTTCTAAGGGTCTAGGAAAGGCAGAGAATCGTGCTCACGCTGAACAGCATCAGCTAGAGGAAGGGAGAGGGGCTCAAGCCTGTCCAGAAGAGCAGAGCGGATTTTCACAAGAAACTAGAGATATGGTGACACTGGATTCCGGATTGGGGGCTGAGTCAAATAAAGCTGGCTCTGAAGGGAGTATGGACAGTATGAACAGTAGTATATGATATGGACACCTCCGAAGAAAATATGGGGACTAGTAATGTCACTAAACATCCAATATACGTTCCCGACAACGGTTTGAAAGAGATCTCTAGGTCCCCCACTCCCACTAGAGATAAATCACATATAGGCTCTACTGAAGGCAATTTCTACGAGGGAGATAGTTTGTTCTCGGTCCCTGAAGTGTCTGACACTACCGAAGAGTCCACTGATTCTGCCGAAGGGGACGATATAACAGGAGATGAGAGGGGGAGCCCCCCAAATACTGGTGACACTCTCAAGAGGGTAACCCCACGGCGTATTAAAGAAAGGAAAAAAGGTGCTCAACGAGACAGTGATGGGTCTGAGGCCAGTAACGATATTCTTCAATGGGACCACCAACATGCTACTACTTCCCTGGCCGGAGCAGACAAGATGAATGTGCAGGAAGAACTGAGAGGGACGGCTGAGACATCTCCCCCGAATTCGGTGATCTATGCTATGCTGAAGACCATTCAAAGCGAAGCATGGCAAGAACATAAGAGAGCACAGCTGGCTACCATGAAGATACAAGGGGCTATCCGCAAGAATACTAAGGCTTGTGCAGAGGTCATTGCTAGAACAACAGCCCTAGAAGAGCGGATCGTTGGGCTTGAAGCTGGGTTACAGGGTGCGGAACAAAAGACCACTGCCAATGATGATAAATTAACAGATATAATGTGGAAGCTGGAAGAGTCTGAGAACCGCTCTCGCAGAAATAACCTCAGACTGCTAGGTATTGAAGAAAACGCGGAAGGACAGGATATACAAGGTTTTGTGCTGAAATTATTTAAGTCTGCATTTCCAGAGCTGTCACATTGGTGTTGGGAAACCGAAATCCAAAGAGTACATCGATTCCCTTTTATGTTAAAAAAGGACACAGGTCCCGAATCCAAACCAAGGGCTATTTTAATTTTTTGGGGAAATTTTTTGCTTAGGCAAGCTATCTTTGAAAAAGACCGCCCGGACGCCAAAAGAAACTCAGAGGGGCACTCATTTTTTGTTCGTCCTGACTTCTGCCATACTACGGTGGAAAGGAGGTCGCGACTCCGGACCCTGATTAGTCCTTTTCAAAAGAAGTGGTGCGAGGTTTATCTTATGAACCCCGCAAGGTTGAAGGTTATTTTCAGAGGCAAAACTCGGGTATTTCTCTCTGAAATACAAGCCGAAGTATACTTGAATGAACTGCCCAACAGTTACATTTTGGATTTGGGTTAAGAATCTGAGAAAATAGGAGTTGTATCTCTGTTTCCTATGTGTTCTTGTTTTCTTTAGCTCTGACATTTTTCTTTCATGTTTTAGGTGTTGTTTTTCAACTTTTGGTTGGATGCTCTTTAGACAGGGGTAGACCACGGGCACTTGGGAGGCATCACACGGGTCCATGGACCCCTATTGCCTTTTTTGTGGGTGGGGGAGGAGTGGGGGGGTGCTCCTGAGGGAGGGATGGGAAGGAGGGGGAGGGGACAAAGGGAAGGAATACAGGATCATATGTTTCAATGTAATTTGATTTGTAATGTTTGCTTAAATTGTCTCAAATGTAGTAGGAAATTTCAAGTGTTATGGCTGTACGCGTAGCATCTATTAATATATGTGGCCTGAATGATTCTAATAAGCGAAGGCGTATTAGTGAAGATCTGAAGTTTCTGAGGGCCGACATTATTTGTTTCCAAGAGACTCATATTGAGGCCAGTCGTCATAGATGTATGGAGGTTGAGGGGTTCCAGTTAGTCTCTTGGACCAAATTAGAATCTAAGACCAAAGGTGTCGCTATCTTGGCTAGACATGGAAAAGTAAACATTTTTCGGACAGACGTAGATCTGTATGGTCGATGGGTCATTGTCTATGGCAAATTTTTAAATAAGGAATTTACTTTATGCTCAATATATGGGCCTGTGCTGGTTGATCCTGCAATCTACGAAATGTTAAGTTTAGAATTGTTAGGCTGGCCATCACCATTGATAGTCTGTGGCGATCTTAATATTAATATAGAATGTGACCTGATGAATCAAATGGGAACAACCTATGTAGGCCGAAAACCTAGGGTGTATAGGGCCTTACGCCACATGATGGATTTGCATGGATTAATTGATGCTTGGGCTTATTTCAGATCTAAAGAACCCGGTTTCACCTATTACTCCGCCCCACACAAAAGATGTTCTAGATTAGATTATTTTTTTATCTCTCCTGCACTTACTGATAAATCTAATATTTTCCGTTATCCTAGAGTAATGTCAGATCACAATCTACTTGTATTAGAGATTGGTGGGCAATGTAGAAGGGACAAACCAGATGTCTGGGCGTTCAATCGGGGGTCACTGAAGGACAGTAGCTTTGTGGAAGGTATGGCCGTATGGATTACTAGATTTCTCGATGACAATGTGGGCAGCACGGGGATACAAAATGTATGGGATACATTAAAGGCCGGGATCAGGGGAGAGACTACTCGCTTTGGCTGGGAGAATCAAAAAAAGTTAAACGTTGCACTAGCCAAGCTATATGTAAATTTAGAGAAGGCGGAGGTTAATTTAGCTACGGCACTTGCTGAGGAGATAGACAGTGATCCAGCTCAAATCCAGATTGTCCTAGCCAAGGCAGCAATTGTAGAAATATCACAGAGAAAAGCGGCTAATAAACTTATGGCCTGGAGGACGAAGATGTTCGAAAACAGTGAAAGAGCTGGTCATTTACTTGCCTCCAGAATTCGGGATAGAGAACAGGCAACACGGATAAAAAACATTCTTGACCCTAACATTGGTCTTGTATCTGAGGAAGATGCAATCGCTGCCACTTTTCATAAATTTTACCAAAAATTATATAAAGAAGATATTTACGAAAATTAGATCTTACAAGAAGAAATTCTAAACTACCTGAGAGAAATAGAGGTGGAGGCTTTGTCTATTGAGGAGAGAGATATGTTAGACTCCGATATAGGGATGGAGGAACTGTGGCAGGCTATAGACTCTCTCCCTTCTGGCAAGGCTGTAGGCCCCGATTTTTTACCAGGGGAATTCTATAAATGCTTTCGTTCTCAGTTGTCACCTATTATGTTACAAATGTTCCATAGGATTCAAAAAGGAGAGTCCCCGCCTGAATCGTGGAGAAGTGCTCGAATAGTAACATTCTTGAAGAAGGGTAAGGAACCTTCGGACACAGGGTCTTATCGACCTATTACACTTATAAATAGTGATATAAAAATGTATGCCAAAATACTAGAATGTAGGCTTTCTGGTCTTATTAAAAAGTTGGTCGCCCCGCAACAGCATGGGTTTGTTCACGGACGGGAAACAATAGATCATATTCGGCGTACTATTACTTTGTTTGATTTTTCAAAGGTTTCAGGAGACCCTATGGCTTTAATTCTACTGGATGCAGAAAAAGCTTTTGATAGGGTCTCCTGGCCTTTTTTATAGGCAACTTTGAGACATTATGGGCTGGGTGATAAATTTATAGGGGCAATAAAGAGTATGTATAACCGACCCAAAGCCCAGATTTCCGTTATGGGAATACAATCAGCTACAATTAACATCATGAGGGGCACCAGGCAGGGCTGTCCCTGTTCGCCCTTATTATTTGCTATTTACATAGATCCTTTAATTAGAAAACTGTTTTGTAATAATTTGATTTATCCAATCTGTGCAAAAGGGGGGGACACCGAAATCCTTGGCTATGCAGATGATTTAGCTGTACTAACTAACTCCCCTCAGGTGGCATCGCAAGAAATTCAGACCCTAACATCACAGTTTGGGGCAATTTCCGGCTATTTATTGAATGAAGCCAAAACGCAAATAATACATAATGACAAATTGGATTTGCTAGATTCTCGGGTGGTGCATCACGCTAAATATCTGGGAGTACAGATTTGTGCAAATCCGGATCAAATTATTATCGATCAATCTAAATCCTCTTGTAGACAAAATTTAGGTAGATGCCCGCCGACTGAATAATCTCCAATTAACATTAATGGGCCGCTGTAATGTGGTTAAAAGTATATTTTTACCTAAAATACTATATCTCTTAAGAGCCATCCCTTCATTTTGTGAGCAAATTTGGTTTACCAAACTAGATCAAATTATTTCTTGGTTTTTATGGGCCGGAAAACGGCCCAGACGGGCCATGAAATACATGACATTGCTTCGGGAGAGAGGGGGATGGTCCGTTCCAAATTTTCAGATATACTATTGGTCAATCATGGTCCGGTACAGCGCAGAACTTTTAGATTCTCAAGATTCAGAGTCTATGGATACCTCCATTTATCATTTAATTCTTGGAGAGGAGGCGCAGGGGCTTTTACTTACACACATTGATTTTGCCTATTTTAAACGGGTTAGGTTTAAGGTACTCTTGGGGGCCTTTAAAGTCTGGTCTAGGATACGGAAGGTATGTAATATTGGACGGTTGCATATCTACTCTCCTCTGGCATGGAATACTCTGCTCCCTGATATTTTTCATGATGCTTACTTTAAAGAATGGCTCTCAAGAGAAGTCTCTGTAATCGGAGACTTAGTTTCTCCCGCTGGACTTCTAACATTTGATAGTATAAAATTAAAGTTTGGAGTCAATAACAGACAGTTTTTAAGTTCTTACAGATTAGAGATTTTCTTTCCAGGAAAACAACCAGTTGGACCCAAATTCCGCTTATCGAAGCTGTTAAAATGGGGCAACCGACTATCTCTAATATATACAAATTAATAAATGAATCTCGGAAGGATGATCTCGATAAGCATTTTAGGCGTTGGCTGATTGGCTTAAATGCTGAACAGGGGGTATGTGAGGAATCTTTAGGTTATATGCAAACAGCATCTATTTCAGCTAACATTCAGGTCCAGTGCTACCATACTTGGTTTAATCTTTACATTACCCCACATCGTATTTTTCAATGGGGAGGTGTACCGACCGGATTCTCGGACCAGATGGAATCAGCTCCTAGGAGCCCCTCTAACCCAGCCGGAACGTAATCACCTCCCTCCTTAGAACATATTTACAATGGGTATAGATATATGTATGTACATCTCGTACCTAAAGATGGGGAAAATAGCAATAAACATGCGTAGGTTTTCTACAATATCCTATTCACACCAACTAGTCTCGCGGCCACTTAGGCCCAGATTATTCTGCCCTGGGGCAGGTCTGATTATATACTTCTCACACACTGATCTCCCTCAGTGCTCACTCGACACGCAATCCGGCGTGTCTATACACACGGGCCTGCAGTCCCTGTGCTCTCATTCACACACGGTCCGCAATACGGCAGACCTCCACACCATATCCTTCCGGTGCTCTCATTCACACACGATCTGCAATCCGGCAGACCTACACACCGTATCCTTCAGGTGCTCTCATTAACGCCGTGTACCAACGACGATCACCTTCCTATGGACACTTAGGGAAGAAATCTCTCATTATCTACTCAGGATAAAACTATGATAATAGAAATCAGTATGGCTTTCCAAATTAGAATATGTACCTTCTGCTCCTGACATCAAATGTCCCCTTGCAGGCTTATTGCTCAGTCATCCCTTACCTGATCGGGATTCGCATCCGTTCATGCAAACAATGTCTGACTAGAAGACCAGGTTACCCCGATTGAACAAGAATACAAGGCACATGTCGGTTCACTAAGAACTGGGGTGTTTTATTACAATAAAAATGAACACAATACTACACAATATATATATATTCTGCAAAGAAAGTAAAAGTTAGAATGCGCGCTTGGTAAGGGAAAGGGCGGAGGTCACCTGGTTAATATGAAGTCGGGGTTCGGCAGTCATCTAGGTTCCCTTCTCGTCTGTGTCTTGGCTCGTCTCGGAATCACACCTCTGCAGTCACGGATACACGTCTGCACCGCTATGCTCGATCTCCTCTGCTTCCCTCCAAGTCACTGGAACCTTGCTCGCTATTAACTACCGTCTCTCTCTCTCTCTCTCTCTGTCTCTGTGCGCTCCGCGCTACTTCTCCTTCAGTCTTTCTCAGAGAGTCTTGGTTTCAAAATCTTTCTCGGACTTCAAAATGGCAACTGTCTGCCTTGAAAATAATTAATGGCATAGATGCTAACGGCTAGCTGCCGCCTACAGACTGACTGACTCATTGCCTAACACTTTCGCTAATATCAAAACCTGTCCCTTCATGGAAAGTTACGGCCAGTAACCTGCCGCCCACCAAATTCTTGTACCTCCCCGTACCAAGGACACGTTCCCAGCCGGCCGGCCTGAAGTTGTGTCTTCGGAGTGGAGAAAAATACAGTCTTTCGATAAGGGCCATCCTGAACCGGTTCTCTCCAAGCGAACAACACCTCGAAACTAAAACATTACACTTAACCTAGAAAGCCTCTCAAGCTACCAGGCAGAGGGCAAGATGGAGTCTGTCCCGTTTAAGGCCTACAAGGCCCGAAAATACGCATAACTCCATGGAAGATATACTAACACTCTTGCAAAAGGATAGATCATCACTAATACTTATATATCTATCCCCTAGCTTAAGTTTATAAGCCCTGATCTAAAGAAAAGGGTACGAAAATGCACTACTGTGCCTCATGGATAGGTCCTACTCATAGTCCTAATCCCTATACTATAAGGGCAATAGGCTGGAGTCATCTTCCATCATCCTCCCTCTAAAGAGGGCCGAAAAAGTCGGTCATTACACTTCACCCTTGACTCCAGTCTATTAACCATATTCTATATAGAACTAACATCAGTGGAAGAATAATAAGAAACAAAAATTAACTGATCTATTCTTCTTATTAAATCTACAATATTGGAGTAGAGAAGGAATACACTGGATAAAGCAGCAAATGGCTACTAAAATACAAATAGAAATAATAACAACCCCTATAATATGTCGTAAAGAATATAAGTCAGGCAACCAATTAAAGAGCCAGTCAAACCAGCCCTGATCAATATGTTTTCTAACTTCTGCCGTCAAGTCGTGAAGTTTGTGAATATGGGCCTGAATCGATTTAGAATGGTCAGATAGGTTAAAACAACAAAGACCTTCAAAGTCAGAACAGTCATGTCCATGTTTTAACAGGAGATAGTCAATTGCTGCACGATTTTGCAAAATTGGCCTGCGTTCACCCTGGGCATCTAATAACAGGTCAGATAACACGGTAGAAGTCTGATTAATGGATTTAACCATCCAGCAAGCAATCTTGCCAATTGTTTTAGCATTATAAACGGCTAACGCCGGGACACCAATAATAGAAATAGCTAAACTGAGATATTCAGATTTAGAATAAAGATGAATGGAAGAGTCACAGTCCTCATGTAATGTCATAGAGTCGCGGACCACACGGGAATGGGAACCAGGGTGCGAGGAAAACATTAACAAGCTTAATCTAGTGATAGCGCATGGACCTCCAGAAATATTTGCGGGAATATAGGGCCAAGAGGAATTCCCACAGGAGAACAGCCAGCCAGAGGGCAGCAACATTGCACGGTAATAACTAGGAGCAACTAATATACGTTTACATGTCATATTGATTTTAACGGAAACACATGAATTTGGAAGTCTTTGTAAACACAGCAATCGTTGATGAGCTGAAAAAGAAGTGGCAGCCTGCAACTTCAGTTTTATACATTCCGAAATAGCCTTAGGATCACATGTTAAAATGAAGCATAAATTACCCTGCGAAATGTTGTAGGTGGTAATTTGGGAATGAACTGGGGGAACGGAGTCAGAAAGGATGGTACATAAAGGGCAAAATTCATGGGCCGCAAAATCGCCCAGAATAATATTGGGACGGGCACTTGAGATATTGAAAATATGCCGCAACGTTTCAGTGGAAGCAGGGACAGCAACCAAGCAGGTCGCCAGGATATCAGTCACAGACCTCATGGGAGTGAGGCAGAAATGTGGAAAGTTAGTCACTCGTTTTGCTAAGGTAATCCAAAAATTTGCTGAAGAATCCCACGCAGCGAAGGAACGCGGAACTCGGGTTCTCCAATCAACCGAAGTCGGCGGGTTCTCTCCTCTCCCGGCGTAGCAGACCAAAAGGAGTCCATCGCCGGCCCATCCTGCAGCAGCAGTCCAGAGAATGATCTGAAAGAAAACAAATACAGGCCTTACTCATTCTCGTAAATAACATTTGTCAGCCGGGACAGCTTCCCAGCTATCTTTCCCTGGTCTCATCACCAAAATGGTATTATCATGACCGGTCGCAATGACTTCAGCTTGTTCAGGGGGATGTTTAGGCGATTGCACCCATATTTTCGCACCAGGATTATCCGTGGACCCGAAGCCTTTTTGGCCTCGTATTGTTAGCAAAGTCGGGGCAGTGCCTTTCTTAATCTCACCACTGAAAACAGGCATAATTAGCAACTGAGCAACACGGTCAGATTTTTGAATTGACAAATCAATCTCACTGCTATTAAGCAGGAGAACCTTAATCTCTCCCTGATAATCGCTGTCAATCACTCCTCCGAGAACCTGAATACCTTTCAAGGCAAGGCCCGATCTAGGGGCAATCAGTCCAAAGCTACCGGCCGGTATACAGACACCAACGCCGGTTTCAACAATTATTCGGTCTCTACTTTTCAGGACCGCGTCATTCATAGCATGCAGGTCCAAGCCTGCGGAACCTGGGGTTGCTCTGCATGGAGCCAAAGCTCCGGGGGTAATTTCCCAGTACATAACAGTATTAGACATGGTGTTGGGCTTTGCATCAACAGTTGGAGGAAACAAACGCATTAAAGGAGATTTAGCATGCAACAAGGGGCGATTATTCAATATTAACAATGCCTGGAGTAAGAAATCTCTCCAGTTCTTGTAGTGTTCATCAGTTAACTTACGTAGTTTTCCTTCAGCAAACCATTCATGCGTTCAATGAGGCCCGAGGCCTGCGGATAATATGGAATGTGAAATATCCATTCAATGTTATTTGCCACACAGAATTCCTGCACCAATCTTCCACGGAAATGGGATGCATTATCAGATTGAATTTGGAATGGAACACCATAATATAATGTAAGCAATTCCAGAGTTTTAATGGTATTGACTTGGGTAGCTTGTTTGCAAGGGAAAGCAACCAATAGGCCACTATAGGTATCAACAGCTGTGCAAACATACTGACAATTTTTGCTCATAGGGAGCGGGCCAATATCAATTTGCCAAATTTGAGCGGGCATTTTTCCTCGATGTAAATGGCCTTTAACAATATGAGGCACTGTTCTCTTTCTAGCATGCTGATAGATAGGACAATGCAGAATGACATCTTTAATCAAATTTAAAGGAATATGAATTCCTCGATCGGCAGCCCACCTGCTAGTGGCTCTTTCTCCAAAATGTCCCGCTTTCTGGTGGGCCCATTTCGCCAATCCCGCCAAATCAGAATCCTGCATGTCCACCACTGCCTCAGAAATTTTAGACTTTTCATCTGCAATGTTATGAAAGAATTTGTCAAGGGAGTCTATCGGGGTATGAGCATCCACATGAAAGATTGTCACAGTACTCTGTGGGAGCAATTCCGAAATTTCTTGCCATAGTTCTTTACCCCACAGTTCTTTCGAATGCAATTCCCAGTTATGAGAATGCCAAGTTGGTAGCCATACCGCCAGTCCATTAGCAGTGGACCAGGAATCAGTGAAAATGTGCCAGGTAGTTCCTGTTTCAAAACTTGGTAAACTGCATATAATTCAGCATATTGACTACTCTTTCCATCACCAGTTGTACTCAATAATTTTTGCGTGATCGGGTTATAGGACACTGCTTTCCAATGCCGTTTCTCACCAATGAACTTCGCGGAACCATCTGTAAACCACACATGTTTTCTGTCCTCCGCGGACAAATCATCAAATGGCTTACCCCACCTGACAGGAGATTCCTGGACTACAGGCACAGAACAATCATTTCCAGTCTCATTTGATGGCGCCTGCGCCACTCGCTCATGCAACACAGCCACACCTTTCGGACCCACACGCGCTCTGTCCTGAATGTACCATATCCATTTAATTACACTCGCCTCTTGAGCATGTCCAATTCGATGGGATTTCGGCGAACTCAAAACCCACTGCATGATAGGAATTTCAGGTCTCAAAATCACAGCATGACCTAGGGTCAATTGCTCGGTATCCACCAGAGCCCAATAACATGCAAGTAATTGTTTTTCAAAAGGTGTATAACGCTCACCAGCCTCAGGTAACTTTTTAGTCCAAAAACCTAAGGGCACTTTTTGTCTGCCCTGCTTTTGCCACAGACTCCAATTGGCATACAAACCTTCCACAGAAACATTCAAATCTACATCACCCTCGCCCACAGGCCACAAATCCAAGGCGTACTGAATTGCTTCTTTCGCCAAATTAAATGCTTTTTGTTGTGGTTCACCCCATTCAAACGCATTCTTTTTATGAGTGACTCGATATAAAGGAGCCAAAATCTGACTCAAATGGGGAATATGCTGACGCCAAAAACCAAACAGGCCAATGAAACTCTGAGCCTCTTTTCTGTTTCTCGGAACTGCAAAATCCAAAATTTTCCGCCTCACCTGCGGGATCACTTCTCTGTGACTTTCATGCCAATTAATGCCTAAAAATTTAACATTCTGGGAAGGGCCTTGTAATTTATCAGGATTAATTTCCCAACCTTTTGCACGTAAACAGTCAAGGATCTGATCTAAATGGGACTGGACCTGATCTTGCGTCTCACCTTGAATCAAAATGTCATCAATATAGTGACACACCTGAATTTGTGGATGTACGGGCACTCAGACAAATGTTCCGCCACCAGCCGGTGACAGATCGTAGGACTATGCACATAACCTTGAGGAAGACTCCTAAACGTCATTGGACGTCCATTCCAGGTAAAACTGAATTGTTCCTGACACTCGGGGGCAATTGGAATCGAAAAGAAAGCATTAGCAATATCAATGGACGCATACCATGTACCTGGATGCTTCTGAATTCTCTGAATCAAAGTAACCATGTCTGGCACTGCAACAGCCAAATGAGGTGTAAATGTATTCAATTCTCGATAATCAACAGTCATGCGCCAAGAATTATCACTCTTGCGCACAGGCCATATGGGATTATTCCAAGCAGAAGTGACTGGAGTTATAACCCCTGCGTCAACCAAATCCTGAATAGTGGCACTAATTTCTTCATGACCACCTGGAATACGGTATTGTTTCTGAGAAACCACTTTTGTAGCTTGGGGAATTATAATGGGGGGCATCCGCAAACGGCCAACCCGTACGGGTCTGGACGAAATGTAATGCTTTGTTCCAAATTGATAACAACCATCATCCAAATGCAAAGTCATACTTTTCAAAATGTCAATTCCAATGATATACTCCAAAAGCGGTACAACCAACACAGAATATTCTTTACGGGGAATTCTGCCAATTTTCATCTCAAGTGTTGTTTGCACTGCGGGGGTCTCTTTACCACCTAAACCAGTAATCGTAAAAAACTGTCCTTTAAATTTCTTCGATTTACCATGAATTAAAGTGGCCTCCGCTCCAGTATCTACTAATGCTCGGGCCCTTTGGATATTACGATGTTTCCAAAAAATTTCAACATCTACATAGGGTCTATTGTCTTTATGAGCCCACCTTCGTACCGGAGCTTGACCAATTTCCTAGTCATTTTTACTGTGGTCAGTCATCCAAGACAAATCAGGATAAATGTTTTCAACCTTCTTCGGAATCAGAATGTCCTGCTCATATCCATCTCTATTACAAAATGGATTATTATAATTTTCAAAGAATTGAGAATTGCGATCAGAAAGCTTGTGACAATCCTCCCTTCTTCTGAAGTCAGGGGAATAACTCCTTTCATCTCTGTGTCTATTAGAGACACGATCATCTCTCCCCCTGTCTCTCTCTCCCTCTCTCACCCTTATGCTTTCACGGCGGGGAGAAACATCACGTTCATAGCGCCGGTCATCACGGCGATCAGCATCCACACGACGCCTCTCATCACCACTGCCATCAGAACCACAATCACAATCATTCTTTTGTACACGACGGGCACCCTCCTTTCGATCTAGACCACGTTTACGAAACATGTCCCATAAGCGATTATAAGGTTCACCATCAATGTCCTCCCTTTTCACACCATCAGCGAAAAGTGCAAGAAACATATCACGTCTAGAGAATTTATAATCTCCAGCGGTACGACCCTCAGGTCGAGATTGTCTCTCAGGTTTAAACCATTCACCCAACTCACCAAGCTGACGGACAGATTCAAGCACCATAGACAAAGGATTGCCAGTTTGATGGATCAACAAGGTCATCATAACCTGCTTATAAGCAACAGGCGAAGAACGGATAATGCGATTACGCACAGAAGATGTTAAAAGACCATCCAACAATCTGTCAGAAGTACTGAGAAAAATCGCAGTTTTCACCACTTCCTCTTTCAAACGTTGCGACGCGTCGCGCAAAGTGTACAATGGCTTGTCATTGACATGCCAATCAGATTCAGTAGGGTATTTATGATTACAGCCATCATTCGCTAGTTGGAGCAGACTAATGTGGCCAGCACCGTTATAATTCCGAAAATGATCTTGTACCGTAGAGTCAGAACTCAAAGAGCAAAACCGCAAACAATCACCGGCATCAAGCATGATACCAGCAGCACCCAGTTCATAAAGGCGCACCATCCACGTAAGCAAAGTTTCACCGGGCCGTTGTCGAAATCGTTGTAAAATGTCACTAACCTCCTGTTGAGTAAAATCTTCAATACTATCCAAATGAATACCATTCGGCATACCAGGAGCCTGTTGTAATTTGCGTCGAAACACAGGGTGAGCAGAAACCTCCGGAAGAGCCTCCGAGGAAGCTCGGTCCTTAGATTTAGAGGAACAATCAGGGCGTGATACGTCATCAGAACGGGTAGTGCGACCACGGTCGCCAGAAATGTCGTCTTTAACATAAGAAGCAGATTTACAATCACGTCCGGAGCGGGAAGATTCGCATTTGTCACCCTCCTCAGCCAAGGAGCCAGAATCATTTGAATCCCAGATATTACCATCCCACTCATCGGGGTTCCAATCCAGTACGGCTTTCGCCACGACCAGACGCACTTTCCGTGTAGACACACAACCACGACGGTGTCTGTATTTATATTTCGCGATGCGAACTGCAGCCCTTTCGGCTATGGTTTGATAAGTCTCAAGTTTGTCGGCAAGAAATTTATTTTGACACCGCAAAAGAGTATGCGCATTTTGCACTTCAACAAACTTTTCTTCCATATCCACAAAACGCTTTTGCAACTTAACAAACCTCTCATGAAGAACTCTGTAAGCAGTCAGCACAATCCAACCTCTGCGTTCTAAAATAGGAAGCTCATCACCCTTCACAATCGGAGCTTTTTGCAAACAAGAAACCACATCAGCCGGCTCCGCCATCTCCAAGCAAGAAGTCCAATTCTCACTCAAACCAGTAGAATCAGCCCACTCACGGGCCAAGGCCTCATAAGGTGTTAATTCCCAGCCGGGAATTTCAACAGGCAATTTGAAAGTAGACTTCGATTTTTTCGAAAACATTTTGACACACAAAAAATATATACACAATTATAAACAAAGAAAATACGTACGAGCCGAGCGCAAACCAACAAGATTAAGACAATACAGCGCACACAGGCTTCGTAAACAGTTCGTGACGCCAGATGTACCGACCGGATTCTCGGACCAGATGGAATCAGCTCCTAGGAGCCCCTCTAACCCAGCCGGAACGTAATCACCTCCCTCCTTAGAACATATTTACAATGGGTATAGATATATGTATGTACATCTCGTACCTAAAGATGGGGAAAATAGCAATAAACATGCGTAGGTTTTCTACAATATCCTATTCACACCAACTAGTCTCGCGGCCACTTAGGCCCAGACTAATCTGCCCTGGGGCAGGTCTGATTATATACTTCTCACACACTGATCTCCCTCAGTGCTCACTCGACACGCAATCCGGCGTGTCTATACACACGGGCCTGCAGTCCCTGTGCTCTCATTCACACACGGTCCGCAATCCGGCAGACCTCCACACCGTATCCTTCCGGTGCTCTCATTCACACACGATCTGCAATCCGGCAGACCTACACACCGTATCCTTCCGGTGCTCTCATTAACGCCGTGTACCAACGACGATCACCTTCCTATGGACACTTAGGGAAGAAATCTCTCATCTACTCAGGATAAAACTATGATAATAGAAATCAGTATGGCTTTCCAAATTAGAATATGTACCTTCTGCTCCTGACATCAAATGTCCCCTTGCTTCCTTATTGCTCAGTCATCCCTTACCTGATCGGGATTCGCATCCGTTCATGCAAACAATGTCTGACTAGAAGACCAGGTTACCCCGATTGAACAAGAATACAAGGCACATGTCGGTTCACTAAGAACTGGGGTGTTTTATTACAATAAAAATGAACACAATACTACACAATATATATATATTCTGCAAAGAAAAGTAAAAGTTAGAATGCGCGCTTGGTAAGGGAAAGGGCGGAGGTCACCTGGTTAATATGAAGTCGGGGTTCGGCAGTCATCTAGGTTCCCTTCTCGTCTGTGTCTTGGCTCGTCTCGGAATCACACCTCTGCAGTCACGGATACACGTCTGCACCGCTATGCTCGATCTCCTCTGCTTCCCTCCAAGTCACTGGAACCTTGCTCGCTATTAACTACCGTCTCTCTCTCTCTCTCTCTCTGTCTCTGTGCGCTCCGCGCTACTTCTCCTTCAGTCTTTCTCAGAGAGTTCCGGTTTCAAAATCTTTCTCGGACTTCAAAATGGCGACTGTCTGCCTTGAAAATAATTAATGGCATAGATGCTAACGGCTAGCTGCCGCCTACAGACTGACTGACTCATTGCCTAACACTTTCGCTAATATCAAAACCTGTCCCTTCATGGAAAGTTACGGCCAGTAACCTGCCGCCCACCAAATTCTTGTACCTCCCCGTACCAAGGACACGTTCCCAGCCGGCCGGCCTGAAGTTGTGTCTTCGGAGTGGAGAAAAATACAGTCTTTCGATAAGGGCCAGCCTGAACCGGTTCTCTCCAAGCGAACAACACCTCGAAACTAAAACATTACACTTAACCTAGAAAGCCTCTCAAGCTACCAGGCAGAGGGCAAGATGGAGTCTGTCCCGTTTAAGGCCTGAAAGGCCCAACATATGCATAACTCCATGGAAGATATACTAACACTCTTGCAAAAGGATGGATCATCACTAATACTTATATATCTATCCCCTAGCTTAAGTTTATAAGCCCTGATCTAAAGAAAAGGGTACGAAAATGCACTACTGTGCCTCATGGATAGGTCCTACTCATAGTCCTAATCCCTATACTATAAGGGCAATAGGCTGGAGTCATCTTCCATCATCCTCCCTCTAAAGAGGGCCGAAAAAGTCGGTCATTACAGGAGGTACAGTCGGGGTTGCTTGCGCCATGTGCGAAGAACATGATGTGGACAGTATTCATATGTTTGCATCTTGCTCCTGTTTGACTCCATGGTTAAATAAGATGGAACAATATCTTTTTTTTTTTGTGTTCAAAGGTTTTTTATTAGGAGCTGCAAGAAATACAACAGTACAAAAGACCAGTTCAAGAACTTACGTACATTGCTATAATGAAATCATAAAAAAAGAATTATAAACTTTGCTACTGGTTACGTAAATTGCATTCTGTAATACATGCAAGTCCAGATAAAAACATAAGTCCAGAAAAAAAACAAAGGGTCCACACATATTGTCTAATAGGCAGATGTAGACGAGTTGCGTCCAAAGTTACACGATGACTTGTTTAACATGACCATTATCACATGACATGACCTGAGGAGAAAAGAACACCAACATTGGATAGCGGAGGCATCATGAGCTAAGCATTTGTGTAGATTTACCCTGTATACAAAGGAAGGATGCACGTGACAGCTATGCAGAAAAGCGCTCTGAGTACCATGTGCTTAGATTCATGGAGGTTTGAATGCGTCAAAGTGGTCATCTAGTGCGGACCAGAGTTTCCTGAGCGGCGGCCTCCATGGGGTGGAAGTTAAGGATATGTTATCCGCATCTCTTAAGTGGGAGACCCAATTTAGCCAGTGGGGAAAGGAAGCTTTGTTCGTGCTTTTCCAGTTATTAAGTATGATTTTGACTCCAGCCGTCAGCAGCAGGTCCAGTAGGGCTTTGTCATCATCATTGAGTGTGACGGCTTTGGCAAAACCTAGAACAAGCGTTGAAAATTCCCTTGGTAAGGTGATATGGAGTACTGTGTGTATGAAACCAAAGATCCTGTCCCAATAGGAGGTAACACAGGGGCATTTGAAGATTAGATGTTCCAGATCTCCTCCCACATTCGTACAATTCCAACATGTGTCGTCGGGTTTGATTTTGTGAAGGAACAACCTCCTGGGAGTCCAGAAGGCCTTATGAAGCAGCCAGAACTTGGTCTGTGAGAGTGTAGAGCTAATTTTGTGGCGAGTGGTGGATTCCCAAGTGCTGGCCCAGATAGTGTCCGAGTTAGGTGTGGAGGAGAATGAGTCCCAGTACCGTTGGAGAGGTGCATTTAGGGTGGACGATTGTGGCCGCATTAGTTTGTACAGTCTAGAGACTTGGTGCCCCAATTTGTTAAGTGAGGTGAATAGACCTGGGAGGGAGGGGGGGACAGCCGTCAGGTTAGCCTTCGCTAGTGCTGCTTTAATGTGTAAGAAGTTATAGAATTCAACGTTATGGAGTTGGAACTTATCCTGAATTTCTTTGAAGGTTAGTGGAAGCGAGTTCTCGACGAGTTGGTGTGGGAATAAGATACCACTGTCTATCCAGGTGGGGTAGTTTAGAGGCTTCCCTTTGTATACAATTGTGGGATTATGCCATAAAGACTCCCAAGAGGAGAGACGGAATTGATGCAGGAGGCATTTACTGACCTTTAGCAGAGCCAATTTAGTATTTTTGAAGATGGGCCCCGGACCTAGGCTGGGACGGAGTTTGGCGGTGAGTAGGGCGCAGGGGTTAAGACCCTCAAGAATAGACTTTTCCACAGAGAGCCACACTGGGGTGTAGTCAGATTGGGAGGATATGCAATGCGACCCTTGTTTCGCTAAGAAGGCGATCTGGTAAATTTTGTAATCCGCCAGATTGACCCCTCCTAATTTCTTGTCTAGTCGAAGTTTTTTCAAACTGATTCTGGCTTTTTTGCCCTGCCAGAGAAATGCCGAGATGACTTTGTCCAATTTGGAGTGGAATACATTGGAAAGGAAGAGTGGGAGCATCGTGACAAGGTAGTTAACCAGGGGGGATATCATCATTTTTATAGTTTCAACACGGCCCCACCAGGTGATGAAGCGGGGTGACCATCCGTCCAACTGACTTTTGATTTTGTCTAGGGTTTTGTTCTCGTTGTGTTTAAGGGTACTCAAAAGCTCATCAGTGAATTCGATCCCCAAGTATTTAATCACTCCTGTTTGCCAGAATAGGCCCGAAGTTCCCAGCACTTCTCTCGAAGTGTGGATATTAAGAGGTTTTACTTCGGACTTATCTCTGTTTAATTTGTACCCGGAGAGGGAGGAGTATTTATCTATTGAGGACATTAGCGCGGCAATGGAGTTGGCAGGGTTTACGGTCGCTATCAGGATGTCGTCCACGTATGCTGCTAATTTGATGCGTGAGTTCCCAAAGGAGATACCCTCAATGTCCCTGTTATTTTTGATATCTGTAAGGAGTGGTTCAAGGGCTAAAAGAAAGAGAGCTGGTGATAGAGGGCAGCCCTGTCTGGTCTCCTGGTACAGACGGACGGGATCCGAGAGGGAGCCGTTAATAGCTATCCTGGCAGAAGGGGCAGAGTAGAGGGCCATCACCATCTTGATAAATGGGTCGCCAAGGTTGAAAGAGAGCATGCATTGGCGTAGAAAAGACCACGAGACCTTGTCAAAGGCCTTTTCTGCATCTAAGGTTATCGCAACCATTGGTACAGAAGTGGATTTTGCCTTTTCTATAATATGACACAATAATCTAGTGTTGTCGTTAGACATCCGGTTTTTTAGGAAGCCAACCTGCGAGGGGCTAATTAATTTGTGAAGGATGGTATTTAGTCTGGTCGCCAATATTTTAGCATATATCTTACAATCTATATTTATCAGGGATATTGGACGGTAATTTTTAGTGAGTAGTGGGTCCTTCCCTTCTTTGGGTAATACTATAATTGTGGCCTCACTCATTGAAGGGGAAACTCCGCCACAGGCTGCAGTAGAGTTATAAAGCTTAAGGAGCGGAGGGTCAATCTGGTCTGCAAAGGCCTTAAAGAAGGGTGCAGTGAAGCAGTCTGGGCCTGGGGCCTTATTATTCTTCAGGGATTTGATTGCTGCCTTCAATTCTGAACTAGAGATTTGTGATCCCAGCTGTGCACTGTCAGCTTCAGAAAGTTTTGGAAGGCGGAGTGAATTGAGGTAGTCCTTGCAGGCGGGTTCGTCTAATACCTTGTCATTTTTGTATAGATCTTCATAGAATGTCTTGAAGGTGTCGAGGATGTTTGACTGTTTAGTGTGTGTGACGTTGCATGAGTTTTTAATGGACGATATGGTAGACGTCCCAGGCAGAGATGGATGGGCCGAGGATTAGGACTTCCGTCTTGTCTGAGTTCGGTTTCAGGCGGCTGAGCTTGATCCAGTCTGCGAATTCTTTCATTCCATGCTTGAAGCTGGCTCTGGCATAGGTGGAGTCGTTGGTGAGGGAGAGGATCAGTTGGGTATCGTCAGCGTAGGAGATGATGTTGAGATTGTGCATGCGTGCGATGGCTGCGAAGGGGCTCATGTAGACATTGAAGAGGGTGGGCTGAGCGAGGAGCCTTGAGGTACGCCGCAGATGATCTTAGTGGCTTCTGCGAGGAAGGGTGGAAGACAGACTCTTTGGGTTCTGTCGGAGAGGAAGGAGGTGATCCATTCCAGGGCCTTTCCTTGGATCCCGGCGTGGCGGAGGCGGGTTGTCAGGGAGCGGTGGCAGACCGTGTCGAACGCAGCCGAAAAGTCGAGCAGGATGAGGGCGGCGGTTTCTTCGTTGTCCAGCAGGGTCCGGATGTCGTCGGTGGCCGCGATGAGGGCGGTCTCGGTGCTGTGGTTCACTCAGAATCTGGACTGCGATGGGTCGAGGGAGCCATTCGTCTCCAGGAAGGCTGTCAAATGTTTGTTGACGGTTTTCTCAATGACTTTTGCAGGGAAGAGGAGGAGCGAGATGGGGCGGAAGTTCTTGAGGTCTGAGGGGTCTGTGGTGGGTTTCTTCAGGAGGGCTCTGATCTCTGCGTGCTTCCAGCTCTCCGGGAAGGTGGCGGATATGAAGGAGTTGTTGATGATGTCCCGAAATTTGGGTGCGATGATGGAGTTGGCTTTGTTGAAGATGTGGTGTAGGCAGGAATCGGCTGGGGAGCCCGAGTGGATGGTGTTCATCATTTGGGTGGTATCTTCCGTGCTGACCTGAGTCCAGGCGCACATGGTGGTGGTGGGGGGTGTAGGTTCGGTGGTGGTGTACGTGTTCTGAGCACCGAAGCAGTCGTGTATGTCAACGATTTTACGGTGAAAAAAGGTGGTCAGAGAGTTGCAGAGGTCTTGAGAAGGCATGATGTCGTTGTTGCTGGCGTAGGTGTTGGAGAGCTCATTCACAACGTTGAAGAGTTCCTTGCTGTTGTGGGTGTTGTTATCCAGTCGTTCCCTGAAGGATGACCTTTTGGTGGTGTGGATCAGCTGGTGGTGTTTGCGGGTGGCGTTCTTGAGGGCTGTCATGTTGTCCGTTGACTGGTTGTGGCGCCAGGCTTTCTCTAGGTAACGGCAGGATTTCTTGGAGTCTTTGAGATCGTTGGTGAACCATCCGGCTTTCTTGTTGTTGAGGTTGCTGGAAGGGTTTTTCAGTGAAGCAAGGGTGTCGGCGCAGTCGGTGAATCCCTGTGTGAGGTTGCAGGCTCCTTCGTTGGGGTCCGTGTTGTTGGTGGGAGGGTTTAGGCACAAGGAGGTGGTGAGTTGGTCGGTGGTGATCTTGCTCCAGCATCTTCGGGGGGTTTGTTGCGGTCGGTGGTGGGTCGTTGGTTTCCTGAAGTTGGAGTGTACGCAGCTGTGGTCGGTCCAGTGGAGCTCGGTGGTGTGGCTGAAGGAGATGTGGTTGCTGGAGGAGAAGACAGGGTCGAGCGTGTGGCCGGCGTAATGGGTGGAGGTGTTGACCAATTGCTTGAATCCGAGGTTGGCGAGGTTGTCTAGTAGGGCGGTGGTGTTGTTGTCCTGGTCGTTCTCCAGGTGGAAATTGAGGTCTCCTAGGAGGATGTAGTCGGGGGAGGCGAGGGCGAGTGGGCTGATGAAGTCTGTGATGGCCCTGCTGAAGTGTGAGCGTAGTCCCGGGGGTCTGTAGATGAGGGTTCCTCTGAGGGTGGTCTTGGGGTCGGTGTGAATCTACAAGTGCAGGTACTCTGCGGTGGCGAGGGTGTCGTCGGTGTTGGTCGTGATGCGGATAGTAATTCTGTGGGCGATGGCGATGCCTCCTCCGGTCTAGGTGACGTGGTCCCTCCGGATGATCTCGTAGCCGTCCGGGAGGGCAATGGTGATGTCGGGGGCTGAGTAGGCGTTCATCCAGGTTTCCGTGAAGAAGGCGACGTCTGGTGCCGTTTTGTCCAGGAGGTCCCATAGTTCGACGGCGGCCTGTAGATGGAGCGGGTGTTGAGCAGGATGCACTTGAGGTGGTTGTTGTTGGCAGCTGTTTTGGCTAGCGCGGTGCAGGACCGAGTGCAGGTGAAGTAGCAGGCATGGCAGGTGAAGGCTCCGTGGGTGCGTTTCAGGGTGGCTTGATAGCAGGCGGGATGTCGGCCGGTGTTGAGTGCGTGGAGGGTGGCAGCGTTGTAGCTCAGTCGGGTTGGCTGGCTCTGGCGGGGTCCAGGGGTTCTGGTGCTGGGCGCGGTCCAGGCGCGGATGGGTGTAGACGGGCTTGCCTTTCGCAATCGGCGCGCCGGCTGCACGTAGCCGCTATGCGTACGAGCGGTCCCCGCCATTTATAGCAAAGTGGGAGGGAGGAGCAGCTGGGAGGCGGGAGCGGGGCGGCGAATGGGGAGCGGGAGACAGGAGAAGGGGTGGGCCTGAGGAGAACAGCGGCGGGGAGCAGAGGGGGGGGGTTGGAAAGAGCGGGAAAGCGGAGCGGGGGAGAGCGAGGGCAAGCCTGGAGAGCAGGGGCCCTAAGAAGAGGCGGCAGCAAGAGGGCCAAGCAGGCAGCGGCAGCAGAATCCGGGCACATGGGAGCCATGCGGTAGTAGAGTGACCGGGTCAAGGGTCACAGATGGGTCAAAGCAGCTCCCCTACTGTTACGCTGAGGGCCCAGATCTAGGAATTTTCCGTAACTTGAGATTCTCAGGTTTCGTCTTATGCCTTAGCTCTGCCCAGCCAATACACTCCACGCAGAAACACTGCACCTGGCTCAGGTTCACATGGTCAGCTGAAGATATTATCCTGGAATGTAGCAGGACTAAGCAGTAACCTGTCAATCTCCCACTGGAACATACTAATTGAGGGTTTGACATATGCATTTTTCAAAAGACCTGGAGTCTGGTCCCTCTGCATAAATCAGGCTATGCATGTTTTCACGCGCCAGCAACTACATTGGGGAGAGGGCGCCACCAGGGGGTTTGATTATCTGAGTGAATATTGCCCTGGGCTTTCGAATTATTCCACAACCAAGTTCGAGCCTGGACATCATGAGACTTACTATCAGGGGCCTATGGGGGGTGTACCCTCAACTTGTTTAATGTTTATATTAGGGGGACCAAAGGAGGTGGACCTTCACCTATAGTTACAGCTTTGGAAGAACTCTTAGTTAGCGCGCACCCCACTCAACTTCAACTGCACGTTTGAGTCCTTGGAAACAGTGGATTTGCTGGGGGTCGAGGATGTTGACAACAAATGGACTGTCCCACCACTAAATTTACCCCAGTCAAAAGATGGTCGCAGTTAACACTGCAACTTAATGCACTCACCATAGAGTTTGACTTGAGGGCAGCAAATGGAAGAACTCTATCAGACAGACAGGGAGCAAATACCTACAATAGAGTTAGCTGCCCATCACTCATTGATTCCATCTTAATAGATATAAGGCTCTGGGGAGACCTGATAGATATGAATGTGGGCACCACTACTGATAGTGACCATAACCCTCTTTACGCCAATATGAAGTCTCTGTGGGCCGCCCCCTTCCACCATGAGAGCACGCAAAATTTAGCGACCACTAGAGAGATTGTTCCCTCTAATTGCAAATGATTCTTAAAGTGGCGTAAGGTTGCACTGCACAGATCTAAAATTGCTGGTATCCGGGAATATCTGGCCTTGAGCACATCAGAACTTCAGGCTGCAGCCTCCAATCCACGGCGGCTGGCAAACATTCCCACTATCCATTTTTGCACACTAGGACAATTGAACGCATATTTTCTAGCCCAAGGTAAGAGCAGTAAGCCCAGTGTGTCTTCCAAAGGGCTCTATTTGTGGTACACAAAAGACTGTAGGCTCAAACGACAGCTTTTAGCCACAGCACAGAGAGACAAAAACTGCCTCCTGCTCAAAGTTGTGAGGAAGAACTACAGAGCAGCTTTGTATCAAGCATAAATTAAATGGGACTAATCACATTAGCAGGAATTGAAGGAAGCAAGTTTAGCTAAGGATTTCAACTAATTTTGGACCTTAGTCTCCCGGGGCAAAAGGAACAATTCTTGCTCACATCCCAATCATATTACAAGCCACGATTGTCATGACCATTTTGGGAAGCTTTATTCTGCACCAGAGGCTATGCCACTCGAGGAGCCATGTGACCTTTTGGATCCCTCTAATGCCAACAATGACAGTAAGCCCTTTGTTATGACCGAAATTGAGGCTGCGTTAAGGAAAATAGTTCCTGCTGAAGCAGCTGCACCGGATGGTCTCCCCGGAGACTTATTTCTTGCAGACATCGCAAATTGGCCATGTTACATTCTTCTCCTCGCTAATGCCATAGCCAGCAGTAGCCCAGTACTGGGGTCTTGGAAGGGTGCCAAGGTGGTCCCAATCTATGGACAGGGTGCTAGAGAAGAACTCTCAAACTACAGACCAATTAGTCTGATAGATGCAATGCAGGAGGTCTTCGTAGAGTGCTGTTAGAGAGGATCCATGCATGGCGGAAGACGAAGCTGTCCTCTGACTATATCAGGCTTCAGGGCCAGAACTGGAACGATTTACCAGGTATTCAGGCTGCTCCTTATATATTTGAAGACAGTGGTGATCGGCAAGTGCAGTCTTAATCTCCCATTTATCGATTTAAAGACTGCCTTTGACCTGGTACCAGGGAATAAGCTGTAGCAAATACTTGGAGATATGGGTATTCCTCCTTTTAGCCTTAACCTGCTCGTCCGGCTCCATGAGGGCAATTATGCTCAGGTGAGATGGGGGACACAAGGCCAGCTGACTCAGATGATCCTTGTTCACAGGGGAGTCCACCAGGGTTGTGTCATGGCACACACCCTGTTCTCTTTATATATGAATGGGGTGGTTAGCTTTTTGCAAGAAGTTCCAGCTGATGCACCAACTCTGGCAGGTGACAAGGTACCAACCCTTCTGTTCACTGACGATACTCTGCTGGTGTCTAAGACCCCAGCAGGGTTACAAAGATTGCTTAATAGATTCCAATCCTTCTGGGATTCCCGGGGATTGATTATCAATACAGCAAAAACCATGTTCTTGACATTTAATCCTCATAAATCGTTTAGGAGCAATCTTGTGCTGGGTAGGGCACGCCTGGGCAGAGTCAGTACCGTTGACTACCTTGGTGTCTGACTATCCAATAAAATGCTATGGAGGCCTTACCACTCCAAGATGCTCTTGGGTCATAAGCGTGTGGTCCAAGCACTAGGTAAAGAACATCGCTCCTCACAAAGTAGGCCAGTTGTGCCGGCCCTCACAGTTTATGACGCTAAAGCAGTAAGCACAGATCTTTATGGAGCTGAGCTATGAGGGTTCGATAATGTTGATGATATCTGTAGATCTGAACGTAAGTTCTTGAGGGATTTGGTGATGCTCCCCCGTAACATCCCATTAACACCTCTAATGCTCGATATATACAGGCGGTCAGTCAGAGACATAGCAAAGCTTCATCCACTGCTTTTTTGGACTTGTATAAGGCGGACCCTCAAACTTTCAAATTATGCTAAAGCACTTACTGAGGTCATAAAAATGGATGTTAGTCACAGAATTAGTTGGATTTCAAATATTAGGAAAACACTGACAGCCCAGGGATTTCAAGGACACTGGGAGAGGCAAGATCCCCCAAGCAAAGACGAGCTCAAACGGTTGTATTTGGATTGGGTGGACAGCCAGGAAATCAGCAAATTCAACGTGGGTAGATTGGCAGAAGAATTCTATCTACATAAGCAGATTAGAGCCATCAAGACCGACTTAGATATAATTCAAGTACCGAGGAACAGGATGTTGTACATTCTTTTTAGGTTTGGTACACTTCTTGTCTGCGCACTAACTGCAAAATGGAATCCGCCCAAACAGACATCAGAAGATTGCCCTTGCTGCAGAGCCCCGTTGAAGTGTGTTGCTCATGTTATGTTTGTCTGTCTGGCGTACAAAACACCAAGGTCCAAATGGCTGAAGCCAATCTGCCAACAGCTGGGCACGCTGGACCATCGGATTGCTCTGCGCATTCTTATGTCTGACACAAGAGCCCTCTCTGGGTTTGGTGTGACTAAGTTCCTCAGCCACGCCTGGCTAATCAGGCAAAACGCCCTGCCAGGTGTAGCCTGACATTTTACCTCAGAAGATGCGAATACATTTTCCTTTGGTCCAATGGGTGGTTACCACTATTGAGATTACATTTTAATCATTGACACTTTATATAAGACTATCTGTCACCCGAAAGAAGGCTTAAACTTGTCTCTTAGTGGGCATGTATTGGGGGTCCCACACTGTGCTTTTTATGGTGTCTATATCAGGCAGGATTGTTATGTTAGCACATTTTTATCGGTTTTAATATAACCATTTGTGTTTTTATAAAGGTATTTTTAAATAGCTTTTATTGCATAACCATGGACAACTTTATTATCTATTATGCTGCTATAGTGCACTTTTATGGTTGTGCACACTTTTGGGTCAGTCTTTGTATTATTTGCGAATCGAATCAAAATCTTTATTCAAATTTTTGCAAATTCATAAAAGCAATACAAGATACAGTCCCAATGAATAAAATGACCATGATTTCAAATACATTTAAAAACAACACATTATAAAATACAAATTAATTAGCAGCAACAGTACAAACATTTTCTAAGGGTGCTCCATTGTTTTCCATACATGAGTAATAACTCTTAAGAAAGTGCTAGTGCTGAATATCAGTTCATCGTTGTTCAGAGTTAACAGCATCAAATAGGATTCCTCCAAAGAAAGTGGTCTGTGCTTCTTGAAATATGGGGCTAGGAACCATTTAAAATATTTTTGATTAAAGTTACAAAAAAAGAAAAAATGTAAATCATTTTGTACGCTAATATCATCACATGGGCACAATTTATTTCAAGATCTTAATAAAGAATGGCCTAGTGGGAAACATAATAAAAATCTAACAGTGCCTGCCCTTAAACGAAAAAGTAGAGATCTTTCCCAGTTTGTCTTGGCAACGTAAGGTACAATGGAATTGGTTGCATATACAGATCTTTATTCACATAAACCCGGATAGTTGGTTTAGTTAACTCCCTCGCTAGTCTATCTTTACTATAAAGTGCATACAGTGCAGACTTTAGATTGTTTTTGTCTTTGGGCTCAATCTTGCTAGGATCAAGGAAAAGGTGTCCTTTACCTACACTACTCAGTTTTTTAAAAACTCCAGAGAGCCAGGGGATAATCATCCCTTTTTCGCAATTGAGACAGTCTCTTATAATATCTTGGGTGAGGCTGGCCAGATTATTCCTCCAGATAGCAAGCCAAAACATGGCCGGTCTAGATGCAATAAAATCTGATATATAGTGCAGGTTCAATTCACAGTGACAAATATATTATGAAGAGGAAATAGGTGCTCCGAGAATTTTTCTACAGAAGCGGTTTTCCTCGGTCTGGATACTAGGTGTTTTGCCCAGACCCCAGATCTCTGCCCCGTAAGTTGTTACTGGCACGCATTGTAATTTAAAAAAAAATTAAATTGCTTTAGTGGCACCTACTTTCTAAGGCCGTGGAAGGCTAAGCATAGAATTAATGGATTTTGAGAACTTGCTCGTGGCGTGGACCAAATGTCCACTCCACGAGCCGTTCGCAGCAAAAACCATTCCTAGGTAGGGAAAAACTTTAGTGGAATAGAGTTTATCAGATCCCACCGAAATAACACTTAGTTGTCTCTTCCCCGAGCCACAAGACATAATAAAATATTTTTTTTAATTTACTTTAAGATCAAGTTTATCCATGTATTGTGCAAAATCTTTTACCAAACTGCGTAAAGCATTTGGGGTGAGGCCCATGAGAACTGCATCATCTGCATAAAGCAGAGTCGGTAGCAATCCCCCCTTATTTTTGGGACATCTGTAGTTGCCAATTTTAGGGATTTGTTTAGTCCATTAATATAGATAATGAATAACAGGGGTGCTAAAACGCACCCCTGCCTTACTCCTCTTTCTACCTTTATGTGCCCTGACACTTCCCCCGCCATCCCGATCCTTACTTGTGCCTTTGTGTCAGTGTGCAAGTAGACCAGGAAATGTACAAGGGGCTCTTCTAAACCATAGTCTAGGAGAATGGACCACAATTTGGACCTATTTACTAGGTCGAATGCGGACGATAAGTCCATAAACGCTAAGTAGATTGGTACCGACCGAGCAATGGTATATTTACCAATTACTAAATTTAGATTTAGACACTGCTCGGTCCTTTCAACCCCGCTTCAAACCCCATTTGACAGGAATCTAAGATCCCTGTTTCATCCACCCAATCATTTATTCTGTTGTATAGTACTCGCCCCAGAATTTTAAGGGTATTATCCAGAAGTGAAATGGGTCTGTAATTTACTGGGTCTGTTCTTTCTCCTTTTTTATATATAGGCACTGTTATACTTGTGGACCATGTATCAGGTTTTGGCACTAATGGCAGACTATTAAAGACATTTTTTAAGATGGGTGCCCAGAGTTCAGGTTTCCATTTGATAATGTCTATTCCAAGGCCATCTGGCCCAGGGGCTTTATTACCAAGGCTTTGTTTAATACCCGCGATCACCTCTCCTAGGGTGATCTGTAAGGAGCATAATTCGCCTGGTGCATAGTTATTACTAACATTTGGGGGTGTTGCGTACACTTTAGAAAAATGGTCTTCCCACTGACTGCTGGAGATGGTACAGCTTATTACTGACATTTGGGTTCCCATCTTACGCATATTTTTTACTGCAGCCCAAAAGATCGTTCCTTTTTTCCCTGATGCTGAGTCTGATAGCTCCTCCCAACGTTCTGACAAGATGATTGCCTTACGTTCCCCTATAGCAGATTTGTACCTCTTTCTTGCCTCCCTAACCTCAATTTGGCATCTGGGCTTAGCATTCAGGGCCTTATTATTATTATTATTAACAAATTTTGTACCGCGCACGGTTACCCAGAGGCATCCCAGCGCTTATAGAGAATCAGAGCAAGCTGCCTATGTAAAGCAGAACAGATTTAGAATTATTCTGGAAATAGATAAGTTTTCAAATGTTTCCTGAACCTGAGCAGGTTTGGTTCAGAGCGTAGTGAGAGTGGGAGGGAGTTCCAGGCGTGTGCAGTATGGATAGAAAAGCTCCTGCCACCTGAACGGGCTCTCCTAATTCTCTTTATCTGAAGGAGGTGTTTATTATCGGAGCGTAAGGCTCTGGTGGGCTTATAGGGCCGAATCATGTCCTTCAGAATAGCAGGTCCTTTCCCCTGAATGCTCTTGTGAGCAATACAGAGGGCCTTGAAGGTCACTCTCTCTTTGACCGGGAGCCAATGGAGTGCATTTAGAGCGGGCCTGGCTGATTGCTTGGCCGGAACGCTCCGCAGCAGCCTGGCTGCCGCGTTCTGCACTTGTTGCAGGATTTTGAACGTTGATTCCGGTGCTCCGAGAAAGAGTGCATTACTGTAGTCCAGGCGTGAGATGATTAGACCTTGGACTAACAGCTTCCGGGAGAGTTCAGGTAAGAGGGGGAGAACCTTACCGGCCGTACGGAGCAGTCCATAACACACGCCAGCGATCTTCTTGGCGTGTGTCCTAAAGGACAGATCAGGCTCCAGCCAGACCCCCAGGCTCTTAATCTCCTTCTTTGGGTCAGGCGGAGTGCCCATACAGTTGGGCCAGCTGCTCGGCGAGAGGGCAAAACTTGAGTGGCCCAAGATCATCAGCTCAGTTTTTGAGCCGTTCAATTTGAGCGATGACCTGGTCATCCAGTCAAACACCTCTCTTAGGCATGAATGGAGCGTTTCAGGCTGTTTCTCCAGCTGTGTCAGACCCACCACTAGCTGAGTGTCATCCGCATAGCTTATGGTCTTAAAGCCAAACGGAGACACCACACCCTCCAGGGGTGCCATATACACGTTAAATAACGTGGGGCTCAGGGATGAGCCCTGAGGCACCCCACAGTGAAGTGGAAGGGGAGGAGATTTTGCGTTGCCTTCCCAAACCTCGAAGGTGCGCCCCTCCAGAAAAGAGGCCAGCCATTCCAGGGCCGCTCCTGTGACACCTGTCTCTGCTAGGCGTTGTGTCAACACTCCATGGTTGACAGTATCGAAGGCCGCACTTAGGTCCAGGAGGATCACTGCCACTGACCCCCCTGTATCCAAAGTGCTTCTGGCCTCCTCTACAACTGCTAGCAGAGCCGTGTCGGTTCCATGACCCGGTCGGAATCCCGTCTGGGAGTCTCTCAACCGACCATTCTCCTCGAGAAAGTTGGACAGTTGGCGGTTAACCAGTTTCTCAGCAACCTTACTAATCCCTGGTAGCAAGGAGATGGGCCTGAAATTGGCTAAGTTCTGTGGATCTAAGCCAGGCTTCTTCAGAAGCGCTTTAACGACTGCGCTCTTCCAGTCTGGCGGTACCGTGCCATGAGCGAAGGAGAGATTGACCAAATCGGTCAAAGGCTCTCCTATCGATGGGGCAGCCTGCTTTAAATACCGCATAGGGACTGGGTCTCGAGGCGAGCCACTCTTCAAGCTCCCGAGGACCTTCAGTACTTCGCCTGAGGTTACTGGGCCAAAAGACGTCAATAAATTTTCCGACACGCTTAAGTCCTCAGACGGGGTCGGGGTTCCCATCACCGGAGGGAGAGAACTAATAATGGTGTCAATTTTGTCTTTGAAGTAAGTGGCCAATTCCAGACATTTTTCCTGTGGTCTGTCGTGGACAAGAATGGGATCCTGTGGTTTAAGAAGCTCCTTCATCACTAGAAAGGCTTCCCTGGATGAGGACGCAGCATGACTCACTCTCTCCCCAAAAAAGGAGGCCTTTGCTGCACGTATAGCAAGTTTATACGTCCTTAATTCCCTATGGTATTTTTCCCTGCTCTCTGTCTCTGGGTTCTTCCTCCATAGTCTCTCCGCCCGTTTACAGTTCTTTCTCAGGGTTCTAAGCTCTGGGGAGTACCATGGGGCAGACCCCACTCTCTTATCCCTAATACGCATCTTCTTAAGTGGAAGCACATGGTCCACTGCGTTGGTCAGCCAGTTCCTCATCATAGCGTCTGCAGTCACTGGATCCTGACCTTTCTCAGGCTGGGAGCCCTCCAACCGGGCATTCCAGGCCTCTACCGGGAGCCTTGACCATGCCCTGTCTATTCTAAATTTCCTGGGTGGGAGGGTATCATCTTCCTTTACCTCCCAGTTTGCCATGATCAGTGAGTGGTCAGACCAGGGAAGAACGAGAGGGGGCATAGCTAATAAACCCCTCATGTTCGTAAAAAAGGGGTCCAAAAGGTGCCCTTTAACATGTGTGGGCCTGGTGTTTATCAAATTCATCTCCAGGGCGGTCAGCTCGCTCATTAAATTAGTTGCCATTGGGTCAGTTGCCTCATCAAAATGGCAGTTGAGATCTCCCAACAGAATAAAGTTGGACGAAGCTGAGGCCAGGAGAGTGGTAGTTTCCATAAGCGAAGATGTAAACTCCCCCACACTCCCAGGTGGACGATAAACTAGGAGGCCTGACAGCGTGCAGGTAGGGGAGAATTTCTCCCCTTACGCAAAGCCCTATTTGCAACTGAACAGTTGTTATTGAACCACTTAGGGTCCGTATGTATTCTTCGGTTGGGAACAGTTAAGAGTGTTTTAATGACTGTACACAGGTTAGTAAAATCTGAGATTGTCCTTAGGTGGTTCCCATCTGATAGTGTACATGAATCTATTAGATTTTGGTGCTTGGTTGTAACCTGGTTGATTATGCTGCCACTATCCACCCCTCTCCATTTCAGTCTTAAGTTGTTTGTGACGGGGGTTATGTCTCTGGCCATGAAATAATATAACCAAGCGAAACCGCTTGCCCTCTATGCACTGTTGCAAATCCTGATTGGAAATCATAAACACAATTCATCCAATGTATCCCATGATCTCATATGAAAATATCAACAAAAACAATTGATTCAATACGTTTTTTTACTGAGATCTCTTAGTCCATCAAAAACATTATTGTATGTCATAACATTCCATGAACAGTAGTAATACAATGCTTTTTTATAAATCCATTTTCTCTTTCAAAAGGTGCCCATGCCCAATGCATTTCGGGCCACACGGCCCTTCATCTGGGGCTGTACCTGAAAAACATAAAAAATATATATCCATTCACAACATTGAAGGACCTTCAACGTCATAGGTTACAGCTTTTTTTCAACGCTAATTCATATACAACATATGTCAATAAATATGTTTGCTTAAACATGTTCCTGATATGCATGTTGACTCTGGAGAATGATAATCGTAAAGAAACCTGTGTTACAAACAAGCTATAAATTCCTGATGCGTGATACTTAATTGCGCATTGTGCGTGGTGTTAACTCACTTGCGAGTGTAGAAGAAACGTTATTCGCGTTGGCAAGGTGAAACGGATACGGGGTCCTAATCATTCCCGGATGATCATACAGTGAGTGGCGTGCCGGTCCTCTAGGAACAGGGAAAAAATAACTGACTATGCTATTCCATACCATGATGGTTCATAGGACAAAAAGATCACATCAATAACCTGAGTGAATAAGTGGCGTAAATACAATGAGATCTAAACCGGATATGTTGCGTCACGTCAAGTGCCTGAAAAGCACACAGATATAATGAACTGCGAGATAGTGACAAATACAACCCATTAATCTAGAAACACTGACTCAAGCTAAACATACTCAACCAACACTGACCTTACGTAATATAATCACTCCTACAGATTAACTCTTTGCCTTGTTCAAAACAGCCTGTTCCTACGTGACTGCTGTACGACTTGACCGTTGGTGATGTTTCTAAAAGTAACAACGTGACAACATATAAGTTTCAAGATTGATGATACAGGCTGTTTCACGGTGAGTACGTCCACCGATTAGTGATAATCTGCCATACCTTTTTTGGAATAAAATCCCGACAGTACACGCTGGAACGAAACGCTGTGGTTCTTGGTGAAAGTATCACGCCCGATGTGTTCGACAACCATCGAGTCGCACATGCGTATATGGGGAGGGATGAAATGATCAAAAACGGACTATTACCACTGGGAATAGGATCTTAGAACTATGTGAGTTTGCGCGCCATGTTGGAACAGGTAAATGATAATATCTCGCGTGGTCGTGTACAGGTGCGTGTTGGAAAAAACAATAATAATAAATGATGCTCAATTACGAAGTATCAAATAACTTTACCAGTCAACGTGCCAGAGTAAACAAAAAAAGTATAGGCAAGAAGCCTAAATGCAAACACATGTTGTTGTTATTATATAATTCTCAAAGAAAATACAGTTTACAGTATTCATGTCCTCATGCATACACCTGTGGTGCAGTAGTCACAGGTAACATAATAAATCCACTCTGTCATTGATCCCTTTCGGATATTGTGTGTCTAATCATTTAATCCAGAATACCTCCCTCTGGAGTAAAGCCTTTGTTATGCTCTTCCCTGGTGTGGGTGCAACCACTTCAAGAACCTGAAATTTAGCTTGAGCAATTGTGTGTCTGTTAACCTCCCAATGTACTGCCAAGCTGCTGTTAGGATTTTTATTACGAATCGTGCTCTTATGCTCAGAGATACGAGTCTTGATTTTACGTTCTGTCTTCCCTATGTACAACAGACCACAGGGGCATTTTATCGCATAAATCACATTCATGGTGTTGCAATCAGCATTGTGCCTGGTGGGAATTGTTTCTCCTGAGTGTGTATGTTTCACTGTATTAGTCACTATAACATTATTACACTGGACACAATTTTGACAGCTCCTCATTCCTCTGTGCATTACTTGGGTTCCTCGTGGTTTGGATTTCAATAACTCCTTGATGTTCAAGGATCTTTTGTAGGCGAAAATCGGTTTTCTTACAAACAGTTCTTTGAAATCAGTCTCATTGCTCAATAAATCCCAGTGTCGATGAATACCCTTCTTAATTTCATGTGGTAATAGTCCGTTTTCGATCATTTCATCCCTCCCCATATACGCATGCGCGACTCGATGGTTGTCGAACACAGCGGGCATGATACTTTCACCAAGAACCACAGCGTTTCGTTCCAGCGTGTACTGTTGGGATTTTATTCCAAAAAAGGTATGGCAGATTATCACTAATCGGTGGACGTACTCACTGTGAAACAGGCTGTATAATCAATCTTGAAACTTATATGTTGTCACGTTGTTACTTTTAGAAACATCACCAACGGTCAAGTCGTACAGCAGTCACGTAGGAACAGGCTGTTTTGAACAAGGCAAAGAGTTAATCTGTAGGAGTGATTATATTACGTAAGGTCAGCGTTGGTTGAGTATGTTTAGCTTGAGTCAGTGTTTCTAGATTAATGGGTTGTATTTGTCACTATCTCGCAGTTCATTATATCTGTGTGCTTTTCAGGCACTTGACGTGATCAACATATCCGGTTCAGATCTCATTGTATTTACGCCACTTATTCACTCAGGTTAGTGATGTGATCTTTTTGTCTTACTTAAGTCTATGAACCGTCATGGTATGGAATAGCATAGTCAGTTATTTTTTCCCTGTTCCTAGAGGACCGGCACGCCACTGTATGATCATCCGGGAATGATTAGGACCCCGTATCCGTTTCACCTTGCCACCGCGAATAACGTTTCTTCTACACTCGCAAGTGAGTTAACACCACGCACAATGCTCAATTAAGTATCACGCATCAGGAAGTTATAGCTTGTTTGTAACACAGGTTTCTTTACGATTATCATTCTCCAGAGTCGACATGCATATCAGGAACATGTTTAAGCAAACATGTTTGTTGACATATGTTGTATATGAATTAGCGTTGAAAAAAGCTGTAACCTATGACGCTGAAGGTCCTTCAATGTTGTGAATGGATATATATTTTTTATGTTTTTCAGGTACATCCCCAGATGAAGGGCCGTGTGGCCCGAAATGCATTGGGCATGGGCACCTTTTGAAAGAGAAAATGGATTTCTAAAAAAGCATTGTATTACTACTTTTCATGGAATGTTATGACATACAATAATGTTTTTGATGGACTAAGAGATCTCAGTAAGAAAACGTATTGAATTAATTGTTTTTGTTGATATTTTCATATGAGATCATGGGATACATTGGATGAATTGTGTTTATGATTTCCAAACAGGATTTGCAACAGTGCATAGAGGGCAAGCGGTTTCACTTGGTTATATTATTTCATGTTCATTGGCGCAGTTTGGGCATTGCGCTAACCTCTGTAGAACGCATTGAGAAGCTAATATTACTTATTGATGTAGATTTGATATAATTCAGGTGTGCCTCTCCTATTAATAATTATTGTTATGTCTCTGGCCCCCACAGTGCTTATAAACACTGGCGAGGACCCTAGTCTAATTATATGCAATTTGCACTTTTGTAATCCTTTTTTTTTTAACACCTTAGCAGCTATGGAACGTCCAGCTCCAGTGCTGAACGTTCCATTGCGCAGGTGCAGTTGGAACGTCCAACGGCCGACGGCAGCACTCCCGAGGTAGTGGTGCCATCGGCCGTTGGACTGGCGCAGCACTTATGAGGTTAATTGTTCAAATTGTTTCTATAAGCTTTTATGGCACAAGTTGTCAAAATAAAGCATACAGAATACAATACATAAACTAAGTCCTACTTGAAGCAGGCATTAACAATGAGAAATGTTGACATTTCTCAAATGAACCGGCGCATTGCATGTTTGCTTCAGTGCAGTGCACAACACACATTTAACGTGCAGGATTCTTCTCCAGTTGTAAAGGCATATACATTTTGTACTGGAAGGGTATGCTTCCAGTACAAACCCTAAGCTAGACAGCGCACATTCAACTCTGCACCAAATGCATGGCTGTGTGTCACACAAGGCAGACTAAAGCAAGTGTCAGCAAAGAGGGTGACAGGAGAATCCGACCAATCTTAGTAAATGTGGCTCTATCCTGTATTTTTTGCTTGTGAAATGCAGCACTGCAAATTTGGTTGCTGTGCTGCATGAGAAATCATTAATTATGGTGCCTGGTTTAATACATCAATTTTCATGCGATGTGTTTAAAAAAAATGATATATTTAGTTGAGGCGAGTATGGTGTGTTAATTTTAGTTTCTGTAAAGTCAGGCTTGTCGAGTTTAATCCTGTTTTTTTAAATTCACTGGTAAGATACGAACTTTTCTCCTCTTTTTATACGAAAAGTATGAAGTGGTTCTATTTCTTACTCAGAATATATTTGTAGTAATTTTAAACAATATGTTTACAATATTGTTCGATTGTTTACATACTGGCCTAAATAATGCTGTATATATGTAAATAAAAACACTGGGGTGAGCAAACACCACAACTAGCCTTAACATGTAATCCTGGTTTTACCACTGTAGAAATGAAGCTGAGCCGTGGGTAGATAAGTGAAGGCTTTATTAGTACAACAGCCCCTACACAACTGTGCGGTTCAGAGGTTGGTAGTCCCACCCACCGTTGGAACCGTTGGCGGTGGCAGGGGGCAGTGGGAATGGAATGTGGAATGTTGAGGACCAATGAGGAGGCAGGGATAACAATAGGGGCTCTCGCGCAGGAGAGCAAGAGAACACTTGCTGTCACACGCTAGAGACTGGCGCGTGACATTGACTGTAAATGCAACAACCACTTAACTTAAATAGGTTGGAAATAAGCACTGAAGTATAAATCTGTGCAAGGCTCCCAGTACAGTGGCATTTCAGGGAGCAGTCTAGTACCTTGGGCTTCCCATCAGAATCACAGACACCACAATTTTGGTCCAGTTGGAAACTTTGAAACAAGGAGACATTGTTTTAATCCCTGCCACCTCCTTTGGCCAAATCGTGTGCATGTGTGCTTTTAGGCAGTCACGTTGTGAACTCGTTCCTCTGCTCTCATTTTATGTACGGCATTCCGAGTATATTAGGGAATTTGATGCGAAAAAAAAGGACTGTAGATTTCCTTAGGGGAGGGGGATAAATAGACCCTGCTCTCATAGTCTGCTCCCCAAAATGTAATGTGGTAATGACAAAATAGTCTTTAGAACAAGCAGAACCATACTACAATATCGTCTTCAACCTACCAAACTGCTTGATATTGGGCAAATCACACTTTCCCTGAGCCTTTGTCCCAAGAACTGACAACAAGTGTGCACCTTGAAGGAAGAAATAACCAGCAAATACATATTCCCAGCATAGGCTCCCACCATAGTTGTATTCACACATTCACAGTTGTCAAACTGCAGGTGTTCACATTCCCTCTTAGTACCTCTAAAGGCGGCCAGGTCCCTGCAGCTGAATTGTGCAGGAACCCTCCTGTGCAGCAGCGCCTCCATCCCAGCCACAGAAAGGTGCCTCTCTCTCAACTCATATATATCTGAAGTAGGGAGAAGTGGACTCCCTGGCAGGCCGCTCAAGGCATCCAATGAGGCAGCTAGCTGTGAGCACCAAAAATAGGGACATTTTGCTTCCCACACCAGCTGATTGCAGGTAACGGCAGTTGGCAGACGACACAAATGTGGGACATACCTGCATAAAACTTGACGGATGGTCACACTGTTGATTGTTCTGTTTCTGTCTCTGACTCTGACTGGGTCAGCATAGGCAGCGTATGAAAACCACTAAGAAGGATGTCTCAGTAGGTGCATTAGATTAATACTGTCTGTGGAGATCCTAATGCCAAGATTATTTGCAGGAGAAAAGCCTGCATCAGTCGAGTGAGACAATTATCGACAGAGGCTTGACTAATGGCTTCACCCTTCAGTGGATTGCTTGTAGGTAGCAGGCTGTATGTCAGATTGATGAATCATCCTACCATCCCCTGTTTAGCTCTCTTCATGCCTCCTCCGGTGCAGCTCTCTCGTCAGTTCTCCTTTATTTAACAAAGTGTCATCTATAGAACAATCAGGAGCCAACTGCCCATTTACAATCCAGCATTTATGCAGCCATAATAAATATCCTCGCAAAGAACATCTGAACTGGTTCCCAAGCCCAAAGTGTGATTAAACCCATGCCTTGCATGTTAGCTGCTCCTTTATATCATCAAATTGCATTTGTGTAACATTAAATGTGGAAGGGCCTCAAATCACTGTGGCTGGTAGCCCCGCCCCCTCAGATTAAAAGGATACACGTTTCAAAGCATTTGTAGAGTGGAGCATCTGTGCAGTATAGCTGCCAAGTTTACAGACAGTTTATCTGTGACATTTCTATGGTTTCAAGGTGCATATGAGTGAGTGACATTCTCCTGCCAAAAGTGGGGCACTTTGAGTGACACCTTCTAGCGAGTAATGAAAGCAATGCTCGGTATTTGGCTGCCTCTCGGTGACTTTTCTGGTATTGCATCCAAGTGCATCACACAGTAATAAACAAACACCAAATACAAGCCAGACCTATTGACGTTGCTAATGTTTATCAGCAATATTAACCAAATGAATAACGACAATGGTTTTGTTGTGAACATTTAGAATTGAAAATGTTTCAATTTTGAAAAATCTGTACTTTGAAATAAAATTGACCACGGTCTGTGGAAGAGATATTGCTCTTCCGAGTATCTCAATCATTCACTTTCTCCTCTTAACTTCACTTACCTCTGCAATATCTCACATTTGTTCTTCATATCTTTCTGAAAACCTCCACCTGCATATCACACTCATCATCTTGTTCATTTTTATCTTCTTTATCATCCTCTTTTCACTCTGTCCTTCTGCATGCACTTTCTTGTCTTACGCCCCATGAGCCACAAAACCTCCTTTTCTCCGTTTTCACCTATACCCACTCCATTTTCTTTTCCTTTTGGACTGTCACTATGTTGACAACCTCATTCGCACACTTTAATAGAAAATGGTAATTACAGTTGGCATATGTGACGATCACTTAGTGCACTCTCAGTACTTTTAAGGTCCACTGAGAAAGTACTGTGAGAAACCTGCCTTGCCTTCAACCTCAATTCTGGAGGTCTCAATCGTGCCTAGTCTTGCGCAGAACCTGAACTCACCCAGGTTCGCAGAGGCGAGTCAGTTCAAATCATACAATACATACATTCCCATATTGAATGAAAAAGTAGTACAGAAACATACCATCAACAGGGACTCAAGCAGGCTTGCAGGCATGGATTGCATTAAGGGTTTACAGTCATTGTTGAGAACTCTATCAGACCTGCTCTGGCAAAGTCCCAGCTTCAGCTGTGTCACTGCTCTTCCCAGAAGAAGAGTGTCATCTGACTTGCAGAGAAAGCTGTGCTGGACCGAGGGTTGGTTTCCATGGCAACCCGAGTTACCTCTCCCCTAAGCCCAACTCACACTGCCTGTGGCACATTAAAAGATCAGCCATGCCAGTGAAAGGTTTTTTTTTTAAATATTAAATGTTTTTGCATTTTATCAACATTTACTTGTAAATATGCAAATGTTATTAACTGTGTATTATTCACAATTAGATTGACCGTAGCTAATGTAGACCGGTGTTTAAACTAGCATCTTGCTTCACGACACATGTATTTTATTTTTAGAAAAAGCTGAGGTCAAATTTACAAGTGCAAGAAGCCTTGCCTTCTTTCCCATGTTTAATTTTATATTTACATGATAACTATAAAATGTCCTTATAGCTGCAACAGTACACCTGCAGAGTAGAGGTTGATCCAATAAATCTCATTTTGTGGCAGATTACTGTAAATTTGAAATACGCATATAGAAGCTGCATTGTGGAGGATCCTGAGAAGCTAATTAGCTCATTTTTTTTTTACCCTAACATGATTGATTTATTTTATGGGAACTCTGTGTAGCTGTAGAAAATATTATAGTTTGTGAATTTAAGTTTGAGTAGAGTAGGTTAAAGTTCAGACATGCTTTGTCCACTTTTGAGACAGCTTTTAGTGTAGCGGGGTGCTCTCTCTATGGGACGACTGATTTTACTTAACTTTTCCTTATGAGGCAAGTTTTTTATAGATTCTCCTCTTAATTACTCTTAATTATATCACTTTGATCGATTTCAAGTTTTTAATTGACAGATGCATACAGTTATAGATTATTGATTGACACTAATTTAATGATTTTGCATCTGTAATTATTTTAACCTTTAAGAAACGTTATGGTGTGAAAAGCGAACCATTCCCTGTCTTCTTTGTGGAACCTAGTGTGCTCACTTTATTTAAATGTATTGATTTAATTACTAGCCTCAGCTGCTATCTTCAGTTAATCAAATAATAGGCCCACATTTTCACAGCGAAAAGCGTTAACACTTGCACTGGCTTTACAAATAAAGCACTGACAACAAAGCACAGTCCTGCCAAGTGCCATGCATCTAGAATTAATCTTCTTGAACAATAAAGAGGAGCTAAATATGCATGACATTGCATTTTAGTTTGGTGATGCTTGGGCATGTACTTAAATATGTTATATTAACCCTAGGTGGTGGCACTTGGCAGGGTTTGTTTAGTCGGTCGAATTTGCCCACTGAGTTTATTCCAGAGAGTGCTGGTATTGGTAGTGAAATACGTGGCACACGGTCCTAATCCTTGGCAGCACCAGTCATGTGTTAATGTCCTGCTGAGATTATGGAAAAGTAGTCAGGTTGTTCAAAAGTTTCAGGTTGACCTGAATGTCAACCTCCTTTATATCAGTAATGAACCCCCGCAAGTTGGAGCTCTTCTCGCTGTTATTTTTGCAGGTCCTGGAATTTTGTCAAATTTATTCCAGCAAAAGAAATACCTCTTTTTACATGATCACCCCCACATTTTATGTCTGATGCTGCTGGGTTTTTTCGACTCTGAGAGGGCATGGAGACTTGCTAACCACTCCTCAGTAGCAGTGTTCAAACTCTTTAGAAACTGTATGTTGAATTGGCTACCTCCAGTTGACATGACTTAACTTACTTTTAAGTCCCTGGTGTATGGTACTAGGGTACCAAGGGCCTGTAAGTGAAAGTGTCCACTCAGGGCCGCAGCACTGATTGATTGTGCCAGCCTGAGTGGGACAAAGCACAACATGGCTCCCAGCCAGGAAGAGCAGTTTTAAACTGCTAGTTCGACTTTCCCATTTAAACCAACTGTCAAACCCACACTTCCCTTAACAATATATAAAAGTCTACCCTAATGAAGGCCAAACGAGCCCTAAGGCAGGGAGCTTTCTATTGTTACGCAGGATATAACGTTTCTTATATCCTAACAGTAAAATGCCCAAAATTGTTGTTTTTACTGTGTAGAGGCTAGTAGCTCAATTGGCCGGTACAGAGCTACAAGCTGACCTCTCAGCTTTGCTAACTTGTGATTGGCACTACTTAAAATAGTACTTCAAGATATCAAATTATTCATGGAATCAAACCCGACTTGATACCCTAGTCAAATTTAATGTCACTTTTGAGGAAAATCAACTTTTAGAAAGTTGCGATTCTGTTGCCTAGTTTATCAAGTGCCCATTATCAGATGCTGGCCTCCAGACAGCTTCTGGCTTCCCAGGGAGACATGAATATGACTCCCCAGCCCAGCAAAAAAAGAAGCCCGCCACAGAGGAAAGTGTTACCTCTCCCTTTACAAGAGGCATAACAGGATGTTGGCCCTTAAAGCAAGCTTCAAAGGAGAAGGTAGATCAGAGAGATGGGGCTAGGTCAGGTAGATGGGCTAGCGGCGGAAACAGAGAGGGGAAAACAGTTGTCAATGGGTGTGTAGCCCACAGGTAGCCACGCCTCAAAGGTGGGCTGCCAAGATCTGCACAACAAGTGAAGGATTCAGACATCTTGGAAGTAGGCAGAACAGTTCATTCTGGCATCGCTAAATGCCACACAAGCCAGAAGTCATCGTAAGGTGCAGCCAATCCTGGTAGCCCTTTGACTAGTGACAGCATCAACACCCCCAGGACACCTCGTGGCCATAAATAAGGCACTTCTGGCACCCTGAACCTCAGATCACATCTGGACTGGAGAAAAGACCCAATAAGGACTACCCTGCTGACCCCGGACCTGGCAAGATAGGCTGCATCAATCACTGGACTGCACCTCCTGCTCTTTAGGCTACTAAAGAGAGGGCCTGCTTTTGGAGTCTGGCTTGTCTAATAGTCACTCCAGGGCCCCAGGCAGAAAAGGTGAACTCCAAGAGTCTGACTCTCTGTTCCAGAACCAGGGCAATAAAAGCTGAGGTACCTCATTCGGGCTGGTTGTTAGACCGTGTCAATGAACTGCTACAAACCATAATGTGCAGCCAAAAAGACCTCTCATGTGTGCTCTAAAGTTCCACCTGAGTCTGCCAGGCCCAGCAAAGTCATCAGAGTGCAGATTGATAACTAATATGGACACCAGCCTTCCCCAAAGGCAACTGCTGGAACTGTTGTGACTGGACACCAGTATTCCAGTTGTAAAAGGATTTCTGCTGGCTCAAAGAGGGCTTTGAAGGACCTTAGATACTGTGACTCAAGTCACACTACCTCACTCGTAGATCGAGGAATAAACTCAGGAATATCCCACTCGAGCAGATCGCACCGGAGAATCTTTCAGCATTCACAGCATTCGGTACCCCAGCATTAGAACCACTCCATTGAAGTCTATGGCTGTCCATGTGTAAAGTGTGTAATTGGGCTAGAGACTGCTCTGGTGATAAGATAACTGTCCAAATATTCCTTACAGACCTCCCTGACCTGCACCCTGTCAGAATTGGTTAGACAGACCGGGCCGGAGTAGTGAAACGCAACTATTTAAAACTTTTCAAAAGTTTCCAACTTTACGGTTACAAGTGCTTGTTTGCTGTTGGGACCAAAAGGCTAAGATTTATGTTTTACTTTAAAATCTATATCTTCGGGACACCCTCCAGTGGAAATATGCTCATGTTGGTGTTTAAACATTCATAAAAAATGTACCTTTTTAATATAAATTGGTGTCAGATTCATTTTGTGTTGTGTGACTTTCTTATTCTGTTGTTTGGTGCGCCCAAATGCTTTACACTATTTTGTTTGTTTAAGCCTTGCTGCTGGAAGCCACAGCTACCCTGGGTTGAGAAAGAGGTTTTATAAATGAGCCTGACTGGACCCAAGATAGTTTCGGGAGTGTAATACACTGTGAGGACCCACAACCACACCATATAATACAGCACAATCTTCACAAACATCTACAAAGTGCGAATTTTTATTAGTTTGTTTTTGAGTACATGAAGGTCTAGCGATTTTGATCCCGCCTGGTTCATCCTGGAAGGTTTGAGCTCTGTATTTGAGCTTTAGGTGGTAGTTAGAGGAAGAATCGGGCTGATCTAAATAACCATTTCTTCATTTATGAGTTTTGTAGAATGCTATGTGTTGCCATCTGATTACTCCAGGCAACCAGAGAGTTAAGGAACAAAAAGGGGAGCTTGAATCAAATAGAATGTGTTTCTACCCATTCACACCTGCTGCTACTTTTGGAGAAAATACATTAATAAGCAAGTCTGAATCGTTTGGATTTCAGGTGTTCTGAATCGCATTAAGGTTTGAATCTCCAGATGGGGTTAAAGACAATCTCAGTTTTAGAGACACCACTCCAAGCAATTTTCCACTCTGCTTTGTCCTCTGGAATGATCATCGACAGGGCAGGAGCGTGGACAATAATCAGAGTTTTTTGGTTAGGATGTATTGCATTGTATTGTATTGTCTTGCACTGTGTGCTTACTTCTTATGCCGCTAGGTAAGGTGATGAAGTGCTTGCCCACTGAGGAAACAGAAATTTTATGTGGTCAGTGTGTCCCCCCACTCGCACCCTATCCACGTACCTATGCCCCATGTATATCCATGTTATCATGTAATTCCCTTCCCGTGCCTGTCATAATAATGCCTCTGCATTTCCGTCTAATGTTAGCATGTCAGTTATTAGGCCTTCCATGAATGAAACGTTCATTCTGCACTAAGGCCTACGTTGCCAATGCATTTACATGGTACACGTTTCAATATCGAGAAGCACACATTTTTGTGGCCCAGCCGAGCCAGGCCCTGAATTCAGGCTCCGAGCCTCTTCTGACTCTGGAAAACTGCAGTTTAGGTATGCATCCCTGACCTCTCCCTTACTCCCTGCTCAGCCGAGAGGTGCCCGGCCTGGCCTGCCTGCCAAGACGGTGTTTTGCCTACAGTTATCTGCTCAGCTCCGAGAAAACACATTCCAGTCTAGTGAAAGAGGTAAACATATTCTGCCTGCAGAGCATAGGGCCTTGCCTTCCTGTCCTCATTCAAGTGATTTACTGAACCCGTTGCCATAGTAGGCCTATGGCCCCCACGCAATGCACGAAGAAATATATGCACACACTAGCATTTAGTGATGAACAGCTTTTGCTCGAGAGACCTTTACTTCAGACAATACATCCTCCAAACACAAGATATCAGATATGCCAAAGGTGCAGGTCGTTCTGACATCCCAGACTCCAGACTCCTCTACTAGTGCTAAAGTCAGCCCCCCAGCTCTCCCCAGCTACACGTCAGTTACACGTCATGATCATTTGCGCACACATGTAGGGTAAAGGTTTCTGCTGGCCCTGCAGACCTCCTCTATGCATCCACCCACCTATGACACATCTATGACCCATCAAGTGCACACCTACGTGTACGCCTTCTTTCACGCCTTCTTTCTCTTGCTCCTCCTGGAGTGTTCCGCCTACTCTATTCATTCCAATTGTATGGTTTTACTATATATAATGTGTGATGTTAATAAAACGTTAGATACCCCTTCCTGAACCCTAGTGGTGATGGAACCCGATTCTCAGTGACTCGAGTCATTTGAATTAAAGCCCTTTTGACTCAGATACCACGGACTCTGCCTCTCATTTTATGAGCTATCCTTTTTCATTATTTATGTATAGAAACTATGTCTGGGTAATTTTATTTACCACATAATTCTGGCGCCCGAATAGGGACCAGTCCCCTTCCCCACGCGCCGGGTTATGTAAGCGCAGCCCCCTGACCCCTTCTATAGCCGTGACGGACTCATTCTGTGCACATCCGCGGGTTTTCCTGCCAACTCCCTCAGGCCCACGGAGGAGACGGTGACTGCGACCAGGCATCCACACGAGGCGGTGAGGATTGCGGACTATCCCGACCAGAGCCCAAGCCGAGAGAGCAAGGTCCGAGGTATCCCGAGGCCACCTGTTCCGAGGCGCATGCGCAGCAAGAAGCCGTAGCAGTCCAGTCCAGTATCAAGTTTCCGAGGCCTTCAGTTTTGCTTCCCGGTGAGTACCGTTGTTGGGAACGCATATAGACGGGTTCATTTATTTGAGCCCGGTCAAGACGGGTCTGGGTACACAGATCCGGTACAGACGTGTCCATTTCGGTGGATACGGTAAAGACGTGTCTCTTCATGAGACCGGTATGACTGTACTGTTTAGCAGTGCATATAGTAACAAGTAATCCAGGATTGTTTTTTCTATGTACTAGTTAGGATGTATCTGTTCCTAATGTTTTAATGTCGTGGTATGAATGATTGTTTTCAGTCTATTATTGTGCTTATTGTGTTTTTGTTCAAGTTAGTTCAAACATGCCGTTGTTTTCGAAATTACGTCAGATAGGAACCAGGAAAGGGATACTCGAAGAGGCAGTTCCCGTCCCGCCTAGGGACACTCCTGGACATTTTATGTACCACAAGCATGGCCTAGATGCCATACTATACTTAGATTTATGGGTAGATTACACGAAGGATTTGGAGGAGAAATATAGATGGCCTGTCTCAGGGACATGGGATGCGGATTGCATCATGAGAGTAGAGGAAGCACTGTGGAAAAAGAAAGCCAGACAATCCCAGAAAGATGCCATAGAGTTGTGGCGTAAAGAAGCGCATAGAAGAACAGAGAAAGAAATTCAGAAAGCAGAGAGAAGTAGAGAAGCATCAGAAAAAGCCAAGGAAAAAGAGCTACAAGAAGAAGGTGAACGGGTTAAGGCAGAACAATTAGATAGACAAAGAAATGCCCTTATTAAAGGCATGTATCCCCTCCTCACCGAGGGCCTACCTAAAGTGACCCCGGAAGTACCCAGTAACTTGCCGCCACCATTGATCCCGACTAAACTCCGTAGTCATAAACAGACCGCAGCGGACATTTTTCTTTCCTCCTATCTAGACGACGCTGCTCCAGAATATGTAAATGAAAATTTACCTCCTCCCAACCCTATCAATCCTACCAACCCTACTAATCTTCCTGCCACCCTCCCTACCAATCCATTTCGCCCAGCACCCGTAGTACAAGATCAACCCGCAGTACCAGCGACAGCGCTGGCAGTGAAAGCCGATTCAAGCCTAGGCGACTCAAGTCAAGGAGCATCGGGAGGGGGGCCCTCTAGAGATATACCGCACACACCACCACCGATAAAACGATCACTACGAGATTTAGCACTACAACACACGCCGAAACCAATGACATTAGCAACCCTTAGACAGTCCCTCACTGATTGTATATATGATCCAGTACCAGGTGAGGGCACAATGCTCATATACTCAATACGATTATGACGTGTTGCAGACTATTTGATTACTCTACCAGGCATGAAGGACCATTTAGACAGAATATACCACTTCATTAGAACGGGGGAGGGACCAGACAGTATACATGAGGCCATGGCAAATAGAAAGGTGGAGCTTCAACGCATGCTCTTACAGTTTTTGGTTAATTGTTTGATCAGGGAACGAGACCAGCCAGATAAAGACGTAACTAAAGGTATGACGAACTGGAGTGACAATATAGCTATTGGTAAACATGATACACAGAATAGAGTAGAAAGCATGTACAGGAAAATTCGCAAAGAAATACTTGAGATACACAAGAAAGAACAGGCCGAGAAGCAAGCCGAGGAAGAGGATGACGAAGTCTCAGAGGACGATGATGCAGTAACGGGGGAAATGAATAAAATGAATTATGTAGGTAGGGCAAGACCGTTTGATTGACCCATACGCTTAGATTACAATAAACGTTCCCTCCCTCCAATACCAGAAAGATATTCTCTTGAACACCTATTCCAAGCTACTGAGCAAGCACTGAAAAAACGAGTAGGTAGTAGTGAACTTAGTACTACGCATGAACAGGAACTAGCCCGGTCAGCAGTTCAATGGGCTGGAAATTCTAACATATATAAGGATGACATAGTAGCGCAAACATTTTAGAGTCTTCCTCCGGAAGAACAGCGTTTAGCTGGTATTTACATGATTCAACATCTCATCACTTTGTATGAAAGCCTTCTGATCCAGGTCCCTTGTATAAAATACTGGACGATTTACTCCTGGACAGATGGAGAGGCCTAGGTACCGAGTTAATTAATGTCATTCTAGATCAACGACATAAGTACTTGACTTTTCTGACCCCGCACTTGATTCCTGCCCCACATCGAGAAAGAAAGACCTTTTACATAGACAGACAGAACCCCCTACGAGAGGTTCATCCCGTTAGGGCTACAGGGGGTGAGCTTCAACGAGTATTCGTTTACACACCATTGACGGAATTATTGGAAATGAAAAAATTACTGCCCTGTCATGATAAAGACCCAGGGGGGTTCCACCGGGAATTAAAGGACATGCTCCGCATGGGGGAGTATACATATGCTGATACGATTAAAGTGTTGAAAGTACTGTTACCAGCAGGCATTTACGAAAAGCTTAAAGAAAAAGAGTGGGAGGTGGGAGAGAAAAAGATTAACTGGACAGAATTAGAAGACGAAGATAAAACACGAGCCCCTGGTACTGGTCTTGGGGACAAAGCTAAAGAATTACCTGAGCTGTTGATACAGGTTTTGCCGAGATTATTGACTACTAAAAAGGAAGATTGGGATGCTATTTCAGCCTGCAAACAGAAACAAGACGAAGATACTAGTGATTTTTATTCTAGATTCGAAAAATGTTTTATTATTAACAGTGGCCTGAAGACAAGTAGTGAATCGTACCCACATCTTTTTGTGACAAAATTAGTAGAGAATTCCTTACCACAGATCAAAAACAGAGTACTGAAGGTTGAGAGTACCTGGCAAGCAAACAGCCCTTCCCAAATGTTACAAATGTTACAGTACCACCAGAACCGAATTAGAGAAGAACAGGAACACGAAAAGAGATGTATGAAAGACACAAAAATGAAAGTACTAGTTGCTCAATCAGTTCCAGCCGATGGCCAGAAGAAGGGCACGGCACCTGTCAAAGGGAACTGTAACTACTGCAAACAGCCAGGTCACTATATAAATGAAGGTGCTGTCCTGAAACACAATATAGCTACAGGTAAGACAAAAGAAAGACCACGTCCTCCTAGGCAGGATCACATCCCGCAGAACACGCAAACTCCACAGAACACGCAACAGACAGTAGCTGTACCCCAACCCATTGCTGCCACACAACATGTCACACAACAAATGTACCAGTATGCACAGTCAGACTACCCAGATTATCAACAGTATTCATGAAACAGCCTGGAGAGGGAGGTTGGCTTGCCCCTTATCGAGGTTCCTGTAAATCAAGAGGGTCCCTATGTACATAGTCATGTATTGGGGAAAGACAGAACATTTCTGATTGATACAGGGGCGAGCAGAACTACCATCAGTCATGACGAGGTTCCAGGGGCACCCCTCTCAGGCTCACAGAATATTTCCCTGGGATTTTCAGGAAAGCCTATTGTTAACAAAGTGTCAAAGCCAGTTTCCCTAGAAGTTGGTCCATTGTCCCGCACTACAGACTTGTTGCTTACGAAATCATGTCCAGAAAACTTGCTTGGTATAAAAACATTGAAGGAACTAGGAGCAGTGATTTGTTGTTCTCCGGAAGGAGTGAGATTGTTTTTACGTGATTTTAAAGGACATTATGTGTTGAGAGATTTTGACCCCAGACTCCAGAATGTACCACAGCATTTATGGGCACAAGGTCCGACTGATGTAGGTTACATGCACATTACACCATACCGTGTCACACTCAAGCAAGGAGTTGTACTGCCCCGAATCCGACAATACAAGTTACCACCTGATGCTGTAGTTGCATTACTGAAAATTGTTGACGAACTCATTGCACAGGGAGTGGTTGTAGAAACTGACTCCAATGTATGTATTTCTCCTATCATCCCGATTCTTAAACGAACTGACCCAAATGCACCACCGGTTTACAGATTAGTGATTGACCTCCGAGAACTGAACAAATGCATAATACCCCAGTACCCAGTGGTCCCAGACATTTCTTCACTATTGACTGCAATTGATTCCGAAGCGACGTTCTTTACTGTAATTGATCTCAAGAACGCCTTCTTTAGTGTCCCGATCCATCCAGAGAGCCAATATCTCTTCGGATTCTGTTTAAATGGCCGAAGCTTCAAATTTACGAGGGCTCCTCAAGGGTTCACAGAAAGTCCTAGTATTTACAGTCAAGCATTGAAGAGACAACTAGACAGTATTCACATGCCTACTGACACTGCATTGCTCCAATACGTTGATGATCTTCTGATCACAGCACGAACAGAACGAGACTGCGAACGTGCATCACTGACAGTTTTATACTTCCTGGCAGAGAAAGGACACAAAGTGTCCCCTTCAAAGTTACAATTCTGTGCCCAGCAAGTGGTCTACCTGGGACACTTGCTGTCCAAGAGGGGTAGACAGTTGACACCTGACCGCATTCAGTTAATTGCACATCTTCCACAGCCCAAGACATAAAAGGAAGTACGGGCCTTCATTGGCCTCACTTCTTACTGCAGACAATGGATTCCTCAGTACGCATATCTAGCCAAACCACTCATACAGTTGACAACACAGGAGGCAGCGTCTTCGACTGTCCTCCCTTGGACTCAGGAACATACACTTGAATTTGATGAATTGAAGAAAGCTTTATGTCAAGCACCAGTTTTAGCAACACCATGTTACAGCAAACCGTTTACACTCTTTGTCACTGAACGAGATGGCACAGCATTATCTGTCCTTACACAAGATCAGGCAGGAAAACACAAGCCTTGTGCTTACTTTTCCAGTACATTGGATCCAGTGGCCCAGGCTCTGCCTGCATGCCTGAAATCAGTTGCAGCAACAGCTTTAGCAATCAGACAAAGCGATTCCATAGTGTTAGGACATCCATTGACAGTACAGGTTCCACATTCAGTGGAAGTTCTCTTGAACAGGACACAGACACAGCACCTGACCATAGCAAGACTGACTGGATATGAACTGACATTGTTTCAGCCACACATAGAGATCAGACGTTGCAATATTCTGAACCCTGCTACACTTTTACCCTCGAGCACAGCAGACCCTACACCACATGACTGTGTGGATGTAATTAATACAGTGACTAAGCCAAGACAAGACTTGACAGACATTGCATTACCCGACCCAGACCTGACATTTTATGTGGATGGTTCATGTATGAGAACAAGCACAGGAGAGTTAGTGGCCGCATATGCAGTAACCACCGATACTGAAGTCATAGAGACACAACAAATTGACACCCTGTCAGCCCAAGCAGCAGAGCTCATCGCTCTGACCCAAGCCTGCATACGAGCCAAGAACCTGAAAGTAAACATATACACAGATTCACAGTACGCATTCGGAGTCGTTCACGACTTTGGTGTTCTTTGGCAAGAGAGAGGTTTTCTGACCTCTCATGGGGCCAAGATACAGCATGGTCCCCTCATTCAAGCTCTGTTAGATGCAATACATTTGCCTACAGCCATAGCCATCATGAAGTGCAAAGCACATACTAAAGTTACAGACACTATTTCCCAGGGTAACGACCTGGAAGATCGAACAGCTAAACTTACAGCTCAGACTCAAACAGACATTCCAGCTGACACGACAAAGACAGAAGTACCATCACTGACAAATTGCATGACAGTCAGGGATCCCTCACAAGATGTAATCGACATACAGACACATGCCACTCCAGACGAAATCATGAAATGGACTGAACAAGGAGGGGTCCAGACAGATCAGGGATGGATGACAAAAGGCAAAGCCACGTGGTTCCTCCCTGACTCCATGGTTCAAGCTATCATTAATACAGCACATAGTCCAGCACACTTAGGAGAAAAAGCCATGTTAGACAACATACAGAACATCTGGTTCAACAAGCATTTATGTGCAGCAGCGAAACAGAAAGTGCGTACCTGCATGATCTGTTGTCAGTTCAATCCAGGCAAAGGCATTCCCGTGGAGCAAGGTGGATTTCATCCTCCTGACCACCCTTTTGAAGTCCTTCAGATGGATTATATTCAGATGGACAGATGTCGAGGATTCAAGTATGTCCTCGTAGTTGTATGTGCACTATCTAGATGGACAGAAGCGTATCCAGTCCCAGATTACACTGCTGTGACCACTGCCAGACAGTTGGTCCGTGAATTCTTCCCGCGATACGGCTTGCCCCGTGTCATGTACTCAGATAATGGACAGCCATTCTCTTCTGAATTGATGAAACAAGTATCTCTTCTGTTAGGGTACCAGTGGAAATTCCATTGCGTACGACACCCAGAGGCAGCTGGTCTCGTAGAGAGACACAATCAGACTCTTAAAAGTAAGTTAGCGAAGGTCTGTGCGGAAAAAGGCGTGGATTGGATGGTAGCCTTACCGGTTGCCCTCTTTTACATGCGTATGGTAGCTCATTCCAGAACCGGATTATCCCCGTACGAGGTGGTTTTTGGTAGACCGCCGAATATGTGGGGTACGCCTATGCCACGTAAAATAACCGATGTTGACAGTACTATGCTGACAGATTACCTGGCTTCCTTGATGTCTGCACTACTTTCTTGTCGTTCACAGGTTGCAGCTGCCTTCCCGGACAACACCCAGGTGAAGACTCACGCAATTGTTCCAGGAGACCTGGTGTGTGTCCGCAACTTCGACCGTTCAAGCCCTCTGGAGCCCCTCTGGTGTGCGCCCAAATTGGTCTTGTTAACAACGAGGACTGCCGTCAAGGTCGAGGGACGAAAAGGATGGCTCCACGCCCATCATGTGAAGCGTTTCGTGGACTTGGTTCAGTAAAGGACTCTGAGAACTGTCCCGAGAACATTGACACTAAACTCCCTTTGCTAGAAAAGACTCCGCAACAAAAATATAGACAGAAGTTACGGTCTAGTAAGTCAGACAGCGTTTAATTGTTTAAGTCCCCCTCGGGTAAAGCGGTTAGACAGGTTCCTGACATGTATAAGATCGTAGACCCAAATAGCCAGAGAGATAGGCAGAAAAAGATGAAAGAAAAGTACTGCAAAAACTTACGCAGTAGATGCATAGTAACTTTGATCATTATGTTTTTCCTAAGTATATCGATTATATGTATAAGCTTGACGCTACATGTTTTCTTTCCTCCTCTTGGTTCACATATACATTCTTCCTCCAATGACACTGTAGAGCACACATTCAGCGACCTGCCACCCCATGAATTGTCATATCGACTAGCACTGCGCAACAATACTTTTATTCGTATGTTACACCATTCTCACCAGGCCAGCAATGTCACAAATTGCTGGGTGTGTGGCCGACTCCCACCTTATCAGCAAATGGAGGGAGTTCTGCCTCTTTTTCCTTATCCATTTTCGCACAATGGTTTGTGCGGAGCTTGGTTTGCTTTAATGTCATCAACACAAGACAGACAGTTTACAAACTCCCAGAGTGAATGGATTTGGGGGGACCTGAATACAGTTATGAATAAGGCATGTTTTCCCGACAAGAATGGTTTTCCCCAAAGGAAAGGAACAGATCTAGAAAATGAAGTGTGCGAATTAGGGAATGTTTCCCTTAGCCTCATGATTCTGAACGTCCAGTCCGATACCAATACAAATTCACCATTCATAACAGTCTTACCAGTAAAAGGTGAATTATGTGTTAGGAAAAATGGTTCAGTGCACTTGGGACACAGTGATTGTAATACTGTGGTCGAATTCAATGATAAAGGAAAGTCTACTTTCAAAGCTTCCCGCCATTACTATTTTATTTGTGGACAGACAGCCTATGTACATCTGCCCTTAAATTGGGGTGGAACGTGTTATATTGCGTTCCTACTGCCACCTGTTTTTCTAGCCCCATCCCACTATCACCGTGACTCCCGACTCATACATGTAAGACATAAGAGGGATCTTCCCCCAGTTATCGATTACACTGAGTCAGCGTGGGACCAGTACAAGGATTATATTAAAGGATATTTTTGGTTCATAGGTCCCGTCCAAAATAGTAAATTAATACGTAGGTTAACCAGAACATTGGAAGCAGTAGTGAATGAGACTACTTCTGCCTTAGGTAACTTGACCGAGGAACAGTCTGCTATGAGACTTGTTGTTCTTCAGAACCGCCTTGTTCTTGACGTCATCCTGGCCGATAGGGGCGGAGCTTGTAGAGTGATCGGCTCCAGTTGTTGTGTGTTTATTCCTAATAACGCACCATCAGTGTATGCAGCAATAACAAGACTCCATAAGATAGCTCATCAGATACACCAGAATCCAGGCACCTGGACTTGGTCCGGTTGGCTCTGGAGTGTGATATCAGCCTGGGGATGGAAAGTGTTGTCATTCCTAGGAATAATACCGCTCATAGTATTCAGTTGCTGTCTCTGTCTGCAATGTGGCCCAGCGATTTGCGGCTTGTGTGCCACTGCTTGTATTCCCCGTCCACGTTCACGTTCCCGTGCACGAATGAAAAAAGACGAGCAAATGATGCTATATGAACAAATAGATGGACTCATGAAAATAGATGTATCCTAAAGGTCGCAGTAGGGGACAAGGAGGGAATGAGGAAACAGAAATTTTATGTGGTCAGTGTGTCCCCCCCACTCGCACCCTATCCACGTACCTATGCCCCATGTATATCCATGTTATCATGTAATTCCCTTCCCGTGCCTGTCATAATAATGCCTCTGCATTTCCGTCTAATGTTAGCATGTCAGTTATTAGGCCTTCCATGAATGAAACGTTCATTCTGCACTAAGGCCTACGTTGCCAATGCATTTACATGGTACACGTTTAAATATCGAGAAGCGCACATTTTTGTGGCCCAGCCGAGCCAGGCCCTGAATTCAGGCTCCGAGCCTCTTCTGACTCTGGAAAACTGCAGTTTAGGTATGCATCCCTGACCTCTCCCTTACTCCCTGCTCAGCCGAGAGGTGCCCGGCCTGGCCTGCCTGCCAAGACGGTGTTTTGCCTACAGTTATCTGCTCAGCTCCGAGAAAACACATTCCAGTCTAGTGAAAGAGGTAAACATATTCTGCCTGCAGAGCATAGGGCCTTGCCTTCCTGTCCTCATTCAAGTGATTTACTGAACCCGTTGCCATAGTAGGCCTATGGCCCCCACGCAATGCACAAAGAAATATATGCACACACTAGCATTTAGTGATGAACAGCTTTTGCTCGAGAGACCTTTACTTCAGACAATAAATCCTCCAAACACAAGATATCAGATATGCCAAAGGTGCAGGTCGTTCTGACATCCCAGACTCCAGACTCCTCTACTAGTGCTAAAGTCAGCCCCCCAGCTCTCCCCAGCTACACGTCAGTTACACGTCATGATCATTTGCGCACACATGTAGGGTAAAGGTTTCTGCTGGCCCTGCAGACCTCCTCTATGCATCCACCCACCTATGACACATCTATGACCCATCAAGTGCACACCTACGTGTAAGCCTTCTTTCACGCCTTCTTTCTCTTGCTCCGCCTGGAGTGTTCCGCCTACTCTATTCATTCCAATTGTATGGTTTTACTATATATAATGTGTGATGTTAATAAAACGTTAGATATCCCTTCCTGAACCCTAGTGGTGATGGAACCCGATTCTCAGTGACTCGAGTCATTTGAATTAAAGCCCTTTTGACTCAGATACCACGGACTCTGCCTCTCATTTTATGAGCTATCCTTTTTCATTATTTATGCATAGAAACTATGTCTGGGTAATTTTATTTACCACACCACGTGAGACGCATACTACTCCATGTTTGCCGGTGTGTGGTTGGAAGAGAGTTGCCTTAGTTTCGATCCTCTGTGGAGAGTATTTATGGGTTGCTATATGGTGACCACGAAGGCTTGTTATCATATTATGGGGCACAATGCTTAGTGGTGTCATGAATAAGAAAATGTGAGTGGAAAGCCAGTTTTTACAAATATACTATGCCTTTACCTCAATGAGCTCTATGGAGATTGCTGAGGACTTTGAATGTGGCCTTGTCCCCAGCTGGAAGCCGGGGGAAATGTTTTTTGGAGTTACTTGATGCTCTTTACTTTGCAAAGGCTGTGCCTGTAGTCTTTGATGCCTGGCAATGAGTTTCGGAGGAAAAGGAGGTGCGGCCAGCAGCTGATGGATTCAAATGGATCCTAAACTGGCTACTCTGCAGGCCACAACTTATGAACAGAAATTTGACATTTTCCACCTATCCTGATGAGTCCACTCACTGCTGGGAGTGCAGCCCATAACCATAGAAGAGGCGAACAGCATGCTGGATGGAGAGATGACCATGGGCAAGCTGATGGATGAGATGACACAAAAGCCTACATAAAATGGCCCCTGGAATGTGAGTGACAGCCTGCAGACTAAAGAGAACTGAGGTGGGGATGCGCACTTGTAAAGTAATGGGCTCCACCAGCCCCAATACAGTAGAAGGTGAGGTCATGGTGAGGGCACAAATAGTAGATGATGAGCTGCTGGGGGACTTCGCTTTTAGGTTTAAATCTGGTTTATTGTTGCAGGAAAGAATCAAAACATAGGGTTTTGCATCAAGAGAGCCTCTCTTTCTAGCTTGCCACATAATAATGCACCTCTCAGTTTTAACATTACCAGAAAAGGTAAAAGGAACAATAAAAACAAACACCCTCCCTCCCTACCCTCCGCCCTATCCCAGTACCATCTACCATGTAAGCCTTCTTAACAAGGTAAGTTGAAGAGTTATATATCATAGTGCTGTGAGTTACGTTGTGTAAGGTTCGGCCAGGCGCAATAACCGCAAATAGCAGGGGCACGTCAATTCTCTAAATTCTTTGGTCAGTAGAGTTAAGAGGGGATACCATATTTCACGAAAGGTATCATCTTGTACCGTCAATGATAAGGTGAGCTTTTCCATCCCCAATGTGTCCCATAAGCGTCTAAGCCATGTCAAATGTGTTGGGACAGTGGGGGAGCCCCAAATCGCCAGGATAGTCTGGTGAGTTGCCCCAGGGCAATGCCTATTTGGCATCCCCTTCGTGAAGCGAGTGGAAAGGTGAGTGGGTTAGGGAGCCCTAATAATGTATAGGAAGAAAATCTGGGAAGTTGTGTCGAGAATTGGGTGTCAATGTCATCTAAGAGAGTGGTCCAGAATGTAGTCAGTCTCGGACAATCCCAAAGAAGGTGACATAATGTGCCTTTAGCCCCACACTTTCTGGTTGGATTCACTTTATGCAGGTGTCACTTGGCTTTTGAATCCAAACAAAAGAACAGACAGGGTGACGGACTTAACAAACAGCACTTCACTATAACACTGCTACCATAGTTTTGATAATCGTTCACTCTCGAACACCTGTCACCCTTTGGTGTCACTGTTGACAGATTAGAAAACAAAATTGTACACACCAAGGTGCACTGAAGAAAGCAAATGTAGTCCTCCTAGTTATCTTTAAATTCTTCCATGATTTTTCCATAAAAACAGCCAACACGTTTCGTTCCCAATTCACAGTTTGTGGAACTTCATCAGGGCCTATGGAACGATATTGTGTTTGTGCCATGAGAATGAGAGTTAAAACCAGAGAATTTCAAAAACAGATGATGAACTCCAAGGTCAAGGGTTGCCACCTTGATAAATGAAAAAAGCCTCTTTCCAGGACGCCGATATCGTGACTTGGCTTTTGAGGTTGTTGCGATCGGCCTGATGAACCGGGGGAGAACACGACGGAGTGATGTGGAAGGCAGGATCCTGAACTCCACTGCTGTAATGTGAATAGAGACAGAAAGGCTGGGAAAGGCCCTGAAGAAGTCACAGAGCTGACACTGGAGGACATGCCCTGGGCACCTCTGTATGCATGTGGAGTCAATAACTACTCCTGAAGGTCCTCGTTGCAGGACAATGCCTATCTTTACAGCATGGAGGGCTGCATGTTGCACTTAAGCATGGGCGAATTTTGCGAATCTCGCGTTCGCGAATTTTGCGGATTTGCGAACTCGCAATCCGCAAAATCCGCGAATTCTCGCGAATTTGCGGATTTTTTTTTTTGTGTTTGCGCGGGTTTCTGCCAGTTCGCGAGGGTTTTGTACAATGTCGCAAATTGCGAACTTACCTGTCGGGTCGCAAGTTTCGCGAACTTGTTGTTTCTACGTGTCCAGCCTGTTTGGGACACTCTTCTTCATCACTGCCACTCTCTGTCACCACTGCCACTCTCTGACTACTCATGCCACCCTCTGGCCCACCCATGCCACCCTCTGTTTCATCACAGCACCCTCTGGTTGTCCAGTCAGTGTACATTATTGTGGCAACGCAAGCACACCTTCCCTGCCTCAAGTGACCTGAATTAATTTGGGGCTGATTAATGTGTCACAGAATATTTTTTTAGCTGGCACCTGCTTCCTTAGTGCTTCCTGATTAGTGAACTTTTGCACTTGCTAAGTGCTTTCATTGTTGCAAAATTAGTTACAACACCTGCCCTGCCCCAACTGACAATAATGAATTAGGGGCTGATTAATGGATTTGAACTGCCAGCCTGGCTCCTGCTTGTCTCCCTTAGCTGTAATTCAGGACCGTTGTGGCATATGTGTAACTATTCTGAGGTTCAGAGCAGGGTCACATAATAGTTGCAACTGGCAACTGAACTCTGGAGGGGCCCCTCAGCAAGCACTACAGGAAATGGCTACTAATGATGAGCCTGAACTTTTGAACCTGGTAAGTAGTTTCAGTTTTGATTAGATCGTATTTCTGCAATTTTGCACTTATTCGCGGGGCGCGAAGTTGTACTGGGAAGCCGCGAACTCACGCGAACAGTGCGAGCAGTGCGAGCAAAATCCGCTGCTCGCGGATTTGCGGATTTTGCGGGAGATTCGCGAATCTCGCGGATTGCGAATTTCCCGAAAATCCGCAAAATCCGCGAGCGAAACGGATTTTCCGCCCACACCTAGTTGCACTGAGGTATATCAGAGTATGACTTCAAAAGTGAGGGAGGATGTAAGAGCAGTGCAAATGAAGGGGGTGTCCTTTCTTCCCCCTCTATCTACTTCTTTGAATCAGCAATGAGGAGGGAGTTCACAAAAATCGCCTGTGCGGCCATGCACTAGGCTATTCCAAAGAGAGATAATAGAGCATAGCAGAAGAGGTGTTATGTCTTTCAGAGGATACCAGTTTCCTAATTTGTCCCTGCAGGATCATGCTCCAGTACCTAAAGTAGCCCCCCATAATTTCTGTAAGAACACTCCATTTGAAACTAGAGCAGGATAAGCGGTCATGTCGAATACAGAAGTGAATGAAATGTCTGCAATTATTGAACATGATCCTCGATCTCCAAAGCAGATGCATGTGCTCGTGGATTCTTGAACACTCTCTTGAGTCTATGTAATATCGTTGCCTGTCTTTGCTGATCTAGTTGGGCCAAAGCCTCCTCGTTTTATTTTTTATTTCTGGCTTTGGCATACTGTTTTTTGGTTCTGGGGATACCTTTTCTTATACTTTGTATAACAGTCTTCTCCACATCTACTAGTTTGTGTGGTTAGCCTCTGTCTTGAACCATTCCTACAAGATTGCTCACCTTTCCTGATCCTTTATACTTGTCGTTGGGGTTGGGCAACTGACTGGTATGGAATCCATTCTCCCATGCCTGTCTACCTCATGAACACTTGTTCAGTGCTTCTTTTATGGGAACTAGTGGAAAGCAGTTTGCTAGTACCGCAGGCTCACCATTTAGTATTTTTCCACTGTGCAAGACTACAAGTGCCTATTTAAAGGCAGTCACAACATGACTGCATGCAGTGCTATGGTGCAGTGAAGACATGCCAATGTATTTCAGAAATGCTCTGAATTTCGTTCACTTTTCGGTTAGAACAGAGACGGTATAGCTTTCACCTCCCATCCAACTAAATAACTACTGACTCCAAATTCAGTTTTTGTTGAATATATTGCAAAGCCAGAAACAACAGAATATTGATAGACCTCAAAACCAAGGCGTAGAGATTTAAAGAATAATCTGTCCCTACTCCACTTCTAAAGTGGCATCCCTTCCAAGTTTCCCAGAAGAATTGCCCCAAAAGGTGCCATCACGTTTTGACTTTCTAAGAAGTGCACTCACGTTCAATGGGTCAAATAGGGTAAAGCTACAGAGCTTGTTCTAAGATGATCTCTTTCCTCAGTCAAAAGCAGAAGTCCCACAAATCTGACCCTGTGCCTAATACAAAAAGACAAAGTTACACCCCTAACAGGCCACATGGTACGTTATTCAGCGAACACCTTCTTTGAGTTACTTTTCACAAACTCCAATACATTTTACAGCTCTGTTCGCTGACCTTGGTTCCCAGGTTTCACCAGGCACGAAAGGTGTCCTCCCTTATCTCTTTCCAAAGATCTTCAAAGGAATTCCTCTCCTCCCATGTATCCTTTTAAATCTAAAATAATGAGGCCAAATTCCTGCACCTGCAGAGGGGTGAAAAGAAAACTTTCTACACACATTCATTTTGATTAGCTTCTGACCCAAGAGCAAATGAGGAGAAATGAAACTTAAGAAAACAAAAGTTAGACCTACAATTCTGGCTAACCTAAGAACGTTCTTTAAAGTGCACTTGTTACACAGGCCTCTATATGTATCTTATGACAGTGAATCCATTTGTTTTACCTACTAATCATTATACACATACATAATTGTATGATTTCTCTAAATATGTGCGAAATGCTAATCAATCACTTAAATAGCATCAGACATTCATTCTACAGATTTTGATATGATGATATATAAATTTCGTTCTAATATACACAAAGTTCAATCAGACATTTGAATATATGCGAGTGCAGTTCGTATATGAATATAATGCACCTCTACAATTTTAAGAGAGTTGAACGCTCTATCAACTGGCCCCTCTGATGACTAGTATCATCAAAGTTTTTTAAAAAGAGTGAGCGACCCGAAATACCCTTGAGGGCTTGGGTAATGAAGTTGAAAGGGTAAGTTTGCCTTCAAGGGAATTTGTTCAAACTATATTTTGTTTAGTTGAAGTTATTTCTGAAAAGGATCAATCACTTATCCTTGGAATGAATCAATCAACAATTTTCGAGCAATGCAACAACATATAACATGTAAACATATAAACAAGGACACAAGGTGTATACGAAAAATATATCTTTATCAAATAGCTCAGTCAAAAGAAATCAGCTACATATACAGATCAATAAGTAAATAAAATTAGGGCTGTAGGTACACATATAAGTAAATTACAAAGTGACACAACAGAACCTAAAAAGACACCTATCCCAAATCACATTGAGCCAAACAAAAGAAAGGGATAAGGTGTATAGTCGACGTTTCGGTTTCTCTGACGTTAGTTTGCTGAAACCATCCTCAGGACTGTTATTAAATTATGGTCTGTAAAGAGATTGTTATCTGTAAATCAAAAAATAATTCACAGTTACAATATGAAACTAAATATTAACGTAACACCCTGGTGAGAAAGACATTTAAGACAATTTACTACAGAAAAGACACACTATGTACCAAAAAGACATTTTACACATACATAAGATATTTACATGAAATCACTGTCAGTTTTGAAGTGCAGTCATTTGAAAAGACATTTCATTGTCACATATGAATTAATCTAAGAAAGACAAAATTATTTACAATCTTTTCTATTGGACACATATCAAATTGTAATGAAGATCTTATCTATCAAGTCAACGCAAATATACAATTTTTTCGAATTTAACAAACAAGCTTCTGTATGTTGTTTCATATCAAACGGTTATCATGTGAATCTGATGTATTGTTACAGATAGCCAGAGTCCTGCTAATTGGACCATTATAACGTCCATGATTGTGGTCCTTAATTAACTAAATGACATAAACATTTGAATCATAGTTCAAACCTCAAACAAAACGGCCTATTGCCTTAACATGTTTTTCGACACGGATGTTCTATGAGACCATGTAGGGCAAGGGAAATGAGTACCTGTTTGAAAGGAGTGACTGCATCCCGTAGATAACTGTTCGTCAAGATAATTTATCGATTCTGATGGAAAATAAGGGTTCAAATTCAAGGTCTGTGTTTAAAGGTCAACATAGAATAAAGATATTTGGGTGAACACATACCTATTCGTTATTGAATGGGAAACTGCACTTGATAATTCAGGCTGTCGATGGGATGTTCCTCATGGATATTCAAATATATATGATGGAAGCAGAAAAATCTGCAAAGTGTAATAATCAATATTACTGAATTTCATCTATGTCTTAGTCTACTAGCTATATGCTGTATGAGGATAGTTCTTACCCCGTATGTATGAAATTGAGTCTCGTAATTTCAAGATATCAAACTTGAGCAAATATGGACAGAAGTCGATGATATATAGAGCAGTTATTAATCCTGCATCACCTATCCCAGGTAGAAAAGAGAAACATATGTATATAAACAACTCGAGTTTCTCATGAACCGGCGCCACAGCGTTAATTAATACAAAGTGTCTGTCCAACCAGTATCTATCCGAAATTATAAGTGCCGACTAGTACACTCTCATGTGGGGTTGCCATAAGCCGGTTGTCTTTATCAGAACACCGCTTTAGAAGTTAGAAGTAACCAATAGAAAGTCGTTCTAGACGCATTACTAATATGTAAAGATGTATCCACAAACAATTTAAATGTCTGCGAGAGAACGTTATGCGCTTTTTAAGGTGACAGAGGCTGCAGGGAACGTTACGCAAAATACGTCAAAGTAGTCTGGGAATCTACCAACAAATTGAAAGTCTACGAGAGAACGTTATGCGCTTATTAAAATGACAGAGGCTGCAGGGAACGTTACGCAAAAATACGCCAAAGTAATCTGAGTATTCAAAAGTATCTTTGTTAGGCACAACGCTATCGAAACGATAGTGCATTGAAAGTTGGTTGCGCCTAGTGATAGAGCCTCGGGATGACACGGAGAGGCTGAGTCCTGAGCTGAACAATGCATGGCCACAATTCATGCAATTCTTACCTAGTATTCGGGCGAGGCAGAGTCAAAGCACGTCTCGTCTGTACGGACCAACAAGTGGTAACTGACCGCTCACTGTTCAGCTCAGGACTCAGCCTCTCCGTGTCATCCCGAGGCTCTATCACTAGGCGCAACCAACTTCGTTCCGATAGCGTTGTGCCTGCAGCCTCTGTCACCTTAAAAAGCGCATAACGTTCTCTCGCAGACATTTAAATTGTTTGTGGATACATCTTTACATATTAGTAATGCGTCTAGAACGACTTTCTATTGGTTACTTCTAACTTCTAAAGCGGTGTTCTGATAAAGACAACCGGCTTATGGCAACCCCACATGAGAGTGTACTAGTCGGCACTTATAATTTCGGATAGATACTGGTTGGACAGACACTTTGTATTAATTAAAGCTGTGGTGCCGGTTCATGAGAAACTCGAGTTGTTTATATACATATGTTTCTCTTTTCTACCTGGGATAGGTGATGCAGGATTAATAACTGCTCTATATATCATTGACTTCTGTCCATATTTGCTCAAGTTTGATATCTTGAAATTACGAGACTCAATTTCATACATACGGGGTAAGAACTATCCTCATACAGCATATAGCTAGTAGACTAAGACATAGATGAAATTCAGTAATATTGATTATTACATTTTGCAGATTTTTCTGCTTCCATCATATATATTTGAATATCCATGAGGAACATCCCATCGACAGCCTGAATTATCAAGTGCAGTTTCCCATTCAATAACGAATAGGTATGTGTTCACCCAAATATCTTTATTCTATGTTGACCTTTAAACACAGACCTTGAATTTGAACCCTTATTTTCCATCAGAATCGATAAATTATCTTGACGAACAGTTATCTACGGGATGCAGTCACTCCTTTCAAACAGGTACTCATTTCCCTTGCCCTACATGGTCTCATAGAACATCCGTGTCGAAAAACATGTTAAGGCAATAGGCCGTTTTGTTTGAGGTTTGAACTATGATTCAAATGTTTATGTCATTTAGTTAATTAAGGACCACAATCATGGACGTTATAATGGTCCAATTAGCAGGACTCTGGCTATCTGTAACAATACATCAGATTCACATGATAACCGTTTGATATGAAACAACATACAGAAGCTTGTTTGTTAAATTCGAAAAAATTGTATATATGCGTTGACTTGATAGATAAGATCTTCATTACAATTTGATATGTGTCCAATAGAAAAGATTGTAAATAATTTTGTCTTTCTTAGATTAATTCATATGTGACAATGAAATGTCTTTTCAAATGACTGCACTTCAAAACTGACAGTGATTTCATGTAAATATCTTATGTATGTGTAAAATGTCTTTTTGGTACATAGTGTGTCTTTTCTGTAGTAAATTGTCTTAAATGTCTTTCTCACCAGGGTGTTACGTTAATATTTAGTTTCATATTGTAACTGTGAATTATTTTTTGATTTACAGATAACAATCTCTTTACAGACCATAATTTAATAACAGTCCTGAGGATGGTTTCAGCAAACTAACGTCAGAGAAACCGAAACGTCGACTATACACCTTATCCCTTTCTTTTGTTTGGCTCAATGTGATTTGGGATAGGTGTCTTTTTAGGTTCTGTTGTGTCACTTTGTAATTTACTTATATGTGTACCTACAGCCCTAATTTTATTTACTTATTGATCTGTATATGTAGCTGATTTCTTTTGACTGAGCTATTTGATAAAGATATATTTTTCGTATACACCTTGTGTCCTTGTTTATATGTTTACATGTTATATGTTGTTGCATTGCTCGAAAATTGTTGATTGATTCATTCCAAGGATAAGTGATTGATCCTTTTCAGAAATAACTTCAACTAAACAAAATATAGTTTGAACAAATTCCCTTAGTATCATCAAACACAGCACTTTTTCACTGCTATGTTCTCCTTGCAGAAAAGACCCAGCTTAACAGAAGTTGCAGGCTGTCTTCTTTGCCTGAACTTCTCCAGATTCTTAAGGGTCTGATAACGACTGTACTGCAGTCTTTTCATCTGCCTTTCCTGTCTCCTAAGGGAACTCTCAACCTTGCCTTGTGCCACTTATAAGCTCTAAAGGCACTCAACAATACAATTATACAGATCACAACTATTATGAAAGGTTTCAGAATGTAACCAATAATTCCTTGTCCCAAACTTCCAAACCAACTTCCAACCTTTCTAAATCCTTGGCCAATTTCATACCAAATCCCTTCAGTAGCCACATCATGTATGTTGTGGTGTATCTCAGTGATGTTACTTATATATTTCTTTAAATCCTTACTATTAAATAGGATATAAGTACAACACTGTTGGACCCTTAGCAATTTACAGCCCGCCCTGTATTGCCAATAAGACATCTAATGCAAAACGGTTCTAAAGTACCATGGCCCTTATAGAGACCATCTCCCCATCAAAAAGTAATAGCGCTTGAGCTGTATTTACTGACTATTTATCCACTAGTGTTGACAACCTTCGGGTCTTTACATCTTTAAGTACCACTCCCAAACTCAGTATCATTGCGCCAAACACATCACCAACAATTTCTACTGTGCTCATTCCATGTCTCTCTCTCTACGCGATTGTTTCCCTTCCAATGGCCACAAATCTTCCGCATGGAATATTTTAGGGAATACCATAGCCAAATAACATACCAATTCCGAGGCAGTTGAACATATGTATTTCTTCCACATACAAAATACACATTGGGTAATATGTTACATTTATCCAATAGCGACTTCTTCATTGAGACTTCAATCAAGAAAATGTGCTCACATACACTCTCTCCCACAAATATTTTATCATAATATGCCTGTTGTTGTCTAACTTAAAGTTTCCTTGTTTGCTGCAAATCTAAAGCTATTGTACCAGAAATTCCTTTTGCCTTATGATCTAACTCCTCTTAGGTCCATGGAATCAACTCATGCTTGGGATCAGGCCTGTCTATGCCTATCCTCTATATGATTCACAAATTTCTTTTCTATGTCAGATGACATACATGTCAAATTGTGTTGCTGGGCATATGTTGTGTCTAAAGTTACTGTTGGTACAAAATACTTTGACATTCTGTCTTCCTTCTTATAATATTCATACTTCTTCAAATATTTTAGTACAGGGGCCTCAGGGAGCACTACATCATAATTGATAAATTAATATTCAAAATGTGCTTTACCATATAACATATTCAGTAACATACTACACGGGATGCCATGGGTCAGGGTTATGTGATGATATCTAATACCCTCCTCTACTGATGCTGGCAATTGCATGCACTCAAAGCAATCCTTCGCTTCCATTGTGTCCGCGTACTCATACAACAACCTTGCATACGCATTCAACGTAAAGTCACCCTAGAAGAGATGTACACGTAATACACAACTAGTTTCTTTTATTATGTTCTCACCTGATTTGGTGCACCCTCTCTTATGTCTGGTGTAGAAGGTGTAGGTGTTCCTCATTCCCTTTCTTCCACGACATTGGACTCAACTATGGATGTGATGGCCACTATGGTAATGACCACAATTACTCCCACTATGACTGTACCTAGCATGCATTTCTGCCTACGGTTCGAATTTCCAGACTCCTTATTGAATCAGTTCTCCAACTTAGTGCAGGAATGAAATAACAAAGGGGCATATTACCAACAACTAGCGATAATTATCGCTATGTTGGCTTAGCGGGAATATTCCTATCGCCGCCCTTCACCTGTTTTTATCGCTGAGATACCTTGCTATTATCAAGGTTTATCTCAGAAGTGATAAAAAACGGGCAAAATTTGTGAATATCGCTGTCAATACAGCGATATTCAGGCATTACCGTGACAATGCTCTTAGCCATGTTATCCACCTCTCATTGGATAACATGGCTAAGAACTGGTCAGGGCAGGCGTTAGCTTTTGGAGATATTCGTGCTTAGCGCAAATATTTCCAAAACTACGCCTATGTTGATCATAGGCGATAGCGATTGCAGCGACTGTTTTCAGTCGCTGACATTTTGGCACGCCCACTTTTCATGTCATTAGCGATAATTATCGCTGACATGGAAAGCGGGCCCCAAAATGCCCGCTGTCGCCTACAAGCTGCTGCTAACTGGTGTTAGCGACAGCTTGGTAATAGGGCTATAAAATTATCGTCGCTTTATCGGGAAAAAGCCCTGCTAAAGCGGCGATAATGGCCCTTGGTAATAGGCTCCAAAGTCCTTTCTTCCCTTAAGGATTCCTCACACAAAGTTCTTATTAGATTCTTCTTGGATTTTTAGAATTCCTCTGTATTCAGTTCAGCAATAATAATCTACAGTGCATTTATTTTTAAAAAAATGTAATAGCGCAAACTTGATCCCGAAGGATATCAGAGCGCTTTACAATTTGAGGTAAAGGTAACAAATCAGAACATGAGTCTAACATGGGGAATCTAATGGGCATTAAATCAACTAGTACATACATAACAGCTCAATATAACCTGAGTGCACGAGTAGGAATGGGCTATGCGATGGAGCATAGAGAGATAAGGGAAGTACATACAATAATTATATATGAGAATAGCCATTCCTATCCCTCTTTCTGCTTCTACTGAAAAATCCCTACATGTATTCTTCTTCCACTTGGGCCTAGGTTAACTTCTCTTAGAGGAATGATTATGTACTTCCTTTTTCTTTATTCAATTCAATGTTCATCATAGATCAAATTGGTGCCAAGAGCATCAACAACAAGTTCCAAGATCTCCATATGAAACTCTGCCAATTCTTGAGCTCAGGGCTGATGACCAAACGTTGGAAATGAGAGTTGATTTGGGATCAGAATTCGCAATCACTTAGCCTTAGAGGATCAGGTACCATCAAAGTCAAGAGCCTGAAACCCTCGACTCAAGGGACTAACAGTTCAATGTCAATAACCAGTGTGATCTTTCCGCGTATCACTCTCCCAGACCTCAGCCTACCGGACTTCCCAAGTCCCTGCATCTGTGACTAGATATGTCCACTCTGGAGCAGCACACTTGGACACGGCACTCGTTCTCTTTTCAGATTCAGAAGTTTCAGAGATGGGAGAGAGATCCTTTTCTGATGTAAACCTCAGATTCAGTCTTCCCTTTATCACTGGCCATATTTCACTTCCAGGTTGTGCTCTACTTTCCATCCTGACCTGTTCTACACCATCTGATCAGCTGAATCCAACTCTGCTTCTATTTCAATGTTTTTGTGTCCCTCAGTGTCTGTACTGGGATCTTGTGCAGCATGATCCCCTTCAGCTCTACCTAGTGAACAGTCAGTTTCGGTAGAAACCCTTGCAGCTTGGCTTGTGCCCTCTTCCGAGTTTACTCTCTCATCTGAATGTCTTTGGTCCAGAGGAGCTGTTTCTTGTGAGGGTGCTGGAACTCTGTGGGTGTGAGAGGCATGGATCAATTTGGTAAGCCTCCGCACTTCACAGCTGTGCTAGTAACCAAATCACTTGGTACGGACCTCACCACCATGCATCAAGGCAACTCTCCCTCATGTGCTTCGTGACCAAAACCCCGTCCACCTGGCTCAGGTCATGCAGGAGATCTTTCGAGGGGGGTGCAGTCACAGCCTCGACCTGGTGAGACACAGAATTAACCACAACAGCCAATCTCTTGCAATAATCAAGAACCAAATCATCAGTGATGTTTATCAATGCAGTCGCTGGCACTGCAGGCAAAAGCATCGCCCTCCCCATCAATATCTTGTGGGGGGGAAAGTCCTGTTCTCCTATCTGGAGTGCTACGCAAACTCATCAGCACCAAGGACAGCGCATCCGGCTACTTCAAAGACGTCGAGGAGCAAACCTTTGCCACTCTCATCTTGATAGTCCCATTTATCTGCTCCACGAGGCCAGGCGCCTCCGGCCTGTGGCTGCAATGCAGCCTCTGATCAACATGTAAGGCGGCACACAACAGATTCATGATCTCACTATGAAAGTGAGTTCCTCTGTCTGATTTCAATGAGGTCGGAAATCTGTACCGTGGTTTAAATCTCTCTAAGAAACAACTTTGCTACTATAAGACTGTCACACCACCTTCTCGGATACGTATCTACCATTCATGAAAAGACACACACCACCACCAAAACGTATTTCAATCCATTGCACCTGAGCATCTTGATGAAGTCCAAATGCATTGATTTAAAGGACCTTTTGACCTCCCAATATGACTCAAAGCAACCACAGTTTTCTTTCCTGCATTCATTAGCTGGCGCGGAACACACCTATAACACACTGCCTCAGCATACACGCAGAATCATGGATTGAACCATGTCTGTCGAAACACCCTCACCATCACATCTCTTCCAAGGTGAACTGCGGCATGAATATGTCTTGCCATAGGACTCAACAAACAGTTGGGTAACACTGTTCTTTCATCTGTTGACACCCAAATGCCATCCCCTCTTTTCTCACAACCTGCTCTAATCTATGCTGCTTCTTCCTCTTCAGGGACCTCTTCTTGGAGTCTCTTGACCTCATCCCAGGTATCAGCCACGGCCAACATCATGCTGAGCTCGGTCTATTCTGTGTTCTCTCCCACAAATTCTCCATTAAAAATACAAGCATGTATAGCACAAAAGTGAGCCACTTCATCAGCATTGTGTTTCCCTTGGTGACAAAGTCCTCCCCTTCCTGTGTGCCGCACATTTCACCACCGCTATTTATTTGGGTTTCTGCAACTCTTCTAACAGTTGTCACATATACTCCCCATTTCTGATAGGAGATCCTGATGATGTTAAGAACCCCCTGTGTGACCATAACTGCCTGAATTTGTGAACTACTCTGAACCTATAGAGACCATCTGTGAAGATAGTCACTCTGACTCAATCAGAAATTAGACATGCTCATATTAGGGCAATGATTTTGGCCACTTGTGCAGAGTATACTCCTTGTAAACAAGCAGCTTCCACAACTCCAGAGATAGTACAAAGAGCAAAAGCTGCTCTCAAACAACCCTAATTGTCTCTTAAGCATGAACCATCAACAAAGAGGACTAGATCATATTCAGGTAAAGGTTCATCAACAATATCGGGTCTGGGCTTGGTAGAGAGCTCAGTGACATCTAGGCAGTCATATTCCTCACAATCTTCTTGTTCAATGGGTGAATATGGCATCAGAGTATCAGGATTCAGATGCTAACATAACTCGCTAATACTTAGTGAGCCTATTGTTCGTCAAAGGCTATGTTTTGGTTCTCGTCATCAGGCATTCCACTGAGTGCGGGACACATACCGTAAGGGGATGACCCAGCACTACGCTTTCACATCTCTCAATGCTGACACCTGTTGCAGCAACAGATCTGAAATATACAGGCAATGCAGAAGCCACTGGATCTAAGGTGGCTGAAATGTAGGCCACTGGTCTATAGGCACCCCCATGTGTTTGAGTGAACAATGCCAATTCACACCCCTCTCTTTCATGATAGAAAATACAATCATTGTCTGGGTCTTGTGGATTTTAATATACACATGGACAAACTGGCTGACACAGAGTCCGTAAAGCTGTGAGAATTGCTTAGCATTTTCAATCTGACCCCCTATGTCCTGCTCCCTACTGATGACAAGGGCCATATTCTGGACCAGATTTTTTCAATGATCAGGATTGAATTAGACACACCCCTTCCCATTATCTGGTCTGACCATTTCCTGCTCACTTTTAGAGTATGCAAGGAACCAGGAAGGCTTCAATCTTACTGTAAGGTGCGAGCAAGCAGCTTCAGTCCTTTTGACCAAATAACGCGGGAAGCTTAGGCCATTATACTTACTTAGCATCCCATTCCCTTTAGTGGCATTTTAGAGAGCGATGTACGCTCACTTGAAGGCTGGCTCCAGGAGTGTTCCATGCAGCTAGCCCCGCCCAAAACTCGAGTAGCTAAATCCTGCTGAGCTTCAGCCCCATGGTTCACAGAGGTGCTAAAGAAAAGCAAAAGCATGTGTAAATTCCTGGAGAGACTATGGAGGAAGAAGTTTGACCCCGTGAATATAATTACCTATGTATCTGAAAGCCCACTACGCCAAAGTCTGTGAGGGAAAAAATCTTTTTGGGCTTCAAAAATTGAACAAGCTGGGAACAGCTGCAGGGAATTTTTCAAGATTGTAAAGGACTTTTCCTCCCCCAATGCAATCAATAGACCCTTCAACCCTACTTATTAATGGACGAACCATATTGCGCAATATTTTTATAATAAAATTAAAACCATCGAGGATTTGTTCGGGGTTTTGCCTCAAGCGAGCAATGGCAACACAGGTTTGCCCCCCCCCCCCCTGGCCTTTTCCAACTTCGAAGGGACCCTCCTGGAGTTCCTCCCTATTCCGTTGGCTACACCTCTTAAAATAATGAAAAGCATTGAAATCCGGCTCTCCCTCGGACCCTCGTCCTGCAAAAGTACTGGCATCTATCTCTGAGGTGCTCAATCCTGCTGTTAACCTGGATTTGAACCTTTTCTTGTCCGAGGGATTGATGCCTGATAGTTAGAAACATGGTAAGATTATCCCGCTCCTAAAAAAAACCTCAGGAGATCCTTCTACAGCCAGTAATTATAGGCCAATATCGTTGTTGCCTTTCTTCTCCAAGGCTTAAGAGAAGTATGTGAATGTTGTAGTTACTGATCTTGTAGAGCCAACCCATGTACTACATCCAAGCCAGTCAAGATATAGAGCCAACTTTAGTACGGAGACAACCTTATTGGAAGTCTCAGATACTATTAAATCTACTCTTGATAGAGGAGGAAAAGCAATATTGATACTACTGGACCTTTTGGCGGCTTTCCATACCATGCCCCATGATTTACGTCTGCCCAGACTCCAGGACTGTGCCATTGGTGGCACGGTCCTTAGGTGGTTCTCCTCCTTCTTGGAAAGATGCCAGCAAACAGTATGGTCCCCTCCTTTTTTGCCCTTATCCCCCAGATGAAAGTAAGAGTGCCACAGGGCTTGGTTTTGATCCCAACTTTGTTTAACATATATATGGCTCCCCTTGCTCTCCTGGCAGTGGAATACGGGGCAAAAGTAATATCCTACACTGATGACATGCAGCTGTTGTTCACTCGCGAGAAAGATGACAGGCGGAGAGGAAGTGAAATAAACACTTGCCTGGCAAAGGTGTTCACCAGGTTTATGCAAAATCAACTGCTATGTAACTCAGAAGAGTCTGAAATAATTTTGGGGGGACAAAGCCCAGGTGATGAATGGCACCAATGGTGGCCCCAGAATATGACCTCCCAGCAAGCCCAGTCACAACCGTAAAAAACCTTGGGGTGAAACTGGACTCTGAAATGTCCATGAAGTCACAGGTGCAAACGGTGCCCGGCACGTGCTTTGGGCTACTGAAAATGCTGAGGAACTTCCTCCCCGTACTCCCAGTTTCGCATAGGAAAATAGTGGTCCAAGCTTTGAGCTCGTCAAGTTTGGACTATGTCAACGTTCTTTACCTAGACCTCCCTTATTACTTACTAGACCACCTGCAGCTGGTACAGAACATGACGGCTAGGGCCGTACTCATGGTTGGCCCTAGGACACATATGATGCCTCATCTGAAGTCCCTGCACTGGCTCCAGGTGTGAAAAAGGGTACATTTCCCAAAGCCCTGGTGCTCGGCTTTAAGGTCTTCCACAACATAGGGGCTCCTTACATTAGGAATAGAATTCAGCCCTTTGTCCCATCCAGAACCTTGCTGTCTTCGACCCTGCTGTTGCCGATTGTGCCAAAGTTTGTGAGTTTGCGAATGGGGGGACGCTCCTTCCAGGTGGCAGCCCTTAAGCTATGGAAGAGCCTGCCACCCTCCCTGAGACAGGTGTGGGATCTCCTTAGTTTCAGGAGAAATGTAGAAACTTGGCTCTTCCAACATTAGATGAGGCAAATACCCAGTACCATAACATAACATAACAAAAGCAAAAATGCTTTGTTATAATCGGGCATTTCCAGAGCTGGAGCACGACATAGGCTCTCCCTTAGCTCCCGGGAGGCCCTCAAACAGATGTCATCCCATAGTACCGGATCATTTAAATCCTTGCTTGTTAATCTTAACAAAGGTTTTGCCTGTAGAAAAAAGGTTTTGATCCACTTTTGACAGTAGCCAACCATTCCCAAAAACATTTGGACTTCCTTTTGTGTCTTTGGAGTACCCATTTGCAAAATCGTCTCCATGCGATCTGGTGACAACTTTCTCTTTCCCTTTTCAATTCGATGCTCCAAGTACTGAACCTCAGGCAAACAGTACTGAAGCTTGCCTGGAGACACCTTGCGTCCGTTATCTGCCAGGTGTTTCCACAGAGCCACAGTATCTATCCTGCAAGCATTTTCCGTCTCTGAGGCGACCAGAAGATCATCTATATATTGGACAAGAACCAAATTCTGTAGCATTGTCAGACTCTCAAGGTTCTTTTTTCAAAATTTGATTAAAGATAGATGTACTTTCTGTATACACTTGTGGGATATGACACCGTGTTAACACACAGTTCTCCAGCTGGAAAGCATATCAAAATTGGCTCTCCTCATGGAGAGGTATCGAGAAAAATGTCTGGCATAGGTCAATGACCGCAAACGATTCAGTCTCACAAGGTATTTGAAACAAGATTACAGCTGGATTCAGTACCACAGGACAACATGGAATCACAATCTCATTAACTCTTCACAGGTCCTGCACTATTCTATACTTGCCACTAGTTTTCCGCAACCCCATTATAGGTGAATTACAGCGGCTTCCCCTAATCTCCTTCAAAATGCCTTGAGCAATCATAGATTCGATCACTGGTGTTATTCCCTCCACTGTCTCTGGTGTTAACTTATACTGTGGAGTTCTTGGGAATTCAGCATTCAGCTTGACCTGTATCTTAACTGATTTGACTCCTCAAATCAGACCTATCTCCTCTCCTGTAAAACCCCATACCACACGAGAGACAGAGTCCCTCAAATCCGTTGGTAGTTCGTTTGGTCAACACAGTGAACATTTCTGCACACAAATTCTGACTTGCCACCTTAAAGCAGCATCAGTATCAAAGGTTTGTAATTCCACCCCCCTCTGAGTGCAATAGATGGTATAATTTAGTTTATACAGAATATCTCATTCTAATAGACAAACCCGACTCGAACCACACACCACAAATTGGTGTAGATCCTGAAAGGTTCCTATTCTCACAGGCAACTATTTTGTTAGAGGATTGGTAATTTTCTGATTATTAACTCCCACCATTTGGATCGATTGTCCAGAAAGTGACAAGTTAGGAACCACTGCTGACCTCACAGTAGAACGGGCTGCACAGTGTCAATCAAAAACGTAAGGGGATGGCCGTGGACAAATGATCCACTCTGATCTACCTCTAAGGCTGCTCCAAGGGTGCAGTCATCTTCCCCCCTTTTATACTTTCTTTGCGCTGGGTTCAGATCAATTCAATGAAGGGCATCTGTTGATACACATACTTTCCTGCAGAGATCCTTGGGGGTTGAGGCACCTGCACTTGAGGTTTCAGAACTCCCCCACACATGGACTTAGGTCTAGTCACTGTATTCAAACCAACCAATACCCGCAGAGTTTCCTCATTTTGCATCTGATTAGCAGGATTTGAGCGACACTCGTGCTTCCAATGCCCTATTTTGTGACAATAATGAAAATCAGGGTTTCTCCTTGGGTTAACCCACTCAGTTCCTGTCCCTGTATCCATTCCTCGTCCTCCCCCCTGCCCTGGGTGGACTTTCATATTTTGTTCTACTCCTCGACCACTCTCTTGCGGTCGACTCATTGTTTCTCCATTCCCCTGCATTAGTTCTGGTCTTTCAGCAATCCTTAACTGCACCATCATTAACTTATCCTTCATTTTCCTGTGTGTAGACTTTGCTTGATCACTGCAGTACTTGGCATAATGGAGAATCTCGTCCACTGACTTGTTCTGCCAAATTATCAAATGTTGTTGAATCATCAAACTAATCTCAGCCCTAAAGCCTAACACAAATTTTGAGACAAACTGTCCATTATCTTTTTGCTCAAGGGCATCCAAGCCACTATGCTGTTTAAAGGCCAATAAGAGTCTCTCGTAATAATCATGCAGTAATTCCTTAGGCTCTTGGGTGGTGCGATCAATCTTGAGCCAATCAATAGTTTGGGGGGCTACTCTAGACGAGAGCCATGTAATTGCCTGTTCATATTTTTTTTATCACTTCCGCCGAAGGGCCATGTGTTACGGGATCCTTATCTGGTTCTGCAGTAGGCCACTCAACTTCAATTTTGCATGCTGCCCACAAATCACCTGTGACCACAATGTCAAATAAGGTATTCAAATCTATTCACAGTACTTTAGAAATCTTCACAAATCCATCAATTTGTTTGTACCATTCTGCAGGCTTTTCCCTCAATTGAGAAAAATCATTTGTAAAAGATGCCAAATCACCCCTGCTCCAGGGCACATGAACATATCCTCTATTCTGTACCTCCCACAACGGGAACTTTCCTACTTTTTCCGTCCCTCCTCTGGGAGGGAGGCGGAGTGTCTCCTATTCCCTTCTTGGTACCGTTTTTCTTGGACCACCTCCCTTCCAACCGGTCCAATTCTCTCCATGCGCTCATTCCTATGACCAGTTCTCGAATATGAGCTTTCAACCCTACTATTCTCTTCTCCTCCAATTCTTGATCAGTAAAATTTAACCTGTGATTTCCCTGCAACATTTTCGTTTTAGTCAAATCCACGTAGTACTTCCGCGCCAACTGAACCAATGCCTCATGAACTCATTTTGCCTTCCTAGTGACATCTTTGGCCCCAAATAGCAGATCACCTGGCTCATATAGCTCCACTCTTTCCAGCGGCAGGTTCCCACTGATCACCTCATCGACCTCTGATTTTAATTTTAGCACATCCAACAATTTTGCCTTCACTACAACCTCAATACTTCCTCGATTTGTCACTTTGCACGATCCCTCCCAATCACAACTTCGACTTCCCCAACCCTCCTACATCCCTTGAACTTGGACAATGGGCCGGCCTTCCCTCTCACAAATCTGAGTCCTCAATCGACTTTCCGATCCAACATTCAAGACACCAGGTTGTGTTCTAAATGTCTCTTGTCTATTTGGACTGAACTCCTTATAGTCTCCCTTACTGGTGGAACCCACATTCTTATTTCTGACCTAGAATTTGCCAGTGCTCCTGTTTACCTCACTTCTGATCCTCTACCCACCCTTGAAGGGTCTGCTCTTGCTGGCAATGGGATACTAGTTTCCACAAGCCAAAAGGGTGCACTTGTCCCCATGGTAGGGCTTCTTCCAGAGATAGTGTCTTTACCCATTCTTGTTTGCTGTTGTTGCTGTTGTACGAGGACTCTCTCTACTTGCAGATTAGCGGGACTAGTATGGGCAGTATTTTTGCCCCTAGTCTCGCTAATCTGTACGTACGTAGATTCGAACAAGATCACATCTTTGCAGATACCAATCCTTTCACAGGCAACCTGCGCCTGTGGAAGCGCTACATCGATGATGTTCTAGTAGTGTGGCGAGGCAATGAGGGTGAACTTCAAAACTTCCACGTTTGGCTGAACGAAAGGAACCGTTTCCTGAAATTCACGATGGAACTAAGCAGATCACAGTTGGCATTTCGTGACCTTTTAATAACATCTACCCCCACTGGCCTCGAATCAGAACTATTTCGTAAACCCATGGCGAAGAATTCCCTACTTAGTTACCACAGTTGCCATCCCAAGGCTCTGCGGGACAATTTGCCCTATGGGCAATTCCTACGAATTCAACGGAATTGCTCCACTAAACAAGCATTTGAGTATCATGCCAAAGGTCTAGAAACCGACCTATCACTGAAAAACTATCCTAAACGGCTGATTCGTAAATCCAAAAAAAGAGCGTCTAATAATAATAGGGAGAGTTTACTAGAAATCCTACCTCCGAAGGCAAAACAGGATCGAATCACCTGTGTGAATACATTCTGTACTCAGTCAAATCAAATTTGAAAATTAGTGAGGAAGCACTGGAGCATCTTAAACACAGGAACGGACTCCATACCTGCCCCATTATTTGCGTTCAAAAGAGGCCAGAATCTTAAGGCCAAATTGGACCATACACGACCGAAATGTGAGATACCTCGAGCAATAGGGACGTTGTGGGACATGCCAGCAGCAACAGGGCATCAAGCATGTGGAAATTGTGCGGCTTGTCCGCAGACTGCGAAATCATTGACAGTAGACATCGGTACGGACCGACCATGGGAACAACAGAGGTTCACAAATTGTAATAGTACCAATCTTGTGTATCTGATCACCTGTCCCTGCAATAAAAGATATGTGGGGATGACTACACGAAAATTCAAAATAAGGATTTCAGAGCATAAGAGTTCAATTAGATGCTCAAAACAGTCCACCAGAATGACAAACCATTTCATAGAAGCCAAACACACTCCCCCAGATCTACACTGGACGGTACTCGAACAGCCACTAATACCCACACATGTTACAGACGTTAGTGGCTTCCTGTTTAAACATGAACAAAAATGGGTATATAAGCTCCAGACAGATAAGCACGGACTGAACGAGGACATCCCTTTGATGTCATTATAACCAGGTCCTCTAACAATTACAATCAGAACCTTATGAACTACAGAATGTTCCTTGACAGTATAGAGTGGTTTTTTTTTGTTTTGTTTTGTTTTTATTTCAGAATATTTTATTGAAAATAAATTTTTCATATACAAAAACAAAACAGTTATCTTACTTTGGGCAGCTCTTACAATGTGTATTCTTTGCATAGTGGAGCCAGAGAGAGAGAAAAGAAGAGAGAAGAGAGGGAGGGGGGGTTACGGTTTACTGCCTCAGGTGGGCATCGAGGGCTTCCCACATGTCTTCTTTGGCTGTGTGGTTTGCCGCCTTGTGTTTGGCGGTAATGTTGTCTGCCCCCCGAAGGAATGTTATCCAGTTGAACCAGCGTTTGAAGGTGGCTTTGCTGGTGTTCTTCCAGTTCCCCAGGATGGTTTTCACCGCTGCCGTCAGCAGAACGTCGACTAGTTCACGTTCTTCTATGGACTGAAGCTGTGATGCTAGGAAGGCGATGGCAATACCTGCTAGGCCACGTTGTGTCTGGCATCCTGTGATTGAGTCTATGAGGTTGTATTCTTTGTTCCAGAATGTTTTAACTTTGGGACGTTCGTATATCATGTGGGCTAGGTCTCCTGTTGCTTTATGGCAGTTCCAGCAGGTGCCGCCACCGCCTGCCCCCACTGCCTCTAGTCTCGCTGGTGTCCAGTGTAGTCTGTGTAGTATCCAGTATTTTGTTTGCGCCAACTGCGGTGTTACTTTGTTTTTGGACGCCGATGTCCATACTCTAGCCCTCTCCTCTTTGTTTAGCGGTCTCTGTATGATCTCCTCCCAGAAGGCTATTGTTTTGCTGTTAAGAGCTGTGGTGCGTTGTGTGATTAATTTGTAGATCTGCGCTGTTTTTGGCCTGTCTTGTTCAGATTCCGTGCATACTGTATGATGGTGGGTTTGTGTTTGGAGAGGTTTGCCTTGGTGATGGCTGCTTTGACTATCCAGATATTGCCCAGCTCAGAAGTAGGATGAAACTAGAGAGAACACGAGAGTTTGCTCCTGGCCCCTGGATAATAGCGATCTTTGATCAGGAGAAGGATAATTTCTCAACCACCCCTAATAAACAGACTTGACGTTCATTAACACCAGTAGAACGACAATGTTCCTAATAGCCGTTCCCTACATTGAATAGTGTGTAAATGTACGTCTGGCGATCGTTGGTACGGTAAAAGTGAATGACCACTCTGATTTAAACTCAATCACTGATTGACACTATCTCACGATTACCCTTCACTAGTAAGAGTTCATAAAACTACCTCATTCATTATCAACCATAGAGGAACTACATTTTCCATCTTTCCCTTAAGCGCAGCGTTTTCACGCAAGGCGGACTGCGTTGCCTGACAAACAGTGGTTCACGCAACCTTCATGACTACATTTCCCTACATCCCCAGCGGAGCGTTGGTATGTTGTCATCCCATTCACGCCATAGCCAACTACACGAAATTTGTAAATAGACCTTTACCTGTCCACTCGGTACCTCCCACAGACAGCCCAGAAGGATGTCCGGAGTATCGACGGACAGGTAAGCACGATGTAGTGGGATGAGTGCGTGATATTAGTTGGCTACTTTGTCGACAATAAGATACGAAGAGTGCTTGAATCTAAGCGCAGCGTAATACCAGGGTCGTATCCCTTAACACACAGCCAAATTTTAATTGACACGCGTTGGCTTACAGCGCAATCAGAGTGAGACTCGTATGCACTACACCCCAGCGACATATCCAGCGATATGCATCCAGTCACAATGGTACTTGCCAAGTCCATGTGGCATGATAGACATTATAGATGCACCATAGGAAACTTTTCATCGGATTATGGGCAGATTGAATGGCGAAGAAGCTACAACACCCTGATTAACCCGCAAGAATCAAGTAATTTTTGTAAAATATCAGCCTAGCATAGGCAATTAGTGGTCTTAATCTCAGCCTCTAAGTGCTTCCTCTGACTTCTTTTCTTCTGTTTTGCCAGAATAGAGCGGTGCTCCGTTTTACCTGCGCTGTGGCCAGGTGAGGTGGGGCTACATTCTCCTACAAATTGGGTGAGTGAAAATTCCTATTTTCTTTATACCTTATAGATATCGCTCTCATGATATACCAATTATAGGTAACATGATACTTTGCAGTTTACATTCCTGACTTTTCAAACCAAACTAGCAGGTATATAATGATATAAAGATATCACTAATGATATGTACATATCTTTTCTCTCTTTCTATGTATGTGTGTGTCTGTCAACTTGTTACACTCCGGGATTTTGAAAACAGGAGAATTCCAGGTGACAATTACTATGTTACTTCACATTTATGTTTGTTCACAATACTTGACAGACAATAACCACAAAAATTTAGAAAAAGGGTCCAAGGGATATATAGTTTAGAGACCCACACCTGATTATATCGCCAGCTCCTACTTAGTGTATAAAACAAAAAACACAGGGGGTCTACCAGCTGAATATTAGAGCTGTACTGTCAAAACCGAGTCCACAAGATCTCAGAGTGTGTATATCACAAAGACAGTGTGTTTGAGAGAAAAGAAGGAAAAAAGGGTGAACTATACATGCATAGAAGAGACCAATACATCATAGGGTATTCATAAATGGCTAACCAGTCCAAAACAATTCAAATAGGGTTTCCATCAAACAGACTTAATGATCAGTCATATCATTTGGCCAAACCCTTGTTCATAAAAGGCTGATCCCTTGATCATAGGGACAAAACCTGCACCTTATCGCTGTTTTGGGATTTGGTCCACCAACATAAACAAAACGTCTATGATGACTGATATTTTGATGGTAGAATAGACAAGTGCAACAAAACAAATAGTGAAATTAAAATAGGATGGAATGCCCTCCTTCTGACAACTTTATCCCGAGGACAAGACACACCTCCTAATTAAAAACCAGAACAGTGCAAAAAGGACAGTAACAGATATCTGCCTATAGAAGGGCCAACATGTTTCTGCCTGACGGGTGTAAATCCCTTGGCATTCATCAGGGCCTCTGCTCTTATATTAGTTGCACTCCTAGTAGTGAAATGAAAGAATCACCACCATCACCAAAAAAATAAAGATAAACCTGGTTAGATACGGTTCAACCTGTAGTAACCATGGTCTTTCACCCTCCGACTCACTTTGGCTACAGTGAATTCTGCGAATGAAAGCATTACATTGTTAACATTATGTTAGATGTGTCAATCTCCTATGAAGCATGTGTCACCCAGATGCCATCAATATGTATAACAATTGAAAGTTCAATGCTCACCCTTAATGGTAGGGGAATGGACCTCACCTGGACTCTGCTCAAGTATAGGAGGCCCCGCACTACAAAGATAAAGGGAAGAAAAGAGGAATATAGTACAGTGGAGCTAAAGATTATAGACTGAGCACCATGCATACAACTCAATTCTATAGATAATACCCTATATCTGAATGCTAACATATAGAATAGGTCAATCCACAAACTTAGTTGCACCAAGCCCTCAGGCAACCCAAACACTGGACTCTAACACCAGGCTGTTTAGCACAACAACTTTGCTCTTATAAAAACAATTATTTACAACCACTCTCTCCTTCATCAATGGCATTAAGTAATCTCATGTGCTCTTACCTATCCGTCGGTGCCACAAGCTTGCATCTGAGGCTTGGGGGGGGGCACCGACATGTGTGTGATCTCAGTTTAAGTAGGCTGAGGAGGGTGATGTTAGTATGGTAACCCTCCGCCTGCATGATCTCTGCTGACTAACAGGAACTATATTGTACAGTGTCCCAGACCTGCCTTATCGTTTATTATGTATGCAGGATAATGGATTTCCCCACAATGAATTGTTAGAAGGGCTGCTTCGCGTGTAACAGCTCAAAGTGTTCAGCGCACTACTTTGTGATCGAAATAACGCGAGAACACGCATCCACAACTACAGGATGGTGTCATCGCGGCCATGTTTGTAGTTCAAACCCTCGGCGCCGACAAAACAATACCGGGATCTCCTTGGTTGTATCCCAAACTCTTAAACACTCGCTGACCAGACTACACAGATCAGTCATGCCCTAGACAGCAAGGGCTATGGATAATAAACACTCGACTCGGTGCTTGATGCAATGTTTTACTTCGTTTTATATTTTGCTTCCAAAATAGCACGAGACCAAGCGCTCGAAAACTACAAATAGAGAATGTTGCGGCCATGTTTGTAGTTTTCGTTGTCAGGGGCTTAGAACATAACCCTTGACTCAGTGCTTTACTTACGAGATAGCGCGAGATCACGCCGAAAACTACAGATCGGGACTATTGCGGTCATGTTAGTATTTCTCATTTTGGCAAACTGATCGAGTATTTCAAAGAGCTTGTAGCTGATATCGCAATTGAAAGTGTAAAAATAGCAGACTATCTTCAGAATGTTTGTTGACTCTATCTACTGATGGAAACCTAACAGGCTCCCTAAGTAGTATAATCAACATTAGTTGTATGGTAGTATAGGTCATGTACATTGCAAAAATTGAATACACAATTTGTGATGTGAATAGCAACACCTACGATAGGTTTTATAAATAGTATAGGTATTATAGTACTTATTGCTGCTATACATTGCATGACAGTATTAGATCAACAACTAAAAGACCGGGTAATTCAGTGTCTGTTAACTTGTTTAAGCCTTATAGAATAGGGCTAGATGGTAATAACCACTACTGTACAAAAATGGATCATTATAATAAGGTCCAGGGAATATCATCATTTAATCCCCCTTTGTCAGATGGAAGCCTATAGATCCATTTTTGTTCCTTCCTGAAGAGATATCCAGACACATCACTTATATAACTGGGCATATGCGGCTTTTCCAAAACAGTCCATTGGAAATCCGTCTCAAGGTGTGCCTGGTCAAAGAAATGTCTAGTAAGTTTAGTATGGCTTTTCTTGCATCGGAAAGAGCTCTTATGTTCCAGCATTCTAGTGCGAACTTTCCGAGTAGTCATTCCTACATATCGTATGGAACAAGGGCATGTCAGCATGTAGATCAAGTTGGTACTATTACAATTGCTGAAATTGTTCTGCAACCAAGGTCTATTAGTGCCTATATCTATCTCCCTTGTATGTTTGGTCTGTGGACAAACTGAGCAAGTGCCGCACGGATGATGCCCAACTACTGGATGGAGATCCCATAGCGTTTCACCCAGTTTTTTAGAAGTCTCTCTTGGGCGTGTATGGACCAGTCGATCTCGGATACCATTCCCCTACCATTAAGGGTGAGCATTGAACTTTCAATTGTTATACATATCGATGGCATCTGGGTGACACATGCTTCATAGGAGATTGACACATCTAACATAATGTTAACAATGTAATGCTTTCATTCGCAGAATTCACTGTAGCCAAAGTGAGTCGGAGGGTGAAAGTCCATGGTTACTACAGGTTGTACCGTATCTAACCAGGTTTATCTTTATTTTTTTGGTGATGGTGGTGATTCTTTCATTTCACTACTAGGAGTGCAACTATTATAAGAGCAGAGGCCCTGATGAATGCCAAGGGATTTACACCCGTCAGGCAGAAACATGTTGGCCCTTCTATAGGCAGATATCTGCTACTGTCCTTTTTGCACTGTTCTGGTTTTTAATTAGGAGGTGTGTCTTGTCCGCAGAATAAAGTTGTCAGAAGGAGGGCATTCCATCCTATTTTAATTTCACTATTTGTTTTGTTGCACTTGTCTATTCTACCATCAAAAGATCAGTCATCGTGGACGTTTTGTTTATGTTGGTGGACCAAATCCCAAAACAGCGATAAGGTGCGGGTTTTGTCCCTATGATCAAGGGATCAGCCTTTTATGCACAAGGGTTTGGCCAAATGATATGACTGATCATTAAGTCTGTTTGATGGAAACCCTATTTGAATTGTTTTGGACTGGTTAGCCATTTATGAATACCCTATGATGTATTGTTCACAACACTTAGCAGTAGCATACTAGGTCCTGATGAAGCAGTAGGTGACCTATGGGCCCAAGGTAAACTACAGAAACATGTCGACCATTACTTACATCTGGGTAGTTCTTTTTTAATACTACCTCTTGCACTGTTTTTTATCGTTGGGAAACGGGAGGTGCCTATTAAAATATTTTGCCTCCTTCTTACCCAATTTTATACCTTTTCACTTTCAACACTTTTTGATTTTCACTATTTAGCACTGCTATTCAGTTACCACCTGATACCGATTTAATATCATACATACATTGGGACTTAGATGGTAGATTCGGCTAAATCTGGCCAAATCTTCCATTGGGTACGTTTTCCCATTAGCTATGTGAATGGTTCCCAAATGATATAGGGCGGTACAGGTCGGGATTCTGATGGGGATATCTCTATGCACCAAGATAGTACCCAGTGATTGATTTCGCTATCTAAACTGTCACAGTTAAATTCATTGCCCACAGACACACATCATTTTTCCGTTCCGACCCCCTGCTACTAGTTAGTTGGTAGTATCACACCTTCTCCCATTCTCAGATTGTTTATCAAAACTACAGGTCCAATGGTAACCGGCACCGTAAGGGCTTCTGGTAACCGTATGTCACAGTTTAGTCCTTTCATCTCAGTATTTCCAATTTCTGACCTTCCTGCCCCTTCTGATCCGAGCGAAATCCTTCCCTCGACTCTTGCACTCACACCTACTGGAGCCAATCCCACTCCTTCTGGGCTTCCTTCTACCAGTTTTCGCTTTCCCTCCTCAAACTGAGGGTTGTAAGGTGGGTGACCCTCTGCCAACAATCTGCCTAACAAGCTATCATCTGTGTCACTATCATCTTCTGTATTTCCTGTGTGTGCACTCGCTCCATGAACCAACAATGAACACAATCTCTCTTCCTCTATGTATTTGTATGTATGTAATGTATTTGAGCTTATATAGCGCACAGCTACCCACAAAGGGTTTCCCGGCGCTTGCTTAGGGAACCCGTCCTGGTATTCCCCTGTGAGATAACCCCGGCAGGGTATCCACAAGGTGAAAGCCAGGCATCCCGCCGCGAGGGGCCGTTGTGGAGATTAAGCAAGCTATTGTCCAGAGTCGCAGAGTGTGAACACGTGAGTTGAGAAGGCACCGGAGCGAGAATTATCGAGTCCGTGGAATTTTGAGCCCAAGACCCGCCGAGGCGGGGAATTGAACCCTGGTCCAGGGCCGATCTCAGCTTCCGGGTCTGCCGCCTCTAACCCCTGAGCCACACTTCTCCACATGGTATGAACCCTCCATTTCTTCAACTGAGCATCCGACCTGGCATCCTGATATGACCTAATTGATTTTCTCATCCTTCCCTCAGAGTTTGCTCTTTGCCTTGCTTGTGCTGCCCACATCCATGCTTCTAATGCCTCAAATTGTGTAGGTCTAGGTGGAGGTTTTAATGAAGACATCACCCCCCTTAATTGATCCAACACAGCCAACCAAAATGACACATAGCAGAGGAAAGCCAATTCTCCTTCTTTTTCTGTAATCTTATGCCAATTAAGGAGCCACACTTTTGTATGCAATCTTATGTTTGTTGCCATATAATGTCCCGGGATATCCTCTAGCGGGGCTTCTTCCCTACCTGAGTCACTACACCTGAATCTCCTCTACATAAGTCTTACAATACCTTAAAACATCTCATACTGAATTCAATTGTTACAAAAAACACAAAATTTCTTTCCAAATTTCACCAAGAACCCTTCAATCTCAGGGTGGCATTACACCAACTGGCCTATCACAGCGCTGCGCACTCAGACGTCACCGTTCCCTCTCTGCAGCGGTTCACCCTCCTTCACAATCTCACCTTGTACATTCGCTCTCACATTCACAGAACCATTTAACTGATTTCCCAAAAGCTACTAAACCAAGTAACTACCTATCAGACAAACACAGCAACTTACAGTTACATAAAACCAGGTAATTTTCTGCCATCTACAAGATCGATAGTATTCACCCACTAAGAACATTCACACAACGTGACTCATGACCTGCATCAGTCATTCAAATCACTGTAGTCTGCCCCTGGCATGAGGTTTTCCACACGAGACTCTAATAAATCCACTCACACAAAGTTTCCTACCCCAAGGGAGCCCTCAATAGCAATCCAGAACACCCTCATCAATGATCAGACAATTACAGTACAAAGCTATCCCGGGATCCGTGTCTTCTCTTGAGCACGTTTTCCAAAAACCTCATGATCGGCATGTGTTCAGACCGGTAAACCAATGAACTCACGTTCACTTGACTATCATTCCAACTCCGCAAGACATCACACAATCAATTCACCGCAATCTAACACACACAACACTTGTTCATACTACCGCTGTCTCCGCCACTCCATTAATTTCTGCCGACCTCCTTCAACGCCCACCGTCCTCTGCTCTCAGTCATGGGCTCTCTTTTGGGGCTCTGTAGGTCTAATTCTGCTCTAGAGTTTCTAAAATCTCCCCTCACTTGTAGAGGCAGCCATCCGTTTCTGCTACCAATTGATGAGGCCAAATTCCATATCCTACATTTTCTCAGGAATATCTGGCCAATGGTCTTTATTGCCTGCTAAGAAGTGTGGAGGGAAGAAAACAATTTACCAATTATTTATTTCCCTTCCCGTCCAACTAAATAACTACGGACTACAAATTCAACTTTTACTGATTTATTACAAACCCAGAAACAACAGAATATAGACACACTCCAAAATCAAGGCGTAGAGATATAGGAAAACTAATACAGAGCTCAATCTACAAATATAGTTCATACGGCACAATAGGCACAGGACAATTACTATAGACACTGCGTCCAGCTCCTTTTTCATTTGTATTTCCGAAGTAAAGAATAATCTGTCACTACTCTACTTCTAAAGTGGCATCCCTTCCTAGTTTCCCAGAAGAATTTCACCCAAAAGGTGTCAGCACCTGTTGACTTCCTAAGACCTGCACTCACCTCAAATGGGTCAAGTAGCATAAAGATACAGAGCTCGTTCTAAGATGCTCTCCTTCCTCAGTCACAAGCAGAAGTCCTACAAATATGTCCCTGCGCCTAATACAAAAAGACAAAGTTACACCCCTTACTGGTTACATGGTACTTTATTATGTGAACACTAAGCATGGGCGAATTTTGCGAATTCGCGATCCGCGAATTTGCGGATTTGCAAATTTGCAATCTGCAAAATTCACGAATTCGCGGATTTTTTATTTTTGCGTGTTCGCGGGGAACTTTGCGTATTTGCGGGGCGCTTTGCGTGTTAGCGGGTTCTTTTTTGCCTGGTTCATCGCTGCCACCCTCTCGTTTTTTATGCCCTTCTGCCCTCTGTAACACTTGTTTTTGTGCCTTTCTGCCCTCTGCCCCACTCTTGTTTGTGCCCTTTTGCACTCTGCCCCACTGGTTTCTGTGCCCTTCTGCCCTCTGCCTAACTTATGCCCTCTGTCCCACATTGTGCCCTTCTGCCCTCAGCCATAAGTCAGCTTCAACAGGAAGCACTAATAGATAAAGTATAGCAGGTGCTTGAGTTGAAGGTCAAATTAAGTTACACAGTCATTAATCACCCCAATGATTGTGTAACTGAATTTGAGACTCAACTCTAGCACCTGCTTTACTTTATCTATTAGTGCTTCCTGTTGAAGCTGACTTTTGTAACTATTTTAGAGGCTCTGGCAGCTTGCCGGCGCCATTCTAAAATAGTTACAAAAAGTCAGCTTGAACTTTTGACCCAATCCGTTCTGCTCGCGGATTTTGCGGGAAATTGGCGAATCTCGCGGATTGCGAATTTACCAAAAATCCACAAAATCCGCGAGCGGAACGGATTTTCCGCCCATGCTTAATGAACACCTTCTTTGAGTAGCTTTCCACAAACTCCAATTAATTTTATAGCTCTGTTCGCCGACCTTGGTTCCCAGGTTTCACCAGGCATGGAAGGTGTCTTCCCTTCTCTCTGTCTGAACTCTTCAAAGGCATTCCTCTTCTCCCAGGTGTCTTTTAAAATCTAAAATAACGATGTCAAATTCCTGCACCTTGGGTCAGGAGCTAATTTTAATTAGCTCCTGACCCAAGAGCAAATGAGGAGAGATGAAATTTAAGAAAACAAAAGTTAGGCCTACAATTCTGGCTAACCTAAGAATGTTCTTTAATGTGCACTTGTTACACAGACCTCTATATGAATCTTATGACAGTGAATACATTTGTTTTTACCCACTATTCATTATACTCATACCTAATTGCATGATTTCTCTAAATACGTGTGAAATGCTAATCAATCCTGGCAATAGCGTCACAAATTCTTCTTACAGATTTTGATATGATGATATATAAACTTTGTTCTAATATACACAAAGTTCAACCAAACATTTGAACACATGCGAGTGCAGTTCGTACATGAATATAATGCACGCCTACAATTTTAAGAGCGTTGAGCGCTCTTTCAGTGGGCAATGGAACACCTTCATTACTACAGCCTCTGATTCACACACATGCCAGCACAGGGAGAGGAGCACACTTTGGAATGCAGACTTTCTCAGATAATAGAAGTGTATTACTAGCATTCGAACGGCTTTAGGACAGAGAACACGCACATAAGTGAGAAAGAATAGAGTCGGGGTTTCTCTTATCAATTCAATTATGGCCTTGTTATGAAGTAGCTGCTGATTACTTGATTTCCTGAGCACTGTAGGTTTGGTAGATGGTTAAGTTCAAGAGAAGGGAAAGCAGTTTCTATTATTCAGGTCTTTCCTTTTGCATATCTGATTAGTGCTACAGGAAGGCTAAATGACGGCCAGATGCACTTGATTATGCCTATGTTGTGTTTGCTTCAGATTGGAGACGGCTCTATTGCTACCTGCCCTGAGAAGCATTACTCACACAAATACTAAAATAAATGGTTCTCCTTCATCCTGCCCTGATCATCAAGCCGAAAGAAGAGGAGCATCTCTAGCAGAAACATAAAAAACACATTCCTGTTTCTTAGTGTCCTTTGCATTGAATTTTATTGGAAAATGAAAGCGTTTTATTTCAGTTGTATTTACTCTGTAGGTGATGATAAAGTGTGCGCAAGCTTGTGTTGCAAATAATGTTTTTTTACCTCCGGTTTTGCCTTCAATCTCAAAAAGCATCCACAATAATCCTGCATAAGAACTGACTTTGACTTACAACCTCCGACATTCTCCTTTTCCTTTCATTTTTTTTTATTCAATACCAACAAATTAAACATACACAGATTACATGAGAAATGAGAAACAGACAAATTACAATTTATGGGTTCACCATATGCAAAATAAAGCTGCAAAAAGCTGCAACTAGGAAGGTAAAAAAAGAAACAACAAAAACAAAAGAAAGCCAGAGAAAGACATTATAACACATTAGGCAGAATACAGGATGAGTATTTCGATTATAGGATGCACTTATGGGTGGTTTCATTTGTTGAGCATCTGTCTTCTGTGGAAGTGTCAATGAAATACTATATACAATTAATTTCCTTCTTTCCATCTTATAATTGGTGCCCAGAAGTTTTGCCCCAACCTCCTTGCTCTCCTTGCTTTTTTTCCAAAAACTCCCTTTTCCAGATTATAGGTGGCTAGTAATCTCCCAAACAACTGCTGAAACCCAGGTGCCAGGGAATCCAGCCAGGCTGCAGCGATGCTTATTCTAACCAGTGCCATGGCAATAAGAAGGAAATTGTGATTGTCTTCAGAAGCCTCCTCATTAGTAACTCCCATCATTATAAGCTGTGCGGAAAGGTTTGTTTGTATATTAAGGGAATCCCTTAGAAATTTTTCAATTTCACCTAGCCAACCTAGCAGCAGGGGGCAAGTCGCAAACATATGCACTATATTGGCATCGGTGCTATTGCTGCCCACCCCATTGCGGAATTCTAGCCGGGGTATAGTATAGAAAAAATAAAGTTTTATAGTGTTGGGCCTGAAGGGCTGCAGAGAGGAGCACAGTCCTGCTGAGCTCCAATGCGTCTAAAAATACATAATGTGATATGCCTAACTTCTGCTCCCATTTAGACCCATACCTCTCAAGATCATCTTGGGTAAACAAAATCAGTTTCAAATAAATTTGACTAATAGTGTACCCCTCTACACATTGAACCGTATCCACAACACTATTATTAGTAAAACCTCTTGTACCTCCCTTTTTCTGCCTTAAGTAGCTTCGGATTTGTAAATATTTGAAAAAGTCCCTTGCGGGTATCCCATATTAACCTGGATTTCACTAAATGAGCATATTTCCGTACCATCTAACAGATCTCCTATCATGCAAATGCCTGCACCCTCCCATCTCGACATACCAGTGTCCCTAAAAATCTCTCGCATTGTTGGATTTTTAAAGAGCTGTGTATAGTAGTTAAGCCTGCCAAGCCCAGTTTTTCTTTTAATGCATGCAATCTCAAAAAGCATCCACAATAATCGCGTATGAGAAGTGACTTTGACTTACAGCCTCCGACTGTTGACTCTCCTTTTCTTTTCGAACGACTCTCTCCTTCCTTTCGATTCGTTGAATGCCACCTCGCGTTGGGCATGACTACTGCAAGTCACATGTATGCTTAGGTAGAGGTGCATTATATGCCCATGTAAAATACTATCTCGAAAACAGCTGCAACAAAACATGCTGTGTTTGGTATCTAATATCTTGGAATCTTACCTCCACACTGGTAACTGGTGTGGGAGGTATGATTCCACCCTTCTGAAGTGAGCTTCGTGGGGTCCCTGGTCTTCCTGGTACCAGCCTTCTCGGCCCGGGCAGCACAAAATGGTTGCTGCTGACCAGAGACACATTTCTGCCATCCTGCTGCTGAGCCAAGCTTGAGCAGGGGAAGGCAGCACAATAGGCATCCGGTCACAGGGAGGTGTGACCACCTCCCAGACAGGATTTACTGTATTGGGGCTGGGTGGGTGCACTTCCAAATTGCCTGAAAGTCTGCACGAGGGACACATTTGGTCCTGGGAGCCGTTGGTTCCTGCTCTGGTGCAACACTGGACAAAGGACATGGGAGTAACCACCCCACTGTCCTGACTATCCCCTGGGAGATCCCCTAAATCTGTCCAACCCTTTCCCATGGGTACAAAAGGGCTTACCAGGCTGTAGGACTCTAGATTTCATGTGGACAAGATTCTGATCAAGAAACCACCGACCCTCGACTGTCTGGACACTCTGGGGATGACTTTGTCTCCCTCTCTGTCCAAAGCATTGTCTGTGCACTTGCATCATACAGGATCCATGCAGGACCTGTGGAGCATCAAGAACAACTGAAGATATCTCTCTTGGGGTGAAGGAGTCACTCCCCTGCATTCACAGGCACTGAAATGCAAGTGACTGGTTTGCTGATCCTGATTTCCGGCCAAGTCTGAAAGGCTCCAGCAACACAGGAGGTGGGTTCTATTGCTCCATGAGGGTGAGCTGCCCTCTCACTAAGTCTGAGGCCAGTATCACTTCTGGGGGCTGCATAATGTGAACCCCTGTGCCATGCGTACTTTTGCATATGCTTGTTGGTGTTTCCCAACTAAGTGCAGTGGGCTATTGATAGCCCAAATCTCTGCGCATATTTCATACAAAGGACTTTGGCCTCCTTGTACTCGGTGCCCTGCAAGCTGTTACTTTATGAAACTGCTAGAGGTCCCCTTGCGACTCCTGTGCTTTCAGCCTGTGGGTCCATTTGAGCGACAACACTGATTTTATTGAGCTCCTCTGGTTGCTCCAGGCCTGCCCTGACTCCTCTTACTGTAGTGAGTCCCCTGATCCTTTTTGGGCCAGACTGTACGTTTCCTTGACCTTCTTTGTGGGTTGCCACTGCCAAGGCTTGTTGGTGCTCCAGCCTTACACCGACCCCTCAGCACTCAACATTCTTTGTGGAACCGCTCATATCTGCCTCCTGGTCTTCCTTGATGTCTCCTGGTTCCTGCAGCTGTAGAGTCAAGGTATCCATCATGACACCTGAAGCACCCGACATCGGTGGGCATTCGTCAACCAAGCCCCTGGTCACTCCTGAGTAACCCATACTCTGCTTTCAGGTTCCTTCCATCAAGAATCCACCTGTGGGTTCCACCGGACACTTTTCTTCTTTCAAGCAGTGGCATTTCTTTGAAGACTCCCATTGAGATCGACAACTGTTTCTGACACCACTTCAACCCTATGGACCCTGCTTTCCTGGGATATTGTAGTATACTGACATTTAAGGGTCGATTCCGATTCGGGGAAAAACCACTCCGAATAGCCGTTCGGAGCGTTTTTCCCGTATGAATCGTACTCTGCAACGTCCCCCGTACGTACGACAAAGTACAATTCGTACAGAGACCGTACAACTCAAATCCCCGTATGAATCTCCCTCCGAACCCGCTGTATGCGACATCTGTACGGTTCGCGGCTGCTTTTTCCAATCCGGCAAGTATGATTTGTGTTGGGTATGCACCGTACGACCCTTTTTCTACGGGAGCTGAAAACAGCCGTAAAAGCAGAGTTCACCTCGAAACAGGTACGGAACGGCCCCCCGGGTACGGTGCGTACACCCCTTGATCGCTGGGGTATGGTGTGTACCCCTGCGATCACGGGGTGTACACACTTTACCCCGCGATCTTGGGGTGTACACACCATACCCCATGTTCGCTGGGTGTACGGTGCGTACACCCTACAATCGTGGGGTACGGTGTGTACACCCCAAGATCGCAGGGGTACGCACCGTACCCCTGCTATCATGGGGTGTACGCACCGTACGGTGTGTAAGTGATTGTGTGCTTTTCCGTACGAATTGCCCTTACCTGACGTGGACCGTACGAATCGTGTCCCCATACCCCGGTCCAGATCGTACTCGCCGGGTCGTACGGCATGTGTGTACGAGTCGTACGGTTAACTGTTTCAGCCTTGCAATACGTACGGATCGCAACGATTCAGACGGATTGACAGAATACGGATCGTACTACGCGACTCGGACGGACGGGTACGAATCGTACGGCGATGGCTCCAGATAAAAATCGTACGGATGTTATTTTTTCCAGGATCGGAATCGGATCCTTAGTGTATCAGGCCTTTCATGCCTCTCTACCTTGCTGCTCAGCCAGTGTAGGTGTTCTGTGGAATGTTGGATGTGTGGTGGGGTATTGGAATGCTAGAATGTCTGTGAGTGGTGAGTGTCAGTTGTGAGGATGGGCTGAGCAGCAAGGGAGCTGCTCCTGGTGGGGCTCTGAAGAGAAGATCTAATCTACATCTTATTTCAGTACTACTCCATGTTCTGATTCCTGATCTTCATAACCTACAATAAAACTACATGGAAATTCAACTGGCCTTTCTGTTACATCCATTATTACAGACAGGTAACTCTGGCACTTCCGTATCCACGGGTGGGGTGGCTCTCCAACTTTCTAGGTTCCAAAGGATTTCTTCGTAATCCACCGGGAAGGGTTCTTAAACTGTAAAACTGCAACCGTGACTCTCCCTGTGAATTGTACGTAGCACGCAATTGTGTTCTCACACTGCACCTGTCCTCCATGGGGTCTCTACTTACTCGCCTTGGGTGGTTCCTTGGGGTCCCAGCGATTCTACATCCCCTAGACACTGTCTTGACTCGAGTTGTGGTTCTTATACCACTATTTTACTATATGGTTAAAAGCCATAAACCTGCATCCTACCAATACATAATCTCCAGAAGCCTATCTTTTAAAACTGCCAATCAGTGAATGAATTCACATATCCCGTCCCTCCACTAAAGATCACAGCTAACTACTATTAATTTAATCTACGTCGTAAAAACTGGAATACATTTATGGCATGGTTTCCTTATAAGAACAAGACTAATCCTGATAAACAACAATAACCAACCCTGTGCAGTAACCAGCTAAATAGATTATGAACATTAGAAATACCATAAAAGGCCCTGCAGAGCTGCTTATAGCTGCCAGCTTACTGAAAACCTTAAAATTAGTGCTTGTCTATAACACTTTTTCATCCATCACATTGCTAAGCGATGCGTCTCATAATACAATAACTGCACCTCTGTGGTCCTCACGCACGACATGGAAACACTTTCTGAAAAGGATCAAAGCAAATACAACTCATTTCCACCCACCTACCTCACAAGCTATAGCATGTTCCCATATAGGCACAAACTTTAGTGCCCCACATAGAGGTAGTAAGCGCTATAAAAATTGCGAAAATAATACAAAGGTAAACCTGTGAACTCCAATTCATGCATTTATGAGCCATACCTGGATGTCCCATGCGGAGAGAATAGTTTACTCCTATAACAACTGCTGGACCTAGCTGCGCTAGAGACTACTGCATCAGTGTTCTGTCTCACCAAACAATCTCCTCACTTAGGCCCCCATTAGGATGGCAGGCGGACTTTGCCCGGTACAGGGGACCGCCCACCATAAGGGCGGGGTTCCCGTGGGTGGAATTAGGATGCCCCCGCCACAGTGGCGGGCGCATCCTGTATTTTTGCCATTGCGGCAGCGGGGCTGAAAGCACTGCCCGCCGCAACGGTAAAAATACACTTTGTGCATCTCAAAGCACAACGTGACAGGCAACGCGTGGTGCCTGCCACGTTGTTCTTTGAAATGCTGGGGGGTACCATAGGTACCCCCCATGTGCAACCCCCACCTCCCGGAGTCCTTGGGGGACCGCAACGGGCCCCCAAGCAGACTCAGCATTCCTTTCTGTGGGGGCATTGCTGCCACAGAAAGGCATTACAAAATGACCACTGTAATATGGCTGGCGATGTCTGATAGACACCGCCACCATATAAACCCTTTTCCGACCTGGTCGCAAGGCGACCGGGGCAGAAACGCGGCGGACGGTCTTTCCGTCCGCTGCGGACCCCCCAGCCATGTTAATATGGTGGGGGTCATTTGTGCACGGATGGCCGGGGCGATCCGCCCGCCATCCTAATGGGCCCCTTAATATTGGACCAAAGTGGCAACACATTCCCCTGTGCTTTGCGGAGAGGCAACTTTTGGAAGGAGTGGAACATTTTTAAGGGAGGGTTGATTAGTGAACAATTCCTTCCCGAACCCCGTTAGAATCTTTTTTACCTTTTTAGATTGTTCATCGAAACATGGTCATCGGAAATGTCCAATCTTGTCCGCCACATCAGTGTCCTGGCTCGTTTCGCCATTGTGTGGGAGGACAGGGCTGGTAAGCAAAGAATGAGTTGATTATGTTTAGGTCTGAACTCATTCTCTTCACTCTACAAATTCTAGTTTACTCCCTGAAAGCAGTCTATGTAACATTTCTTTCATTCCAACATAAACCTGGCCTTTATTCTTTCAAAGAGGCCTCCAGAAATTCAAGCAGCTTCATTTGACACTATTGTGCCTTTGATGAGAGAACTTTCTCAATTATTAAGGAGGGATACACTGTCTCAGTAGGGCAGATCTTAAACTCTGCTTCGTTGATCAGTGCAGTCAAGTTGACATGGGGGGTCGAGACTACTGAACCAGAGACTAATGAGATATTACATGCATTGTTGATCTTGGCTTCTTCTGGAAGGATGGGTGATTTCCTTCTGACGATCCCTTATAGGCACCATTAAATATGACTTCAAAGAGCTTGAAAAGGAATGGGGCAGCCATCTGGGGTAGAACTCCCGGAAAAGGAATGGGTTGGTAGCCTTGTGCGACACTGCTAAAGTGTCTACCAGTGCAATATTCAAGCTTATTCGGTGTAATAATGGGCGCCTCATTCACTTAACAACTAAACAGTTGCACACTGTGTAGCAGAGGTCCTTCACAATTGCCCTAGATGTGTCTGACAAAATAACCAGTATACGTAATCAGGGGGACACAGGCTTTTTGGTCTAGGTCCAGCATACATGCCCTGCAACCGTCAAACAAAAGGTTCCTAAGGAAGGGGAAAAATGGGTCGCGTGGAGGCGGGAGACCAGGTGAGAGAAGGGACAGGAAAGTGGGAAAGTCTATGCCACCACCCCATCACATAGGGCCTCTGGTTTACAATGTAGAAGACCTCCGGCAAAGAACCCCCTGTGGCGCTCGATGAGCATTGCAGCGCCAGCCCAATGAGGAGCTGCCCAATGAAGAAGCATGACACCTCTCGGGGTGTGTGAGGGCCATTGCTCCTTATTGGAGCACTTGCCCTTTCCTGTACCTTCTCTTACCTGGCCTCCCGCCTCCCCTCGACCCGCCTTTCCTCTTCCTTATAAACTGCATCCCTTTTTGTTTGACAAAATAACCACACTGTCGGTATGTGCAGTATGTGCAGATCTAAAATATGTATGTTGGGATTGGTGCCTTGTCCACTGCTGAGATATCTAACAGTATTTTTTCGACTTGGCCTTGTTGTTTGCTAAAAGATCAACTGTGATGAATTGGTGCTGCCCACAAATACCCAATGTAGCATACAGAAGTCTGACCTTTAAGTGGGCATTCGTGGAAAATAATGCATGTAGATTGCAATGCCAGAGGGCAAGCAGCGAAAGGACATGCAGAAACTGGGCCACCATGCTGATTGAATTTGCTTATAAATCAGACCACTAACCACTATGAACGTATTGATGCGATGTTTCAATTTTGGTTATTGCAGAATGAAGGGGGCCCACCCGCTTCTCTCCTGCTCTGGGAACCTGGCAACTGCATTCCAATACGGTGCTGTACTACTATGCAAGTGGAAAAACAAAAAGACTTTCTATACTGCCTGAACTAAAATTATTTCTCAATTAGTGTGCCTAAATAAAGTTTAAGATAATTTTATATTGAATTTTCTTTCTTTTCTGTTTGTATCCAAGTAATGTCCTCTCGGGTTTTAAATGTTCTTTGTTATCTTATAAGAAAAATCTGTAAAAGTGTGATTGAGCTTCTTTAGGAGAGCTGTAGAGATGACTTTGCAGTTGTCCCGCTGTGCAAAAACCACAGTTGATGGACAGAATGCAGAACAATGTCATATATTCACCCCAGTACAGAGATCTGGGCCCAAATCCATCGTTTTTTTGCACTCCACACCACCCCAGTTCAGACATGGCCATATGCAAATCAGTCTGACCCTGTGCCTCATGGGAACAGTCCAGCCCGAACTGCCAAGCCATGCCTTCCCTGGACCGGAAACAAGCTTCCGAGGACCGGTTTCTGGCATTCCAGCCGTCTTCAGCTCGGCTTGCTTGAATCCAGTGGTGTGGAGAGCATGGGACTCACGTCTGAGCATACCCATCCCACTCCGGGTGACAAATGCAAAAACCACAGTTGATGCACAGAATGCAGAACAATGTCATACATTCACCCCAGTACAGAGATCTGGGCCCAAATCCATCTTTTTTTGCACTCCACACCACCCCAGTTCAGACATGGCTATAAGCAAATCAGTCTGACCCTGTACCTCATGGGAACAGTCCAGCCCGAACTGCCAAGCCATGCCTTCCCTGGACCGGAAACAAGCTTCCGAGGACCGGTTTCTGGCATTCCAGCCGTCTTCAGCCCGGCTTGCTTGAATCCAGTGGTGTGGAGAGCATGGGACTCACGTCTGAGCATACCCATCCCACTCGGGGTGACAAATGCAAAAACCACAGTTGGTGGACAGAATGCAGAACAATGTCATACATTCACCCCAGTACAGAGATCTGGGCCCAAATCCATCGGTTTTTTTTGCACTCCACACCACCCCAGTACAGACATGGCCATATGCAAATCAGTCTGACCCTGTGCCTCATGGGAACAGTCCAGCCCGAACTACCAAGCCATGCCTTCCCTAGACCGGAAACAAGCTTCTGAGGACCGGTTTCTGGCATTCCAGCCGTCTTCAGCCCGGCTTGCTTGAATCCAGTGGTGTGGAGAGCATGGGACTCACGTCTGAGCATACCCAGCCCACTCGGGGTGACAAATGCAAAAACCACAGTTGATGGACAGAATGCACAACAATGTCATACATTCACCCCAGTACAGAGATCTGGGCCCAAATCCATTTTTTTTGCACTCCACACCACCCCAGTTCAGACATGGCCATATGCAAATCAGTCTGACCCTGTGCCTCATGGGAACAGTCCAGCCCGAACTGCCAAGGACATTCAAAATCTAGTTTTATTTCTAAAAGAGGAACCTATTTTCTCTATTCTAACCTATCACTGCTCTCATTTTGTTGGTGCATATGACTGCTACCATTGAGGCCTCCTATAGCCCATACTAGAGTTGGTTTACAGAACTTGCACGGGGCCCATGAATCAAGGTAAGGCTACCAACTTGATATATACATCCAATTTAAAATTCTGTCACATTTACAGGGTGCTTTAAAACTTTCTATTTTGATTTTTATGTATATGCACTTTATTAAACTGCTAATATTATTTAATTCTCAAACTATTGAGGACCTCCAGGGTAGTCATAGTGGACCCCCAGGAGTCTGCGGACCCATAGGAGTACTTACCTTATCTTTGGCGGGGAATTCTGTCAGTCTACTGTTGAATGTCAGGAATCCAACCTCTTTTTTCATTTGGCGTCATTCCCTTCCAGAAGAAATATTGTTTTTGTTGCTTTGAGATGTATCCAGTTGTCATCCACCCATATGCTGCGTATCGACCGTAAATATCCTACCCCCTGATACAATCCTCACCTCCCTCAAACTATGTAGCAAGATGGTGTGACCAGGGGTTTTCAATGCAGCCAAGATGTCTAATAACACGGAGGGCTTCATCTTCCATGTCTATGAGTCATCTGAGCATCCGATTGGACTGTTTCTGTTCCTGAAACACACTTCCACTCTCCAAGCCCGTGGTTACGCTACAAGTGATGTTGTATATGGATGTTTCCAGAACTGGCAGCATAAATAGTATATTCACTATAGGTTGGTAGGTCTTAGTCTGAAGCGGCTCCAGTGAATGTTTTACGACGAGAGAGGTTTGTTTGAGTTGCGTTAGGATTTCTTCTTGCGGAAATAAACTGTTTATAAAATACACCAACAAATGTAGCCATCTCTACACTGCAGTGTTAATAAGATCTGTGCCTCATTAAAAACTGCCTTGCAGGCCTCACCATTGTTACCGTTTTTGATATTTGTTTAGTGTGACCCCTGAAGCCCTCTTCTGACCCGTGGCTAAATTCGCGCTAAACCGACAGAAAATACCCAGGATAATTATGATAATGTTTGCTATTGTGTCGACGTTATGGATGACTGAAGAAATTGACAGTTTGAACGCATAGTCACTACAGTGTTACTTAAATGTTACACACAGGAGCATCTGGCTGTATTTTATGGCTATCAGTGCCTGCCAATCTGATTACTCATGGTAAGCGTTTCATTAATTCCTTTGCCTGTCAATAATAGCTCGATTCCCATGGCAACAGTGTCTCAGCCTCTCCCCGTCAACCATCTCTCAACAGACTCCGCTGCTTTCCTGCCACTAACATAACCCAAATGTTGTCTCTCTCACATCTCCTTCATCAGCGCCGGGTATAACACGCAAAGCTCTTTGCTTTGTTTCGAGTTTAGATGTATTTATTGCTTTGTCGAAATCAGAAATCAGTAACTTAGATAGGGCACCGTCTGCAACTGGGGCTGCTGCAATAGAAGCTCTGTTACACCGAAACGAGTCATCTTTTAGAATTGGGGGCTCCATTCTATGCTTTATGGAATAAAAGTATTTGGTCACTTATATATATATATATTTAGAGAGAGAGAGAGAGTAGGGCGAGATGGAGCACGGCCAGCAGGCGGGCACGAGCATTGGCACACTCACTGCTCGGTGAAACGGTGAAGTGGCATTCAACGGAGGGAGAGGACTATGTGTAACTGTAAGTGAGTGGATGTCTGAGGTGCTGTACAGGTCTGTGATTGTGTTTGTGAGCGGCTTTATGGGTACATAAGTTGGTGTCTGAATAGCTTGATCAAGGCGACGTGTTCGCTGGAATGAGTTGGGTTATTTTGCATATCCACTCACTGGCACAAATAAAATTATTGGAATAAACCAGTAAGTAAGCACATTTTCAAGTCAAGTCAAAAGATCTTTATTCGGAATAGAAAACATCCATAAAAGTACAAACAAAAAACACAATACATTTTTAAAACATTCAATCGACTCAATTCAATAGTTGCAATTGGAGAGTTATCCGAGAGCAAACGAGCAAAATCAAAATCCATTTACAATATCCCAGTTGTTCAATATATGTCCGCACATTTTAAAATGTACATCTTTCCGCAAGAAGTAATTCTGCATATATATATATTACCTATATAGTTAGGATTTTTTTCCTATGGGATTTCTGAAAATTCTATGTCGAATAACTTTGGTGTTTTTAGACGGAATTGGCTGAAATTTTCAGGAAAATGGCACATTTTGTTTCTGAGCAGCCCATGAGAATTTGGGGGGGGTTTCGTGAAGTGGGGGCCGAGAAAAAAGGGGGGTCCCAAAACGTGTTTTTAACATTGAGTTTTCCATAGGGCGGTTGGACTCGCTTTTAGCTCGAACGGCTGAATGGATTTCTATGAAACTTGACAAAATTGTAGGGACTGGTAGCCCGATGTGCCTTTGCTAGGTCTCAAGATATGTGCTCCAATGGATTTTGAGAAATTAACGTTCAAAAAAATATATATCTGTGACAGCGTCCCGATTAGTGCCCCGGTTCGCGTACCTGACGCGTAACGGAACTTCGCGAGGAGAAGCGGATTGGCTCCCCGGTGACTGTGAACATTCTAAACAGTCCGGAGCGGCCGCCATCTTGTGTCTCGGTAGGATCGAGACACAAGAGGTGGCAAAAACAAAGGGGGAAATGAGCATAAGGGGGCAGAGTACATCCTCCTTGACCCCCTAGGTTTAATGAGGGGGCTTTAAAAGTTTCCCGCGGGGCAAAAAAAAAAAGAATTATTATCGGTTTTTTTGCGGGGGGAGCGCCCGGTACGCGCACCGGGAAGCGGTCCGGGGAGCGTAATATAGGGATAAAAGAATGAAAGAATGTTCAAATATTGTATGTTTATTAATTGTTCTTTTTGTTGTATTTTTTTAGTTTTTTTTTTATTTAAGTACCAACATGTAGGTACCAATGCAGAGTCTAAAAATAAATATACACCGTTTCCTTTGTAGATATCTTGCATGTTGTTTCAGAAGTTATTGTGGTATATGGAATTCATAGCATAGTCTGTTAGGAAAGCAGAAAGAACATGGAGGCAGGAGATGATAAAGAGATGTTAAATACACATTGGAGATAATATAGTGGTAGAAAGGAAGTAACTATGAGCAAACTTACTATGTAACACAAAAAAGTTGCAAAGTATATTTTAAGTCTCACTTTATATTTTATCTTTTTGGGTACTATTTCATAATTTTCATATTAAAAAGAATAATGTCTCAAACAATTTTAACTTTTAAAATTTAAATTTATTGTTCTGATTTTTCAAAATCTAAGAGAATTTGTAACATTAAATCATCAGGTATGTCCTCCTTTTCATTCCAAGAATCACATTCTTCAGCACATTTTATGAATTCTTGGTCTATTGTTTCATCCATAAAGTCTACTTCTTCTTTTTCTTCGTTTGGATTGTTTTCAATCTTAATTTGAAATGAAATTGTATTTTCTTTTTGCTGTGCTTCCATTTTCTTGCTGTAAATTGCATAAAAAATAAATATATCAGTGGAGATAGGGCACTGTTGGGTTTAAGTTCAGACAGGTACTTGTGAGTTTTTAGCAGTGAAGTAATCTTTGGGCAGTGCATGGTTTCAGGCAGGAAGTAGAACTATTAAAAAGTGCCTGTGATGAAGCCTAAGTAAATTCATAATTATACCACAGAAGCCTAACTCAATCAATAATTTAAATAATTAAGTCTTTCTCAATGACTAACTCTTATAGAGGGACAGTATGTAACTATCTGAAAACGTTTTCCTAAATTAATTTAAAGTGCATAACATAGTTCTCCTTTCAAATGTTTTAAATTATATCTTACCTTTGAAAAAGAAGTTAAAGTTGACAGTGAAAATGCTCTTGAAATGTACTTCAGGAGGTAGTAGTCAAAATGGCTGTGTTTCTCTCTCTTTCTTTATATATATTCAGGTACATAACCAATCAAATGTCTTGAAATAATAGTAGAAAATGAAAGTAACATTTTAATTGGTTGTCAATTGTAACACTTCATATGTGTTTTTGTCATGTAATTTACCTCAGGATATTTAGTCAGGTCTACAGCATAATTTTCTCAATGGAATTCCATAAAATTTGGGTAAATGGTAGGGACTGCTATGTAGTAGGGCCTATTCTATATTTGATGAAAGTGTCTCCAGTGGTTTTTCTGTAAATTACTTTCCCACCTTTTTTAGCGAGCGCTCACCGGTGCGCGCCCCGGTACGCGTACCAGCAGCATTACGGGAGTCCTCCATTTTGTGTATCGGTAGAATTGAGACACAAGATGGAGGGGAACAATGTTCGGAATGGGTAGAAGGGGGCACGGTAGACACTTTCTGACCCTCTAGGTTTTCTGAGGGGGGCTTAGGACGCTCATATAGGCAAAAAAATCGCGTGGGGAGCGCCCGGTACGCGCACCGGTAAGCGAACCGGGGAGCGTACTTTGCTGAAAAATAGTGAAAAAAGTTAGAAAAAGATAAACGTTTTGAATGATCAGAGGTAGGGTAGCTCTGAAAAGAGCTATTGGGTTCTGTGGCTAATTTAGGTACCTACAAGTAGGTTCAAATGCACAGTTTTAAATTCAGGAGGAATATTCTATTCCCCTCATCGGAGAAGTGCACACCATCTCCTCTGTAGATGTCTTGCATGTTGTAACGCAAGTTATTGTTGTATGTTAAACCCATTCTAAAGTCTCTCATGTAAGCAGAAACAGATTTATTCTCATGTTTCCGTGCTTTCTCAAATTGTGGAAAAAATTGGTTGGATCACTTCCATTTCTGTCTTTGGCATATATTGGAATATACCAAGGCAGTTTGGGGAAAAAGTGTCATCAATTGATGAAAGGTGTCCTTTAAAAGCATTTCCAGACCAACCCCAGTCATAGTGCCCAAATCATTTCCACCACAGTGCACTATTAAGAGGTCAGGGTTTGGCAGATGCATAAAAAAATTATATTAAAAACATATAAAATATATTTTTCCTTTAAAAGAAGAATACATTTTAGAGCTTTTGATATTTGCTATTAAAAAACCATTGAAATTCACTGAAAAAACCATAGGTTATAGACCATATATAGTTAGGAATTAGCATTTACAAAACCTTATTTTACTCACACAAAACCATTGAAATTCGCATATATAGTTAGTTGCACTAACTATATATCGCGCACCCGCAATCCACTGCTGATGATGTCACATATTACATCATTGATGACATGGTCAGTGACATCACTGATGACATCACTGATGACATCTCAAATGACATCACTGATGACATCACTGATGACATCTCAAATGACATCACTGACTGATTTAGTTGGAAAGCATCTACATCTAATGGGTCAAGAAACACCAGCCATGGTGCATGAAGCTTACCTTAATCAAGCGGCAGACCCAATCTGCTATATCAGGAATGAAGCAATTAGGGAGTGTCTAAAAAAGAATAGATAGATCACAAAGACAGTCTTACAAAAATTGTTCTTACGAAAATTCGTCCTATCTAGTCACACTACAAGTTGTCTTAGATCGCTGTTGAAAAATCTTACAGTAAGGTGTCTCAAGCGAGTCTTCTCACAAGTGTTTAAGCTTTCAAGTTGCTGAAACAAATTCTGGATAACCTGCCAAGCAATGACAAGCGTTTTAATGCTGAGTAGTACTCCAATCATAAAGGCGCATACTTATATGAAAGCAATCAAGGCATAACTTTTCAATGCATAATTCCAGAGTGTGTAGGACGATTTTCGATTGCTGTGGTCAAATTTCTCACCAAAACTGTAAAGAAACCTGAAGCGTCTTTTAGTTGCTCCATGTTTATGAAAAATCAGTTAAAATATTAAGTCAAAACAATCGCCCCGCAGTAATCACCTGAATAATCTGCCTTTGGAGCTTTGGAAAACCGCCCGTTTTTAGAGGAATTGCAACTAAACTTGATGTCCTCTGTCCTGGCGTTTAGCCAGCAGCAAAAATCACTAAGCTGTCCCGGTTTTCTACGTCCTGCCGAAGGTCCATAAAGATGACAAAAGTCCACCTGGGAGGCCAATAGTTTCGGGGTGCGAAACCTTATTGAACCCATTTCTAAATATATCGATATTTTTCTAAAACCTTTCATTCAGAAGATTCCGGCATATTTTCAGGATGCCACAACCTTCATCAATAGGCTATCTACAGTTGAATTTGATGACAATATGGAGATCATGGTAACAATGGATGTATTATCCTTAAATACTCAAATCCCTCAGGAAGATGCCTTAGAGGTACTTATATATTTTCTGGGAACAAGAGTGAAAACAACTAGAGTACCCACAAGCTTTATCATCGAATTGGCTAAGTTTGCATTACAAAAGAATTACTTCAGCTTTGGATCTGACTTCTTTTATCAAATAAAAGGAGTCGCCATGGGGTGTCCTTTTGCGCCGGAGTTAGCAGTGTTATTCATGGGATTATATGAAGAGAAATTTGTCTATAAGAACAACCCCTTTCAAGAGTGCATTTCGAATTGGATGCGCTATATAGACAATGTCTTTTTGATATGGTCTGGAACACAGGAACAGCTTAGTGATTTTTGCTGCTGTCTAAACGCCAGGACAGAGGACATCAAGTTTAGTTGCAATTCCTCTAAAAACCGGATTACTTTCCTGGATGTAGAGGTATATCTCTCTGAGGGCGGATTGGCGACCACTTTGTTCAGGAAGCCAACAGACAGGAACAAGGCTCTACATTACACAAGTAACCACCCAAGGGGCTTGAAACAAAATCTGCCCTTTGGTCATTTTCTTAGAATTCGTCGTAATTGCTCCTTTAAAGATGAATGCTTCTTCCATTTAAATAAGTTGAGGGACCGCTTTGCTGACAGAGGCTATTCTAAAAAACAATTGAAGAATGCATTGCACCGTGCATAGTGGGTACCTAGAGAGACTTTACTGGAGAAAAAAGTGAAACCACAGACAGACTAGAGAGGCTAGTGTGTGTCAGGACATTCTGTCCAAATGCTAACCAGTTGAAGAAAATTATCAATCAAAACTGGCATCTGGTTAAAAATATAGACAAAGCATTGATGCAAGCCCCGCTTTTCACATTCAAAAAAGAGAAAAGCATTGCCAACTATATTGTGCGCGCAGAATTACCGAAACCTAACAGAGTTACTCTGAGAAGCCTGGTCGGTCTAGCCCCTGTTATTGGACACCATAAATGTGGTTCATGTTCATGCTGTGGTCAGACATTGTAAGGTGCAGTATTACCGCACAAAGGTATTAATTGTAGACATGAAACTTTTACAAATTGTAAATTAAAAAATTTGGTATATGGAATCCTTTGTTCTTGCCCTAAACTATACGTGGGAAAAAACAGCCAGGAAATTCGCCAAAGAGTGACGCAACACAAGTCAAGAATCAGGAGAAACGTTGAGAATGCTCCTCTAGTTAACCATTGGAAATCAAAAGGTCACTTTGAAAGAGATCTGAAATGGACTGTAATATCCAAAATTGGTAGATGCCCGGGGAGGTGATACCGAGGCCCGGTTGGCCCAATGAGAGGCTCTACTAATTATGAAATTTAATTCAGCCATCCATGGACTTAATGAAATCTCCGAAATATTTAAACTGCAATAGGTCATGTACTGTGTGGTTCTGCTTGTCTGAATGAGAGGGTTGTCTTACTACTATCACGCCGAAAGATGTGACATCGCTGCCCAGGCGGCCTGGTTTAAGTCCCCATCCAAATTGGCCCATTGTGTGTCAAACTGTGTGTGGATATGCTCCACGTTTTTGAAGATTGATTGTAAGGCTCGTTGATGAAACACCTTTATTTTTTAACATGGCCCTCGGTTCTATATTCAGTTCATTGGAAGTTTTTTTAAGTGCGGTGCATATGGTGGTGGACAGGTTGCCTCTCTTAGGCACGTTGTGTTTATAAATGATAGGTGTGGGACTTCGGTACAACAATAACGCTTCAGGATATTTGCTTGGTTGCCAATGTTGCAAGAAAGCTTAGCTCATAAAAAGAATAAGGCTCTAAAAAACTTCAATGCCCAGCGGCCTATGGCATCCCATTAAGCCTTGCGACGCGTCGCGGTGTCTCTGGTACATAGCTGTTGTCACCGCGGTTCAAAGGATAGTTTGTTCGATAAAAGGAGTTTCGGAATAGCAGGGACTTCTCATGCTGCAAGATAAGATCATTTTCGGACTTACGCTTAAGGTGCCAATATACAACAGGCGTGTCAGTGTGTGTCTGTCACTGAGGTTGTTATTAAAGTTCAGTGTGAAAAGGCCTCTTAAAACTCCATTTCCCAGCTACCAGTTTCGTCCCAGAAAGCATCACGTTGCACCGCGTCAGACACCGAAATCGAGTGAGGCGTACAGGCTGTTTTCCAAAGCTCTGAAGGCAGATTATTCAGGTGATTACTGTGGGACGATTGTTTTGACCTAATATTTCAACAGATTTTTTATAAACATGGAGCAACTAAAAGACCCTTCGGGTTTCTTTACAGTTTTGGTGAGAAATTTGAACACAGCAATCGAAGATCATCCTACACACTCTGGAATTATGCATTGAAAAGTTAGGCCTTGGTTGCTTTCATATAAGTATGCACCTTTATGATTGAAGTACTACTCAGCATTAAAACGCTTGTCATTGCTTGGCAGGTTATCGAGAATTTGTTTCAGCAACTTGAAAGCTTAAACACTTGTGGGAAGACTCTCTTGAGACACCTTTCTGTAAGTTTTTTTAACAGGGATCTAAGACAACTTGTAGTGTGACTAAATAGGACAACTTTTCGCAAGAACACTTTTTGTAAGACTGTCTTTGTGATCTATCTGTTCTTTTTTAAACACTCCCACATTGCTTCATCCCTGATATAGCAGATTGGGTCTGCCGCTTGATTAAGGTAAGCTGCATGAACTGTGGCTGGTGTTTCTTGACCCATTAGATGTAGATGCTTTCCAACTAAATAAGTGTATGTGTTTCTCTCTTCATTTTAGATTCTGTGGTCCTGATGATAACCCTGTAACCTGTTGGGTTCGAAACGTGTCGACCTTCTTTGTTGATTTTTGTCAAAGAAACCTAGTTGTTAATTAGGTTGTCCACTGGTGCACTGTAAATAATTGTTGTGCATTGTAGGTTTTGGAAGTCTTGATTTAGGTGTGCGCCTTGGTGAGATTGAAGTTGCATTGTCTGGTTGTTTGACTTTTTTTGTTGTAGTAGGCCTCCCTGGTATGTGGCCACCTTTAAGTTATAGCAGTCAGGTCTGGCCCGACCCGGTGAGGCGTGTGCGTGGTGTGAGGGTTGAATGTATTTTATATTGACAATGAATTATGGAATGAATGAAGGGATGTATTGAGTTATTGTGGTGCATTGATTTTCATTAAGTCCGTTTTTGATGGTTTTCCTGTAGATATACAGTAGATATTTACAGTGCACCAGTGGACAAGATTGGCTCCACAGCAACAAGGATACTTACCACAACGCGGTTAGACAATACAAGACTGCCTTGAAATCAGCTAAATCACTATTCTACGACAACAGAATAAAAACCGCGACCAACTCAGCCAAAGAATCTTACCAGATTGTGAAAGAATTACTAAACATCCCTACTGCACCTCCCCCTCACTCCCCCGCCACAGACAAAAGCAAGGATCTAGCAAATTACTTTGACTCTAAAATTCTACGGATACTGGACTCCCTTCCTACCATCAGCCCTCCCATCCTGGCCACAGCGGACGAAAATTATGGCCCACAGTTGGAAACTTTCAGAGCAGTTTCCCTCCCCGAGGTGACGGCCTCGCTTGATAAAATGAAAAGTGGCTCCCCCCTGGACCCAGCCCCGGTCAGATTCCTAAAAAAGGTGTCCTCCACCATAGTCCCCATCATCAGGGACCTGATCAACTCTTCCCTCGCTAGTGGAACGGTCCCCCAACTGGAAGAACGCAGTCGTGAAGGCTTTGCTGAAAAAGCCCCAACTAAACCCGGACGACATGTCCAATTACAGACCGATCTCACTGCTCCCCTGCATCAGTAAGATGGCTGAAAAACTAGTCAACTCACAGCTATCCCAATTTCTCGAAACCCACAACATCCTGCGCCAATCCCAAACTGGGTTTCGACCCGGCCACGGCACGGACACCGCACTCCTCACTGTCATCGAGGAGGCAAGGTGTATCCTAGACGCAGGGGGATCAGTGGCAGTGATCCTCCTGGATCTTAGCGCCGCCTTCGATACGGTGGATCACCGCGTCCTGTTACACCGCCTGGCGAAGGCAGGAATCGTGGGTACGGCGCGAGCTTGGATCGAATCCTTCCTCTCCCATCGATCCTTTCAGGTGTGGGACGGCAACTCCCGGTCAGATCCTCTTCCACTGAAGAACGGAGTTCCCCAGGGGTCGTCGCTCAGCCCAACCCTTTTTAATGTCTATATGGCGCCCCTGGAAGACGTAGTGGCCCCCTACGGTATAAAAATAATTAACTACGCGGACGACACCCAACTCGTAGTATCCCTGTCCCACCTGGATAACCACCCGGACAGTTTGCTCCACTGTCTCCAGGACATCCATACCTGGATGTGTGACTCGGCCTTGAAGCTGAACGGCGCCAAGACCGAGATTATGCTCCTAGGCAATAAACGGGCGATCCTACCGCCTACGTCCTGGCCCGACACCTTCGGTGAAATCCCCTCTCCTAAAAATGAAATCAAAACTTTAGGAGTTTGGCTAGAACCAGACCTCACCTTGAAAACACAGGCAACCAAGACTGCAGGCACCTGTTTCGGTCTACTGCGGTCCGTTCGCAAGATCCTGCCTCTTCTCCCCCTCCAATCCAGGAAACTGCTTGTCCAGGGCCTTGTCCTGGCACGGCTCGATTATAGCAATGCCATCTATCTGGGGGCCCCTGAGTACACCTTGGCCAAACTCCAACGCATTCAGAATGCGGCGGCCAGGCTCATCATGAACCTTTCCCTTAGAGTGTCGGCTAAGCCCGCCCTCAAAGCCCTTCACTGGCTCCCTGTGCGCCAGAGAGTAGAGTTCAAGGCCCTATGTACCACCCACAAACTCATGAATGGAGTTGGCCCTGACGCGCTTAAACATATGGTTACCCCATATAAAGCCTCAAGATCCCTCCGCTCCGACGCCGAACATCTTGCTACGGTGCCCAAATATAGGAAGGCTCGTTCCGGCGGACGCCGCTTCTCGGTCAAAGCCTCCACAGCCTGGAACCTACTCCCCCTCAGCCTACGTCTGGAACCCTCCCACATAGTGTTCCGCAGGAAACTTAAAACATTCCTGTTTCCCAACTAAACTCTCCCTCCTCCCCCCTCTGGATATCGACAGGTTTAATAGCGCGGGGATGCCTACGGGTCACTAGGCGCTTTAGAAATCGCGAAATAAATAAATCTTGTATGTGTATAGAGTGTTTTTGAAAAGCAATTAAAAAGCTTGTTGCCAAATAAAATGAATAATGGCACTTTAAACAGTGTGGACCTGTTGGTTTAGCTTCATGGGTCTGGATAATAAATGGTTTTGGGAATAATACTCAGTACTGGCACTTGTTCTGTTTTGCTGTTTAAAATTATGTCCTTGCCTAGATTCCTCAAAGCCCTGCAGAACGCCCTGGACCCTGTACCAACGTACTATTTTAAGGAGGTGGTGGGCATCCAGAGAGACCTACTATGGGACGGACGAAGACCTCGTATTGCCCTAAATAAGTTGACCTTGAACTGGTATGATGGTGGCATCAGCCTCCCAGACATTAAAAAATACTACTGGGCAGTGCATCTTACAGCCGTCAACCATGGTACTTATGGTCAAGGTGATGATCCTGGCTATGCCATGGATAAATGGCTTCTTCCCGTAGGCAACTACAACAGGGCATTATATTCGCGACCTAAACAATACAAACTGACAGGGCCCACCAAATACACTGTTCAAATTTGGCATGACACTACTAACTCTCTTGGATGGGGACATAGATTGACATTAGCAACCCCACTTTAAGATTCTTTAAAAACTGGGCAGCCTATGGAGGTCAAAAGGGTTCGACAGGTGGGGCCTCATTGGAATATCACAAGTTAAAGACATTTGGGGAGAGGGAGGGGTCAAGTCTTTCAATACGCTACAAATGGAATATGAGGTGGCAGACACTGAATATTTACGATATGCACAGGTCCTACGCTCACTTCAATCACTTCTACCTAAGGGGACAGCTCCTCCCGAAGCCTCGCCTTTGGAGGACAGGATTTTGGATTGCCATTTACCAGACAAAACGATTTCCTAAATATACAAGAAACTAATAAGCAATATGACAGATCCCCTTGAGGCATTACGGGAGAAATGGATGGGTGATGGGATTGAGATAGATGATGAGGACTGGCGGGAGGTAGTGTCATCTCCTAGAGTGGTCGCTCTTCCAGCACACCTTTGGCAGGTACAACTAAAAATCCTCCACAGAGTGTATATTATCGGGCCCAGTCTGATACACATGGTAATGGCCGATAGTGGGGAGTGCAAAAGGAGATGTGTCCATATGGGAATGTTCTTGCACTTCATGTGGGAGTATAAATACGTCAGTTCTTTCTGGCATGAAGTACACAAGACAATAAATGCAGTGCTAAATGTCCGTCTCCATCCAGAGGGGAGACGTGCCTCCTAAACATATGGGAACCCACGGACCTGAACACTCACCAGACACAATGGGCCACACTGGGGTTCATGCTTGCCAAAAGAAATATTGCACAATTATGGGGCACTACTAAATCACCCACATTAGAGACTTGGGAAAAGGACCTTGATTGGTGCAGGTTTAGGGAGAAGATGGTGTATACAGCCAGGGGATGCCCCAAAAAGTGGTCCTGAATTTGGAGCCCTTGCAATAGCTATCATGGAGAGATCTGTATGCCGCTTTGTTGTGTTGAACAGGATGTCCCTCTTACCCCGTAGCACTCCCCTCCTATGTAATGGTATAATCCTTCTCCTCCTGTATGTCATTGTTGTATATAAACTGGCAGATTCCTTTGTATTGTTTATTTGAACCGATGTCTGTTTCAAAACAAAAGATTTATTAAAAAAAAGAATAGGATAATAAAAGACTTTATGGGAGCCTCATAAAAACTACAAAACAGTAAAAAGTGCATCATATCCTGAGGAGACTGTCCGTTGCAGCTACAGGGTATGAGACACTGCCCTCTATGAACGCCACATGGTTGGGCCAAAAGGTAATGAAAAAGATCAAGCTAAAATCTAGTCAACAGGCAGATCATGGTTATTTTTAACCCCTAGAAGATATGGTTCAGTAGCTAAGGGCATTTTATTTCTTGGTCAAAATGCATATATACAAGGCTAAAGAGTCAAAAGCCAGCTCATCAGAAAGAAAGACCATCCCCAACTCTTTTTGCACAACATACAATAGAGTGCTCTGCGGTAAACAGAGTACCTGTTTAAAGAAGGTATTTTCAATGATTTGCAGTGCCTCTTGCTCAGTATAACTCCAAATCTCGCTCCCATATTTGACCTTTGAAATACATTTGGTTCTGTTGATCTTCAAGAGGACCCCATTGCTTTTCCACCCAGTCTAGAAGCAAAGTTAAAAACATCGGCAGTTGCTCTAGCCATGCCCGTTTTCTTTGGACTAATCAAGGGGCACCAGCTCGTGGCTTCATCGAACACTACTCCCAGATATGAGAAAACATTTGTCTTAAGGATTGACGTGGTTCCTATTTTAAAAGTATAAGGCTTAGCTGTACGAGGTCCCACCTACATTCCAAATGATTTACTGTGGTTAACCAACAGGTCCAGGTCCTCTATAAAATGTATAAAAGAATCCAACAAAAGTTGTAGGCCGCTGGCTGTCCTTGCCATGAGGCCAGCATCATCTGCGTGCAAAAGGAGCAGCAGACTATGCGTACCCTCCTGGAAGCAATCAGCTTTTAAATTCAAAAGGACCTTTTCCAGGGAGTTAGTATACAAATTAAAAAGGAAAGGGGTCAAGATACACCACTGGTGACCCCTCTCCTAATAGCAAATTTGCAGGTCACTTTAAGATCTTTTGAGTAATGAACAACCACTTTTGAGTCTCTGTGAAGGTTCCTTCATACCAGAAAAAATGTCCTTGTCAATACCTACAGAAAGCATCATCTGCCAAAGCTTTGATCTAATACCACAATCAAACACAGAGGACAGATCTATGAATGCTAGGAGGATAGAGCTGCTACCAGCCACAGTGTTCTTTTTCAAAACCATACATAGGTTTAAACATTGGTCCACTGTAGAATGACCTGGGTGGAATCCGTATTGTACCTTAGCTAGGATGTTATTTTCATCTGCCCAAGTTACAAGTCTGTCTAAAACCATAAGGCTCACCACCTTCACCACAGAATCCAAGAGGGAGATGGGTCCATACCAAAGAGTGTTGTCCCAATCACCCTTTTTAAAAACAGGGACAATAGTTGTTAAGGCCCATGAGCCTGTATGGCCGACCTGAACCGACACATTTATAATTGCCTTTAAGTACAGGCACCCAGGTTTCCACGTTCGCAATATAAAGGTGTGGGGGAATCTTACTGAGGCCTGTGGCTTTGTTTTGGGACAGTCCAATGATGCCGATTCTTCCCTGGAGGTTAGGTCAGACATGCCCTCAAAGTGGCTTACCCAATCATCCTCTAACATGTGGGCGTTCATTAAGTTGCCAATGTCACCTGTTAAAAAGGGGCTGTTAATGATGCTGCAGAATGTAGAACTGTTGCTCAAGGTACTGGCTTCCACCAGTTCTGACCAGGCCTCCTCTTTCTGGACCGACTTACGCTTTCCCAGGGCAACCTTGTAGGCTCTTCGAAGGCTCTTAAGAACCAAAGTGTTGTGAGGTGTCACTCCCAAGACCTCTTTTAATTTCCTGGAGGCACGGGAGCACACAGAATCAAACCATCTCAGTCCTTAATGCTAAAAAAACCTACACAGAATCCTCAGTAGAATCGCTATAGTACCAGTCATACTTCCGAAAACGTCCATAATATCCAAGGATCACTGACATAACATCGACCCTCATAATATCGACCTACAAAATTATCAACACACAAATATCAATAAAATAAATATCAATATGCTATACTTAGTTAATAAAATACACAAATATCGAGACAAAAATATCGTCAAACATTAACATCGATATAACTAATATCGAATTAAATAATATCGTTATAACTAATATCGTTAACATTAAATGCAAAAATAACATAAATAATGGAAACAAAAATATAGACCATACAATTATCATCAAAAACAAAATATTTATACCTTAAAAATAGTTCAAATAACAGGATGCAAAACAAATAAAATATAAACAATAACACAAACATACACAACATATTAAATTCAATTCAATTCAATTTCAATTCAATTTTATTTAAATATGATTTGGAACTCCTCAGAGATCCACATATAACAAAGCAACAGACAAGTAATATAAAAATGAAACCACGTGTGATCTGGCTTATACAAATTATCATGCAACTCATCTAATACAATTCTAAAAAACATTTAAAAAAATTAAAAATTCTATTACAGAAAATTTCATTTGGGGGACAAAAGATAGCATCAATAAGAGATCTTGCCGATAAAATACCAAATTGTATACATACAGGTTTCACCCACAAGCGGCGGTGAACCATTAGTGCTGGACAAACTAACAGAACATGTATAGAGTCTTGGACTGAGTTATTACAGAAATAACATATATTGGATATACCATACCATTTGGCCAACAACTTATTCAGTGGAAGAAGATCCTGCCTAAGAAGCAGCCAAAAGCGGCGCAGACCGTGAGGTATATTCCAAGAGGCATAAGGTTGTATTTGTCTAAACAGAAGAGAGTTAACAGCTTGAGTAACCCCCTTCTTCTGTACAATAGAGTTGCGATCCCTTTTGTAGCTTAACTTCCATGTAGCTTGTTTTAATGTAAATTTTAGTTGTTGCATAGAGAGGTCTAAAAGAGTAGCTTCCTCCAGATCCAAGAGAGTAATGGCCTTCCTATAGTTCTTTATGAGTAACGAGTGCTCTTTTAGGGGGCCCATCAACTCTTTTGTGATAAGGGATCTTAATGTGGCTGGCTTTCCTTTGATCAAGCAGGTAACCCAGCGAATAACTCCTGCCAAACCCTGTGCCCAGCTACTTCTTAAGCCGAATTCTAATCGAAGGGCTGCTGCACTGCAACTATTATTAACCGAAGTTAGGTTTCTCAAGAGGGAACCCTCAATAATGTCCAAGAAACCCCATTCACCTAAATCAATAAGTTCTATGCCGTAAAGCAACATATTAAATAAATAGATTAAAAATTAAATAAATTATAAATAAAAAAAACTTACAAATAAGTAAATTCACCAAAATAATTACTCTTTACAAACTGAATTTATAAAATAAATAATTATTTTTATACCTCCAATACAATATAAATTACAAATTATATACTAATATAATTTGAAACAAATAAAGGAAAAAAATAGGTTACATGAAAATTAATTAGTGTTTCCCAAATAAGGAAGCAACTGCCAAAATAATTGACAAACATTAGTAACAGCCAATGAAAAATGCCTACAACTTAAATAACCCAATAAGATTTAAAGAAAAATTAAACAAACAATATATGAAGTAAAGATAAATAACATTATGTTATGCTACCACGACAAACACAGAATAAGGGGAATCTCTGCCGGATTGCTTCTACAACATTTAAAAATATATATGTATTTTAATTTGCTTTTAAACGTTGATACATATAAACAATTATGTCATGAGTGCATGATGCCGACCAGTCTACAGACAGTGACAGTAGACAGTAGTCGCGACTTCCCTGAGCAAGAACCCACCCACCAGCGCAACGAGCCCCAGCCAAGCGGCCACCAACCTCACGAAGAGGATCAGCGACTGCGCAGACAACCTCGCCCCTCTGAGGACCCCGCCTAGCAGACCCGGCAGCAAGAAAGCCCCATGGTTCACTGACGAACTCAAGAGCTCCAAGAAGGACTGCAGAGCCCATGAGAAAGCCTGGCGCAGAGACCCAACACCGGACAACATGACTGCCCTCAAGCTCGCCACCCGAAAACACCACCAACTGATCCACAACACAAAGAAAACTGCATTCAAGGAACGACTGGACAACAACGCACACAACAGCAAGGAACTCTTCAACATCGTTAAAGAGCTCTCCAACCCCAACGCCGGAAACAACGACATCACCCCTTCGCAAGACCTCTGCAACTCCCGCGTCTCCTACTTCCACAACAAGATCGTGGACATACACAACAGCTTCAGCACTCAACCGACACACACCACGACCAAACCACCGCCCCCCACCACCACCCTCCGCGCTTGGACCCCAATCAGCACCGAAGACACCATCCGCACGATGAACTCCATCCACTCCGGATCTCCGACCGACCCTTGCCCACACCACGTCTTCAACAAGGCCGACGCTGTCATCGCACCCCACCTGCGGGACATCATCAACACCTGGAGAAGTGTGGCTCACTGGTTAGAGGAGGCAGACCCTGATGCAGAGGTCAGATCCGGAACCAGGGTTCGATTCCCCGCCTCAGCGGGTCTTGAACTAAAAAATGTCCACGGACTTGATAATTCTCGCCTCGGTGCCTACTCGAATCATGGGTTCACACTCTGCAAGTCTGGGCAATAGCTTGCTTAATCTCCACTACGGCCCCACCGCGATGGGATGCCTGGTCTTCACCTTGGGGATGCCCAGTAGGGGTTATCTCGCAGGGAAAGCCAGGACGGGTTCCCAAAGCAAGCGCTAAGAGACCTGTCGGTGATTTGGCGCTATATAAATCGAAATTAACATAACATAACATAACACCTCCTTCAACACCGCCACCTTCCCGGAGAGCTGGAAGCACGCCGAACTCAGCGCCCTACTAAAGAAGCCATCAGCTGACCCCACCGACCTCAAGAACTACCATCCCATCTCTCTGCTCCCGTTCAACGCAAAAGTCATCGAGAAGCCGTCAACAAGCAGCTGGCCGCCTTCCTCGAGACGAACGGATCCCTCGGCCTCTCGCAGTCTGGCTCCCGGGCCAACCACAGCACCGAGACCGCCCTGATCGCAGCAACCGATGACATCCGAGCCCTGATCGACAACGGAGAAACAGCGGCCGTCATCCTCCTAGACCTCTCCGCGGCCTTCGACACTGTCTGCCACCGTACCCTAGTACAGCACCTCAGCAACAACGGAATCCAGGAGAAGGCACTGGAATGGATCACCTCCTTCCTCGCCGGAAGGACACAGAGAGTCCGCCTCCCCCCGTTCAGATCAGAAGCCACCGAAGTCATCTGGGCGTCCCTCAAGGCTCCTCGCTGAGCCCAACCCTCTTCAACGTCTACATGAGCCCCCTCGCAGCCATCGCACGCCAGCACAACTTCAACATCATCTCCTACGCCGACGACACCCAGCTGATCCTCTCCCTCACCAACGACCCCGCCACCGCCAGAGCAAACCTACACGAAGGGATGAAAGAGGTAGCCGAATGGATGAAGAACAGCCGCCTGAAACTGAACTCGGACAAGACGGAAGTCCTCATCCTGGTATCCTCACCCTCTGCCTGGGACGACTCCTGGTGGCCCCCCGCCCTAGGCAGCGCACCCAAACCAACAGACCACGCACGCAACCTGGGCTTCATCCTGGACTCCTCCCTTTCCATGACCAGACAAGTCAACGCCGTCTCCTCATCGTGCTTCAACATCCTACGCATGCTGCGCAAGATCTTCCGGTGGATCCCCACCGAGACCAGGAAGACGGTCACCCAGGCCCTCGTCACCAGCCGTCTGGACTACGGCAACTCCCTCTACGCCGGAACCACCGCCAAACTCCAGAAGAGACTCCAGCGGATCCAGAACGCCTCAGCTCGACTCATCCTGGACATCCCCCGTTGCAACCACATCTCCGGACACCTGAAAGACCTGCACTGGCTCCCGGTCAACAAGAGAATCACCTTCCGTCTCCTCACCCACGCACACAAAGCCCTGCACAACCAAGGCCCAGGATACCTCAACAGCCGCCTCAACTTTTACGCTCCCAATCGCCAGCTTCGATTGACCGGCCACGCCCTCGCCACCGTCCCCCGCATCCGAAGAGCCACCATAGGGGGAAGGTCCTTCTCCTACCTCGCCGCCAAGACCTGGAACTCCCTCCCGACCCACCTCCGCCTGACCCAGGACCACCTCGCCTTCAGGAAGCAGCTCAAGACCTGGCTGTTCGAGCAGTAGCGGACCCCCCCTCCCCTAGCGCCTTGAGACCCTCCGGGTGAGTAGCACGCTATATATAAATGCTGTGATTGATTGATTGATTGATGGGAGACAGAAAACAGTACTACACTCCCTCCAAGAGTTAGCACCATCCAGGTTCGCAATGTTACAAATATACATTTGCTGGAGATCATTTCAAAATCAATCATCATTTCCCACAATAGGTCAGGCATTACAGAGTTTAAGGCTCTTTTCCCAATCATTCCAGTACCGGATCTAGTGCCTCCCCCTCTATTCCTAGCTCCAAACCGTAATATCGTAGCCATTGGGTCCATATCTTGCGGAACTTTTGAGGACACCCCCTTGCCGCATATGTCACTTTCTCTGCTACCATATAAAGATTCAGACTGTTTCTCCATTCCTGTAGTTTAGGGAGTTGGTATGCACCCCAGTAGCAAGCAATAACTCTTTTAGCTACAACCAGTCCCAGGTTAACCAGCATCAGCTTATATCATGGGAGGTCCACCTCAGTGGGTATCACAGTAAGAGGTATCGATGTTCCAGCTCAAGTTGAATCCCAAGTATATTATTTAATTCTTGCACCACAATATTCCAATACTTTTGAATCCTGGAACATTCCCAGAGGGTGTTTGAAAGTACCACGTTCTGTCTGGCATCTAAGGCAATACGAGTTCTCTGCCCTACCCATAGCGTGTAGTCTCACTCTATCGAAATAGGTCCTATGCAGGATTTTGTATTGTATGAGCCGGAGCCATAGTTTGATCGCCACCTCACATGGGAGCATCAGATCTGCCTCCCAGTCAAGGTCCTCTAACGGACCAGTAGCGCGTTCCCATTTAGTTCTGAGTGGGCCGAGGTTGTCAGGGATATTGTTCATTTGTGTCTTATATGTTAATGAGATAGCTTGACTCTGGATGTTCTCCTGGAGGAGTCTACCTTCTAGGGGGGGGGGGGGGGGCATATTCCGGCAGCATCCCAGTGTCCAATCCTTCAGCTCGCCAGGCATGTTGCAACCGAAGGTAAGCATAGGACTGGGTCCGATGCAGTTAGTATGTAGCTTGGAGCGGGGCAAACGGGGCCAATGTGCCTCTTTCCATAACATCCCCCAACTTGGAGATTACTATTAAACCTCTCAGTTTTCCAATTTCCTTCAATCTAGTTCCCTCCCATAGAGGAGTTTCCTTTGTGAGTTTCTTATCCCATTTCATTTGCTTCGCAGCCTGTTTTCATGCCTCTACTGTTCGTTGGGTAGCTGGTGGGAGCCAGCTACAGCCTGTACCACAATAGAGATAGTGTACATGTATGCAGTCTCTGAATTGCAGTCATTCTAACATATAGATAGGGTGATCATGTGGTGCGTGAGTCCATTCATTAATTATAATGAGGTGTGCCGCCCTATAGTAAGTCCTGATATCCCCCCCCCATTATACGGGTTTCACTATAGTGTTTGTAGTGCTATACGCAGATGAGCCCCATCCTACAAAAGTAACAAAGTTTACTATTAAGGGTTGTAAATATGGTTTCTGGTGGTTTGCAGTATTTGTTTTGCAAAATATATAGCAGCTGTGGAAGGGTGATCATTTTGTACAGAGCTGCACGGCCCATAATCGTTAGAGAGAGTTTCCTACATCGCTTGACATCGTCTTGAAAATTGACACGGATACGCAGGACATTGTGCTCCAAATTAGCCGCAGTGTTAATAGTGATATATAGCCCAAGGTATGTAAACCCATCCAGGGATAATCTTAGGCAACTTGGGTAGGACTGGGGTTCCACCACCCCTTCCACTGGGTATAAGGTAGATTTAGTCCAGTTAATCCTACACCTACATGTTGGCGATACTCCTGCAAGAGTTTGGGAAGTGTCTCAATCGGGTCCGTCACATAAAGTAAAATATCATCAGCATATAACGATATACTTTCAGCTTCTAGGTGACGAGAATCATCTATAAAACCATCCAGTCCTTGGATGGATCGAACTATATAGGCCAGGGGTTCCAGTATGAGTGCAAATAGTAAGGGAGATAGAGGACAGCCCTGCCTGGCACCCCGCTGAATTGACCAACTAGATGACATTGTCCCATTGACTCAAACTCCGGCCTTGGCCACGTTATAGAGAAGTGCCACCCATTCCCTAAACGTGGGGCCAAATTAAAATTTTCTAGGGCACAGCTCATAAAGGGCCAATGAATGGTGTTGAATGCCTTCTCTGCATCGAGGGAGAGGTGCAGGTGTGGGGTATCTCTGCCCTGTTTTGTGTCTATCCAGTTAGCCAGACTTCGTAATTTGAAGTAGGAGGCTCGCTGCGGCATAAAACTTGACTGGTCTCTATGGATCAGGGGAGGAATGACTGTCAAGAGACGCATTGAGAGGATAGTGGCCGAGATCTTAGTTTGAATGCTGAGCAATAATATGAGCCAATAAGACCACAATTCTTCTGGTGGCTTCCCTATTTTAAGGATCACCACTACAGTGGATGCGCCCTTGCTCTTTTGATGCCTGATACATCGCAGTCAATGTGGGGCCAGTAGACCACTATTTAATTAAAAAAAGAAACCATGGAGTCCATTTGGACAAGGGGTTTTCCCCCTACTTTTGATGGCTAATGGCCTCCGTCACATCTTCAAGAATTAAGTCATTTGATCTCAGCAAGCACCGTGCTTCTGCAACATTGAACTTCCCCATTGAAAACTCTGATTTCAACCTTACAAAGTAAGTAAAATATCAATTGAATGTTACAACTGTATAAAATATAAGTAAAGTACCTTTTACAATATTTAAATAATTATTGTAATATTTATTTTAATTATATCTCCTCTACAGAAATTATGAAAGACACTCAACCAACTATAAACATCATCAAAAAACATCTTGCAAAAAAAGTAAGTATATATTACAATCATACTAATGTATGAACTAAAAATCCTACCCAATGTGGCCTCTAACCACACAAACCCTAAAATACAGAAAATGCTGTTGAACAAATGGTGTACAATTATTTAAAAAATTCTGCAGAAAATAAAATGAAACACTAATGCCAATCACCAACCGAAACATCTCATCGTCAAAAAAAGTTCAACATATTAAAACATGTAAGTATAATTTTGCATATAAAAATCTGTATTACAATAAAAACAATTACTAAATATTTAACATTTTTTATATACATTTCTCATAGCATTTGAAACATCAGAATGACTGAAGGTGCAAAATTCATTACTTTCAAGAAAGGAAAACTTTTATTATGCTATTTGGGATATCTACACCTGAGAAAAACAGTTTATTGGAAATGCAGCAAATATTATGCAAATGCATGTTATGGGAGGGCTACAACAAAATAAACTACTGTATTAAAAGTTAAAGAACATAACCACCCCCCCCCCCAACATAGCTCGAATAGAAGTGAGAGACGCTTTAGAGACTCTGAATGAAGCTAGCACTAGCTCTCAAAAACCCACTACTGAAATACTAAGACAAACTCCCCGAGTTCCAGAACATGTAACTGGCTAATTACCCTTGTCTCAACATTAAAAAGGCTAATAGGTAGAACGAATAAATCCACTATGACTACCCCACCTGCCCCCAAAACTTTCAGTGGAGTTCATATACCACCTGAACTCACTGTTACTCATAATGAAGAGCAATTTCTTCTTTACAACAATACATCTAATGATAAAAAGGATTTTAATATTTGCAACTCCCACAAACTTACTTAAACTACAGAATTGTGAGACATGGATGATGGATGGAACATTTAAAATATGTCCTAAACCATTTTACCAATTATACACAATCCATGGACAGTATCACAATAGCAACATCCCCTTTATATATGCCCTGTTAAGAAAGAAACAATCCACTACCGATGTAGAAATCTTAACAGAAGTAAAGCAAGAAACTAACAATTACTACCCTCAAAAAATTATCATGGACTTTGAACAATCAATGATACAAGCCATCCTGAAATACTACCCTCACACAGCAATACAAGGTTGCTATTACCACAATGCATATGGAGACACCTTCAAAAATCTACTCTTCGGGCCCTATTCTGATCTCGCTCGGAAGACCCTCCCAGAGCCATCCGTAGCCTTACCTTCCGACCCACTCGTTCCGGGAGACAGTCCATCCAAATGACGAGGTACGATGAGCAAATGTCTTCAATTCCCGATCAAATCATACGGTCTGATTCCAGTACCATTTTCCGAACGAGTAGGCTCCGTAAACACTGAATGGAGCTGTCCAGAGGCATATCCTAAGCACTTTCCGGCTGGCAAAGTACAATGTGTACTTTCTACGTGACGAACAGGTCGCCACCTCCAGCACGTCAGAGCACCCGGAAGAACAGTATTTCAAGCCTGATTAGTACCACAACACAATCATTGCGTACAAGACAAAGCAGCCATGTATCCGGTTGCCCATGTCATCCCTATATTGTACGTCTACGGGCGATTCAACAACCATAATTGACGCGTTTGTCACAGACGGTAAGTCAGACACCAACCACCGACAAAAGCGTCACTACCCTGTGAAAGGCAACAGAATACACAGCTTGTGATAAACCACAGTCAATATTGGGGTAGGGGAAATTCTTGCCACAATGTAGAGGCAAGGTAGGTGGTGGATGGCAAACACTCCTATCATTGTCCACCCCATAGGGGGGTGGATGTCTAACACTACCAGCAATCTAAATACCAATAGAGAGTGGATACCTATCACTTCCACCATTGTCCAACCCTTAGAGGGGGTATGCCTAACACTCCCACCATTGTCCAACCCATAAGGGGGTGGATGCCTAACACTACCAGCAATCTAATGCCTATGGGGGGTGGATGCCTACACTACCAGCAACCTAATGCCTATAGGGGGTTGGATGCCTAACACTCCCATCATTATCTACCCTATAAGGGGGTGGATGCCCCTCACTCCCACCATAGTCTACCCCATAGGTAGGTGGATGCCTAACACTACAAGCGTTGTCCACCCGATAGGGAGATGGATGTCTAACTCACCCACCATTGCCTACCCCTTAGGGGAGTGGATGCCTAACACTCTCACAGTATCTTCCACCTCATAGGGGGTGGATGCCTATCACACCCACCATTGTCCAACCAATAGGGGGGTGGATGCCTAACAATCCCACCATTGATCAACCCATAGGGGGTGGATTCCTAACAGTCCCATCATTGACAAGCCCCCTGTGGGTGGATGCCTAACACAACCGGCAATCTAAATGCCAAAATTGGTAGATGCCTACCACTCCCACAATTGTCCAACCCATAGGGGGGTTGATGCCTACCACTCCCACATTTGTCCAACCCATAGGGGGTGGATGTCTAACACTGCCACCATTGGCGAACCCATAGGGGGTCGGATGCCTGACACTACCAGCAATTTAAATGCCAATAGGGGGTGGATGCCTACCACTCCCAACATTGTCCAACCCATAGGGGGGTGGATGGCTACCATTCCCACCATTGTCCAACCTATAGGGGGGTGGATGCCTAACAATCATCCAGTGTTGTAATGCTGCCAAAATTCTGTTTTGTGTGTAAACTGCCTGAAAATGTTACACATAAAGTGATATGTTGGACAACCCCCATCACTGTAGTGAAAAAAGGTGAATGTTGGGCTCAAGCCTCTAGCATTGTTAAGCATATAGAGGTTGGGGAGATAACCCCCACCATTGTAGTGATAAAAAGGTGAATGTGTGGTTCAAGTCCGCAGCATGCTCAAGCATACAGGGGTTTGGGGCATCATCCCCACCAAATGTAGTGTCAAAAGGTTAATGTGCGGTTCAAGCCACCAGCATGCTCAAGCCTACAGGTGTTTGGGAGGATAAGCCCCCCATAAATGTAGTGTCAAAAAGGTGAATGTGGGGTTCAAGCCCCCAGCATGCTCAAGCCTATAGGGGTTTGGGGGGATAAACCCCCATAAATATAATGTCAAAACGGGGGTGAATGTGGGGCTCAAGCCCCCAGCATGCTCAAGCAAGTATGTTTTAGGGTGTCAAAACACACCAGCAATGTAGTGATAAAGTTGTGGGCCAAACAGAAATGTTGAGGCAAACATTGTGGGTGTTACATACCCACGGCCATGAGCAGACAATCAATGTTTTTGGGGTCTATCACTGCCAGCAATGTTCAATTGGACAATGTAACATGTGACCATCCAAAATGCATCAACATACATTTTTGGTACAACCAGCGGCAAATAAAAAGGATTCAAACAGAAAGTCCAGTTTTGATGCAATACAGTCACCCACTGAGGCAGCAAGGTTGAATGTAAAACATAAGGAATAGGCAGAGTCAAGGTACAGGGCGCCCTGGGACAGTAGAGAAAGAAACAAAAGACAATATCCAACCAATGTCCTTCTAAGACAGTTGAAATACATGTTGTATATCGATTTAGATTCCGTATAAATTTCCCGATTCATGCCCTTATATAGGTACAATTCACATTGCAATTATATAGGCATAGAAATCCAGTCCTTATTTAGGCATAGTCCGTGCTAACTAAATACAGGCATGGCTACTTACATCCGTTCATCTACATCACCACGATTTCTTGGACAACCAGATGCTTAAGCCGTTAGGGACATCCTCTTGCTTGAATATTGATTTCTCCAAGAAACTCAATATTAATTATGCCTGAACATCTATTCCTTTGAGGCTCATTAATGACGTTCATATGCCCAACTCTTACGTCAATACTGGCATTCCTAAACACCTTCAAGGTAGAAATATACCTTCACTTGCTATGGCAAAGCATGGTGTGGTTCAGTGCTGTTCGGCTGCCTACTTGCACGACGCAGCTCGCCACAGCAAGTACAGAAGGAAGCCAACTCCCCAGCTGACGCACTGATCAGAAGCTGTAATCCTCCTGCCGAGAATCCAGTTCCAATGTTTCTGACTCCCCTTGCGGGATGTTGGGAAATCGAGTCCCGAGAAAGAGATTCCAACCTTTCTCATTCTAAGGTATGGAGCTGATTAGAACCCAGAGAAACCTTTGGCAATTCTTGGCAAAACTAAACCTATGCTAAACCAGCACCTACTTCTTCCCTCATACCAGACCTAAGTTAGGTACATTGGGGAGGCGTATTTTAGGAGCACCAGTTGAGTATTTTAGCCTGTGTTATTTATGTATGTATTTTTATATATGTCATAGCAACAGACCATGCTATTACAGTATTATTTTATATTACTGTTTACGCTGTACGCATTATACTTCACATTCCGTCTTACGATTGTAGCAGTTCATATCTCTTGCATGAGAAAGAAGACTGTTCAATAAACCCTTTTTATTGAAACACTCATCTCTCTATTTCTGTGCAACTCTGTAGAAGCAAAGCATGCACAATTGACTGAGTGAAATAGTTATCTATTGTTTCCACAACTCTGAAGATATTGTGCCGACTCTTAGGGAAACAAAGTTGTCATGTAGATGCGGTTGTCAGAAACTAATCCCTTCTTGTTAATTCGAGAAGTTTTTAGTGACCTCTGAGTTAGCTGGCACACACAATTAAGCTTAATGTACTCGATAGAGACATACTGACCTCAGTCCTATGTCAAATCTATAGTGTATATTATTCCAATGCTCGGAGCCTATTAGGGATATAGGAACTACACTACATGGCGTCCAATGTTTGGTAAGGCACTAATTTAACGGTAGATATTGAAGTAACTCAGTCATGCTTTTCTCAGAGACCCCCTACTCATAATACTCCAATAGACTTCTGGAGTGGGTATGGGATAATATTCGCCACAGCTGAGTAGGACAAAAAATCCTATGTATTAGCTTTTTGGTTTGTTCAGCGTTGAAGAATACAGTGTTCCAAAATATTGTGCACCTTATCTTTGTTCCCTTGAAACTTGCTCTGCATTTTTTCATTTCAAAATGGCCGACAAAGATACCACCGCAAACGGTGAGCCACAGGCAACAACGCCGAAACAGCTTTTAACTGTGCAGGTTTCCAAGAAACCGATGCGAATGCTATAATCATTCCACAAAATTTAAGGAAAGCCATCACTATAAAACTAATAAAACATGGCCTAACATCAAGAGGTGGTAGGGCAGTTTTTGTGATAGAGGCACATGAATATCACCAGACAGAGGTATTCTATTCGTAGATAGTCTTCCCTGTAGCAAATCCATTAACACGTATGTTTCACTTCCACAAAGAAGATGATCCACCAGAGAGATATATCCCTTTCGAGGATATTGATATTCTACTTACATACCAGGAGCATGAGCTCTGGTTTAACGGCGCCCTTATACAATTAAATCACATTTCCAGGCGTGGTCCACTAGGTAGACCAGGAGCAACATGGCCGGTTTTAGCCGGCTATACACTACATCCTGACATTAACAACATGTCAGATGTAGAGTTACTAGCTCAACTCAAAGAGTACTCAAAATCTACAGACAATTGGTCCAATATGTCATGCAGACTCTTACAGTCCAACCTACAATAGTTATTCTACACCAAACCTCTCACCAGGGGAATACACTAAAAATTACACCACAGACTTTACACGCAGTCATGGGTAAATTACCCACAAAAAATGAACAAATTCCATTCTGGATAGCTCAAAAAATTACAAAGATCGAAGCAGTATTTCCTAATACTTGCACTCATGAAAAACACAGAATTCTAACAATCTGTTTACCAATGGAGATCACGCCACATCTGGAGGACTGCACCACCTGGGGCACAGTCTTCGCTGCAATCTACACTAAAACACATGGTGTTCCGTCTATGGCAGTAACACCTCATGTCCTGAAACAGATTCAAAATGAATACAGGTCAGAGCCTGCTCTAAATTTAGGTATGAAACTACTGAAAGATTTTAAACAGGTCTCTACAATAATATTATCAAATATTAAAGGAGAAGCAGCATCAGTGGTGATCCGCCAGAAGTTGAGGGTATTTTATATAACAGAGCAACCACAAGTACTAGCCAGAATAATTGAAAAATCTTATGAAGAATTAGACAGAGACAGTTTGGGTGGGAAACCAGTAAAACCACAACTGTCCGAAAGTCCTGAAAAGCTCTTTTCTAAAAACACTCCTACCTCTTCTAAAAAGAAGTGGGAAAATAGCAAACAAACTTCAAAAGAGAAGCGTTCTCATTCCCGAGGTAGGACACCTCAAAAGGAGCCCTCTGTAAAGAGGTACATCCTCAGGAATAGGGATAATTTGAGAAAACCTTATAGATATCAAGATACTGATACACGTTCCTCTCGTACCTTTCAGACTTCGTCACAGAAATCCAAAACAAGAGAACGGGCAGAAAACAAGGAAGAATATGTGAAGTCCAAAGACGATCAACACGTTCAGAAAAACAAAAAAACTCAATTCACCAAAAAGAACGTAGCAGATCTAAAAATCAGACATGCCGAGGATCTTGAGGACACAACTTAAGAACGGAGAATGAGCTCAGACAATGTTGGACAGAGCAGCAGAAGTAACAATAGCTCGCCAGAACCCGAAGGGACTTCTGGAAACAGTGGACTTGAATGAGGATATTGAAGTTGGAACTGCAGATACCAGGATTAGTTCTCCACATAGGTTATATGAAATAACACTCGGATGGAGGGAGACATACCAAGAAAAGTGAAAACACTCTTTTGGGAGGGACTTTCTAAAGGCTATGATATACTTCTAGCTGAACAAGACTGGCCACCAGAATTTGTCAGGGAGTGCCCACATGGAGAAGACATCATTATGCCAGCCTTCTCTAATCATATTCCAATACATTTAAAATATACTTATACCAGGAAGTGGGCAGTCGCCCAAGCCCCAGCATTATACAAAAATCATGTAGAATGGGATGAGGATTCTCCTCACCATGAAATCCAGTTGAAAAATCAACCATCTGCGCAAAGACAGTACCCAGTTAAGCAAGAAGCTAAAAAACAGGTCAGGAAGATCTTAGATCAACTTGAATATCAAGGGGTGATTGAAACATGCACCTCATCAATGAACAATCCTTTGTTGCTTGCCTCCAAACCAGACAATAGATATCATCTAGTATTGGATTACAGACATCTAAACTCTTGTTGCAAAACATTTGCAGTACAAAATGCACACAGTACAGTATTAATGAATAACATTGTGCGTAAAAAAAATAAAACCACATTAGACATATCAAATGGTTTCTTTCGTCAAAACATTGCAACAGAAAGTAGGTATTTGACCGCTTTCTCAATAATGGGGACACAGCGTCACTTCTGTCGTCTCCCTCAAGGATTCAAGAATAGTCCTTAGTTATTCTCAGCAAGGGTAACAGAGTTACTTTAAACTTATGATGACAAGACATTGTCATATGTTGATGATATATATCTGACAGACGATGACCTGGATAAGCACTTGAACAGGGTGAACACCATTATACTTGGCTTCGCCTCTGAAGAATATAAATGCAATTTAAAAAAATCAAGAATTGCTCATCTCAATGTCCTTTTTCTAGAATATGAACTATCAAGTGAAGGCTAAAGCCTGGCAGCCAACTTTTTAGAAAAGTGTGCGCTGCTCCAACCTCCAAAAACGCTGATAAACTTAAAGTCTATTCTAGGTTTCCTGAATTTTTGGAAGAAATTACATTCTAAACTACGCAGAAAGGGTTAAACCTCTCTACAAATTAATCAAACCTGATTTTAAAACAGTAAATTGGACACAAAAACACACAGAAATGTTGTGTTCGCTACAAACAGATATGTTAGCAACAAAATATTTACAAACACGCCTAAAAGTATGCAACTTGGTGATTTGAATAATTACGGGGCAATGCGGATTCATCTACTAAACCTTTAATGGGGTGAAAAAATACCAAACACATACAAATCACATTTGTATACACAAGCAGAAATGAAATTGACATCCACAAAATAAATTCTGACAGGAGTTCAAGCCGCTGTAGCAAAAGAAAGAGCCCTAGCACAGGGCAAACGCATTATGGTCGTAACACCTGTACCAGCCTTAGAAGCAGTGACAATAGCGAGCATTCTAAATGCTAAAGCTTTACATCCAAGATGGATCCAATGGGTTAATTCTCTTGCTGGAACTGATGTTGAATACGTTTTTGATCCTTATTTAAAAACACAAGCATTCCTGCAATACGAACAAGAATGTCCTCTGTCCACTGAAATTCTGCCTCTAGAACAGTATGAATGTATAATTTATACTGACGGATCTGCACAACCCGCTACGGTGGGTAAACAAGCTTATAGTGCAGCATGCGCGATTGTTAAAGGTCTTATGCGCAATGGCAAATTTAGACCTATGGTTACAAAAACACAATCTCTAGGAGATTGTACAGCTCAGCGAGCTGAACTACAAGCATTCAAAATGGCACTTGAAAATACGGATCACTAATTCCCCACACTCATTGTGTGCAATTCCTTTTATTGTGTTTAATCATACAATGAATATTTATGGAACTGGCTTCAAAATGGTGTCAAAGATGCAAAAGGTGGCACAATCAAGCATAAAACGATTTGGGAACAAGTAGTTCAGTTACGAAACGAACTACAAAACACTCACGTGATACACACGCTGAGTCATCAACATGATGGCGTTCACGTTGAAGGGAATTCATTGGCTGATGAAGCCGCGAAGGCGGCTGTGCAAATGGCTTCCGTACCTGCAATCACCAGTTCAAAAACTAAAATAGACAGTAAAATGATACTGACAGTCCATGCTTCAAGCAAAGGCAGTGGTGCAGCGTTACCTAAAGGGTTTCCCCTCAAATACTCATATATAACTGAGGCAAACAATGTTCTGTTTGTTCAAATCCCTGGAGTGGGGGATAGGGTAATACCAAACATGGAACATAGATTAGGAATAATCCAGCAGCACATGAAGGGCTTGCCTCTGCTCATGCAGGTGTTTCCGCCACAGTGTCATTATTAAAACAACGATACTGGTGGCCCGGCATTAGAAAAAAGACCAGAAACTATGTCCTGGACTGTGAAATATGCCAAAAGATTAAAGTCTCTACCGAAAAACGTCCTGCACAGACGCCCCTGTTAATCTCAGATAAACCATTAGCGTGTGTTTACCTGGACCACTGTGGTCCCTTACAAAGGGATGGTAACTATAAATATATCACGGTCGCAGTGGATTTGTGTTCAAGGTTCCTTTGGATGTGGCCTCAGCGCTCGGCTGACTCTCAAACTGTTATAAAAGATTTGCATGTGTTTATCGGCACATACGCAATTGGCATGCTACATTCTGACCAGGGTTCTGCGTTTAGCTCTCGGTCTTAAAAAGAATCCATGGCCAGTCTGAGCGTTGCATTGCAGTACTCTAGTCGATTCCCTCCTGAGGGAAATTCGGTTGTGGAGAAAAAAAACGGGACATAAAGCAATCTATAACAGCTAGGGTAATAGGTTCGGGTGATGGGTGGGTCAAACATCTAATAAGTGTCCAACGTAGTCTTAAGAACTTGCCAAGAAGTTCTCCAGGGGGTATCACTCCGTATGAGGTCCTTCTTGGGACAAGAATGTTGGTCACGGACCTTGATTGCCACACATCAGTGGTGGGACAAAAGAAATTTGATATCAAAGACCATTTGGCTGTTTTACAGGACCTACATGAACTAAGAATGCAACAAAGCAATGTACTCCTGAGGCCAACCACCGCTGGGAAAAAAACAACCGTCCAAGCAAGGCCTGTCTGGATCCCAAAGCTTGGTGATCTAGTCAGAGAAGACAAGAAGGAATGTGGGCCTTCTTACAGACAACCAGTACCTGTCCTAGCAATCCACGGATCAAGAACAATTTTGCTGCTGTTACTTGCTGGTAAAAAGGAGAACGGGTTCATGTCTATCGACCTGATCAAACCACACTATGTGGCCGATACTAGGCAGTAGGTCATGTGGACTCCGACCAAGTAGCAGGACCACTCCTCTAGCTACAATCCAAGAGGTTCAAACTGAGAGACTCCTCACCATTTAAGAATCTGCAGTGAGAAAAGAAGGACTAAGCAATAAAGCTATGTAACTCGTTCCTCTTGAGACCCAAATAACAGTTCGTCAAGAAGCACCTGTCTACAACAAAGTAACAAGTGATCAAGTGGTTCCAGGGATTTCAACAAATCCGAATGCTATCCCAACTATTGACAGAACTGCCTCAGGCTATTTCATTAACTTTTATATGTTTTCTGAGGATCCCAGCGAACCTGAAATGACACCAGTGAAAAGAACTTTCAAAGATCAAGCAGCTGAACTTTTTAATCACCTGGAAAAGACTTATCTGGTTTCATCATGGATTAAACTTTGGATTGTGTTGGGAATATTTTTTCTTCTACTTTGGTTGACTCTAGTAATAACTCTTGGTATGCTGATAAATGGAAGATATGTCAAAATGGACACAGCACGTAAGAATGTCAACGTACTCCTCAAGCCACACAAATCATCCCATCGTGAACGAAGAGACTTGTCAGCAGTAAACATCACAGCAGTTCCTATACCTGATGGTATAGCCTGGGACAAAACATTTTTGGCCGGTCGGAGCTGTTGTAGATTCCACACTTATTCAAGATTTCATTGAGTGACTTTGTTTCATCTAGTACCTTTTCTGATGATTGGGACTTCGAGACTGTAAATAATATGATGTCAGATTTAGAAATGCCTGCATTATTCACAAATAATGACTATTTACAAGGTTCTTCAGACTTTGAACAAATGTATTGTTATAACCATTATGGTTATCATTTCTTGCACAAATCTGCAAGTCCTAGAAATATATTAATGTATAACCAATCAGAACATTGTCCTATGCCACAAAAGGGTAGTTCATAAACATTTGCTATGAAATTTCCATACTTTTCAGGGTTCAATGTATCAAATCCAGAAACATTTTACTTTAGAAATGTGAACAGAACAGGAAGGAAAAGTATGTTGACCAATACCAAACAGATTTATTCTGCAGCCTTTTTTGCCCAACTGTCTAGACTAGGTTTCGACTTTTGGAAGGACAATACTGAGACAAAAACTGTCTGGGGTACGAAAGATTGGCAGGTACAGGGTGTAGAAGCTATGTTTAGAGCCTGAATCATCCCTGAGCAAATGGTGTTTTTGAATGAAATGGTCCAACAGTCGTCTTGCCTTGGGTTAGCCAAGATCAAAGACATGATTAATCTGTTCATACCTACACCTGAGAATAATAACACTTCAGAGGGGGAGGTCGACGTACATACTATTTTGCATCACAACAGAACAGATCCAGATTGAAATAAATGGTTGACCCAAGATATGTTCAAAGACAGCATCCTAGAATAGTAACAACATACATTGTAGGGAATCTCTGCCTTGATTGGCTACAAGGATCTACACTTAAGGATGTAAAGCAACACTTATATTTACTTAAAGATGACGCAGACCTTAGGGATTTCTTGCTAGGACCAAGAAAAAAATGTAATAAACCTTTCATATATGCCGGTATATATGCTGTATATAATGAAATATGGAAGATTATGCATGCAGAGACTGCAGAATAAATACGAGAAATTGATTGTATTAATTTAGAGAAATCTGTCTCTGTAGTTGACAATGGGTTAACGACTCTATCGTTCAGGACATATTCATTGGACAGCATAGTGTCTTCTGCCGTATACATCATGGAACAGGACTTGGCCATGTTGCAACTTGGTCAGTCGCAACTACGTTCTATCATGCTATTAGGCAGGACGTTACAAAACCTTCATTCAGGTTATGTGCCTTGGCGTTTAATCAATACTACGTCACTGTTTTCAGAATTCAATCTCACTAATAAACAGATCAAATTGGCACAAAGAGGAGCAGACTATAGGGTGCTAAGCATTGAAAAACTTGAAAGATTACCATTTATAGTAGCAGAAAAACCAGCTACTGAATGGATTATACATGGAACAATCACTCTGCCTGTTATAATTTTCCATTTTCAGTATTGCCTAAAACACATACCAGCAGGCAAATATGAAATCCTGAGATTTACCATACGCACACAGATGTTGGAGTGGTGGGCGTGAGGTGTTTCTTAGCGGTTCAAACTGTGAAAATGCACTAAGTGGTTCTCTCCTTTGTCATGGTATTATTTACAAGGGGCCTTTGATGGTTCCTTTAACAACGTATCCTGTCACCTGCAAGGTTCACCAGCTGCAGTGATTGATCCAATTTTTGGACACCTTTCGAATGGGAGTTACATCATGTTGAACGATCACAGCTACTTTGGCATGTTGCCAGGCATACCGTATCTAGTAACTGTGTCATCCAGGGTCACCTGCTGTATGCAAGTATTGTTTCCAAAAACCAAGACAGTCAGGGAGTCGCCTCTATGGCCTTCACAGAACATCTCTTCTATACAAATTGATACTCTAAGCAGAATGAAAGCCATTCTTTTGCAAAAAACTGTGCCACTGACCTCAGCCAAAAAACCTATGACCTACAAGTCGCAAGGACTTCTGCCGAGATACATGCCCTTTTGAATACAAACTGCCCTATACATTTCTCAGAAATGGTAAGTCGTATCTTAAACATGTCTGATACGAGTGCTATTGTACATCTATTTAAGAACGCATTTTACGGACTGTTAGGACCTTTTCAAGCCGTCCTCGGAATATTTCCCAACTTTGTGCACTCTGTGTTTGGCGGACTGCCACTGCTTTTTGGAATCGTTGCAGGGATACTATTTTTGCTCCTACTGCTGTGATATGGCAAGCCAAATCACCAGCGACATCCAATTCTCATGGAGACAACTCTACTGGCGATGAAGTGTCATGAGCGCATTGTTCAAATTCTGGGTTTACCTCGTCTACGATAATTAAATACCACATGGTTTTTGTCATTCAAACCAATCTGGCAAGATTGCATCTTATCTGTTCTACCCTGCCTGCTATGAGGAAAAGAATACATGCTAGACACCTGTCTGACATTTCCATCAGTCATGCCAACGGATGTTGATACTTTGCTGGACCCTGTAACGACCCATGCTCTATGTTGTCCTCAGCAGCTACCAATTCTGATGACCGCATTCATTGAGATCTCACAGATGCAAAATGCTGATGCTGCCGTATGAGAGGAAATAATGGGCACACAGGTACCATCCAATACGCACATTGCTGATGCGACCAATGCTGAAGGCGATGCTTCACATCTATGTGCAGTTGATCTTCTAAACGAAGTAATCCAACTTTCGTCTACAATGGTAGACAACTTTTTGTCAACCGACATAAAAGATTTAATGTTTTCTCCAAGCCCTAACACTGACTTTTGATTTTGGCCCACAGTGTTCTGAAAGACTTTGAATTTAACCTTCATTTTTTTACAAAACAAATAACTTTTCCTATGATTAATTTTTCTTTTTAAATTTGAATTTTTTCTTTTATGACACAAAGTATTCTGCTTATAGTAGAACTATTCATAGAGAACAAGAATTCTTTGAATACTTCCAGAGACAATATATGGTTTTGTCCACAAACAAACAGTTTTATGTAAACTGACATGAAATGGTTTCGCCCCTTTTTCTTCTGTATTTACGAGCCATTTCATAAATGTATATTTTTATGATTCATTCATGTTTGCATTTCAAAATGTCGAAAATATGCTATGAATGAATACTTGCTTTAATGTGTACAGCACCAATCCAATAGTTTAAATACAATTATTTACAATGTGTTTGTAACATGCTTTACGCACTTCGTGTGTAGATACATTTAGATATGTTATCATGTTTAGAATTTAGTAACGTAGTACATACGAAAGTGGAGTGGGTTTTGTGTATCGATTTAGATTCTGTATGAGTTTCCCGATTCATGCCCTTATATAGGTACAATGCACATTGCCCTTACATAGGCATAGAAACCCAGTCCTTATTTAGGCATAGTCCATGCTAACCAAATACAAGCATGGCTACTTACATCCGTTCAGCTGCGTCACCACGATTTCTTGGAAAACCAGACTCTTAAGCCGTTAGGGACATCCCCTTGCTTGAATATTGATTTCTCCAAGAAACTCATTTTTATGCATGAACATCTATTCCTTAGAGGTTCATTCATGACGTTCATATGCCCGACTCTTACGTCACTGCTGCCATTCCTAAACAGCTTCAAGGTATAAATATACCTTCACTTGCTATGGCAAAGTACGGTGTGGTTCGTTGCAGTTCGACTACCTACTTGCACGAAGCAGCTCGCCACAGCAAGTACCGAAGGAGGCCAACTCCCCAGCTGACCCACTGACCAGAAACTGTCATCCTCCTGCCCGAGAATCGAGTTCCAGTGTTTCTGACTTCCCTTGCGGGGTGTTGGGAAATCGAGTCCCGGAAAAGAGATACCAACCTCTCTCATTCTAAGGTATGGAGCAGATCAGAACCTAGAGAAACTTTTACAAATTCTTGGCAAAACTAAACCTATGCTAAACCAGCACCTACTTCTTCCCTCGTACTAGACCTAGGTTAGGTACATTGGGGTAGGCGTATTTTAGAAGCACCAGTTGAGTATTTTAGCCTGTGTTATTTATGTATGTATTTTTATATATGTCATAGCAACAGACCATGCTATTACAGTATTATTTTATATTACTGTTTACGCTGTACACATTATACTTCGCATTCTGTCTTACGATTGTAGTAGTTCATATCTCTTGCATGAGAAAGAAGACTGTTCAGTAAACCCTTTTATTGAAATGCCCATCTCTCTATTTCTGTGCAACTCTGTAGAAACAAAGCATGCACGATTGACTGTGTGAAATAGGTATCTATTGTTTCCACGATTCTGAAGATATTGTTCCGATTCTAAAGGAAACAAAGTTGTCATGTTCATGCGGTTGTCAGAAACTAATCCCTGCTTGTTCATTCGAGAAGTTTCTAGTGACCTCTTAGTTAGCTGGCACACACAATTAAGTTTAATGTACTCGATAGAGACATATTGACCTCTGTCCTATGTCAAATCTATAGTGTATATTATTCCAATATGCAGAGCCTATTAGGGATATAGGAACTACACTACAGACAAGAGGGAAGATGCACAAAGACAACCGACCAGACACACACTGCAGTACAAACACAACATGTGTGTGAGTAAGGAAGTGTTGCTAGCCTACACCAACACACACGATGATGTGCTGGACTCCACTGAGACATATTCATGTTGTGTACAATCAGGAATTATTCCATATAGGGCTTGGATAAAGAATGTGGGCAATCATGCATTGTTTGAAGAGCGGGTGCACCACAGTCACATGCAGACCGACTCTGTTCCGTAGTACCCTCAAGGCCACAGCACTGTGGTGCCAGGATCTTGTCTGCTGAGCCACTGTGATGCAAAATGAAGATGGGGCCCATAGTTTTGAGCACACTCACTCTTGCACACTGTGTCATGTCCCTTGTAAGAACCACTGTCATCTCACCAAACATATCTCCTAGGACATGGCCGGTGTTGGGAGGCCACATCGTAGGTAGTAGCCTTGCAGGGAGCCAAGTCACATATGATGACTCTAAACACCACCCACCTTGATCAGCAGCACTGCGTCTCATCAAAACCTCCCTTGACTGGTGACCTTGCACAGGCCACCATGACATGACAGTGTGTACTGCATGAGACTTAGAAGACACATGGCTCACCAAATAGAGGATACAACTACTGTGTCAGTAGACTCCAATGCACAAGCAAATGTGTAAGCTAATCTTCCTGCACTGGTGACAACGCCAGGGGTGGTGGGTGGATCTGTGTCTCACAAACACAATACACATAGCTAGACATAACACATGGTAAATGTGTACATCTGTTGAGGATGGAGTACATGTGCAGAATACAGTATGCAGTGGACACATTAGGCACTTTAAAACTTTCTCTAAATCATGAAAACTGTCAAGGAGACCTACAAATAAGACATGTTGTCATCAGTTTACAGGTCAAGGTAGATTGTGCTGATTGTGAGCAGTCTTTGACACATACAAGGCCCACACTTGCCAAAACCAGATGACAGATTGATAACACGCTGATCATCCTAACACAAATGGAACTGGGGGACATTTTTCTGTGACACACGTGAGTATTCCCACAGTGAAGGCTCTAGTCTCAACACAACCAGGGATGTCTTCATAATGACTCCACTCTCATGGTGCACCCATACCTTGGGCACTCAAAGTGAAAACAACTTATTTACCTATGTGTGTTTAGTCTACCGGGAAGAGCAGTGATGCCTACCTGGATTATTTGGAGCACAGGTGGCAGATCAACATACATAAGTGCATATACACTTGCATGGACAATACCCCTCTGAGAAATGTGTTCCCAGTCAATGTTCACATATCATGACTTAATCATCAGAAGCAAACACCACCTCCATCTAAAGCCACCATCACAGGGCATTGATGAACAGTCATTGTCCATCACAGATTACAAAGTGCTACTTAGCATTTGATACCACACAAAACAAGTCTGGGTAGAAACTTCTCCTCCTGTGATGCTAATCGGTACTGCACACATCAGTATATAGATGGGGATCATCACAAGAAGAATACATTAACATACTTTGGCATACATCAAGCTTCAGCAGATACCTGACTCAGCCACAGATTACCTATGGGTATTCTCCGTGCACACACGCATGCACATGATCAACGCATATGCACATACCAACTTCAACACAAGTTGTGCATTAAATTAAAACATGCATGAATGATCCCTCCAACACACATGTCACACTACATGTCCATCTCTCATAAATGACAAATGCACAGGCATGTCATATTCCATCTCTGGTGCATCTAGATGTTGAAGCATGTCTGTCACATGAGCTCCACCTCAGTACACATACCATTACAACCCACAATGTACAAACACACTTATATGTACCTCATCACATACACACCTACACTTGCAGCACCACACTCCATTACCATGTACACATCTCTCAGATACATGCTATGCACACAATGTACAGTATACATTTCCTCATCAGCAGTTGAAAAACTTTACATGTCAGATGGACCACTCTCATTGACAACCACACACTCAGTGATTCCTTGGACTGCACTCATGCCACACTGTGCAGCGTCACAGCACACCCAGACAAGCACACTCCATACATCACCACATCTCACAACAAGACACATACAAAGTGCAATGGCTGTGTACTCTTTCATTTCCATATCACTGCATAATTTAACAAATAAGCATAAGTCTAAAGGATTGTCACTTAAGGAAATATGCATACACATGTTCAAACTCAAAATACTACAACGGGAAAACACCTGACATTTCACCATCCAGCACAAATTCTCATAACACTGGTGTACATACCATCACATTCACAAATACACTCTGACACATATGACTAGGCAGACCTTATCTCAATATAGCCCTGTAACATCTACATATGACTTCCTCAACCAATGTCCACATGGACTCATGAACAGTATAAACAAACATCACTCATCCATAACTGCCACGTTACAGTCAAATTGCACATTAGTGCAACAGACTATCCTATAGATTGAATAACAACAGAAGAGTGGCTATTTTAAGAGAACACTAAAAGAAACACACAAATGTTTTTAGAAGGACCCTCACTCACCAACCTAGTTGGTGACATGCTTCATCATCGGGTCCCCACGGATCAACCTAGTGCCGTTCCGGTGTGCTACGACGCCTGCAATTGCAGCGGAGCGAGTTGTGATTAGGTGCAAGTGATATAGTGTAAATTAATAAACAACCAAATACACCCTGAAAAATACTTTGTTTTGTGTGACTTGGTTACTAATAAAAACAAATGACGGATCAGTGCCAACTGAACTATGAAGCTGGGAGATCCAATGCAATGTGAAATTTGGTCGACATGAACATGTTTCTGCTTATATTAGCACATTCTTCTAAGCATTCATCAGGACCTTATAAAAAGTAAGACCATGGTGGTATACGCACGCTAAGGCGTACCCTAACCTCTGGTCGTGTGTAAAAACTCACGGTTTTACCATGGACAATGGTCTATAGGTAGTTCTTAGACCAGTTGTAACCTGTAAGAAAGAAAACATGGGGACAAGTTGCTCCTCATAATTCTATTATATCATTAACTTTCGCACAAAAATGGTTGATAATGTGAACAAGGATGAGATAGAGACTTACATCAGTCATCTGTTTAGACTTGTCCCATGAGTATCATCACAGAGCAAGCCTATGCATCATTTTCATTGAAGCATTGAAATCATTATACATATGTGAACATGCCACTTGTCAGTCTGCCAGTAAACTATGGTTCCCAGACACATGATGGCATGTGAAATATTGGTTAGATGTATGTCAAAAACCATGTCAACTAGGACACCATTTGTCAGGTGGTCTGAACTGTAATGCTCCTGAGGATCATGTGTCATTACATACATGCCTCATCCCCTGCAAGGGAGTCTGGAACTGACACAGCAAATGGTATGCGAACATTTGACATTTTTAGCTGTTAAATATACTTCCATCCCCAGTCGTCATGATAGGCACTTATGTCTTGAACGTCAATGCTCCAATGGTCCGCATGCATGACAACTGGCAAGTACAAATACTGCATTCTCTAAAACAATTCATGTGCCGCACTATGCCATTTGCCTATCTGGCTGAACAGTCTGTACGGACTCTTGGTACAGGAACTGTACATCTCAAGTTTACAGTCAGCACTGTGTCACAATTCTGTATATACTGCTTTAGGTAACATCTGTATGTGTCAAGTATACATGTCCACTATGCAAGGCATCATTTTTACCCTTTTACAAGCGCACATTGTTCTACTTAGACATTTGAGTATGTGAAGAAAAATGTCTGTCTACATGAACATTTTACATCTCTCAAGAGGAAAGTAATGCATCATACACATAGATGTTCAAGCCACCAGTATGCACAGTCAAGAGGTTATACACACGTCTTGTCTTGTGTATCTGAGCCAAAAGCCACAAAATAGATGTATATCCATGTTTTCTATATTGACCAACTGTGTCTTTCAAAGATTAGCACATGTACTCTCTGTCGCCGAGTCAGACCCATGGATTTCATTCATTCGTTCATAAAACTTTTATTCAGTTACATCATAGCGAAACCATAAAAAGTACAGAGATAAAATATTACAATACATATAGAAAGTCTCGATGTCTAATACATTTAAAAACTATTGTCGTTTAAAACCATTGTTAAAAAAAATTAATTGGGATACTGAGCAGGAAATCGAGTAAATAAAAGCTCAAGATTTACAGCGAATTTTTAGACATGATTTTAAAAAACAAGCTACGCATTTAGCAATGTATTGGGAATCCAGAGAAAGCAGGGCCAAATAAGCGGGCCAACATGTTCCCAGGCCCATTTTTCGGAGTAAAGGAATGATCCAGCGCTTGCGAGGAAGCTCATAATATCTACAGAACAGTGTTACATGCATTGTAGACTGGGAAGATGTACCATCACATGGGCATTTCATAGGAATATGTGACCAGTCCTGCTCTTTTGGAAAAGTAACTAAGCGAAAAAAAGAATTAAAATGGAACCTAGTCAAAACATACTTTTCGTAGTTAGTTAGGTGGAATGTTAGATATGGTTGGATACCCAAAGCAGTCTGGACCGATAGGATCTGTACATTTGAGGGTTTGCTTACTTCTTGGGAAAGACGTAGTTCTCTAAGATGGGTTAGGCATAATTTTTTCAGGTCTTTCCTGGTAGTATCTATCATTGTAGTAGGTTCTAAGAAATAAGTTGTACAGTTCAGGTCCTTAAGGAAATTAGAGACATACAGAAGCCAAGGGATTTTACTCCAGTTTGCCAGGGCCAAGCAGTCGGTTATCAATGAGCGGGTTAGATGGCATTGTGTTTTGGTCCAGATACGGTGCCACAACAAGATCGGCTGGCATCTAATGTTGTCTGTCAGATAGTTAATACCCAGCTCGATGTGGCAACCGTATGTTGGGGCACTTTGGGGTAGTGCCAGTAAGTATTTTAGAAACCCGTTCTGAACCGTCTGCAGGGTATCTGTGGGAGCGTAACCCCTACGCTGTGGCATTTTGCATGATAGATTTTTAGCAACTCTACTGGGGCAGGTTTACCCAGTTTCCTCGAAAAGGATAGAGCTGAGGTTGTTCTCTGAAAAAGTAGCTTTTTACTTGTCATGGCTTGTTTCCAGGATAATCTGTCGTCCACTAAAATTCCTAAGTAGGGATATTCCCTGGTGCGTTCCAACCTAACTTGTTCAATAAAAACTGGTTTAGGGTTCTTCGCCCTGGGGCCGATGTGCATAACAAAGGTTTTATTTTTATTCACTTTTAGGCCTAAAGAGAGCATAAATTGACAGTAGCAGCTTGGCATTGACCGACAGACCGATCGCGAAGAGGACGCGAGAAGGAAGACGCTGGGGCCGCCGCACCACCGAGGCACTCGGTTGACTCCCGGCTGACTTTCACCCAGCCCCCGCTGGTCCCAGTCCTCGGTGCCGGGTTCCCGATGCTCCAGACATTATCCCGATTCTATTCAACCCGCCAGAACGGAAGTGGGAATGGAGAGCGGAGAGTAGGGCGCGGGAGCCGGAGTCCTTTCGATGCCCCGCCGAGCACCTGCACCCGCTGAGTCTCACTGCACCGCTGAGTGGGAATCACTATGAACTGCTAGGCGACGTGTGGCGGTGAGTCCTGCGATGAGGGCTTTGGCAGCCTTGGTAGCGGGAGGGAGGGCTGGTGCAGTGAAGCATTCTAAGCACAGTGGATCTAAGCCAAGACCAAGTCAAGTTAAAGGAGTTAAAGGAGTGCTAGAGTAGTGCAGCGGTGGCCTGCACTCTGGCACTGCGACGCCGAGGAGACTACTGCTGTGGCACTGCTGCTGTGGTAGCGTTAAGGCGTTAAGGGACAGTTAGAAGTGTGGTTAGGGCCCACAGGAGAGAGACCAACAAAGAGTAAGACACACATCACATTTGCACTTCCTGCTACATCTTGCCACGTGCACTCAGCTGCTGGTCCACCTATGGTATAGGAGTTTCGCGGGGACGCCGCCTGTCAGCTGGGGCTTCTGCCGGGAGGCGTATTTGAGAGAGCCCTTCCTCCGGTGGAGCCGGGAACCTTCCTACCAGCTTTGGGGACACCATCACCTCCTCGCCGCATTTCCTGGTCTCCAGCCAGCTCTGCTCGCCCCCGCTGCCGCAGACCACTCGTGGCCGCCGAGAGGGGCAGGGCAGGAGAAAAACTACAATTCCCAGCGTCCCCTGCTTCGCGGGGACACCGCCTGTCAGCTGGGGCTTCCGCCGGGAGGCGTATTTGAGAGAGCCCTTCCTCCCGCGTCGCGGGACGCACGTGGGCTTCGCCGGGCTGAGCCCGGGCAGAGGGCGGGCCGTCTGTGGCCGTCCGTGGACGACTGTGGACGGGACGGGCCACACCCCTTGCCAGCAACATAGTGTACAAGAAGGACCCGGCACCCATTCGCAAGGTACTGTCATCTGCCTTTCCCCTCACTTGTGCCTCTTGTTGTCAGTGGCCCTCTTCTAGAGTGCGAGTGATATTCCACTTCTACGCTGGTCTAATTGTTCCCTCCGCTTTTCTCTTCATATTTTACTGTTTATTAATGAGGCAATCTACAGTAAATATGAATATCCAGGGCAAGAAAGGTAAATCATCCGCGTCACGTCCAAACACAAGACTTCAGGCCACAAAGCCGCAGTCCCTTCCAACACTGACGGCAATAGATAAAATGTTGAAGCAGACTATAGGGGTTGTTGCCAACGTAATTGAAGATACTGAAAGAAGATTATCCCTCCCAGCCACAATAAGTCCCACAGACCAAGGCATAGATTGTTCGGCCATTGCCATGGACCCCACGATTCTGGATTCCTACCTAACATCTACTTTTGCCGAGCTCCCCTGTGCACAGATTCCGATTGAGACTCCAGCAGTGGATGACTCATCTATAGCTTTAGTTGAGTCCTCCACCAACAATGACGATCAACCCTGCATTCTGCCTTCTTCTTCCCCTGTGGTTAACCTAAAATCTGGCAGAGTGGCCTCTAAGACAAAAAAGGATAGTCCCATTAAGAATGCAACTACGAAGAAACAGTCCAATCATAATTTGGTAACCCCATTTGACCATCCTCGGCATCCACCTACAGGGATACCTTGTTGGGTCGCCAATATGGTGACTGATCTCCAGAACAGTTTAGAGCAAATAATTGCATCTCAAATTAAACCTCTGGTCTCTAAACTCGATAGGCTAACATCCATGCTAAACAATAAGTCTATGGGGACAATTAAACCACAGAAAGGTAACCCGTTACCCACTGCTTCAGATGGTGCCTCTGCAAAGGTACCCTGTCCTGAGGTAGCCAAACCCATCGCCCCAGCAGTTTTAAATAAAAAACCAGGTCCGGCAACCACTGCTTCTAAAGCTCTAAACCTTGTACCACCCCCTACACCGGTAGTTAAACCTTCAGGTTCTACCCCTTCTCCCGCTGCGGGCCAGACTGCTAAACCCAGTCAGCATTCCAAGGAGGGCAAAAATATGGCACCAAAAAAAGCAACACCAACATCTAGACCCCTCTCATCTAAAGCAACCTTAAAACATCTGCCAACAATAAATTTGCCTCCAGAAGCCCAACCATTTGTAGTGGCCCTAGTGGGAGTTCCACCTCTTAGTAAGGGGAAGAGAGAGCAGGAGATGGAGCTACATAATAAATGAATGCAGTGGCTAAGCTTGAATAGACCCTTACCTCCTAACATATCAGGCCACAAACTGGCAGTGAGAAGAGTAGAATGGATTGGGAGGGGCCCTAAAACAGTGGCAGGGGAGGTTATCACAATTAATTTTAGGGACTCCTCAGCTGTTGACCATATTTGCAGAACCTCTTCTTATAGAGAGTCGCAAATATTCCCTATGCATTTGTCCTATTTTTATCCTATCCCGAGCCACAAACTGCCCCAAAATAGGAGACCACTGAACATCAGGAATCCTGTCTTCCATCCGAACGGGAATCACTTTTGGCAGCCTTTTGGGGAGGATTTCCTACCACACGCCCCGCTCTATCCGATACAACCCCATTGGAATAGGTGTAGCGTCCTCGAGGAGGTGGATTGACTCATGCAGTCATGCACACCCCCAAGAGAGCATAAAGAAGGCAACCCAGAGGAAGGCGTTGCAACCCAGGGAAAGTCACTACCCTCTGCTAGCTTTGTGACTCTTTCCCCTCAAGTCTCAATGAGGGAGGAGACAAAGGTTGAACAGAGACTGAACCAGGCACCACTAAGTGAACGAGGGGGAGAAAAGGATAAAGTAAAGGGCGGGGAAGGCAGTATAAAAATACTCTCGTGGAATGTTGCAGGCCTAAAAAGTAAGTTGCTTATACCAGATTGGTCCTCCTTTATGTCCACTTATGATATCTGCCTAATGCAAGAAACCTGGTCCCTTGAGACTAGTGAAAATCCCGGCTTTGCAACCTATGACATTCCTGCAGTCACAAGAGGGAAAGGCCGCCCTTCGGGTGGTCTTGCCATATGGGTAGGCCTACACTTAGGTATGCAGGGCGTACAGGTGGACACCAACTCACCAGATATCCAATGCGTTTTGCTAACGTCTGTTTGCGGATCCACACTGGCTATTATTAACGTATACTCAAGGCCCACCATGAATGGAAAAGAATCGAGCACTATTCAAGTGCTCGATCATTTCCTTCAGTCACTTGACCCTGCAACCTCTTTCATTCTCGGTGGTGATCTGAATTGCCAGTTCGAGCCACTGGGCGGATCTGAGCTGTGTGAGGAGGATGAGGTCGACTTGCTTTGGCAAATTCCCGCTTCAAAAATAGCCCCAGTAAAGGCCTGGACCCCGCTAGTCCTACAAATTAACGCCTTGACCCTTGCAATGTCTCTGCGGGCATGCAATGGAAGGGGAAACAACAAAAATTCCTGCCTCCCCACATATAACAGGACAAATCGAACTTCCACTATTGATTATCTTATGATGGAGGCTAAAGACTGGGGCAAGTTCAGAGATTTTGAGGTTGTCCCAAGGCATGATAGTGACCATAATGCCTTGGTATTATCGCTTAAACCCAGTGCATTTGGTTTGACTAATCCCGCCTCTAACTCCACCCTGGTCCCCCCACCACATATTATATCTAATAATAGGAGAAGAATCAAATGGCCTTCTTGCCTAGACTCTCCTACCCGACTTGCACAAATCTATCAGCTAGCTGTCCCATTAATTAGTGATATGGGAAATTCCATCTCCCATGGGCAGACTATAGAAATTCATCGAAAGTTAGTCGAGAATCTAGGGGAAGTATTCTGCCCGGTTAGTGGGACTAAGTCGCGTCGGATTAAGACACACCCCTGGCACAACCATGCATGCAAAAACCTTAAGAAAGACCTACTTAAGGCTATTAAATCTAAGGATGCCCTTAAAATTAGAACAACCAGAGTGTTGTACAAGAAGGCGCTCATTAGAGCAAAGAGTGAGTGGGAGAAATCTAGGTGGGAAGAGCTGAGACAGGCACTTCTTCTAAAAGACTCCAAGACCTAATTAATTAATTGTCACTTCTTCAGCGATAGGTGAGAGAGACACTGGGGTCTCGAACATCGCCCCTATAGTGTGGGAGGCTCACTTTAAGTCACTCTACACAAGCCCTGAGTTGGAGGACACTGGGTGGCCGCCCCAGGGGGAGAACCAAGAACTGACACTGGCTACACGGGATGATGTGCCTCGGGACCTCCGGCATGAGAATCGACTGCCGGGGGCCCCGGGGACTGGGAGTTTAGACCTTTGTGCCCGTGTGGCTCGGGACCCCTTGCATGAGTGTCGATTACTGGGGGCCCCGGTCATTGGGTCTTTTCCCTGTCAGACTCTTAGTTCTGATCGGGTCTCCGAGGTCTCAGTTGCCCCGGACCCCCCACATGAGAGTCGATTGTCGGGGGCCTTGGGATCCGGGATCTTGAACTCCTGTACCAATACACCCAGAGACCCCCTGCACGAGTGTCGACTGCAGGGGGTTCCGGGTTTAGGGACTTTCCCCTGCGGAACCCATGGCTCTGATCGAGCATCCGAGCTCCCCATGGCCCTAGAGCCCCCGCATGAGTGCAGACTTCCGGACGCCTTGGGCCCTGGACCCCGACCCTGTCATGCAATAGTGAAAAAAGGCGCCCCTACTGGGGCTCCCATTTACTGCCCAGATAACATCACCCTCAGGGAAGTTGAACTCGAAAATAAAAAATTGCTTCCAAACAAAGCCCCGGGCCTGGACAAGCTCCCTGGAGATCTTTTTAGATCTCAGCCAAAGATCTGGGCCCCATACCTGTTGGTTCTGTTCAATGCTGTCCTACTGGGTTCCCCAGTCCCTGAGACCTGGCTGGGGGCTGAGATTATTTCAATTTTCAAAAAGGGTTGCCCGCTTGCTCCATCAAATTATAGACCAATTAGTCTACTCGATACCACCCAGAAGCTGATGGGCCGACTTCTGCTAGAGAAGCTACTGGGCTGGATGGAGGAAAACAAAATTTTGACCACCCTCCAAGCCGGTTTTAGATCAGGGGTCTCGACCTTGGATCAGATCTTCCGACTCCAGGTCCTATACTGGAAAACTACAAGAGTAGAGGGTGGCAGCCTCTACCTTGTTTTTGTGAACCTGCGGGCTGCATTCGATCTGGTCCCGATGGAGAGGTTCTGGACGGTGTTGGAGGAACTAGGTCTCCCTCCTTATTTACTAGACTCCATAACCCGGCTCCACACTGGGAATTACGCTCAGGTGAGGTGTGGGAAGAACAGGGAATTATCTGATCGTTTCCCTGTCACACGAGGAGTACGCCAGGGCTGCGTACTGGCACCCACCCTCTTTAGCTTATATGTCAATGGCCTGATAGACAGACTAAATTGTGTCAGGGATAATGATGCACCACGCCTGGCCACTGGAAGGGTGCCCGCTCTGATGTTCGCGGACGACACTTTGCTGTTGTCACGGACATCTTCGGGCATCCAGCGGGTTTTGGATGGGTTGGTTTCTTTCTGCGCCTCGCGGGGTTTGGAGATTAACTTGGAGAAAACCAAGTTTATGATCTTCAACCCCCCGAGGCACACCCGCCCGAACCCTACATTGAACGGAACCCCCCTCGAGCGAGTCAAGACCTTTACATACTTGGGAGTGACTTTGACAGAACAATTCACATGGGACCAGGAAGTCTCTAAATCCTCCCTGAGACTTGCACAGATAATAGGTGGCATAGGCAGATTTTGCAGTGCCTCATCCTTTAAACCGGTTACCCCTGCCCTAGAGATTTACAAAACACAGGTCAGGTCTGTAGCCTTATACGCTGCAGAACTCTGGGGACACATCAACACATGTAACCTAATGAAAGTGGAACACTCCTTCATGCGGCATTTGTTTGGTCTCCCGCAAAGTACGCCTCTACTCCCACTACGCTTGGACCTGGGTCTGGAACCTATCACTGAGCTGGCGTCAGCCCGACCTCTGCTCTATTGGAGAAGGCTCTGGTCTGTACCGGAGCTGGAACCATTTAGAGCAGAATTCAAAATCATTTGGGGACTGTTAAAGACCAAGAACATACCATGGTTGGCACATGTTAAGTCTCTTTTCTACCAAATTGGCCTTCCCCAACTTTTGGATACACCGGAGGACAGCTGCTTAAGGATCCAAAGGACTGTCTTGGTGGCAGCTGTAAAAGCGCACAACCTTAAAATGCTACACTGCTCAAATTCCTTGGGCAGACTGTCCATTGAGTTCCTCACAACAAAAGTTGAATTCAAGATGGAGGCGTTTTTGGACCTGGTGCAGCCTCCACTAGCAAGAAAGCTATACATTCAATTGACACACGGCTCTCTACCAGTCGGGGAATTCACCTCAAGATGGACAAAAGCGATGAAGGCTAATTGCCCTGCCTGCAATCATGCCAGGGAAGACATTATACATATCCTCTTTATCCTCTTTTTCTGCCCAGCATATGGTGAAATCCGGAAGGGCTGGATCATTCCACATTGCAAAAACTTGGGCTTTAGGCATTGTGCTCTTGCACGTAGAGTCTTAACCTATGATACTACCCCTTCCATTGTCTTTGCTATTTCCCGGTTTCTTGTCGGCATGTGGAGGAGAAGATCCGCAATAATTCATAAGGACTAAGGGACCACAGCTTTTGTTTTAACTACTCCTTTGATATCCATTGTTCAATAACTTTTTAACTTTGATGTATTTATATTTTAACATTGTGCTTGTATATATTTTATTGCACTTTTATGGTCTTTGACCGAAATAAAGTTATCAAAGTGAAGTGACAGTATTTATTTAGCTGTCTTTGTAGCTGGTTTAAAGTTCTGGCTAAAATTACGGAAGCGTCCGCGTATAACAGGGCGGGAATAGGGCGTTGATTAATGGATGGAAGATCCTGACTCCCTTCAAGCATGCCGCTTATAGATTGAATAAGAAGGGAGCCAGGACACCTTTGTTGACGGGAAACAATGGAGATAGTTCACCGCCAATCCCATATCTAACACACGCAGTAGCGTCTGAGTAGAGTTCACTGAGAAATTGGATAAGAGGGGGATCTACCCCCAGTTCGCCGAGAATGGACCACAGCCTTGAGTGAATGACACAGTCAAATGCTGTGCTAAGATCAACATAGACTAAATACAGTTTACCACCTTTGGCCCCCACATATTTAACAATCAGAAGGGCTAGGTTCAATGCCTGCTCAACAGTACCAAGTCCCTCCTGGAAGCCATACGGGAGATCTGTCAAGATGTTATTTGTAAACGCCCAATCCTGGAGACGTTCCAAGATCAGCCGGCCAGCGACTTTCCCCAAGGAATCCAGGAGGGAGATGGGCCTGAAACATGCTGGATTGTTACGTTCACCCTTCTTAAAAATTGGGAGCAAGATAGAGGTGGACCAAGAGTCTATTAGGCCTATTTTTGTGACTGCTGCCAGAACCTGAGTGACAATGGGTGACCAGAGTTCCGGACTATGTACAAAGATATCTAGTGGGACCCCGTCCGGGCCGGGAGCCTTACCAGTTTTAGAAGATGACAGCGCGTTAGTGACCTCCTTGTGATCAAAGAGAAGGTCAATGGGAAATATATGGTCCCCAGGATGGTCACCTGCCACATGAACCTTGTAGATGGTATCCTCTGGGGGACCACCAAATATCTTAGAGACGTGGGCTACCCACTCGTCAGCTGTCACTGCCACATCAAGATGTTGAGAGGATGAGGCATCTGCCAGAAAGGGTGATTTTACCGTACGCCAGAACAGAGAACTGTCTTTGCGTAGGCAGCTCTCATGTAATTGGGCCCACAAGTTCTTCTTAATTTCATTTCTGCGGTTTTGCTGTGCTAATTTATAAACCTTTCTAAGTTTGGTGATTTCAGCACAATCTCTGACATGGTTATGAACTGTTCTTTTTAAGTTAGTTAGGGCTTTACGGCAGGTTGAGTCAAACCAGCCTTTGGTTTCTGGTTTTCTAAATTTCTGATTACGAAACAATTCATCCCATATAATTCTGATAATTTCCAGGAAGCTGGCTATAATCAGCTGGGGTGAGGAGTCTAGTGCTAAGCAATTATTCATCCAAGGAAGAGCTCTGGATACCACTTTATTGGTAATTGCTACTGGGTCGACTTTGGACCATTTTACAGAAAAGCCTTTTACTTTGTCCATGGACAGCGTTTGTTGATTCAGTAAACTGGCCCTGGTTAAGTGGGGTAAAGCATTTTTAATTGACAGGCTAACACTATTAGGAAAATGGTCGCTACTGATATCTGAGCCTGTATTAAAAGTTTTCAGTTGACCCTTTATTAACTGGGAACATAGAATGTAATCGATGACACTTGATAGACCCCTTCCATGAAATGTTGGTAAGAAATCGGCGGGTAGATCCACAAGGTCATTCGCATATTCCAACTCTAGTGAAAATAGACACTCATTTAGGCAATTACCTAGCTTTGTGTGTGTGAAGTGTGTCAGGGGGCATCCATTTTCATCCTGAAGACCACAGGTACCGTTCTTATAATTATTACATAATGAAGCATTAAAGTCTCCCCCCCCAAATCACATAGGAAGTAAGGGTAATGTGTTTGTTCCGCTGATCAATTAGAAAAGATGTAATCTCGGTTAAAGTTTTGGCACATTCGGTTAGCAGAAGGTTGTTATAAAAATTAACCAAGAAATACAACTTACATTTATTAAGTGAAACCTTTAAGATTTGGAAATTCTCACCAGACAAAAGAACAGTTGTGTCCATAGTTGGAAAATTGTTTGCGGTATATACTGCAAGACCTCCTTTAGGTCTACCAAATGTTTTGGAGCTAGCTGGGACATGGTATGTTTTATAGCCTAGAATGTGTATTGGCTCAATGGCCCAGGTTTCCTGCAGGCATACTATTTGGTGTGCACTAACTGTGCTAACCATGGTTTATGATTTATCTTGGAGCGGAGCCTGGCAACGTTCCAAAATAAAACAGAAAAGGTCAAAGTTGAGTTTGTCAGGTCGCTGATTTCAGGGAGAACTTTGGAAGCTGTTGTACCTGACAGTGGATACAGATCTGACACCGGGACAGTAGAATGCATTTTAGAGGATTCATCAGGGATAATAGGAATCTCGTGGAGTAAACCTACTTCTGCTGATCTTGGAAAAACTACCTTCCCCACAATACCAGATGTCTCATTTAATTCATTTATAGTGACTATGGACTCTGGTAAATCAAAGGTTATTTCTGGGGTGGAAATAGATGTTATTGGTTGTGATTCCATCGTCTTATCGGAGATTACATTTAAAGTGGGGGATCTCTGGGAGCTTGAAGATGTTTGTAGGGGTTTAGGCCCCAAAAGCAGTGAGCCCGTGTTTCCCTGACCAGTACGCGATGGTGATCGACCATTTCTAGACAATTAAATCTGTTTGCGACTGGTATGCCTCTCCAACCTACAGAAGGAGCGACATCTCTACCTCCATATCCTGACCAATTGACCCAGTCCCTTCTCCTTTATCAGTTTCCTACTTGGGTCCAGTTCCATTGTGGGCTTTCATTATGGCGAGATGTTGGCGGGTAGAAGTAGGCGAGTCTTTTTGTATCTAGCCCATCATTTGTTACTGGCATACCCCAGGAGCAAATGTGCTCAACTGTGAGTGGGTCATCAAAGTTGACGATGACGCTGTTTCACGGGATTCTTTTTGGGTCCTTACCTATCCAAGGGACCCTGTGGACCACTGAAACTCTGCTCGCAGAGTACGGTGGTAAAGGTCTATTGTTAGATAACCAATGCAGTACCTTAGTTTTTTAAGGACCAGCCTGGTTCCTCCACGTTAGTGCTCAGCTCGGGAACCCCGGTCACAATCACCACATAAGGACTTGCTTCTGGTGGTAAATGTTTTGGATGCCCACCCCTCCCCCTGGACCTGATGTTAGTGTTTTGTGCCCCTGGTGGCTTAACTTGGTCAGGCTTCAGGGTATTAGGGGGGCTGGAGTTTTTGTTGTCTCAGGGACCTTCTTCACCCCTACAGGAGGGGACTTCAGTTTTACGGTTGTCGCATCAGTAGCAATTTTTATGGCTTGCGCCCCTGCCTCAGGGGTTTTGTTATTCACTTTTTGCCCCCCTGCTTGTACCAGTCCGGCCCCCTTTGGGATATTTGGAGTTGTGTTCAGAGCAGCTATCTGCTTTTCTATCTTTATGAGGGACAATTCAATGGGTTGCATATAGGTTTTAACTAGTTCCCCTAATCTAATTAGTAATTGGTTATTTATCCCGCAAACTTTGCACCCTCCACCCATGTTACTGTTTACACTAAGGTTTGCTGTATTCATGGAGAAATTAATGGTTTCTGTTGGTGTAGTGGTTAACTCTCTCTGTGTTAGACTAACTTGTCCTGCTGGCTGAATGATAGGTAAGTCTTTATGGTGAATATGTTTATTGGGGTGTTTCGCTTTGAGCGATTTCTTTTGGTTCTTTTGTTTAGGTATAGCGCCCTCCCTCAATCCCCTGTTAGGGGCTATATTGGGGTCCTCCCGTTCGGGCTCGCAAAGAGAACGGGCATTTTTTCTAACATCATGGATGATTGCGAGTCCGAGAACTCTAGGGATGCCGACAGGTCGACCGTGCTTGGCACAGTGTGTGTTTCTACGTGTACTTCCAATAGTGGCCCGGCTTCCCGTAGGTGTGTGGGTGTCTTGGCTGCGGCTAGGGAACCCAACGAAGACCGTTTGGCCAGGGCCAAATCCTACGATACCCTTCGTTGAAGCAGGATTATGCCCTTGTTGATTGCCTCATTAGCCCTAGTTATGTAATGGTCGATTGGGCCAGTTATCTGTGCTGCACCCTGTGCTGTTTTACTCCTACTACCTCTAGTAGTCATGGTATTGGATAAAAGTTATCGAGGATATGTCAATAAAAGAGGAGTTGGAGGGTAGTATGTATCCAGTAAGGAGGGGAAGATAAGTGTTGCTGTGCAAACGAAAAAGGGGTGGCCCAGTCCAGTCTTACCCGGTCTTTAACGGGCTTAAACAGGCCCGACCTTGGCCCGGGCTTCGCCCCCTCTTTTCCCGCACGCGTCCCGCGACGTGGGTAGTGACGCTCTGATTTAAGCGCCACATGGCGCAATTTCCCCGCAGACGGCTTCCTGCCGCTAAGTCCTCTGGGAATTCTGGTCCCCTGCACCTCAAGCTCTCACCCACACAGCGGCCGCACTGGTGTTTCTGGGGTGCGACGGCGGGAGGAGAGCGAGCGCGGCAGGCAGGACGGTGGTGCCGGCAAAGGAGGTAGCGGGCACAAGTTCGGTAAGGTCCCAGATGGATATACTGAGTTCACTCTTAATTCACCAAAAGTAGGAAAGGCGTCCCACTCCACCGATAGTGACGCTCTGATTTAAGCACCACCTGGCGCAATTTCCCCGCAGACGGCTTTCTGCCGCTAAGTCCTCTGGGAATTGTGGTCCCCTGCGCCTCAAGCTCTCCCCCACACAGCGGCCGCACTGGTGTTCCTGTGGTGCGACGGCGGGAGGAGAGCGAGCGCGGCAGGCAGGACGGCGGTGCCGGCAAAGGAGGTAGCGGGCACAAGTTCGGTAAGGTCCCAGATGGATATACTGAGTTCACTCTTAATTCACCAAAAGTAGGAAAGGCGTCCCACTCCACCGATAGTGACGCTCTGATTTAAGCACCACCTGGCGCAATTGCCATGCAGACGGCTTCCTGCCGCTAAGTCCTCTGGGGATTGTGGTCCCCTGTGCCTCAAGCTCTCCCCCACACAGCGGCTGCACTGGTGTTCCTGGGGTGCGACGGTGGGAGGATTGCGAGCGCGGCAGGCAGGACGGTGGTGCCGGCAAAGGAGGTAGCGGGCACAAGTTCGGTAAGGTCCCGGATGGATATACTGAGTTCACTCTTAATTCACAAAAAGTAGGAATGGCGTCCCACTCCACCGATAGTGACGCTCTGATTTAAGCGCCACCTGGCGCAATTTGCCCGCAGACGGCTTCCTGCCCCTAAGTCCTCTGGGAATTGTGGTCCCCTGCGCCTCAAGCTCTCCCCCACAAAGCGGCCGTACTGGTGTTTCTGGGTTGCAATGGCGGGAGGAGAGCGAGCGCGCAAGGCAGGACGGCGGTGCCGGCAAAGGAGGTAGCAGGCACAAGTTCGGTAAGGTCCCAGATGGAAAAGGCGTCCCACTCCACCGATAGTGACGCTCTGATTTAAGCGCCACCTGGCGCAATTTCCCCGCAGACGGCTTCCTGCCGCTAAGTCCTCTGGGAATTGTGGTCAATAAAAGAGGAGTTGGAGGGTAGTATGTATCCAGTAAGGAGGGGAAGATAAGTGTTGCTGTGCAAACGAAAAAGGGGTGGCCCAGTCCAGTCTTACCCGGTCTTTAACGGGCTTAAACAGGCCCGACCTTGGCCCGGGCTTCGCCCCCTCTTTTCCCGCACGCGTCCCGCGACGTGGGTAGTGACGCTCTGATTTAAGCGCCACATGGCGCAATTTCCCCGCAGACGGCTTCCTGCCGCTAAGTCCTCTGGGAATTCTGGTCCCCTGCGCCTCAAGCTCTCCCCCACACAGCGGCCGCACTGGTGTTCCTGGGGTGCGACGGCGGGAGGAGAGCAAGCGTGGCAGGCAGAACGGCGGTGCCGGCAAAGGAGGTAGTAGGCACAAGTTCGGTAAGGTCCCGGATGGATATACTGAGTTCACTCTTAATTCACCAAAAGTAGGAAAGGCGTCCCACTCCACCGATAGTGACACTCTGATTTAAGCGCCACCTGGTGCAATTTCCCCGCAGACGGCTTCCTGCCGCTAAGTCCTCTGGGAATTGTGGTCCCCTGCGCCTCAAGCTCTCCCCCACACAGCGGCTGCACTGGCGTTCCTGGGTTGCGACGGCGGGAGGAGAGCGAGCGCGGCAGGCAGGACGGCAGTGTTGGCAAAGGAGGTAGCGGGCACAAGTTCGGTAAGGTCCCAGATGGATATACTGAGTTCACTCTTAATTCACCAAAAGTAGGAAAGGCGTCCCCATGGATTTTCAGATTACAATGGTGAAAGTGTTGCCAGACACAAAAAAATTATCTGCCAGTGTCTCTAATGGCCTGAGTTTGCATACCTGTCTTTGGTCCATGAGATACATGTGATTACACAAAGCACTATGTATGGGACAATACATGTTGACCACTTATCAATACGAATTGTCTGAGGCATCCACATTGGTCTCACCTGCTGCATGGATGTATAACATTGTTTATGCACACCTGTGTGCACCAATGGCACCATTTTGAACATATATGTGTGTACCACACTGAGTACAGGTCATACAACAGTCAATGTGCTGACACATGTCAGAAAACTACATCACTCATGATGGTCAACTTCATGCACATGTTGTATATAGTGCTGATCACATAAACATTGGACTACAGCCAATACACAAGACCTAAGTGACACACATGTCACAGACGGTAAGGGACACACCTGGCCATCGGACAATGGGGCATAGTTATATTTTTGCCACAGAAATTTTGTTATAGCAGATACCCGACCTGTGAGTAGGGTATCAGGCTGAGGGAGTGCAACATGCATGTTAAACATAATTCTGCAACATGGCACATACGTACCCCCTCCTTAATGCTGTCTGGCCTTCAACTGCCTATCCAGGTCAGGGAAGACCACAGTCAGTATCCGGAGCATGTGCGGGGTCAGGGTCCGTTGTCCACCCCTTTTGTGAGGAGGTGGCTGCTTTAGCTGGACCATTGCAATCCTCCGGGTCCAGCCACAGAGGTCCTGTCACCCCCTCTGGCAGTGGCAGACGTGGTGTCTGAATACCCTAATGGATCTTACTGCCCGGACCATGGTCTGCCAAATTTCAGCCTTCTGATGGGCCTGGACCTGTAAGGATGACATGGTGACACACCATTACTCCATATGCTACATGTTTATGCTCCACACACTTGTACAAGGTGATGGCGGCCCTACCTTTCATTGCCACAGGACCCTTCCAGGACACTGTGACTACTGCTGGTGGGATGTCACAGACAATATTCAGCTGTGTGCTTCGTGATGTGTTAGATGCATTGTTACATTTTCTGAACCTCTATATCATGTTGCCAACACCAAGACAGTTTGCCGACATCAAGAGTGACTTTTCTGCTTTGAGCCGAATGCCACATGTCATTGGCTCCAGTGATGGTGCACATGTGGCTTTGATCTTACCACAAGCCAAAGAACAAACATGCAGGAATAGTAGGATCCCACATATGATGTCTCAGCTGCAAAATGAGCGTGCCTGGCTTGTTGGTGGGTAATGTTGTCTGTTTATTTTGTGTGTTGCTTGTATGTCAGACACATGAAGTATTTTCTGTGTTTAATTTAGGACACTTTAGATACCCCAACATGCCATGGTTGCTGACACCACTCCGGAACCCTGTCACCCCTGCCGAGTTTCGTTTTAATGAGGCACATGGGAGGACCAGGCGAGTGGTTGAGTGGACATTTGGGCTACTGAAAACCAAATTTTGCTGCCTGAACCGTACAGGAGGAGTCCTCCAATATGCACAATCGAAGGTGTGTATTATCATCATTGTGTGTTGCATGCTCCACAACCTGGCAGTGAGGAATGAGCTACCTCTCATACAAGATGACGGAGACCAGAAGCCTCCAGCAGGGGAGGATCCATGCCTGGGACATATTGCCAGTGATTAGGAGGAGGATGTTCGGAGGCAGCTCATAAACAAGTTTTTCTCACGATTGTAAGTATGCAATGATGAGTTGACAACGTACTTTCTTTGCAAGATATGTGTCTGTTGTATAATATCTTTGTATTTGTGTTGGTGTATGCTACTTAACATGAACATTGGAGTTGTGTGGTGTCCATTAACTTAGTATGGTTACCAGTACATTGGTGAGATGACTCCTAGCTAGTGTTCTTATGTTCAAAATCTGAAGTTCGAAATGTCTCTTGGAGATGTATGCAAATAATTTGGTATTTTAATACTGTTCCATGTCTCTCCTTTACAGGGTTATTTGGCTGTCGTATGGAGACATGTGACCTCTCAGACACACAATGCAGTTACAGAATACAACTTTTCTTGGGATCAGGAATCTGTGCCACACACTCACTTCTGAAATTTTTCAAGAGTCTTGGTTAATTTGTGCTTATTGTCACAGTGTGATTTGTTTGCATAAACCTGTGTTCCACATTAAGGTATGCCTTGTCTGTTTCGACACATCCAACATTTATTACATCCTGTATATGTGCCTTGGTGTTCAGTTTATCTGACAATGATTAGTGTTTGTGAATATAAATTCATTTTACATTAGTGGAGGCAATGACGAGCTATGCCTTGTACTATGGGTGTTGTGATAACCTTGTTGTGTGTAGGTTACATTTACTCACAAGACAGTTGGTAGATTAATGTATTTGTTTTTCAGCCAATGTCATTGTCATTCCATTCCTTGTTTTTTATCATCATTTCTATCTGAAAACAGTGTTTCATTTACGACAGTCGCAAGTATTGTGTTAATATTAATTCATTACAGTACATGTGTGAAATTTTACAAGAAAGGTTTAGTGATGTACAGAAGTTTGAAGTCCAAAGTTCACTGAGGAGTTGGTCGAGCCAGTAGCTGACATTTTCAGAGTCAAGTCCACAGTCATTTGAATTATTGGTCCAACTTAGACTCTCCATCCCATGTGGGACAGTTCAGTGACAGTCAACAAAGCAAACTCTTCTCACATAATAGAGGATATTAGGAGCAGATTGTCACTTATTGGGGGATGCATAGCCATCTGTCTCTTCCTCTTACGATATGTTTCCAGATTTGTGGATGTGTGCTGGCATGTGTGCATGTCATTTGCAGACAAATTGGTGTGGCTACCTACACACTCACAGTCCAGAATGTATGTGAGCATTTTGTTTATGGTATTTTGATGAATGTGTTCCTAGTTCTCATCTCGTTGCACACATGTGAATAGCTGTCAGTAGCAAATAGTGTTGCTACTTTGCTTTGTGCCTGATCGCATCATGTATGTTGTCCTTGCCCTCCATGGACAGATGAATTAACCAAGGCTGCTTTCTTGCTTTTTCATGCTCAGGGCTGTGAGGTACAGTGATTTGTGTGCTTCTGTTATGCTGATGGAACTTGTACCCCTCCATCCACCCAGACCAGCTTACTCCTCGTGGACAAAGTATCAATCACAGTGAGGGGAGGGTAGTGGCAAGAATTCTGACAATGCTGCATGAAGTAGGAGTTGAATGCAACTTCCAACAATGCCTTGTGCACATGAAACCATGCAACAGTGTCAGCCATCTTGCTGTGGCCCTTCCATTCACTGTCAGGAATCCATTGTCACTGATAAACAGGTTGCTTTGTATGTGGATAGTGATGTGTGCTATGACTGCAACTCATACCATGTCCTGTCCTCCACACACTTTCCCAGCCAATCCAGGGAGTACACCTGGGACTACGCATTCCCAGACAGTGAGTGTAAATGTACTGTGAAGATGGCTGAGAGTGGGGACTGGTATGAGAAACCCAATGCCTGAATGTGACTTGTGGCTATTCATACATAAGGCCCCTGTGTCAGCCATCTTGCCAGTACATTTCCTTTCACTCTCAGGGACGGCCTAGTCACAAGAGTGCTATTTGTTCTGGCTGAGAAGGTGTATGTAGGGTAGGGGATGATGGTATTTGCAGTCACTGCTAATAATCCTCCTCCCACATTGCCCAACAACACCACTTGTTATTATGCTTTCCTCACAGTGAATGTAAATGTACTGTCAAGAAGTCCGACAGTGGTTCCTGGTGTTTGTTTAACCACTACTCCCATCAGGGCCTTGTGCTCCCCACACCAGAGACCAGTGTCAACCATCTTGACAGTACTTTTCTACTCCCTGTGAGATCATAACAGTTTAGCAGGACTGGTTGGGCCATGTGTGAGTATGATTATTTTCACTGATTTCATCTCCCATCAGACACTGTCCCATACACACTCATCCCACCCAGCACATACAGCACACCAGTGAGTATGCTTTTTTTTTGTCTTTTTTTCTTGTCCTCATACTGTCAAAACTCTAGATGGGATACCTCCAACTACTCCATACCATTCTTTACCGGCCCTTTGGAGAGGCAATGGTGAGAGATAGAGCCTTCTCTCTAAGATTACACCCACACCTTCTCACACTCCTGTTCATTTTATCCTGTTACTTCCGTCAGAGTTACTGAGGAGGCTAGGTCTGACAGTGAGATGGCTTAATCATTGGACTCTGTGAACACCAGTGAGTATGCGATCCTGAGAGTGATTGGAAATGTACTGGCCAAACGTCTGACAGTGGTGCCTGGTGTTTGTTTGACCACTACTCCCATCAGGGCCTTGTGAGCCCCACACCAAAGACCAGTGTCAGCATTCTTGCCAGTACTTTTCAACTCCCTGTGAGATAAGCATAGTTCAAGGTGGGCTTGTTGGGCCATGTGGGAGGAGGATTGTTAGCTATGACTATGACTCCCATCATGCTTTTTGCCACACCCACCGTCCCAGCCATCCCAAACACCCTTCCTGTGACCCAGCTGTACTGTGAGTGAATGTGTGCAAACAAGATGTTAGTGCTAAGTTTGTACATCTTTGTATATTCAGAAAACTCAAGTTACATTGCAGGTATGCTGTTATTGAAAATCATTTTTTTTACCACAACTTCCATCATTGACTTGTGCTACCAACACTAGACCACAGTGTCAGCCATCTGTTTGGTGTTGGTGTGAGAGGTGTGTGGGACATGGCCAGCTGGCAGATATTGTCAGGGCTACCACTACTCTTCCCAGCCATAGCAAGCTGACCACCATGAACCATGCTTCCAAGACAGTGTGTAAAACTTTATGCGTAGCATGAGTTTTTGTGGCGTGTTTTTAAATACTTACAATCTCGTGACAAGTAAATTTGGGCTCTTAATTTGTTTTTTGCTTCATTTTAATCGGAGCATTTTTCTTAAAATATATTCCTAAATTGTGCATTTGCACTATTTTTATCCCCGCTGTCCTGCTTTCATTACTAGAGCGCTAACGCGGTGCCAGGAACGTTATCCCGACCCGCCTGAAGATTAGCGCTCTAGTCGTCAGGGTGGTTGGTGATTTCTGGCTCCCCCCCCTCCACTTCCTGTCTCCTATTTAGGCAGGGATGTGGCGAACGTGCCAACTGTAGCGTGAGTTATTGTGGCGTGTTTTTAAATACTGACAATCTTGTGACAAGTTGATTTGGGCTCTTAATGTGTTTTTTGTTTCATTTTAATCAGAGCATTGTTCTTAAAATATATTCCTAAATTGCGCATTTGCACTATTTTTATCCCCGCTGTCCTGCTTTCAGAGGTTACCATTACTAGAGCGCTAACGCGGTGCCAGGAACGTTATCCCGGCCCACCTGAAGATTAGCTCTCTAGTCGTCAGGGTGGTTGGTGATTTCTGGCTCCCCCCCTCGACTTCCTGTCTCCTATTTAGGCAGGGATGTGGCAAACGCTCAGCGGGCGAGCGCAGCGGGTGCGCCAGCGGCGCACCAAAGGCAAGCCCGTCTGCGCCTTTCCGTGCCAAGATCACAACAGACGCTGGGCCATGCTGGCCAAAACCCCCAGCACATTGTCTATCAAGTGAACGCCCTTAGAGATCTTTGTAGTGTAGTTCCAATATCCCCAATAGGCTCTTCGCATTGGAATAACATAAAAAGCAGTGTAGACGTAGGACTGAGGTCATCTAGGTCTCTACTGACTATGTTAGACTTAATTTGGTTTTTGTCAGCTAGCTCAGAGGTCACTAGAAACTTTCTCGAATGTTCAGGAAAGGGTTAACCGTCCTGATTTAGACAAGAAGGGATTAGTTTCTGACAACCGCATAAACATGACAACTTTGCTCCCTCAGAATAAAGCGTGTATCTCTAGAGTCGTGTGAAAACAATAGACAGCTATTTCACTCAGTCAATCGTGCATGCTTGATTTCACCAGAGTGCAGAGAAATAGAGAGACGGGCGTTTTCAATAAAAGGTGTTATTTTATTGAGCAGTCTTCTTTCTCATGCAAGAGAAATGAATTGCCACAATTTCAAGACTTATTATGAAGTAAAGTGCGTACAGTAAAAGTAGTATTATGAAATAATACTGTAAAAGCATTGATATGGTTTCTTAGCCATATGATACTTTAAAATGGATAAAATATATACATACATAAAAACATTGACTAACGAACTCAACTGGTGCTTCTAAGATACGCCTACCCCGGTGTACCTGACCTAAGCCTAATACGTGGGAAGGAGTAAGTAAGTTGCAGTTTTAAGTTAAGTTAGGTTTTTTGCCAAGAGTCGGAATCAAGAATTCTCTGTAAGGTTTTGCTCAGCTCCGTACCTTGGTTATAGAATGAAGGAGGTCTTGTATCTCGCTTCTCAGGACTCGATCTCCCAGCAACCCGCGAGGGTGACTTGAGAACACCGAAGCTGGATTTCCTCGGCTGGAGAATAAGACAGCGTCTTTCTCAGTGCGTCAAAGGGAGGGGCGTTTTCCTTTGGGTCTAGCAATAGCTGGGCTCCCGGGCAAGAAGAACGTCGCTCTGCTCCCCACTACCGTGTGTTTGCTTAAGGCAACGTTGGTATATTTATACCTGAAAGGTGCCGGGTTTGACGTAAGGTTGGCCATAAGACATCACTAAGAACTAACAGTTCTTTCTGGACTCCAGGAGTTCTTGTGCAAATAAAAACAAAAGCATGGGGAATTCCCAGGTTGCTGGAGGCTTGGTTTGTTTAAAGAACGCGTTGTGCTTTCTAGGAATCTATGGGAGTAGCATTGCTGTGTTTTGGACTGCATGGGCTATTACTAAATATGGATATGATTCCTATGCCTTTATAAGGATATTATTTGTTATAACCACATAAGGGTACGAATGAGGAATATCGAATTAGGGTCCTAGATAGAAATGCAACACCCACTCCACGTATTAATGTCCATCATTACTAAAAATTAAGCAATATTAAACATACGATGCATGTGTGTTTTCCAACCCACTCCAAAATACATAAATTGCTTTTGAAAAGGTGCATGGTTTATACACGAAAATGAGTAATGGTACTGTACGTTTTTTCAAGCAGGGTTATCATTCAGTTAAATGCATATAAATGTCAGCTGAACGAATTGCGAAAATTGCACATGAAATGGCTCTGTATACAGAAAAGAAGGTCGAGACCATTTCATCACATATTTATACAATACTGTACATGCGCTAGAGGCTGAGGTAAAATATTGTCTCTAAAAATAGAAGCTCTGTTCTCTAAGAATAGTTCTACTTAAGCAGAGTGCCATGTGCCGGAAAAATTGTAAATATTTTTGATGTGAAAGAAAAATAATTTCGCTTTCAGGGGAAGAAATAGTTCCAAGTGTTTTCAGTTGCTTTGTTTAACAGAACTGAAGGCCAAATTCAGAGTTTAGGGAACGCGGTGTGCTTGTTGTTTTTTTTTAAAGTTATTCTCGTTGTTCAGGGGAGAACATCATATCAGACAGGCTTGCAAAAAATTGGTCTACAACATCAGGTGAAAGTTCGACCAAGTTTGAAAATGCTGTAACTGTGCAGTTGTGAGCGTGATTTCTATCATCAATGTTTGTATCAGCAATGCTCATAGAAGGTTGTACCTGTTTGGTGCTGCGTTCCTCTCGTACTTCACCGCCACCTACTCGTAATGGTGAAGTCTCAACGAATGCCGTCATCAGAATAGGTAGCCGCTGGGGACAACACTTTGCATGAGTCGTTAGTGGACAAAGCAAAGTATCGATATCCATTGGTACTGCTGATGGTAGTGTAAGACAGATGTCCAACACGCATTCTTCTCCGCATAGCAGACATCGTAGCACAGGCAAGATACAATCCTGCCAGATTGGTCTGAATGAAAGAAACCAAGTTGTACTCAGATCTCTTAGCCGGGCTAATCCGAGGACCTTAGTGATACGGTCTCGATATCGTATTGCTAGGATCGTTTCCTCCATCGTTGCTGGAGTCTTGTCTGTGGCTTGGCTTGCCATATCGGAGCAAAAGGAACAAAAGTAAAATTCCTGCTACGAGTCCCAAAATTAATGGTAGGCCGCCAAAGAAAGAATGGACAAAATTCGGGAAGATGCCCAGAACTGTTTCACATGGTGTTAACAGTCCCGAAAAAATTGTTTTAAATACATTTGCGATGCCACTGGTATCAGACATGTTTAAAATTGACTTAACATTTCTACGAAATGCACGGGGCAATTTGTCGGTAAAAGGGTATGTATCTCTGCTGTTGTCCTTGCAACTTGCAGATCATACGTTTCTTTGGACGAGGTCAGAGGCACAGTAGTCTGTAAAAGAATAGACTTCATTCTGCTTAAAGTATCAATTCGAATAGAAGAGATATTCACATAAGGCTATATTGCCGCCTCCATGTGTGGATTGCTGTTTGGATACAATACTTGCATAGTGCAAACGACCCTGTAAGTAACAGTTACGAGATAGCATTCTCCTGGTACCATTCCACAACAGCTGTGGTCATTTATTAGAACGTAGCTGCCATTGGATAGCTGTCTGAAAAATGGCTCTATCTGTGTTGCAGGAGTGCCTTGCAGGTGACATGAAAGGTTATTTGAAGACCCTTCGCAGGCTCCATGCAAGTTAATACCTTGACACACAAGTGTACCTGTTGGACAGGCCACGTGAAGGGCTTGCTCCCTCCCCGCATGACAGGGCCCGAACCCGGCCCTCCAGGTGTTACCCACAGCAGCCACCCGCTCCCCGTCTCATACGGGACTCCTGCCCCCGGACATCTCTGCATCATGGGGCCGAATCACTACCGGCCCCCTCGGCCGGCCTGGCCGCCATCTTGGACCCTGCACCACGAGGCCGCGTGGCCTCAGAAAGACCCTAACCCTGGGCCAGGCCAGGCCCCGACATCCCGGCACCACCATCCACCCAGGAGGTGAACGGACCACTTGGCAGGTCAATGGGAGAAAGAAGTGTTGATGGCTCTCCCCCGCCAGGTGCCGATCGCCCCCAGCTCCCCCAGGCGCTGGCTCCACCCCCCTGCTGGGTGTCTGGACTCCCTCATCCTGGACCTCCCGACCTCCAAGTGCGAGAGTCCGGACATCAAAGGGCGCCAGGCCTATAACTGGGGCAGCTCCAGAGCAGGAAGGCAGTTGTATCCTGGAGTCGAGAGACGCAGTGAAGAACTCATCCTTGACGGACTACTGGCGCTGCCGTAGCCCTGCCTTGCGAACTATTCCCTTGCCTGCTGGCGCTGCCGCAACCTTCTGAAGCCTTCATCCTCGTCGGGACCTGCTGGCGTGGCCGCGGACCGTTTGTAACTACCACCTTCACCGGGACCTGCTGGCTCTGCCGCGGACCGTCGCTATCATCGATCATCTCGGGACCTGCTGGCTCCGCCGCGGCCCGATCATCCAGAACGCCGAGCTCGAGGATTGTGAGCTCCCCATCTTATCATCGCACCTACCAGATTGGTAACAAGACTGTCCCGCTACCCCTTTCCCTAACCAAGAGACTAGAATCGAGGGGACCCCTGAGTCCAGACCTCCTTGTACCATTCCACTGTACTTAAAGATTGCTTATAAAGAACGTTGAATCTTATCTTTGTGTGGTGTACATCTGTGGGGGGGGGAAGTTACTCGTCTGTACGATCGCTGGAGACGGCTCTCCCCGGAGACCTCTCCCCTTGTCCTCGGCCGACCCTCCGGGTCCGTCTAACATTGGTGGCCAGCGGCGCGATCCGAATCAACGCGTAATCGTACAGAGAGTAGCTCACCCCACGACAAAACCACAATGTCAACCAAAGAGAGCGGATCCACCGAGAAATTCCAGATGGAGAAATTGGAGGAATACAGCCATCGTGAGTTGAAACAATTCTGCATTGAACTTGGTATCGCTACCACCGGTCTGAGTACTAAAGACGATTTCAAGCACGCCATTGAGTCATGGGCAGAAACCGGGGCCGTCAGACCCCCGGACCAAAATGTTGCAGCATCAGAGAGGAACACCACGGCTCGCGAAGAGCGAAGAACGGGTCTCTCGCAGGAAGAGATCCAAGAGCGAGAAAGAAGCAGACTACATGAATTAGAAATGGCCCGGCTAAAAATGGACGGTGAACTCAAATTAGCCGAACAAAAACTGAACCTGGAACATCTGCGGCTCCCAGAAGAACGGGAAGAAAAAAAGAGACAAAGAGAACTCGAAGAAAAGAGACTAGCGTATGAACACGAGCGCAAGCTAGCAGAAATAGACTTACGTAAGCAAAACAAAGAATTAGGAGTGACCGAGCAACCACGCACCCCGGGAGCGACAGACAAGAAAGTACACATCCCTAAGGATGTCGTTCGAGAGTATTTCCGAGATGACGACATACAACAGTGGTTCAAGGCCTACGAGATCGCCATGACTTCCCACCGGATCGATCGAAGTGACTGGGGAGCCGGTCTATGGGGGAGGTTCGTCAATGAGGGCCGCGATGCCCTGTTACAGCTCCCAGACCACCTGATGACCTCCTATGACCACATGAAGGCTACCCTCCTCACCCGCTATGGGCTCACACCCGAAATGTACCGCCAGAGGTTCCGAGACTGCACCCGAATCCCGGGTACAACTTGGGTGGAGTATGTGAACTATTTCAGCCGAGCCTTCGAGGGTTGGATCAAGGGAAGCAATGTAACGACCTACGAGCAGCTCTTTAATCTCATGGTGTGGGAGCACCTCTCTAACAACTGCTTCGTCGAGCTCAGGCAGCACCTCCTTGACAGTAAATTGACTGATCCACGGCAGCTCGCCGCCGAGGCTGACCGGTGGGAAATTACCCGAGTAGGCCGGAATGGGCCACAGGAACAGAACCGGAACAACCAAGGTCTGCACCGTCCCCGAGGAGGAGGAGGAGGCCAGGGACAAGGAAGAGACACCGCCCGGCCGCTCCCGCTGCCAGCACACCGCCCCCGGCCAACCGGGGCAACACCCCGGCGCGCCCGGGGTACAGAGCCAATGTCACGTGTCACCGATGCCAGCGGGTCGGACACTACGCAAATGACCCGAATTGTCCACAGAACCAGACTCCGAGACCCCGCCAGATGGCTGCCGCCGCCCTGGGGGAAGAACAAATCTCCGAAGAACAAGAGGAGTGCGAGCAAGTACACCAGGAGTGGGAACCAGCCGCCATGGTTCTAGCGTGCCTAGGGGGAAGAGACATGGTCCCGCAGGCCCCCCTACCCGCCAACACCCGGAAATACAGTCAGTGGGTGAACATTAATGGGCGCAGGGCCGAAGCCCTACGCGACACCGGGGCCACTGTGACAGCCGTCCGCTGTCACCTGGTGACCCCAGAACAGATCCTGCCGAACATTCTCTGCCCCGTCCGTTCAGCCGACAATTCGGAGAGTCTGTGTCGGATGGCCTGCGTCCCCTTCGAGTGGGGAGGAGTCTCCGGCATGTTGAAGGTAACGGTCCGAGATGATGCCCCCGTGGACTGTCTCCTGGGGAATGATCTTGAGAGTTCCCTGTGGGCCGCAGTAGAGAGAAGAGAGCACCTGGGGATGTTGGGCCTCTCCGACTGGGCGTGCGTAACCACCCGGTCCATGGCTGCCCGTACCATCCCCCGACCCGAAGAACCTGAATGGCCGGCACCTCCTCCCCCGGTCGCTCCAGTAGAAGACACCGACCGTGCCGACCCTCCAGAGCAAACCCCCGACGGGCTCGCTCAGCCCCAGGACCTTCCCGACCTGGCTCAGTGGCGTCAGGAAGGGGGGCCCACCCAGGAACAGTTCCGTCAAGAGCAGAAGACCTGCCCCTCCCTCGAGGGACTCCGCCAGCAAGCACTCGCCCAGAGCGCAGGGGATACCTCCGGAGCCCATTGGATCTATTGGGACAACGACCTGTTGTACAGTGAACAGAGAATCGCGGAGTTAGGGGCCAGTCGAGTGCTAGTGGTGCCCCTCCGCTTTAGAGACTTCTTGCTAAACCTGGCCCACGATGTCCCCCTGGCTGGTCACCTGGGTCAGGACAAAACCTACAGTCGCCTGGTGACCCACTTTTTCTGGCCCAAGATGAGGAACGACGTACTCAATCACTGCCGGTCTAACCCCACGTGCCAGGCCAGCGGGAAGAGTGGCCGCAAACTTAAAGCACCTCTGCAACCTTTTCCAGTTGTCACCACCCCGTTCGAGAGGGTGGGAATAGACATTGTGGGGCCCCTGGACCCCCGTACAGCACAAGGACATCGGTTCATCCTCGTACTGGTGGACCAAGCCACCCGCTACCCCGAGGCTGTTCCCCTGCGAACTGTGACAGCCCCGGTAGTCGGCCGGGCCTTGATGGGGATCTTCTCCCGGGTGGGCTTTCCCCGAGAAGTCGTCAGCGACCGAGGCACAAACTTTATTTCAAAATACATGAAGTCCCTCTGGCAACAGTGCGGGGTCACCTACCGATTCACGACCCCCTATCATCCTCAAGGAAACGGACTAGTCGAACGGTTCAACCGCACGCTCAAAGGGATGATTGGGGGGTTGGAAGAGCCCCTCCGTCGCCAGTGGGACGTGCTACTACCGTGCCTCCTCTTTGCATATCGAGAGGTCCCCCAGAAGTCCCTCGGCTTCAGCCCGTTCGAACTCTTATACGGACAGCCTGTGCTAGGGCCCCTCAGCCTAGTCAATGAAGGTTGGGAGATACCCCCCCTAAAGAACCCTCCAGATGTCTTCAAGTACCTCCTGACCCTACGCAATCAGACCAGGCGATTCAGGGAAATGGCAAAAGCGAAGCTTGAGGCCAGTCAGGAAGACATGAAAAGGTGGTACGATCAAAATGCCTCCTCCATCGAATTCGAACCCGGCCAACAAGTGTGGGGGATGTCCCCCACCGAACCATGCGCCTTGCAGGACAAGTGGACAGGGCCCTTCAAAGTGGTCGAGCGCAAGAGCCCTGTCACCTATCTCATCGATATGGGATCTTCACGGAACCCCCTCCGGGTCCTCCACGCCAATAGACTAAAACCCCACTTTGTACGTTCGGAGCTCAGCCTCTTGATGGCTACAGACAGCGGAGCCGAAGAGGAATCCGAACCACTCCCTGACCTCCTACGAACTTGGGAGAAGGATGGTTCCGTGGACGGGGTCCAACTCTCAGAGGCCCTCACCCCGGAACAGCGCCAAGGCTGCCGAGACCTCCTACTGCAGTTCGCAACCCTGTTTTCCCTCACCCCAGGGGTCACCCCCTGGTGCTTGCACGATGTGGACACTGGAGACAGTCCCCCTATCCGACATCGGGCCTACCGCGTACCAGATCGGGTACGGGCCTGCATCCAAGAGGAAGTGTCCAAAATGCTCACACTCGGGGTCATCGAGCCCTCAGACAGCCCCTGGGCCAGCCCAGTGGTACTGGTCCCCAAAGCTGCCGCCCCCGGCACCACTCCTGAGCTCCGATTCTGCGTCGACTACCGGGGCTTGAACGCTGTCACCAGAACCAACGCACATCCCATCCCCCGAGCAGATGAACTAATCGACCGCATGGGGGCTGCCCGCTACCTCAGCATCTTCGACCTGACAGCGGGCTACTGGCAGATCGGTCTCACCCCCCGGGCCCAAGAACGATCCGCCTTCTCCACCCCGGATGGCCACTACCACTTCAAGGTCATGCCCTTCGGCATGAAGAATGCCCCAGCAACTTTTCAGCGGCTAGTGAACCAGGTCCTGGCGGGACTCGAGGAATTCAGCGCCGCCTACCTGGACGATATCGCTGTGTACAGCCGCCACTGGTCCGACCACCTCCACCACCTCCGAGAGGTCCTACAGGCCCTCCAACGAGCCGGCCTCACGATCAAGGCCAGCAAATGCCAAATTGGCCAGGGGTCCGTGACCTATCTCGGACACCAGGTGGGAAGCGGTCTGGTGGCCCCTCTTCAACTCAAGATCGCTGCCATCCAGTCTTGGCAGCCCCCCATCACCCAGACCGAGGTCCGCGCCTTCTTGGGGCTCACAGGCTACTACCGGCGGTTCGTGAGGGACTATGGCAGCATTGTGGGGCCCCTCACGGAACTCACATCCAAAAACCACCCAAAGAAGGTCAACTGGACCCCCGACTGTCAAGCGGCCTTCGAGAAGCTGAAGGCCGCCATGTGCTCCGCCCCTGTGCTCCAGGCCCCCGACTACAGTCGGGAATTCATCGTCCAAACGGATGCCTCCGACCATGGCATTGGGGCAGTCCTTTCCCAGTTGAACCCCGAAGGACTTGACCAACCAGTGGCTTTCATCAGCAGACGTCTCCTGGCCCGAGAGCAACGCTGGAGCACCATCGAGAGGGAGGCCTTCGCCGTGGTGTGGGCCCTCAAAAAGCTCCGGCCTTATCTCTTCGGTACCCACTTCCGGGTGCAGACAGATCATCGGCCCCTGCAGTGGCTAATGCAGATGCGGGGGGAAAACCCAAAACTATTGCGTTGGTCCATCTCCCTGCAGGGGATGGACTTCACTGTGGAACATCGACCTGGGCAAGACCACGCCAACGCGGATGGCCTGTCACGCTTTTTCCGCCTCGACGAGGAGAGTCCCCAAGAGGATGGGTGACTCTCCCCGCCTTCAGCTGGGGGGGACGCATGTTGGACAGGCCACGTGAAGGGCTTGCTCCCTCCCCGCATGACAGGGCCCGAACCCGGCCCTCCAGGTGTTACCCACAGCAGCCACCCGCTCCCCGTCTCATACGGGACTCCTGCCCCCGGACATCTCTGCATCATGGGGCCGAATCACTACCGGCCCCCTCGGCCGGCCTGGCCGCCATCTTGGACCCTGCACCACGAGGCCACGTGGCCTCAGAACGACCCTAACCCTGGGCCTGGCCAGGCCCCGACATCCCGGCACCACCATCCACCCAGGAGGTGAACGGACCACTTGGCAGGTCAATGGGAGAAAGAAGTGTTGATGGCTCTCCCCCGCCAGGTGCCGATCGCCCCCAGCTCCCCCAGGCGCTGGCTCCACCCCCCTGCTGGGTGTCTGGACTCCCTCATTCTGGACCTCCCGACCTCCAAGTGCGAGGGTCCGGACATCAAAGGGCGCCAGGCCTATAACTGGGGCAGCTCCAGAGCAGGAAGGCAGTTGTATCCTGGAGTCGAGAGACGCAGTGAAGAACTCATCCTTGACGGACTACTGGCGCTGCCGTAGCCCTGCCTTGCGAACTATTCCCTTGCCTGCTGGCGCTGCCGCAACCTTCTGAAGCCTTCATCCTCGTCGGGACCTGCTGGCGTGGCCGCGGACCGTTTGTAACTACCACCTTCACCGGGACCTGCTGGCTCTGCCGCGGACCGTCGCTATCATCGATCATCTCGGGACCTGCTGGCTCCGCTGCGGCCCGATCATCCAGAACGCCGAGCTCGAGGATTGGGAGCTCCCCATCTTATCATCGCACCTACCAGATTGGTAACAAGACTGTCCCGCTACCCCTTTCCCTAACCAAGAGACTAGAATCGAGGGGACCCCTGAGTCCAGACCTCCTTGTACCATTCCACCGTACTTAAAGATTGCTTATAAAGAACGTTGAATCTTATCTTTGTGTGGTGTACATCTGTGGGGGGGGAAAGTTACTCGTCTGTACGATCGCTGGAGACGGCTCTCCCCGGAGACCTCTCCCCTTGTCCTCGGCCGACCCTCCCGGTCCGTCTAACAGTACCGCTTAGTGATTTTTTACAATTATTACCACTAAGGAATATCTCCTTTTTCCCTTCACTATAACATTTGTGTGTGTAAGGTAAATCCCAGGTTGACTTGATGTATCCTTTACCCAACCTTTCATACTGGCCTGCTGGTATATATTCTTGGCAATATTTAAACTGGAAAGTTGGTATCGGAATTGTAATTGTTCGTGTATTATCCATTCAATGACAGGTCTCTCTGGCATTGTCAATGGTAATCTCTCAAGTTTTTCAATGCTCAGAATTGTATAGTCTGCTCCTTTTTGTGCCAAACTGATTTGTTTATCAGTAAGGTTAAAGATAGAAAATAATTACGTTATGTTGATTAGACGCCATGGCACGTAGCCTGAACGTAGGTTTTGCAACATCCAGCCTAGCTGTACAATAGAACGCAATTGGGACTGACCATGTTGTAACATTAGCAAGTCTTGCTCTATTATAGCAAAAAACACAGTTGATGGACAGAATGTAGAACAATGTCATACATTCACCCCAGTACAAAGATCTGGGCCTAAATCCATCGTTTTTTTGCACTCCACACCACCCTGGGTTAGACACTGTCTATATGCAAATCAGCTCTGACTCTGTGCCTCATGGGAACAGTCCAGTCCGAACTACCAAGCCATGTCTTTCCCAGACCGGAATCAAGCATCCAAGGACCGGTTTCTGGCTATCAGCCTTCATCAGCCTGGATAGCTTGACTCCAGTGGTGTGGAGAGCCTGGGACTCACGTCTGAGTATACCCAGCACACTCGGGGTGAAAATTGCAAAAAACACAGTTGATGGACAGAATGTAGAACAATATTATACATTCACCCCAGTACAAAGATCTGGGCCTAAATCCATCGTTTTTTTGCACTCCACACCACCCTGGGTTAGACACTAGCTATATGCAAATCAGCTCTGACCCTGTGCCTCATGGGAACAGTCCAGTCCGAACTACCAAGCCATGTCTTTCCCAGACCGGAATCAAGCATCCAAGGACCGGTTTCTGGCTATCAGCCTTCATCAGCCTGGCTAGCTTGACTCCAGTGGTGTGGAGAGCCTGGCACTCACGTCTGAGTATACCCAGCACACTTGGGGTGAAAATTGCAAAAAACACTGTTGATGGACAGAATGTAGAACAATGTCATACAATACTGTCCAGTGAATATATTCTGGAAGACAGAGTCGTTAACCCATTGTCCACTACAGAAAGTGATTTTTCCAAATTTATACGATCAAGTTCTCGTATTTTTTTCTGCTGTTTCAATTTGCATTACTTTCCAAGCTTCGTTGTATGCAGCGTATATATACCAGCCGCTATAACACGTTTTTGACGCTATTTGCGAGGTCCCAGTATGAAATCTCGCAAGTCAGCACCTTCTTTAAGTAAAGTCAAGTGTTGCTTAATTTCAGCCAGTGTGGATTTCTGTAGCCACTCAAAGCATAATTTCCCTACACTGTATGTTGTAACTATCTCTGGATGTTGTCTCTGGGAATATCTTGGGTCTGGCCTGGTCAATTTGAACCCCTGTCTTTTGTTCAGGAATCTATTGTGACAGTTATTTGTGTCTGTGGGCCAGATCAAACATTTTTTCCAATCAGGATTTGTTCTGTTTTGGTGAAAAAAATGGGATACGTCTATTTCCACATCCATAGTACTATTGCTATCAGGTATGGGCTTCAGAATAGACGGTTTATTTAAGTCTTTTATCTTAGCTAAACCAAGACAAGTAGTTTGTTGAATGGTATCATTCAGGAATATTGGGGCATATTACCAAGAAATAGCGATAATTATCGCTATTGCTTGGTTAGCGGGAAAAAAATACAGCCGAGCACCGAGGATTTTTACCGCTGAGATACCTTGATATTATCAAGGTTTATCTCAAAAGCGGTAAAAATCCTGCGAAATGCATGAATATCGCTGAAAAATCAGCGATATTCATGCATTATCGTGACAATGCTCTTAGCCATGTTATCCACCTTCCATTGGATAACATGGCTAAGAACTGCTTTTAGCAGGCGTTAGCTTTTGGAGATATTCGGGCTTAGCGCAAATATTTACAAAAGTTGTTAATAGGAGTTAGAGATGTCAGTGACTGTTTTCAGTCGCTAAAATCTTGGCACGCCCACTTTGCATGTCATTAGCGATAATTATCGCTGACATGCAAAGTGGGCCCCTAAATGCCCGCTATCGCCTACAAGCTGTCGCTACAGCTTGGTAATAGGGCGATAAAATTATCGCCGCATTAGCGGGAAAAAGTCCCGCTAATGCGGCGATATTGCCCTTGGCAATATGCCCCATTATTTGTTCTGGGATCATGCAGGCTCTAAATAATGATCCTAGACCTTGTACCTGTCAGTCTTTTGTTCCCCAGATGGTTTTTGTTTCAATGTTATTTTTCCAAAATTCAAAACCAAATGTAGACATTTTGTCATAAAATTTTCAGAATAAATCAATTTAGTATTTGTCAACATTGTTTTCATTCCTGATTTATGTAACATTTTTAAATAAAACGTTTCTGGATCACTGTTGTTAAACCATGAGAAGTATGGAAATTTCTCATAAAATGTCTTGGGGTTGGACAATGTTCCCATTGATTATAAGTAAAAACATTTCTAGGTTGAGCAGATTTATGCAAATAGTGATGACCATAGTGATTGTAACAGTATAATTCTTCATAATTTGATGAACCCTGTAAATAATCATGTTCTGTGAATTTAGCTTACATTACTAAATCTGACATCATATTATTAATATTTTCAAAATCCCAATCCTCAGAGAAAGAACTTGGTATCACAAAATCACTTAAGGAAACCTTAAACTGGTGTGGATACTTCAAGAGCTCAAATGGGGCCATAAATTTCATAGTCAGTTCTGTCCCATGCTACACCACCAGGTATTGGGTTGGCTGTGATGTTCACTGATGATAATACTCTTTTCTCGATGTGAGAGGATCTGTGAGACTTTAGGACCAAGTTGATGTTCTGACTTGCGGTGTCCATTTTACTATATTTTCCATCAATGAATGTACCCAAGCATAAAACCATAATGAGCCAAAGCAGGAGGAAAAGTACACCTAACACAGTCCAAAATTCAATCCATGGTGAAATCAGATATGTTTCTTTTAGTTGGTAAAAAAGCTCGGTTATTTTTTTTGTGAAAGTTTTTGTTGCTGGCTTGTCTCCATGTTCACTTGGATCATCGGAAAAGTCATCAAAGTTGATAAAATAGCCAGATGCAGTTCTGTCAATTGGTGGGATTGCTTTCGGATTTCCATTGATCTTTGCATTTTCTTGTATTACATTTGTACAGTCTGAGGCTACATCGTTGTAGATTGGTGTATCATCATGAATTGTTGCAATTTGGGTTTCAAGAGGCACAAGTTCCATGGCTTTGTTGCATAGTCCTTTTTATTTACTGCAGGTTTATCAAATGTGATTAGTCTCTCAGTTTGAACCTCTTGGATTGTAGCAAAGTTTGGTCTTCTGCTATTTCTTGGGAGTCCACTGGGCCTGCTATTTATTATCGGCCACATGTTTGTGGTTTCACCAGGTCGATGGAAACAATTCTGTTTTCCTTTTTACCAGCAAGTGGCGGTAGGACTACTGATCTTGTTCCGCTGACAGCTAAGACAGGTACTGCTTTTCTGTAAGAAGGCCCAAATTCCTTCTTCACCGCGATTTTTTTTTCTGACCAGATCCCCAATCTTTGGAATCCAGACAGGTCTTGCTGGGAGAGGTGGTTCTCCAGTGGTTGTTGGCTTAAACTTTATGTTACTTAGACTCTTTATTGTTTTATTCAAGTCCCGTAAAACAGCCAAACGATCTTTGATATCAAAAGTTTTTTCTTCTACCACTGAAGTTTGACGATCCAAATCCTGGATAATCATTCTAGTAGCAAACAAAAGTTCATACGGACTGATACCTCCTAGAGAATTTCTTGGCATGTTATTAAGACTACGTTGGACACTTATTAGATGTTTGACCCACCCGTCACCCGAACCTAATACCCTCGCTGTTATAGATTACTTTATGTCACGGTTTTTTCTTTCCACCACCGCATTTCCCTCAGGATGGAAGGGAGAAGAGTACCGCAATGCAATGCCCATGCTGGTCATGGCCTCTTTGTAAGCTCGAGAGCTAAACGCAGGACCCTGGTCAGAATGTAGCATGCCAATTGCGTATGTGGAGATAAAGACTTGCAAATCTTTTATAACAGTTCTGGCATCAGCCGAGCGCTGGGGCCACATTTTTAAGTGAATTCAGTCTTAATAATTATGGGGATGCATTTCTCCTTCTGGATTTCTGCGTATAGATCGCCTGGTGCTTTCTAATAAAGGTGTCATGGCAATAGTCTGGTCCGGTTCATCCCTGCGATCTCTGTTACAGTCTGGACAATCCATTGCAAATTTGTAAATTTGCATGCTCATCCCCGGCCACCAGTATTCTGATTGTAATTCTATTAGAGATTTCAAGATCTCTTGGTGCCTCAGACCCAGTCCCATGTGTGCGTCTTCAATCAAGAAAACTCTGCTGTTCGTGTTTGGAATTACTCTATCCCCCACTCCAGGGATTTGACCAAAAGGAACGGAGTTTGCATCAATTATGTATGTATTACTGAGTGGATAGTTGAGAGGTAATGCTGCATAATCGCCTTTTAACGACGCTTTTTACTGCCAGCATGGTTTCTCCATCTATGTGCTTTTTAGAACGCTTTTTTGTGGCTACAGAAGCCGTTTGAACCGCTGCCGCTGGGGCTCTGTTAGCCAATGAATTCCCTGCAACGTGAACGCCATCACGTTGATGACTCAGTGTATGTATCATGTGAGTCTTTTGTAGTTCTTTCTGCAAAAGAACTATTTGTTCCCAAAGCTTTTTATGCTTTATTGTGGCACCTGTGTCATCTTTGTAACCGTTTTTGCTCCATGTCTGCATGTCACTGTTGTATGACTTGACGCAGTAATGCGAATTGCACACTATTAGTGTGGGGAATTTGCAATCGGCATTTTCAAGCGCCATCTTTAAAGATCTTATTTCAGCTCGCTGAGCTGAACAGTTTCTGAGTGATTCAGTTTTGGTAATCATCGGTTTGAATTTACCAGAGCACCAGCGACCTTTAACAATCGCACACACTGTATTGTAGGATTTTTTCTCTACATCGTAATGGTGTGCAAATCTGTCCATATAGATTACACAGGTATATTGTTCGAGAGGCAGAATTTTGATTGGCAGAGGATATTCTTGTTCGTATTCTAGATCATCTAGTTTTTTCATTTTTGGGTCAAAATAGTATTCCACGTCTTCTGCAGCAAGATAATTTTCCCATTGTATCCATTTTGGATCTAACGCCACTGCATTCAGATTGCGTGGACTTGTTAATGCCTCAAGGGCTGATTTTGCTGTATAAACAGGTATTCTCTTGCCTTGGGCTAGGGCCCTTTCTCTTGCTACAGCAGTTTGAACCGCTGTCAGAATTTTTTCTGTAGAGTTGAATTTCATTTCAGCTTGAGTGTACAAATGTGATTTGTAAGCTATAGGTTCCGTTTCTCCCTCATTAGAGGTCAGGTATGTGAATCCGCAACTTTCTGGGATGACTCGGATTACAAGGTTGCGTACGTTTTCGCGAGTTTGCAATTTTGTTTTAGCTAACATGTCTGTTTGTAATGATCTTAAAATTTCTGTGTGTTTCTGAGTCCAATGTATTGGTTTGAAATCAGGTTTTATTAATTCATAGAGAGGTATAACCCTCTCTGCATAATCTAGGATGTATGTTCTTCCGAAATTCAGGAAACCTAGTATTGATTGTAAATTCTTTAGCGTTTTAGGTGCTTGGAGTACTGCACATTTCTCTAGGAAATTGTTTGCTAGGTTTTTGCCTTCACTTGATAATTCATATCCTAAAAATAGGACTGTTAGATGGGCAATTCTTGACTTATTAAAGTTGAATTTGTAACCCTCTGATGCGAACCCAAGAATTATGGTGTTCACTCTTTTTAAGTGAGTCTCCAGGTCATCGTCTGTAAGATAGATGTCATCGACATATGATAATGCCTCATCATCATATATTTGTAGTAGCTCTCTAACCCTTGCTGAGAATAATCCTGGGCTACTCTTGAATCCCTGTGGGAGTCTGCAAAATTGTTTTTGCGACCCCAGAATTGAGAAAGTGGTCAAATACCTGCTTTTAGGTGCAATGTTTTGACAGAAGAATCCATTAGAGATATCTAATGTCGTTTTATATTTTTTGCGCACGATGTTGTTCATTAGTGCTGCACTGTGTGAGTTTTGTACTGCAAAAGTTTTGCAGCAGGAGTTTAAATGTCTGTAGTCCAAAACTAGGTGATATGAATCGTCTGGCTTGGAGACAGGAAACAAAGGATTGTTCATTTGTGAGGTGCATGTTTCAATCACCCCTTGATATTCAAGTTGATCTAAGATCTCCCTGACTTGCTTTTTAGCTTCTTGTTTAACTGAGTACTGCCTTTGTGCAGTAGGTTGATTTTTTAACTGGATTTTGTGGGGAGGAGAGTCCTCATCCCATCCTACATGATATTTGTATAATGCAGGGGCTTGGGCCACTGCCCATTTTCTTGCGAATGTGTATTTTATGTGAATTGGAATATGGTTTCAGAAGGCAGGCATAATCATTTCTTCGCCATGAGGGCACTCCCTGACAAACTCTAGTGGCCAGTCTTTTCAGCTAACAGGATGTCATAGCCTTTAGAAAGATTCTCCCAAAAGAGACCTTTTATTTTCCTAGTTTTATCTCCCTCTATACATAATGTCGTTTCATATAGTTATAGCCATCAACAGCCAACTCGCCACATTCATTGAAGAACACAACATCCTCGACTCCTCCCAATCCGGCTTCAGATAAAACCACAGTACAGAAACCGCCAACCTCGCCGCAACAGACGACATCCGCACCCTACTGGACAAAGGAGAAACAGTAGCCCTCATCCTCATAGACCTATCAGCGGCGTTCGACACAGTCTCCCACCGCACCCTAATACGCAGACTCTACGACACAGGAATCCAGGACAAGGCCCTCGACTGGATCTGCTCCTTCCTCTCCGGCAGGACGCAACGGGTCAGACTCCCAGCTTTCCTCTCAGACCCCACACCTACCACCTGCGGAGTCCCCCAGGGCTCCTCCCTCAGCCCGACGCTCCCCAACGTCTACATGGCTCCACTTGCCCCCATCGTCAGAACCTACGGACTCAACGTCGTGTCATACGCAGACGACACCCAGCTCATCCTCTCCCTATCCAATGAGCCCAACACCGCCAGACGCAACTTTCGAGCATGGAAGCCGTCGCCAAATGGATGAAAAACAGCTGCCTACAACTAAACACCAACAAAACAGAAGTACCCATCATGGGCCCAAACCCCGACGCCTGGAGCGACACCTGGTGGCCCACCGCCCTCGGAAACCCGCCAAACCCCACAGACCACTCACGCAACCTGGGAATCATCCTGGACTCCGAGCTCATAAGGGACCACCAGATCAACTCTGTCTCATCTTCCTGCTTCCACACCCTCTGCCTCCTTTGTAAGACCTTCAAATGGATCCCCCTCGAACACCGAAAGACAATCACTCACGCCCTGGTCCCCAGCAGACTCGTCTACGGCAACACACTCTACGCCGGAATAAACAAAAACCTCATCCGCAAGCTACAGAACATCCAGAACACCGCCGCAAGACTGGTCCTCAACCTGCCAAAACACTGCCACATCTCCCAGCACCTGCGCACACTCCACTGGCTCCCCGTCGAGGCGAGAATCACCTTTAAGATGCTCACCCACGCACACAAGGCCCTCAACGGCACTGGACCAGCATACCTGAACAGCCTGCTCAAATTCCACGCACCCCAAAGGACCCTACGATCAGCCCAGCTCTCCTACGCCGAGGTCCCCCGCACCAGAAAGACCAGATCGGGAGGCAGCTCCTTCTCCTTCCTCGTGGCCAAAGCATGGAACGCCCTTCCACTCCACCTCAGACAGACAACATCGCTCCCCATCTTCGCAAGAAACCTCAAAACCTGGCTCTTCGACAGACCCCCTCCTTGATGGAATGGAACCTGCACCCCCCACCCCTAGCGCCTTGAGACCCTTACGGGTGGGTAGTTGCGCTTTAACAAACTCCTGATTAACTCGTGTGTCTGCAGTTTCCATCTGAATGTATTCATTCGTGTCCACTGTCTCCAGAAGATTCATCAGGATCTTGCGAGCTATGGTCACTTCTGCTGCACTGTCTAGCATTGTCTGGGCCCACTCTCCGTTTTTCAGTTGTGTCCTCAGAATCCTCGGCATGTTTAATTTTAATACTTGCTACCTTCCTTCTGGGAAATTGTGATTTTTTACTTTGATGAGCAGGTTCTTTCTCTTTGGACTTGACGTGCTCTTCCTTGTGTTCTGACCGTCCTCTTCTTTAAGATTTCTGTGAGGAAGTCTGAAAAGATCGAGAGGGACGTGTATCAATATTTTGATTTCTATCAGATTTTCTCAATTTATCCATGTCTCTAAGGCTGTATCTTTTCTCAGAGGGTTCCCTTTGGGGAGACTTGCCTCATCGGCCAGGAGATCTTTCTCTCCGTTGAGGAGACCTTCCTCTGGACTGGAATAGTTTTTCCTTGGGAGTGGATTGTTTATTACCATCCCAACTCCTTTTTGGAGTAATTAGATTATTTTTAATAAATGTTTTTTCAGGATTTTCAGTTAATTGGGGTTTTATTGGTTTCCCACCCACTATCTCTTCCTAGCTCTTCATAGGATTTTTCTATGATTCTGATAAGTTCAAATGGTTGGTCTGTTATATCGGTCTCCTTCAATTTCTGCAGGTACTTTATATTGTCCCTTGCCAATTGAACTAATTCTCTATTTGCCTTTGTTAATTCTTTTAGTTTAACTAGGAGGTCTTCGCTTGACATTGTTTCAATGTCTGGGTGTGTTGTGTACCTGGCTAGAACCGGCCACGTGGCTCCTGGTCTACCTAGTGGACCGTGCCTGGTGATGTGATTTTGATGTTTTAGGGCGCCATTAAACCAGAGCAGGTGCTCTTGGTAAGTTACTGGGATTTCAACGTCCTCAAAAGGAGTGTATACATCCGGAGGTTCCTCTATTTTGTAATAGTGGAAATCTTTTGTCACAGCGTGTGCTGCTGGAAAATGTATCCATGAATAGAACACCTCTGTCTGCCGATACTCGTGTGCCTCTATCACGAATATGACCGTACCACCTCTTGGTGATAGTCCATTCTCTATAAGTTTAAGAGTTATAGTTCTTCTTATATTGACCGGAATGATTATAGCACCCGGGTCATTTTCTTGGATGGTTGTGTCATCCACTAGGAGTTAAGCTGCTAATGCTTCTCTATCTCTTTCTTCTTCACTTTCCCCCATTTTACAGAAAAAAAGTTTTTTGTTGCAGATCAAGTTTCAAGGAAACAAAGATTAGGTGCACAATATTTTGGAACACTGTATCCTTCAACGTTGACTAAACCAGAAACTAGTACATAGGATTCTCATCCTACTAAGTTCCGGCGGATATTAACCTTTCACCCACTCCAGACGTCTATTGGAGTTTTTATGGGAGAAAGGGGTCTGTGTGAAAACGTTGAGTGCCATGTAGTGTAGTTCCTATATTCCCAATAGGCTCTGCGCATTGGAATAACATAAACAGCAGTGTAGACGTAGGACTGAGGTCATCTAGGTCTCTACTGACTATGTTAGACTTAATTTGGTTTTTGCCAGCTAGCTCAAAGGTCACTAGAAACTTTCTCGAATGTTCAGGAAAGGGTTAACCGTCCTGATTTAGACAAGAAGGGATTAGTTTCTGACAACCGCATAAACATGACAACTTTGCTGCTTCAGAATAAAAAGTGTATCTCTAGAGTCGTGTGAAAACAATAGACAGCTATTTCACTTAGTCAATCGTGCATGCTTAATTTCACCAGAGTGCAGTGAAATAGAGAGACGGGCGTTTTCAATAAAAGGTGTTATTTTATTGAGCAGTCTTCTTTCTCATGCAAGAGAAATGAATTGCCACAATTGCAAGACTTATTATAAAGTAAAGTGAGTACAGTAAAAGTAGTATTATGAAATAATACTGTAAAAGCATTGATATGGTTTCTTAGCCATATGATACTTTAAAATGGATAAAATATATACATACATAAAAACATTAACTAACGAACTCAACTGGTGCTTCTAAGATACGCCTACCCCGGTGTACCTGACCTAAGCCTAATACGTGGGAAGGAGTAAGTAAGTTGCAGTTTTAAGTTGTTAGGTTTTTTGCCAAGAGTCGGAATCAAGAATTCTCTCTAAGGTTTTGCTTGGCTCCGTACCTTGGTTATAGAATGAAGGAGGTCTTGTATCTCGCTTCTCAGGACTCGATCTCCCAGCAACCCGCAAGGGTGACTTTGGAACACCGGAGCTGGATTTCCTTGGCTGGAGAAAAAGACAGCGTCTCTCTCAGTGCGTCGAAGGGAGGGGCGTTTCCTTTGGGTCTAGCAACAGCTGGGCTCCCGGGCAAGAAGAACGTCGCTCTGCTCCCCACCACCGTGTGTTTGCTTAAGGCAACGTTGGTATATTTATACCTGAAAGATGCCGAGTTTGACGTAAGGTTGGACATAAGACGTCACTAAGAACTAACAGTTCTTTCTGTACTCCAGGAGTTCTTGTGCAAATCAAAACAAAAGTAGGGGGAATTCCCGGGCTGCTGGAGGCTTGGTTTGTTTAAAGAACGCGTTGTGCTTTCAAGGAGTCTATGGGAGTAGCCTTGCCGTGTTGCGGATTGCATGGGCTATTACTAAATATGGATATGATTCCTATGCTTTATAAGGATATTATTTGTTATAACCACATAAGGGCATGAATCGGGAATATCGAATTAAGGTCCTAGATAGAAATACAACATCTTAATAACCATAACAAGTGTTCTTGCCTTATCCCTATGGAGCAGATATGGGGCCCATTCTCCTGCTGAACCTGTTCATGGACTACATCATTGCTCACATCTGATGCCTCGTCTCATATACATATCATCTCTACAATTCAATCTAGTTTTAAAGGTGGGCTCATTAATGCACGGTCAATGTGTAGTCACAGCCAGGACATCAAGGAATCAATCTTCAACCATAATCTAGATTTCCTCTTTATAACCGAGACGTGGCTTATTGACTGGAGCAACCCTGACCTGTTGGTCACTCTGCCACTCAGCTATGTCATATTTAGACTGGACAGACTGAGCGGAAGGGGAGGAGTTGCTATAATAATCAGGAACTCCCTGAAGTGTCATACATTTAATCTCAGCCATCTCAAAGATGTCGAAAGCATTGGATTTTTCATTATGCTCAATGCCTCTACGTCCTTTACAGAAGGGTTAATATATCGTCCCCCTGGTAGTTCCACCGCGTTTCTGGATTCCCTGGGTGAATCCCTATGGCACCAGCTACTTCGCTACCCATACTTTACGCTTCTGGGTGATTTCAACTTACAGCTGGAATCTAAAACAGACTCCCAGGCTACTAACTTCTACCATACACTTGAAATATTTGGACTCTCCCAAAAAGTTGTGAAGACTACTCACCGAGCAGGACATACACTTGATGGGGTCTGTTCCAACTTTCCGTCCCTAGTAACTCATACTCCAATCCCGCAAATTTGGACGGATCATTGTTTCATCCCATTTAATATAAATGTGTATCGCCCCTCTAAAACGGTAAAAACAACCCTGCAGCTTTCGTCCAATCAGAACTGGGCAATTATTGCGGAAAAACTCCAAGCTTAAGCACTCAGCTCAGTCTCAGGCTCCCAGCCTATCTGGTGATGTTGATCGTGATTCTAAAACTTTCCACACTTGGATGCAGCTAGCTACCAAAGATCTTGTCCCTCCTAAGTGCCCTTCGAAAATGGAGAAAACTAAAAAGATAAGTGCCCCATGGTATACGCAGTCCCTTGGAGAAATACACCTTCAGTGTAAAAAAAGTGAACGTAAATGGAGAAAAGACTATGACACGATAGCGAAAGCCCTCTACATAAAACATAGGAATGCCTATTTCGCTAACATAAAAATTGCTAAGAAGGATTACTATACAAAAGCAATTAAGGATGCCCAACAATGACAAAAAACTGTCTTTTCCATAGTTAAATCCTTCACCCACCCGAAAGCGCTCCAACTTGAAATTCCTCCGTCTCAATGTTTCTGCAATCAAATCACTGATTACTTTGAGGAGAAATTCAAACTTTTACAGGATGAATTTCCACCTATCCCTCAACCCACCATCAAGGACACAAAAGACACCATTTTAACAGCAGCAAATACTCTTAGAATGTTTAAACCAGTGACCCTTGTGCAAACCCGCGAAGCCATCATATCCTGTAAATCAGGATCTCCTTCTGACTCTTGTCTCCCGTTGATCCTTCATCAGATAATTGATATTGTGAATCCCATCAATAGTTAATGCCTCACTTAGTTCCGGCATTGTCCCATCGGATTGGAAAAAATCTATAGTGAAACCTTTAACGAAAAACAAAATAAAAATACCACAGACCTCTCTAATCTACGACCCATATCCCTTCTCACATGGTCCATCAAGAGCTGACGAATTTTGTGGAAATGCATAACATCTTACACAACCAACAATCTGGTTTTCGCTCAAAGCACTCCACCGAAACGGCTCTTATTGAACTTACTGATTCCATCAAAAATTTATAAGATGAAGGAAAAAATGCTGTCCTGATATTACTCGACCTATCGGCGGCGTTTGATACCATTTCCCACAAAATACTCATTGGTAGATTGAGAGAAAATGGAATAACAGAGGGTGCTCTTGACTGGATAAGTTCTTTCCTGTCGGAGAGAATACAAACCATTTCACTGGGACCTTTTCTCTCGAGTGAGAAAAAAATAACTTCTGGAGTGCCCCAGGGCTCCATTCTAAGTCTGCTTCTTTTTAATATTTACATGGCGCCCCCTCATCACTCTAATTGAATCATACGGGATACTAGTAACATCGGATGCCGATGATACCCAACTGATTGTATCCTTAGATAAAAACTCCACAAAGGCTGAACAGAATTTTCAGAACTGCCTGACCGACGTCTTTTCGTGGATGAATCACAAGCATCTGAAATGTAATTCAAGTAAAACTGAAATATTGCCCATGGGAAAAAATGTCAATTTTAGCCCTAGGAAATGGTGGCCAAAGGGCACTACCCTGCCCCCCAGTTCGGTTGAAGTGGCCAGAAATCTGGATGTTCTTTTTGACTCGTCTTTGTCTTTTGACCACCATGTAAGGAGTGTTGCAGAAAGTTGCTTCAACAGTATTAAATCATTGAAAAAATTCTTTGATTTTCTCCCCATCAAATCGAGAAAGTCTTTGCTCTCATACTTTCCCGCCTCGATTACTGCAATGGTCTGATGGCAGGGATAAAAAAGCTTACGCTAAAATAATTACAAAGCGTCCAACACGCGGCTGCACGACTGGTTTTGAAACTGCCCAGAAAATCTTCTGCATCTGCAGCCCTCAGGACATTGCACTGGCTTCCTCTCCACAAAAGGATTCTGTTTAAAATCCTACTGACTACCTTCAGGGCACTAAATAACGTTGGTCCAAAGTATCTTTCGAGAAGATATACTCGTTACATCCCTACTAGAGTTTTAAGATCAGTTGGCTGTAATTTAATCAGTATTCCTAAATTTCATTACAAAACCAAGGGTGGAAAAAATCTTAGTGTCTTGGCTTCTAGGCCATGGAATTCAATGACTAAAGAACTAAGACTACTAGATTTAGAGACCCCATTCAGGACCTGGATTTTCAACCTGACAGATGCATACGTATTGGCCCCCATTTAGATCTCACCTCAGTTTACTCCCACTTTCCTCAGCGCCAGGATGCTCCTTTCGGAGCGACAGATCGCGCATTACAAATATTAAATAACATAACATAACATAACATGTTCAAGATGTATGACAGTGGTGACTGGTGTTTGTTTGAGCACAACTCACATCAGGGCCTTGAGCTCCCCACAGCAGAGCCCAGTGTCAGCCATCTTATCAGTATTTTTCCATTGATTGTGACGTAAGCACAGGTCCTGGTGGTCTTGTTGGGCTCTGTGGGAGGAGGATTGTTAGCTGTGTTATGACTTCCATCATGCCTTTAGCCACACCCACCTTCCCAGCAATCCCAACCTTCCTTCCTGTGACTCAGCTTCCCTGTGAGTGAGTGAGTGAGTGAGTGAGTGAGTGAGTGAGTGAGTGAGTGAGTGAGTGAGTGAGTGAGTGATTGAGTGAGTGAGCGAGTCAAACAGTGCTGGGAAGATGGCTGACAGTGGTGGCTGCTGTTTTGAACATCAATCCTGTGTTTATTGGTGTCATGCCATGAGATAGTTACATGTTAGTCTGAGATTGCATGCATTGTGTTCGTCAAACTGGCATACACATCACATGCTCATTTGCTTTATATTGTTATGGCTTTGCTGACAGTGATTTGTATCACTGTCCCCTTAACAGTGATGTTTTTAGGTGTGTATTTGCTGACTATATTGGCTATTTGAGCATGTACTCACAAGGCTCTGGTACTCCTGATATCCCATAGACGCCCTCCCGTCTAAGGATGGCACGCACCTTCTCCTACCAGGAAGTGAAGTGCACAAGTGTTGCAAGATGGCCACCGCCAGTCTGCTGGCTCAGGACATGGTCTTTGCCAAACAGCTTCTTGACTCTCCTCTGCACATCATAGCACCTGTTCCTGATATCGTCCTTTGTGCGCAGGCAAGTTGCTTGAGTGGTCACCTTGTGAACAATCCTCTCCGACATCTTGTTTCTCTGTGACAGGGGGGTCTGTTGGACTGTGGGGTTGATTAAGATGGTGGTCGGAAAACCATTCCAACCGTCGTGGTAGCAGAAATTAACAGCCAGCATGCACCGCGGGAAAAGTGGTGGCCAGGTTAGGATGAACCTCCAGGAAAAATCCAATTAAAGCGGACGGATTCCATAAAGACCGCCGGGAGCTTGCGGAGAAGGTGAAAATCCGTCCATGGCGGTCAGACTTGCTGCGGAAAGACCCAAAATCACCACACGTCCAGCAGAATGACCGCACGTCAAATTAGGATACTATTTTGGTGACATTGAAACACTTTTTTTTTTCGACTGCCGCAATCACAGCAATAGAGGAATGGGAGAGCCGGCAGAAGGGCTGTTGTATTCCCACTGCCGCGGTTGCTCCGGAACAGTAATGGCAGTTGACAAAAAAACAAACCACAAGGCTACCAAGTAAGGCCATCAACCTGGCTCAGCCTCAAAAACCACCTAACACATCCCAATGATACATCCCAGTGGCAAGTAAAAAATACAAATCTCAGGTCAACCCACACAACGCACCTGACAGGAATACTCCATTTTGACTCACCCACTGAGCTCAATATAAAACCAGTCCCTTCCCTGACAAGAATCCTTTGCAATACCTCACTACTGAAAAAAAACGGCCAACCTGAAAGCAGAAAGGAGAGGCAAATCACCACACATCTCACTAGCACAACAACACACACACCACACACCTCACCACCACCACTTTCACAATTGCACTTTTCACACATTTGCACACAATGTCACAGAGGGAAATACCTAAATTCACTGACAATGAGTTGTCAGTGATGGTAGATGAGGTAATAGGAGCAGAACCACATTTGTTTGGAAGCCTGGTCCAACAGACACTACAAGCCAGAAAAACTCAAATGTGGGAAAGGATAGTAAACAAAGCTAATGGAGTAGAACCATCCCCTGCTCCAAGAAGGAGATCAGGAAGCGGTGGAATGACCTCAAGAGCAAGGTGAAAGAGAGGAACAAGAACATTAAGCTGGCTCAGATGACTAGCAGTAGCCCTCCCATTCGACCACAAACATTCACCGAATGGGAGGAGAAGGTGCTTGCCACACTCCATCCAGAGAGTCTCACAGGAATATCCGGGGAGTGGAGGCTGGTAAGTACCAACAAATGTCTAGCATTACACTGCTATGTACTGTCTTGCACAACGACAAAGCTACACCTCAGAGGCCCAAAGGCATGCATGTGCACCACACTCTCCCCAAAACATGTCTCATAGATCCAGCATCCACTCCCTCTGATACACCCCAAAGGTAACTAGCAATATTACCATGGGGGCATGTGCACAGGTAGCCAGCACTACAACTCCCACCAGGTCTCCTTGTCCCACAGCTGAGCAGAATGGAGCACTCCCCCCACTCATAACCATGTGGCAGCCATTGCATTGCTCTCTTAAAACATACAGGGAGGTAGCCATCTTTTGCTCTCTTGTCCCACCCCTGAGCAGGATGGAACACTCTCCCATCCAAAAGCCACGTGTAACCTATTCCCTTCCTCTGCTCCACTTCACAGTGAGGTAGCCATCCTAACAGGGAGAGGTGTTTGTGGGTGGGAAGACTGCACTCCAACTCCCACCCGGCCCTCTTGTCACAAAGCCTAGCAGGATTGAGCACTCCCCCACCCAGAAGCAGCCATTACATTCCCCTCATCAAACTAACAGGTAGGTAGCCGTCCTAACAGGGAGGTTGTGTTTTTGGGAAGGAAGACTGCACTACTACTCCCATCAGGCCCTCTGTCCCAAAGCCCAGCAGGATGGAGCACTCCCTCCACATCATGTGTCAGCCATTGCATTGCTCACCTACAACTAACAGGTAGGTATCCATCTCAATTGGGAGGTTGTGTTTGTGGGTGTGAAGACTGCACTGCATCTCCTACCAGGTCACCTGTCCCAAAGCCCAGCAGGATGGAGCATTCCCCCCAACCGTTTGTCAGCCATTGCATTGCTCTTATCAAACTAACAGGCAGGTAGCCATCTTCACTGGGAGGGGTGTTTGTGGGTGTGATGACTGTACTAAATCTTCCACCAGGCCCCCTGTCCCAAAGCCCAGCAGGATGGAGCACTCCCTCAACCATGTGTCAGCCATTGCATTGCTCTCATCAAACTTACAGGTAGGTAGCCATCTTCACTTAAAGGGGTGTTTGTGGGTGTGAAGACTTCACTACATCTCCCACCAGGCCTACTGTCCCAAAGCCCAGCAGGATGGAGCGCCCCACCCCAACCATGTGTCAGCCATTGCCTTGCTCACCTTCATCTAACAGGTAGGTAGCCATCTTATGCTCTCTTGTCCCACCCCTGAGCAGAATGGAACACTCCCCCATCCAAGAGCCATGTGTAGCATATTTCCTTCATCTGCTCCACTTCACAGGGAGGCAACCATCTTAACAGGGAGGGAGGTTTGTGGGTGGGAAGCCTGCACCACTACTCCCACCAGGCCCCCTTGTCTTAAAGGTCAGCAGGATGGAACCCTCCACCCCACACCCACAATCATGTGTCAGCCATTGCATTGCTCTTTTCAAATTCACAGGTAAGTAGCCATCTTAACAGGGAGGGGTATTTGCTCACCTTCACCTAACAGGTAGGTATCCATCTTAACTGGTAGGGGTGTTTGTGGGTGTGAAGACTCCACTACAACTTCCACCAGGCCCCCTGTCCCAAAGCCCAGCAGGATGGAGCACTCCCCCGAACCTTGTTTCAGCCACTACATTGCTCACCTTCACCTAACATGTAGGTAGCCATCTAATGCTCTCTTGTCTCACCCCTGAGCAGGATGGAACACCCCCTTCCAAGTGCCATATGTAGCCTATTACCTTCCTCTGCACCACTTCACAGAGAGGCAGCCATCTTAACAGCGAGGCGGGTTTGTGGGTTGGAAGCCTGCACTACAACTCCCACCATGCCACCTGTCCCAACGGCCAGCCGGATTGAGCACTCCCCACACCCACAACCATGTGATAGCAATTCCCCTCAACTGTGTCCCAGCACAGGTAGGTAGACAGTGTATGCACCCTGCCATTCCTCTAAAAATGCATGGATCCATATGACCACACCAGCCCTCACATGTCATCCAACTTGGCATAGATCCAATAGCCACTTCCAGTGTGCAGACAGAAAAGTTTAAGTAACTGTCACAGAAATTAAAGTTTGAAACACAAAGTCACATGTTGAAGAAATTTAGGGCACAATAATGCACAGCACTGAATGTCATGTGTAAGTGCCATATGGGCAAAGCATCAAGGCCCATATGAACACAAAACATGCAGGGTCATTAGGTAAAAGAAAGTTAAGTACATGATATGACAAATGTATGCATAATATTACAATGGCAAGTTCTTCACCTTGACATTGACTTTTTTGGCTATCCTTACCCACACTGCCATGTTGATGGCAGGTGTCTGTTAGACTGTGTCACCACATCAATTTGATGACTACTCTATTGTCTCTTCTACCATCACTGACAACTCATTGATTCACTTTGCACCATTTTCTTAAACCCCACTTGTCTGTCACAAGCAATCTTTGTAAATAAACACTCTTTACACACCGACGTCTTTGTGTCAGCTCCATGTTTATCACAGGATGTACAATGTTGATTCTGATTCTAATGTACCTGAAGCTAGGATTGTGATGAGGCATTGAGAACCTGAAGGGACCTAGACAGATATGAGAAAACAACATTTACTTGTCAGGCAATGGCATCACAGCCAGTACACAACACTAGTCATCAAGGCACGCAACAAAGCACACATTACAATGAGAAACAATATCAACATATACATCATGTGGCTGGTCATGACTACACTCTGCTACAAACATCAGCCATCAGCACAGAGCCAACAACAGGCAGCAATCAGAAAGCTCCCCTGGGCCTTTGCACAACCATCAAAGTTAGCAGACAATGTCACTGTTGTACAATGTCACTCACATTCAAGGGAAGGAACAGTTGATGAGCTGTTGACACAGGTTGACACCTTCTTCCTTTCCACTATCCTCATCACTGGACATGTGTGGGTTTGCAGGTGGGAGCATCTGCTACTCATCATCGTCCAGGAGCTGGGGGATCTCTTTGCGCAAGGCCAGAATGTGGAGCATGCAACTACGATCTGACACACCTTCTGGGGAGAGCACAGTAGTACACCTTGGCTCTTGTCCAGACACGAGAATCTAGACTTCAGAAGACCAAAGGTACACCCCACCACATTACTTGTCCTCCCATGGGCCTCATTGTAGGGGACTTCACCTGGGGTACTGGGATTCCTCAGTGGGCTCATTAACCAAGGCTGGTTGTGATATGCAGAGTCACCTAGGTGTGAGATACACAAAGCAATTTTGGAATATAACTGTGGCAGTAGACAGAATGTTAACAAAAGAAGGTACGTTGTTCCTATAATGGGTCATCAAACAGAAGGGGAAAAAGAGCCACGTACAAGGTCCACTATGAATACAGGTAATCATGCAGATGTTACACTGCAGGGAAATTGTTCCATTTGGAACTAGGGCCCTCACACACCCAGCCAGCAGGTGTCATGCTTCATCATTGGGCCTGTTCCTCACCGGGTCGGCGCTGCAATACCCGACGGGCACCCAACGAGGGGCTCTTTGGCAGTGATCTTTTGTTCCACGCCGGATGGTGTCGTGGGGGTGAGGGACCTATAAGGTATAGATGTGATGTGCTTGTGAGTGCAGAGGTTGAAACAGGTTAGGAAGTCCAGTGTGAGACCTTTATCCGGGTTGGGCTCCCTACCTGATTAAAAAATAGAGAGTGTATGGCAGCTATATGATCATAATGAATCAAAAATGTTTCCACCCTACTCTTGCTTTCAGGGTCAACATGTTTCATGCCTAATTGTCAGGGGGATCAGTGGCAATTTCTCAGGACCATGGTGAAAACTATCTACACACTGTGGTCAGGTGGAAACACCTACCTATCACATGAAGAGACCGCGGGAAAAAGTATTACCCACAGGTATAGAGGACAATCTAGTCTTTAAAAGAGTTATGCCTCAGCAGTTACCGGCTGATCAAGGACACACGTGGTAGAGTGTCCTTGTTTGTAGTGGTTTCCATATTGTGTACCTACCCTTACATCGCCGGAGGCATAACTCTTTTAAAGACTAGGACACTCCACCACGTGTGTCCTTTATCAGCCGGTAACTGCTAAGTCATCACTCTTTTAAAGACTAGATTGTTCTCTAAGCATGACACCTGCTGGCTGGGTGTGTGAGGGCCCTCGTTCCAAAGGGAACACTTTCTCTGCAGTGTAACATCAGCAGGATTACCTGTATTCACAGTGGAACTTGTACGTGGCTGGCTCTTTTTTCCCCTTCTGTTCGATGACCCATTATAGGAACAACGTACCTTCTTTTGTTAACAGACTGTTTGGGGGCACGTACGTTGGACCTGTTAAGCCCCGAGAACTCTCCCTCCTTTTGATATATAGAAGACAGCATGTCACACATACAGCATGCTACTTGACTCTGCATACTTACCCACAATCCACGCTCGCTCCTGATGTAGATTTGCCATCAGCTGTGGCACAATGCTGTTACGCAGTATGTAGGAGTCATGTGCGCATCCTGGAAATTTGGCACAGACCTGGGAGATTATCATATCCGCTTGGCATACCACTTGCACATTGATGAAATGGAAATGCTGCCTGTTCCTGTAGATGTGCTCATGTGCCTGTGGTGGAACCAGTCCAACATGTGTGCAGTCAATGGCGCCAACAACATTGGGGATGTGGGCAAGTTCATAAAATTCACCCGTCACAGTTGCCAATTCATGGCTCCTGGTAAAATGGATGTAGTTGTCCTTGTAGGTCATCATAGCGGACAGGACATCACATAGCACCATGCTGAACATTGGTTGAGACATCCCACCTGCGCAGGACACTGTGTACTGGACCAAACTAGTTGCAAAGAAATGCAGGGCTGCCATCACCTTACATGTTGGTGTCAAAGCAGTAGGATATTTTCTGCGAGGCCTGTGATGGGGCTCCAACTGAGCACATAGGTCTTGAAGGGTAGGTCGGTCCAAACAGAATTCCCGTATGATGTCCTCATCCTCCATGTCTGCAAGCAATGTGAATGGACGGTCCCAAGTGAGATGTGTTAACGCTCCTACGTTTTGTCTGTCAACAATGACTGACCCGAAACAACAGCTTACAACACAAGTCACATGTAGAGACACCTTGATCCCAAGTAGTTGTACACATGTCCAGTATGTTCACAGTGAGTACCCCAAAACAGATTCAGACTATGTGAATGCCAAATGGTCCATTCTAACATCCTGTGTCACCAGCCTGGAGAGTAGTTGACACAGCACATGTGTGAAACAGCAACACTGCTGGCTTCTACGTAGCTGCTGCTTCTTGAGTGATTCGGGCAGGGCACCCAATTACCAACACAATGAGTACAGTGTGTGCATGAATGGACATGAGTCCAGCAATCTACACAGTGAAATAGGCACATTATGGAGTGAGTCCATCATGACTGTGGGTTGCTTAGCCATCTCACACATTGACATGTGTACATATTTGAGAGTCACTCACACAACAGATCTGTTAACATGCACAACAACATCATCATAAGTCACATGTGAGGGAGTACAGGCCAGTGCATGTAATACTGTGCACTGACATGGCATGTGTAGGCATCAGTGAGTTAAATGTCACACTAGCAATTGATTTGACTATCTGGTGACATGATTCACAGTAAATGTCTACTGTTCAATGCTGAGAACTGGCCATTGCCAATGTCACAGCATGATGTGTCCATAGGTACCGTAAGCGTGCACCGCCACCGCAATCACAGCCGTTGGCACCAATGTAAAAAGGCCAAATCGTGACAGCAAATGCCTGGCCCCTGCGGCTTGGCACCGCCAATGCCATGCCCCTCAGCCAATGGGAACGGCAATTGCGGTAGTGAAATGCACTTTTGAAACCAATGATAGGCGTGCTCCACCACCGCAATCACGGCCATTGGCACCATTGTGAAGATGAAATCACACAGATAGTCTATCAAGCTGCAAACAGCTCTAGTATGCAAACAGTACAAACATATGGCTCCTATTCAAATGTGGGGAAGTCCTTTAACCTCATAACTCCTATGGAACGTCCAGCTCCAGTGCTGGATGTTCCTTTGCGCAGGTGCAGTTTGAACGTTCAACGGCCGACGGCAGCACTACGGAGGTAGTGGTGCCGTCGGCCGGTGAACGTGCGCAGCACTTAAGGGGTTAACCCTTTGGGTGCGGGTGGAATTCCCCCGCGGTGCAGGTGAATTCCACACGTGCGCAAATCAGACTGCCGCCGGCTGACTGACGCACACGCCCACTGTGACATCGGACAGCCGGTTGGCGTCCGACGCATGCGAGGGGTTAAAGAGGATGGAATCCCATAACCCACCGAAGTGGCATGCTTCATCATGTGGGATCTCCTCTAGGTTAAAATTACTAGTGCAGCCAGGGGCTGCAACTCCCTCACTGTGAGGGAGGAGCTCGCGACTATGTTGTTTCTACGTCTGGTTCATCATCACAGGTTCACAGCACCCTCTGTTTCACCACTGCCACCCTCTGTTTCACCCATGCCACCCTCTGGTACATCAATGCCACCCTCTGGTTCATCACTGTAGATGATGGGGGGGAAAAGCAAGCACACCTGCCCTGCTTCAACTGACATGAATTAATTTGGGGTTGATTTATTAATGTGTCACTGTTTTAAAATTCCAGTCTGGCACCTGCTTCCTTATCTGTAATTTGCTTTCTGTTGCAGTGCAATTTTTTTCCAGGACCTTTGTGGCCTACTTGTAGCTATTCTATGAGCCTGCTGTGAGGGTCAGAGCAGGATCATAGAATAGTTGAAACTAGCAACTGAACTCTGGAGGGGCTCCAGTCAGGAAGCACTACAGGGATTGGTTACTAATGATGAGTTTGAACTTTTGCACCTGCTGAGTGCTTTCAGTTTTGCAAAACTCGTTTTTCTGCAATTTCGCGGAATTCGTGGGGCGCGAACTTGCACGAGATCGAATTCGGAAGCCGCGAATTCGTGCGAATATGCGATTTGTTTCTTTGCGGCGTGTTAGTTCGCAAGGTTTTGTGCGTTTTAGCGAGCCGCTTGTAGCACAGCGGGCGAAATTACCCTCACGGTCGTTCACGGGCGTGGCCATCTTGTTTGCAAGACGTATTTCCGTTTCTGGGCGCGATGTGTAATCTCGCAAAGTGTGCGGCTCGCTAGTACGAGGAAAATCTCGCGCGAACTTACCCATGCGGTCGTGAACGGGCGCGCCATCTTGTTTCTCATTCATTGCTATGGTTCTGGGCATGCCTTTTGTATCCTCTCTGAATCTCTGCCATCCTTTGCTTGTTTGAATTTTTTTTGATCTATTTTACTTATTATCTATACCTCTATTTTTCTAGCTCTATATTTTTGTGTTTTCTGCTACTTTTGGTTAATTTTAAACTACTTTTTTACACTCTTTTCTTTTCTTCTTCCCTATTCTATTTCTTCTTTATTATTTAGCTTCCTTTCTGCCCAGACCATGGTAAAGGGAGCCGGCAAGCATCCTGAGAAGGGGAAGGGTCCCTCACCCCGTGCCCGGCTCCCGTGCGGGCGTTTGAGGGGGGAGCAGGTCGCACCCCGGGAGATCTTCAGCGCGGAGGAGGTGGCCGCACTCATTTTTTATGTTCAGCGCCTCCTCCCCAGGACCATCATGGCAGGCGGCAAGATCGCTAGCGGGTACGGGATCCAGGAGCGCCGGAAGCGGTGGGAGAAGGTGTGCCGGGCCATGTACCAACACTCTCGGGTCCGGCGCACCTACAACCCGGCCACCCACCGTTGGACGGATCTCCTGGACCGGGAACGCGATCTGCTAGACCTGCTCGGCCTTGAGATCCCCGGGCTTGGTGAGTAGTAGTAGCTATTTCTTTACTAATCTGTTTTCTCCTGCTCTGTGTGTTATTGTATTGCAAATTTTTGTTTTTTACCAAGAGCATTATTGCTGCTGATTACATTGTAGGTAAATTATATTTCAAAATCTTCTGTGCATTTCAGGTGCACTGCTCTCCTTCTCAGTAGCGTTGCTACTATGCTTAATTGTTTTCGATTTTGTGTTCATTTCATTAGCCTGTGAAATTATGTATGAGTGTAGTTTAAAGAACTGCGTAATGCTAGACACTAAGGGTCATATTTTTAATTACCGGCGCATCCCTGCAAGAAGCAGAAAGAGATCCAAGAAATGCAGAGTCACACTCATAGAAGTTCACAGCAATAACATTACTTAAAAAATATTTTGAAAAGAATGGATACTGTATCTGTATGTTGTTGCAGTTGTCCTGTTGAATTTGGTAAGTAAGTTGCACGCATCAAACCATTCCTCTTATTAGCGGCACTCCTCCATTCCAGCTGACGCTTCATCCATCAATGTTGGTGACCAGAAGACACCCTGTCCACTGCCTGCCTGGCGGATGCTGTATTGCGGCTCGCTAATGTGAAGCCTGACTTAATCCTTTTTTTCCCATTGCACAGACTGAAACCCGGCCTGTAATTATTGATGGAAAAACAGGAAGTGATATCAGAACACCACTGATAAATAAATATAAGGTATGTACGCTGTCTAGTGCAAAAACTCACACTTTGAGTTTCCTAATAGACAGTACAATATTTTTGAAAGTGCGTACTCTGTCTGAGTCTCCTTTTGAAGGATAAATAAGTATGGGCAAATTAATTTAGCGGATCTTTCCCCTCAAGCTAGGTGTACTGTAAACTGTGTTTTAGAACAAAATTAGACCTTCCCATCAGTGCTCCCACCCAGACCCTTACTAAAGCCAGTCGCAAAAATGTAAAAGACCACCAATCAGATCTCAAAAAACGAGGCCTAGTAGAAAACTGGTGACAAAACATACTTTGAAAGTAAAAGTAGACCCAAATACCCCCTTACCCACCGTGGATTGTATTCAAACCACTTGCAAGCAAGCAAAAGTATCCATACCCAGCATCGCTCCAAGACTCGCAAACCGCCCCACAAACGGCCCCCCACCCAAACACATGCAATACAAATACTGCTAACCCTAACGAGCCCTAAGTTAAGAATAGTGGCAAACGCTTTCTTTAACTATGCCAAATCCCCCCTTTCCCACCATGGATTTTCTTCAAATCACTTGCAACCAAAATTACACATTCCCACGAGTGCTATAAGACCCCAGAATTCAGTTGCAAAAATGTAGAACACCCCAAAACACATGCAATCCTGCTGCTAGGGCTAACCCTAACGAACCCTAAGTTACAAAAAGTGCCAAAAGGCTTTTCCGCATGGATTTTCTCCAAACCACTTCTATCCGGTATTAGACCTTCCCAGCAATGCCAGAAGACCCGCCAACCCACCCGCAAAAAAGGACAACACCCCCAAACAGCCAAAAAGGAAAATCTCATACTTACAATATTTATCGGCCTTCGGTCCAAACGCGCTGTGCAGCTAGGTCATAACTCCCGTTTTCCACCACGGATTTCCTGAAAAGCAAATGCAATCAAAATTAGACTGTCCCAGCAGTGCTCCCAGACCCCGAAACCCAGCCACAAACACCCTGAGCCCCCCCAAAGAGCACCTCAAAGGCAAGCAAGTCAGCAAAAACGCAAAGAAAATTTGCCTCCGATTTGGTCCAAACCACTTTTAGCCAGTATTAGAGCTTCCCAGCAATGCCCCAAGACCCGCCAACTCACCCGCAAAGAAGTAGAACGCCCCCACAAGTGCAGAGTCTTTCTTCATTGGGCGTAATCCAGCCCTCTGCTTTGAGGGAAATAGGAGTCTGGAGGAGGAGGATAGAGGAGCATGTTCTTGTGAACTTGTGAACCTGAGGAATGCAGACTGCGGCACCTTCAAATCAATAAGCAAACAAGTGAAGACAGTTCTGCTGATGGGCTTGTTTTTGTTATTAGGTGATTAAAGTTTTAATTATATTAACTGTGCAAAACAAAGAAAGACAGACACACAGGAATAAAAGTGAATAAGGACGAAAAAGAAAGTTATTGATTCATTGGCTCATTTTCAGGGCTCGGTGTCAGGGAATAAGAATAAGAGTTCGTCCTCATACTCTGCGAATTCAGGCAGGAGTAGGTCAGTGTCACCCAACAGAGAAGAAATTCCCTCATCTAAGTTGCTGTCCTCCTCGTCTTCATCCGGCGTGTGTTCTCGTACATTGTAATCTGGTGGTATGAGGTGCTGATTCATCTTGATCATTGTTAACCTCTCCACATTTTTGGGCCAGAGGCGGGTCCGTTTGGAAGTTACAATGCCACCAGCAGCACTGAAAACACGTTCAGAAGACACGCTTGCGAGTGGGCAAGACAAGTAGTTTATAGCCAGGTTGGAGATCTGTGCCCACGATTCTTTTTTCCCATGCCAATACGCCAATGGGTCAGCATTAACATAGACCTCTGTTGAGTCATTCAGATAGTCCTGCACCATCGACTCAAGGTTCTCCAAGGTTCCTCCACTTTGCTTACTTTTTGCTGGGACCTTTTGAGAACCAAACCCAAGCCGAGTTAGCCAATCCTCTTTTTCGCCCAATGTTACTGTTGTATCTGGTGCAGATGATCCAGTTGCCGGTGTCTTTAGCGGCTGAGAGGTCACTTATGCCACAGCCACAGGTGCAGAAGTGGATTCTTTTGACTGGGGATGGCCTGCTGATGCTGATGTACTGCCTTTTCCTTCAATTTGCTGCCATTCTATTTCAAACCTCATGGCTGACAAGGCTAGCCAACGTTTGTACTTTGTAACATCTTCATCATCAAAAGGAAAGAATGCTCGGCCTGCCAGCGCCTTTTTGTAGCGTGGATCCCGAATAGTAGCACAAATGTAATGCTGTTCTGAGTGGATCATTTTAAGACGTTCATCGCCAAGGAGGCGCTCTAATAATTTCTCCGCCAAAACAAAAGCGTCTTTCTTTTCTTTATCTTGGCTAGTGTTTCTAGAAAACCAACCCCTTCTACAAAAGAAAAAGGGAGAAGGTCCAGAGCTAGCATTTTAGCCAGCTTAGTGTTATACAGACGCGTCAGTGGGTGGTTGCGATCATATGGCGCTTCTGAAAACAACATGGTTCTAATGTTGGCCTGGACCATGCTTTTACGGGATGATGATGATGATGACTTCTTCGACCCAGTTACGCTCGCTGATGAACTTTTTCGCATTGGTGTCTCACTCTCTCCCACACTCTCAGTGTGGCTCACAGGGGGTGTGCTGCTGACAGGGGTACTGGGTGTAAGTGAAGTATTTGACACTTCTTCCTCCTTGTCATCATCAGATGAAAAATCAAAGTTTTCTTGACTTGCAATTCAGGCTTCCTTGATCTCCTTTAGGTGCGCAAACCATTGGACAGCGTGCTGTCTCTTAAGATGACCTCTCTGGCCTCCGGTACCATAGTTGGTACCAAACTTACCACGACTAACTGCAAGCTTACAAATGCTACAAATGGCGAAGTTTTCCTTTTTTGGGCAAACACTAAAGAAGTCCCAAACTGCGGACTTGAAATGTCTGTGGGGGCCGGAGGAGGCGATACTGGTGGTGGTCATGCTGCTAATGCCAGATGAAGTAGAGGATGTGTATTGCCGAACTTTACTACGTAGTGCACTTTCACCACCACTAATTGAGGTCGAGGTGGATGGAGGTCCCTTCTGTTGAGGAAGAAATATGGAAGCGGTAGGTGGTGGTGTACTAGTTAACTCCAATGATTGTGCTGTTGCCATTGCCTCCACGTCGACAACATCATCACGCTCAGCAGCTTTTCGGGCTAGGGTCAAAATGTCTGTTTGCTGCATGCCCGCTGAGCCTGGAGTGACGTGTATGATGACTGCGTCGTCGTCGTAAGAGTCTTCATCAGCAGGAGTATACGCCACTTCTTGTTGAGCGTCATCATCACACTCCATAAGTACGAGACTTACGGGGACCTTCCTTTTACGCTTAGCTACCTTTGTCAGATCATGGTGTGCCTCACTCTCAGACGGCAGTGATGGTTCCCAATTTTGATCCATATCATCAGAAGGAGGTGGGCTTGAAGAAGATGTAGACACCACCCTTGATCTTTTCCTTGCTAGGGATGTGGAAGACAATGAATGATCATCAGTAGGAGTGGCTTCCTCAAATGATACCTCGGCTTGATTGTCGATTTCCTGATGTGCCCCTACTTCGGGAGGAACAACTATTGTGGGCACTTGTGACCCTCCATACACCTCTGCTTGCACATCTCCTTGTGCTGCCTCTCCTTCCACATGTACTTGGGCTTGTACTTGCACATGTGGTTGTTGTTGCGGCTGTGGTTGTTCAACATTCGTCAGATGAGTTACAACAACCTATGTTGATTGAGGGACATTGCTGCTACTTTCTTGCGATGAGCCAACATCACTGGTCGATGGTGATTGAACAACTAGACTAAGTGCCTCTGCAGGACTCAAGGGCTTGGACTTAAGTTGGCGTGATGGTGGTGGCACTGAGCCCAATGGTGCGGGCAGGTTCCTCCAGCTTGGTCCCCAGCAGATCCCGCTGCTGCTGCAGGCGTACTTTTTTTTTTACTCCCAAAAAATGTAGCGGGCGGCACACCAGTCTCCTTGGTAACTTGCTTCTTCTGCTCCTTACTGGCAACTTTCTTGCTAGAGGAGCTACGGGGAACTTTTTTTGGGGCCATCTTCTTCAGAGGTCAGAACAGCAGGCCGCAGTTGCACGAGTTGCAGAGTTGTCTGTGGCCAGACGTGACGTCGCGTGACGTTATGCTGCACACACACACCGCTGCAGGACTTCTTCCTGGCACTGGTGGTTCTCTTGAGTCTTGTGCACCTAAAAGCAATGGAAGACAGAGGAACATCAGTTCAGTTATACACCCCAAAAACTCGAAACCACATAAAAATCAGCACAATCCCATGCCATCCAAGCCCTCCATGATGTTTAAATTCAAGACACCCCACAGAAAGACTAGGCCCATGCACCACTCACTACCCCTGGTCAAAATGCCCCAACAACAGCCCAAAAATCGAAAAACACTGAAAAATCAGCACAATCCCATGCCATCCATGCCCTCCATGATGTTTAAATTCAAGACACCCCACAGAAAGACTAGGCCCATGACCCACTCACTACCCCTGGTCAAAAGGCCCCAACAACAGCCCAAAAATCGAAAAACACTGAAAAATCAGCACAATCCCATGCCATCCATGCCCTCCATGATGTTTAAATTCAAGACACCCCACAGAAAGACTAGGCCCATGCACCACTAACTACCCCTGGGCCTAATGCATGAAAGCTAGTCAAAATGGGTGCAGGCCTGAGAACACTGCCTGCATTCAAAATGGCCCCTTGCCTCCCAGCACATGCCCAGGGCCTGCCTGTACCAGCACTCAAAATGGCCCCCACCCACATGGCCTGTCCCCATGAACACCCCACAAAATCGAAAAACACAGAAAAATCAGAACAATCCCATGCCATCCATGCCCTACATGATGTTTAAATTCAAGACACCCCACAGAAAGTCTAGGCCCATGCACCACTCACTACCCCTGGTCAAAAGGCACCAACAACAGCCCAAAAAATCAAAAAACACAAAAAAATCAGCACAATCCCATGTCATCCATGCCCTACATGATGTTTAAATTCAAGGCACCCCACAGAAAGACTAGGCCCATGCACCACTCACTACCCCTGGGCCTAATGTATGAAAGCTAGGCAAAATAGGTGCAGGCCTGAGAACACTGACTGCATTCAAAATGGCCCCTTGCCTCCCAGCACATGCCCAGGGCCTGCCTGTACCAGCACTCAAAATAGCCCCAACCCTCATGGCCTGTCTTCATGAACACCCCCAAAAATTGAAAAACACAAAAAATCAGCACAATCCCATGCCATCCATGCCCTACATGATGTTTAAATTCAAGACCCCCCACAGAAAGACTAGGCCCATGCACCACTCACTACCCCTGGTCAAAAGGCCCCAACAACAGCCCAAAAATCGAAAAACACTGAAAAATCAGCACAATCCCATGCCATCCATGCCCTCCATGATGTTTAAATTCAAGACACCCCACAGAAAGACTAGGCCCATGCACCACTCACTACCCCTGGGCCTAATGTATGAAAGCTAGGCAAAATGGGTGCATGCCTGAGAACACTGCCTGCATTCAAAATGGCCCCTTGCCTCCTAGCACATGCCCAGGGCCTGCCTGTACCAGCACGCAAAATGGCCCCCACCAACATGGCCTGTCCCCATGAACACCCTAAAAAATCGAAAAACACAGAAAAATCAGCACAATCCCATGCCATCCAAGCCCTTCATGATGTTTAAATTCAAGACACCCCACAAAAAGACTAGGCCCATGCACCACTCACTACCCCTGGGCCTAATGTATGAAAGCTAGGCAAAATGGGTGCAGGCCTGAGAACACTGCCTGCATTCAAAATGGCCCCTTGCCTCCCAGCACATGCCCAGGGCCTGCCTGTACCAGCACTAAAAATGGCCCCCGCCCACATGGCCTGTCCCCATGAACCCCCCAAAAAATCAAAAAACACTGAAAAATCAGCACAATCCCATGCCATCCATGCCCTACATGATGTTTAAATTCAAGAGACCCCACAGAAAGACTAGGCCCATGTACCACTCACTAACCCTAGTCAAAAGGCCCCAACAACAGCCCAAAAAACTCGAAAAACACGGAAAAATCAGCACAATCCCATGCCATCCATGCCCTCCACGATGTTTAAATTCAAGACACCCCACAGAAAGACTAGGCCCATGCACCACTCACTACCCCTGGGCCTAATGTATGAAAGCGAGGCAAAATGGGTGCAGGCCTGAGAACACTGCCTGCATTCAAAATGGCCCCTTGCCTCCCAGCACATGGCCGGGGCCTGCCTGTACCAGCACTCAAAATGGCCCCAACCAACATGGCCAGTCCCCATGAGCAACCCAAAAAATCAAAAAACACAGAAAAATCAGCACAATCCCATGCCATCCATGCCCTCCATGATGTTTAAATTCAAGACACCCCACAGAAAGACTAGGCCCATGCACCACTCACTACCCCTGGTCAAAAGGCCCCAACAACAGCCCAAAAATCGAAAAACACTGAAAAATCAGCACAATCCCATGCCATCCATGCCCTCCATGATGTTTAAATTCAAGACACCCCACAGAAAGACTAGGCCATGCACCACTCACTACCCCTGGTCAAAAGGCCCCAACAACAGCCCAAAAATCGAAAAACACTGAATAATCAGCACAATCCCATGCCATCCATGCCCTCCATGATGTTTAAATTCAAGACACCCCACAGAAAGACTAGGCCCATGCACCACTAACTACCCCTGGGCCTAATGCATGAAAGCTAGGCAAAATGGGTGCAGGCCTGAGAACACTGCCTGCATTCAAAATGGCCCCTTGCCTCCTAGCACATGCCCAGGGCCTGCCTGTACCAGCACTCAAAATGGCCCCCACCCACATGGCCTGTCCCCATGAACACCCCAAAAAATCGAAAAACACAGAAAAATCAGAACAATCCCATGCCATCCATGCCCTACATGATGTTTAAATTCAAGACACCCCACAGAAAGTCTAGGCCCATGCACCACTCACTACCCCTGGTCAAAAGGCCCCAACAACAGCCCAAAAAATCGAAAAACACAGAAAGATCAGCACAATCCCATGTCATCCATGCCCTACATGATGTTTAAATTCAATACACCCCACAGAAAGACTAGGCCCATGCACCACTCACTACCCCTGGGCCTAATGTTTGAAAGCTAGGCAAAATAGGTGCAGGCCTGAGAACACTGCCTGCATTCAAAATGGCCCCTTGCCTCCCAGCACATGCCCAGGGCCTGCCTGTACCAGCACTCAAAATGGCCCCAACCCACATGGCCTGTCTTCATGAACACCCCCAAAAATCGAAAAACACAGACAAATCAGCACAATCCCATGCCATCCATGCCCTACATGATGTTTAAATTCAAGACACCCCACAGAAAGACTAGGCCCATGCACCACTCACTACCCCTGGTCAAAAGGCCCCAACAACAGCCCAAAAATCGAAAAACACTGAAAAATCAGCACAATCCCATGCCATCCATGCCCTCCATGATGTTTAAATTCAAGACACCCCACAGAAAGACTAGGCCCATGACCCACTCACTACCCCTGGTCAAAAGGCCCCAACAACAGCCCAAAAATCGAAAAACACTGAAAAATCAGCACAATCCCATGCCATCCATGCCCTCCATGATGTTTAAATTCAAGACACCCCACAGAAAGACTAGGCCCATGCACCCCTAACTACCCCTGGGCCTAATGCATGAAAGCTAGGCAAAATGGGTGCAGGCCTGAGAACACTGCCTGCATTCAAAATGGCCCCTTGCCTCCCAGCACATGCCAAGGGCCTGCCTGTACCAGCACTCAAAATGGCCCCCACCCACATGGCCTGTCCCCGTGAACACCCCAAAAAATCGAAAAACACAGAAAAATCAGAACAATCCCATGCCATCCATGCCCTACATGATGTTTAAATTCAAGACACCCCACAGAAAGTCTAGGCCCATGCACCACTCACTACCCCTGGTCAAAAGGCCCCAACAACAGCCCAAAAAATCGAAAAACACAGAAAAATCAGCACAATCCCATGTCATCCATGCCCTACATGATGTTTAAATTCAAGACACCCCACAGAAAGACTAGGCCCATGCACCACTCACTACCCCTGGGCCTAATGTATGAAGGCTAGGCAAAATAGGTGCAGGCCTGAGAACACTGCCTGCATTCAAAATGGCCCCTTGCCCCCAAGCACATGCCCAGGGCCTGCCTGTACCAGCACTCAAAATGGCCCCAACCCACATGGCCTGTCTTCATGAACACCCCCAAAAATCGAAAAACACGGAAAAATCAGCACAATCCCATGCCACCCATGCCCTACATGATGTTTAAATTCAAGGCACCCCACAGAAAGACTAGGCCCATGCACTACTCCCTACCCCTGGTCAAAAGGCCCCAACAACAGCCCAAAAATCGAAAAACACTGAAAAATCAGCACAATCCCATGCCATCCATGCCCTCCATGATGTTTAAATTCAAGACACCCCACAGAAAGACTAGGCCCATGACACACTCACTACCCCTGGTCAAAAGGCCCCAACAACAGCCCAAAAATTGAAAAACTCTGAAAAATCAGCACAATCCCATGCCATCCATGCCCTCCACGATGTTTAAATTCAAGACACCCCACAGAAAGACTAGGCCCATGCACCACTAACTACCCCTGGGCCTAATGCATGAAAGCTAGGCAAAATGGGTGCAGGCCTGAGAACACTGCCTGCATTCAAAATGGCCCCTTGCCTCCCAGCACATGCCCAGGGCCGCCTGTACCAGCACTCAAAATGGCCCCCACCCACATGGCCTGTCCCCATGAACACCCCAAAAAATCGAAAAACACAGAAAAATCAGAACAATCCCATGCCATCCATGCCCTACATGATGTTTAAATTCAAGACACCCCACAGAAAGTCTAGGCCCATGCACCACTCACTACCCCTGGTCAAAAGGCCCCAACAACGGCCCAAAAATCGAAAAACACTGAAAAATCAGCACAATCCCATGCCATCCATGCCCTCCATGATGTTTAAATTCAAGACACCCCACAGAAAGACTAGGCCCATGCACCACTCACTACCCCTGGGCCTAATGTATGAAAGCTAGGCAAAATGGGTGCATGCCTGAGAACACTGCCTGCATTCAAAATGGCCCCTTGCCTCCAAGCACATGCCCAGGGCCTGCCTGTACCAGCACTCAAAATGGCCCCCACCAACATGGCCTGTCCCCATGAACACCCTAAAAAATCGAAAAACACAGAAAAATCAGCACAATCCCATGCCATTCATGCCCTCCAGGATGTTTAAATTCAAGACACCCCACAGAAAGACTAGGCCTATGCACCACTCACTACCCCTGATCAAAAGGCCCCAACAGCAGCCCAAACATCGAAAAACACTGAAAAATAAGCACAATCCCATGCCATCCATGCCCTCCATGATGTTTAAATTCAACACACCCCACAGAAAGACTAGGCCCATGCACCACTCACTACCTCTGGTCAAAAGGCCCCAACAACAGCCCAAAAATCGAAAAACACTGAAAAATCAGCACAATTCCATGCGATCCATGCCCTCCATGATGTTTAAATTCAAGACACCCCACAGAAAGACTAGGCCCATGCACCACTCACTACCCCTGGGCCTAATGTATGAAAGCTAGGCAAAATGGGTGCAGGCCTGAGAAAAATGCCTGCATTCAAAATGGCCCCTTGCCCCCCAGCACATGCCCCGGGCCTGCCTGTACCAGCACTCAAAATGGCCCCCACCCACATGGCCTGTCCCCATGAACACCCCAAAAAAATCGAAAAACAGAGAAAAATCTGCACAATCCCATGCCATCCATGCCCTACATGATGTTTAAATTCAAGACACCCCACAGAAAGTCTAGGCCCATGCACCACTCACTACCCCTGGTCAAAAGGCCCCAACAGCCCAAAAATCGAAAAACACTGAAAAATCAGCACAATCCCATGCCATCCATGCCCTCCATGATGTTTAAATTGAAGACACCCCACAGAAAGACTAGGCCCATGCACCACTCACTACCCCTGGGCCTAATGTATGAAAGCTAGGCAAAATGGGTGCATGCCTGAGAACACTGCCTGCATTCAAAATGGCCCATTGCCTCCTAGCACATGCCCAGGGCCTGCCTGTACCAGCACTCAAAATGGCCACCACCCACATGGCCTGTCCCCATGAACACACCAAAAAATCGAAAAACACAGAAAAATCAGCACAATCCCATGCCATCCATGCCCTCCATGATGTTTAAATTTAAGACACCCCACAGAAAGACTAGGCCTATGCACCACTCACTACCCCTGATCAAAAGGCCCCAACAGCAGGCCAAACATCGAAAAACACTGAAAAATAAGCACAATCCCATGCCATCCATGCCCTCCATGATGTTTAAATTCAACACACCCCACAGAAAGACTAGGCCCATGCACCACTCACTACCTCTGGTCAAAAGGCCCCAACAACAGCCCAAAAATCGAAAAACACTGAAAAATCAGCACAATCCCATGCGATCCATGCCCTCCATGATGTTTAAATTCAAGACACCCCACAGAAAGACTAGGCCCATGCACCACTCACTACCCCTGGGCCTAATGTATGAAAGCTAGGCAAAATGGGTGCAGGCCTGAGAAAACTGCCTGCATTCAAAATGGCCCCTTGCCCCCCAGCACATGCCCCGGGCCTGCCTGTACCAGCACTCAAAATGGCCCCCACCCACATGGCCTGTTCCATGAACACCCCAAAAAATCGAAAAACACAGAAAAATCTGCACAATCCCATGCCATCCATGCCCTACATGATGTTTAAATTCAAGACACCCCACAAAAAGACTAGGCCCATGCACCACTCACTACCCCTGGTCAAAAGGCCCCAACAACAGCCCAAAAATCGAAAAACACTGAAAAAGCAGCACAATCCCATGCCATCCATGCCCTCCATGATGTTTAAATTCAAGACACCCCACAGAAAGACTAGGCCCATGCACCACTCACTACCCCTGGTCAAAAGGCCCCAACAACAGCCCAAAAATCGAAAAAACTGAAAAATCAGCACATATCCATGCCCTCCATGATGTTTAAATTCAAGACACCCCACAGAAAGACTAGGCCCATGCACCACTCACTACCCCTGGTCAAAAGGCCCCAACAACAGCCCAAAAATCGAAAATTCCAAAATGTTAGTTGCAGCAACTGTAATGCCCCAAACAAACTTGCTTGTGAAATTTCTAATCCAAAAGTGATCCAAAGAAAGTCAAAAAGGCCTCAAATCCAAATATCCAGCAGCATCCACAAAAAGTAATCCTTCCAGGTCAAGATCCGAATGAAAGTGACCAGCACATGAAGAAAGCACTGGGAGCAGCCTGCTGGACAGGAACAGGAAGTTGGAGACTGTGGGGCACTTCCTTCCTCCCCCCCCCCAAAATGGACTCCTTGCAAAAAAAAAGTGCAGGCAAATGTCAACCTGAGGAGTTATTCTGATAAAAATCATCATTTTCAGAAGGTTTATGCTGCTTGCTGGTGGATTTCTTGTGCAGAATTGCAAATTCTGCATTTCGCGAGTGCAAGATTGTTGCTGCCCGCCGCATCTACGTGTTCACAATTGCGAACTCTCGCGATGCGTGCTGTGCAAGGTGGCAAGCCGCGATTACGTAATCCCGCAGCAAGATCCAAAATGGCGCAGCACTCGCAAAATATCGAGAAAAACAACTCGGCAATCGCTGAATGACGGTAAGTGAATGCCGCACGCCGCAATATTGTATCACCAAGAAAAAAAATCTGCTGCGTGCGAATTTGCGGATTTTTGGTAAATTCGCGAGAATTCGCGGATTGCGAATTTACCGAAAATCCGCGAAACCCGTGAGTGGAACGGATTTTCCGCCCATGCTTACTAGCGACCGCCTGGCACTTGTGGTGTGGCACCACCAATGCCCATGCTCCTATAGCCAATGGGAACCACAATCGCGGTAGTGAAATGCACTTTTAAAACCTGTGGTAGGCATGCTCCGCCACCGCAATCATGACCATTGTCACCAATGTAAAGATGCCAAATTGTGGTAGCGACCTCTTGGCCCATGCGGTGTGACACTGCCAATGCTAATGCCCCTATAGCCAATGGGAACCGCAATCGCAGTAGTGAAATGCACTTTTGAAACCCACGGTAGGCGTGCTCCTCCACCGCAATCATGGCCATTGGCACCAATGTAAAGATGCCAAATCGCGGTAGCGACCGCTTGGCCCCTGCGGTGTGGCACCGCCAATGCCCATGCCCCTACAGCCAATGGAAACCGCAATTGCGGTAGAGAAATGCATTTTTGTAAATCGCATTAGGCGTGCTCCACTAGCGTGGGCTCATCATTGGATGCAATTGAAAGATGCACGATTGTGGTAGCGACCGCCTGGGCCCCGCGTTGTGACACCACCAATGCCCATGCCCTTTCAGGCAAAGGGAACCGCATTAAAGAAATGCATTTTTGAAAATTGCAGTAGGCGTGCTTCGGTACCGCAGGGCCAGTCATTGGTCACATTTGAAAAAAGCTGACCTGGAACACCAATTGCAGCAGCTGAGTACTACTGAAACAACCCCAGGGGGCTATGTATGTCTGGGAGAGAGCCACACATTTCCACTGCATCCAGACACTGCTGACTGTCACTCTTAACCACCAACTGCTGCTGTTCCTGTCTCCTGGACCCAGTGATGGCGAGAACTGAGAACATCAGGGGCCATCCCTTCACCACAGAGGAGCTGAAGGTCCTGGTGGACAAGGTGCTCTCACAGTATGGGAGGCTATATAGTGCTCCTGATGTGATGATAAGTGTTTCAGAGTGAAAGTAGGAGAGTGCATGGAGTGCACACATGAAGTTGATCTGCTGTAGTATGTGCCTGTGAGTGCACATTTGTGTGGTACACTGCCTCGCATACTGAACTCAGGTAAATACGGTTTGTAGCCTAATTTCAACAGATCCCTGGCTGCATTTCAGGATGGGAGGGAAATGCAATGGTTTTGCAGACATTCAGTGACACTGCTGGTTTGGAAAGTGGAAGTCAGAACAAACATTGCCTGTGATAATGGATGTCAGAGTCCATGAAATTTTCACATGCTCATTTGTGACATTAGAAAAGTTTTTTGTCCAGAGGGTACTGAAGGAAGTGTGTTTAACTTTCATATTGTCACCATGGATATGTAAGCATTATGCACAAGATTGAAATGCCTGAGGGTGTCACTCTTGGTGGAAATTGACCCATGATCCAGCAGATTGTTGTACTTCTGAAACATCCTACTTACATTGTTTTCATTATGTGTACTGACTTGCATGTGTAGGCACTGTTTGCCCCCTCATATTGTACATGCATGTGACTGTTCAGATAGCCCACGTTTAACCTAAGTGTGAGCCTCCCTGACCTGCACAGTTACTGCCAAATTTGACAGGGACTAATCAATGAATGGACAGAGTGAGACATGTGTGTTGTCTGCCACCCTATTCATGAATGAGGTATCTGTGGAAAGCACAAGACAAACCTTGTGAGAAGGGTGTGAGAATGTAAGATCATGTCCCTAACTGTGATCTCCATGACACAGTGAGCTGTTCACAGGCCAAGGACACTGAGGGGTGTGTACTGTTGGTCACAGTGAGTCTGCCCTGATACATCATTTCCAATGTAATGTATGTCTTGCTCCCTCACAAACTGCATCGCAGATGAGGGCCTTCTTCACATTGCTTTCTGTGCATTCTGCATGTGTATGAGATGGCCAGGGACTGTGTCCATCCTCAAACCTGCATGATTTTCTATGAGATTATCTGATGCTAATGTACTACGTGTCATGCTGTATGACCTCTGCTAAACATATCTGTATAGCTGTGCTAAGTTTGTCCATGCTCCTGTACTGAGACACAGTGGTGCATAACCCAGTGTGACTGAAACTTCCTCTTCCTGTCTCCCAAGCCTGCAGCTTAAAGTCCACCAGCGAACTGCCTTATGGAGGGCCGTTGCACTCAAGGTGCGGGCTCTGGGTGACTCCAACTGATGACACACACACTGTCACAAGAGGTGGGATGACATCTGCCGGCTGAGCAAAAACATGGCAGAGATGTCGCTGGGGCTGCTCCCTCGGACTGACAGGTTGGCGCGCAGGAGCATGACACCACTAATGGCCCGCATCTTGGCAGTGACACAGCCAGAACTGGTTGGATGTTTGAGGGCCCATCAGCAGTAAGTTAAAGGTGAGTATTCTGTGTAGGGTGACTTTGGGTGTGAGTGACTGCATGTATCTCAACCCTGAGCCAGTGCGGATCCGGGGATGGTATGCTTACAGAAATCTGTATGTCAGGTTACATGGAGGCATGGGCAAGCTATTTGTCTGTGTGAATGTCACATGAGTCATTACTGCCAAGTATGCATGTTACCATGCATCTTCTGAGTTTTGCATTAAGGTTGCACATGCAGACTGCACTGGGTGGTATGCAACATGGGGGTATCATAATATAGTTTTACGCTTTGCTTGCATATGATGCTTGTGAGTATGGCACTATACTGAACTTACGTCTCTGTCAACAGAGGGCAGAGGAGGCCAGGGGATGGACACCAGTGGTGAGGCATCTTGCACAACTGCTACACATAAGCTCACTGACACTGATGTGACCAGCGCCTTGGATGAGGACAGAAGTGCCATTGAAGAATCATGCCCAGAAACACCAACCTCAACGTCATCTGATGCCAGTCGTGACTCCTCCATGTTGGTGGGCACAGGGAGTGGGAAATCTGCCTCTTCTTCCACAACACATCATCCATTGCCCACCCCCCCGGCTACTACCACTAGTGCTACCCATGCCTGCAGCAGTAGGAAGGGTAGAGTGTCCTTCCCCCCAGGCACCTCGGCCCCTGTCTCCCCTGCTGCCCTCAGTGTTGAGGCGGTGTGGGTCAGACTACTCTCCTGAATGCCTTCCAAGATCATGACAAGAGGTTGGCACGGGTAGTTGCCTTCATTGAGGGGATTCATTCTGATGTGGGTGGGTTTCCCAGAACTGTCCAGTGTTTGTCCTCCACAGGGACGGCAGCCATTCAGCTGTCACAGGCTCAGAGTCCAGCAAGCACCATGCCAGTGGCTACATTTGACAAGAGTGACCACACGCCTCAGCCCTCAGGCTCCAAGTACTCAACACGCAGCATACAACAGCAGCACTCCAAGCGGTCCAAAGTGCAAACACCATCCCCAAAACAAAAAACAGGCACACAGGAGTGCAAAAGCAAAAGCCCTTCAGGTGGCAAAAGGAGCATTTGGCCAAGAAGCAGGCCACAGGCTCACATGCATCCAAATAAGCCCCATCCAAGGACACTCCCATCCCCAAACCTTCTCCCAAAGACAAACAAACAGTTGCATGCAAAGAGTCTGAACAAACAGCTCTTTAAGGCAGATTCACCCACAACCTCAACTCCCACCCACACCTCTGTGAAGCTGGGACAGGAGAGCAATGTGGGGGGTTCACCTGGTCAACTGGGGATGGAAGGGAAAAGGCAAGGTCAGTCCAAGCGTACCACTAGATCCAGCAAATCCCACAGGGAGGGCCACCACCTGCACCTGATGCACCTTTGGTAGAGAGTGAAGCTGTTGTGCCTGCCCCACTTCCCACTCCTACCAAGACAATTATTGGCTATCGAATCCCCAAGAAGTGGAGAGGCAGCCCTCCACATTCACCCTCACACATTGTGTCTCTGCCTCCCCGTGCCTTCACGCCACCCGATCCAAGCAGTCCTCCGGCTCCCAAAGCCACTGATAACTCTACCTCAGCTGGTCCTCTCTCTCCCAGGTCCAGTCTTCCAACAGTCCCCGACAATCAGCCGCCTCCCAGTTCGACTGACAGCCAAGTCTGAGACAAAGATCCCCTCCCAAACCCATCCCTCCCACAGCGGTGCCCGGACTGCCCATTAGTATCCCCAGAGCTGTGGTGATTCCCATGGCAGTGTACCGTGTTACTCATTCCCTGTGCAGGTTATCATGCACACATGTACATACTTTGAATTTGGACTGGTAATTGCTGTTTGTCACAATGGATGCCCATTCCCTGTGCAGGTTGTCATGCACACATGTACATACTTTGAACTATGGACTGGCCAATGGCCTTGCTGTTTGCCACTTTGGATGCCCATTCCCTGTGCAGGTTCTCATGCACACATGTACATACTTTGAACTATGGACTGACCAATGACCTTGCTGTTTGTCACTTTGGATGCCCACTCCCTGTGCAGGGTACGTACTTTGAACTATGGACTGGCTAATGAACTTGCTGTTTTCTACATTTGATGCCTATCTGGGTGATATGTAATAAAGACAGTTACTCCTGTTGTCCGCTTTGTCAGTGTCCTTGCTAAATAAAATGTTTTCTGTATGGGTATGGTTGCATGTGACTAATGCTCTATATGCCACTTTAACATTGTCAATTGCTTATTTTACTGTTTTAGAGTTTGCCAGAGGTGACAGGCACTAGTTCTTGTTGACTATGAGGCTTGATGGTGCAATGATGGCTGCTTGTGATGATCTTCTGTTATCCTAATCATTCTGTGGTCATGTTTGCTAAATTGTACACGTCATGTTATGATGCAATACCACAATAGAGCTAACTTCTATCCACAGGATTACTTGCATATTGGCCAGGGTCCATCATATCTGTGTGATCTTTCTTGATGTGTGTACAGCAGTGTGGTCATCTTATGTATGCCTGGCTTCCTAGCCACATCGGTACATTAGGATATGTGAACTTGAGTTGTTATACCCTGTGAATGGGCTGCCATTGTGAGTAGTGTTGATGTGTGTGTGCTCCTGCAATTCCAACTGCACACATGTGTGATCCTTGTAATGTATTCCTGTTTGTTTAAATTGTCTGCCATGTGCTTCAGATTGTGTGCACATGTAGGAGTTGTTATGTTGGGCACTGTGCAGTGTGTTGGTGTGTCCTTGCACCCCTGGGCTCACCTACTTGTTGCTGCCAGTTGTGAGTATGCATAGTGTGTAATTGCTAAGTCTGTGTTGTGTTCTGTTGGTCAGCCATGTGTCTTGTTTCTGTTTGTGCTCACTGTGCAGACCTGCTCAGCCACAATGACATTATTTGTGAGTTTTCTCATGCATTGCTGTCACTTGACCCATTTTTGGCTCTAGTATGGTATGTGAAGTCCCACCATCCCCATTAGGGGCTTCTGATGCCTACACATAGTTAGTAACTCCTCTATGTGGTTGTGTACTGTACACTATTTACCTGCCCACTACGAAGTACACACCACTTCAATCTCATGTCTTCCACCCCATGGCTTGCCAGTGTGTGAGCCTCCCCACCACTTCATAGTGTGACACTGTGCTTAGGTGATGCTGAACTGTGTACAGGACCAATGTGCCACTCAGGACAGTTTCCCAATTAGTTATGTGTTATTTTCTTCTACTGGTTTGCTGTCATGGTTTCTCATGTGCAGTGCATATGTTTGGGCTGAAAAGTCCTCTGGTCATGTTGTATGTGTCTGGGTTTCCCTTAGTTGTGCATCTGTGGGTGAAGGATAAGCTGTATGTGTGTTTGCTGAGGTACTGCTACTAACCCTGGGCGTAGTGGCGTACAGGGGCTAAGCGGAGCATCACGGAGTGACGGGAATCTAAGTATACTCCGCACACGCTGTGTAGCCCCACTACGCACCGCCTGCCTCCCTCCCACCCTCATTTAAATGCCCTTACAAAAAGCGTTTGAAAAGTAATTAAAATGACTTACCTGAGCTGTGGCATCCAGGGCTCCTTCTTCCTGCTTTATCGCTGACTTCTTTCTCACAAATGCGCATGCGCATTTGTGAGGAAGAAGTAGGCTAAACAACTAGTTTTTTTATTATTTTCACTCCACACTATAATGATTTGGGGAAAGTGCTCGACACTAAGGGGCTGATTAGCATGGCGGGCGGACTTTGTCCGCCTGCCATAGCTCCAGGAAATGGGACTGCCCGCAATGCATGCAGCGGTCCCACGCACACAATTAGGATGCACCCGCCACACTAGCGGGCGCATCCCACATTTTTAGCATTGCGGCAGGCAGTGCTGAAAGCATCGCCTGCCGCAATGCCAAAAATGCAAGTTGTGCATTTGAATGCAAGACGAGACAGGCACAAGAAGCGTTGTACATGCAAATGCAGGGGGGGCCCCGAAAAGCAGAATCCGCATGCCCTTCCGTGGCGGCAAGGCATGTTTCCGCCCCCATACTAATATGGATGGCGGTGTCTAGAATACACCGTCCACCATATTAAACCCTTTTCCACCGGGTCGACTTGTCGACCGGGCGGAAAAGCGGCGGACGATCTTCCCGTCCGCCGCGGTACCCCCTCCATACTAATATATCAGGGGTAAATGCCTGGTGGGCAGGGAAGGATGGAGGGCGGATTGCCACCGCCATGCAGGCGGTGATGATCCGCCCAACTTCCTAATTACCCCCTAAACATATATAATTCACTATTCCCATTGCAAACTATGTTAACTCAGGGAAAGTGCTGGACACTAAACATATAAAATATACTATTCCCACTTCAAACTACAAAAACTATGTGAAGGTGATGGGGAATATACATTCATTTAAATTACAGTATTCCAACTACAAACTACAATAACACAGGTAAAGTACTAGCCAATAAACATATATAATGTTATATTCCAACTCCAAACAACATTAACACATGGAAAGTGCAGAACAATTAACTCATAAAATGTAATATTCCTATTCAAAAGTACATAAACACACAGAAAATAATACACACTATACATCTATATTAACCTATTCCCACTTCTAAAAACATACACAATTATTTCATTTAGAAATATTATAATAAAGAAATGAAAAATTAAAAAAAATACATTTTAATTACCAAGTTAAACAACAATAAGAAACAAACACTTTTTTTTCCATTTTTATAACAACTGCTAATGAGACAACGGTTACCAGATCCCCCTAGCATGGAGGGGGTAGCCAATGGGAACCACAATCGCGGTAGTGAAATGCACTTTTAAAACCTGGGGTAGGCATGCTCCGCCACCGCAATCATGGCCGAATGACCCCCTAAACATATATAATTTACTATTCCCATTGCAAACTATATTAACTCAGGGAAAGTGCTGGGCACTAAACATATAAAATACACTATTCCCACTTCAAACTACAAAAACTATGTGAAGGTGATGGGGAATATACATTTATTTAAATTACAGTATTCCAAATACAAACTACAATAACACAGGTAAAGTACTAGCCAATAAACGTATATAATGTTATATTCCAACTCCAAACAACATTAACACATGGAAAGTGCAGAACAATTAACTCATAAAATGTAATATTCCTATTCAAAAGTACATAAACACACAGAAAATATTACACACTATACATATATATTAACCTATTCCCACTTCTAAAAACATATACAATTATTTCATTTAGAGATATTATAATAAAGAAATTAAAAATAAAAAAAAAATACATTTTAATTACCAAGTTCAACAACAATAAGAAACAAACACATTTTTTTTTCATTTTTATAACAACTGCTAATGAGACAAAAGTTACCAGATCCCCCTAGCATGGAGGGGGTAGCTGGCACAAAAAAAAGTTTTATGGCCTTCCAAATAGAATCTGTTCTTAACAGCCCAAGTTTCCTGGAGGCATATCACATCAGAACCTTTAACAAAGAGCAGCCAATTAGGATCCTCAATCTTTCTCGCAAGCCCTGTAATATTCCAAGAAATAAATATGCACCCCTTGCAATCTTGAGAATCTGGGCCCAATGGCCATGCCACCCCTAGTGGTGGGAAGACACCTAGATCCTGTGGGGCAACACAAAGTCAATCACAACATTCTAATGAGCTCAGGGGTGTAAACCTGTTTGACATGCTAACACCTATCGTCACCTCATGCTGATTCAAGTAACTTGTATCTTGGGGCCGCTCCTGTAAGCTTCCAAACGAAGGTAATGAATGGTTCAAGGGCCTAAAGAAGAGTGCCAAAATGGCCAAGTTCTGACTCCTGTAATTAAGTTGTGCAACTGAACATAAAATACTGTTTACCATAAAAGAATTATTAAAATTGATAGTGGCACAATCCCCACCCCAGCCTTCCTTGGCACTGCCCATCGAAGATGTCCTGCACACCACGATGATGTGATTTTCCACTCTTAGCCCTAGGGCAATGTTAAAATGTAATCAGTGCACAACCTTACTCTTCATTTGATCAAAATCTACCTTGATACCTGGGTCAAGTCGGGGAACATTAGCTAAAACCACTATAAGTGGGGTCGACTCTGGTTGCAGTTGGACTGTACACAAAGTTGGGGTAAAGTTGCTAGGTTGCCCTAGAAGCATTCCTCCCCGCCTTTCATCAGGAAAGCTGTTTGACCCGCCTGCTTCGGGGCCTTGAGTCTGATGATGCTAAAAATATCGAAGTGTTTAATATCGTTTGCAAAAATATAGTTGTTAAAAATATAATTTTGTATTATTGTTAAGTATTTTAATATATATTTTATGTGTTACATTTTTAGTAGTTATACATTTTTTTTTTAATTTTGTGCTTTTAAATTGGTAGCGGATTGTGGGTTTATAGGGGAATAGGGTGGGAAGTAATTTAATTATAATTAATTTATTGATTACTTCCCATTCATTCATATTTGTTTCATTGAGATGTTATAGTGTTAAATGTGTAAAGTAATGTATTATTAATTAATTAATAATTGGTTGCTATTTAATTTGATGTAATTAATTGGTAATTAATTATGCTAATTATGTAAACAAATTAGGTGTGTTGTGGTGTTTATAGGTGTAAATGGTGAGAAGAAATGTTTTTTTAATTATGAATTAATAATCAGTTGTTAATTTGAATTAATTAATTTGTAATGAATTTCGGTAATTTTGTAATTAATTATATTTTTGGGTGGTTGCTTTTATGGGTATAAAGAGTGGGATGGGTGGGAAATAAACTATTTTTGATTGCTGAATTAATAATTAGTTGTTAATTAAGTTTAATTAATGTATTGAAAAATTAATTATGGTAATTGCGTAATTAATTGTATGTGCATTGTGGTGTTTATAGAAGTAAAGAGTGGGAAGTTATTTGTGTTTAATTAATTAATTAATACATAGTTGTTAAATATTTGATATTTATTTTGGGTAAATGTTTTGTTATGTGCTTTGTTTTTACTAGTAAGGGGTAAATTGTGGGTATTAAATAAAATGTTATATAATTATTAGTTGTTTATTGTAATAGTTTTTCTTTTAAAAATAATATATAATTGTGTATTATTATTTTATAGTTTAATTTAGGTGTTGATGATATTAGAGCGTGTACTTAATTTTTTATTGATTATTATTTATGTTAATAATGGAAATAAATGTAAATAAAAAGTTGAAGGGTTTTGTTATTGGAGTGGTGTTATAGGGTATGAGAATAAATAAATACATTTATGATTTAAATATTTTCTTTGTTTGTTAATATTTGCTACTTTTGATTAATTATTGCTTATAAATGTATTTATTAATTTATTTTATATATTATTTTAGGTTTTTATATGTAACTAATATTGTAATATGTGTTCTTTGTATATGTTTAATACATTTAATTTCATATTTTTTAAATAATTTTTTTTAATGTTTTTTTAAAATTTTGTAAAAAAAAATTCAACTGTTTAAGTGTTATTAGTAATTTTTGTATCTCTGCTATCCAACACTTTCCCTAATGTTACACTAACTGGAGTAAGGATAGCCATGTTTACCTCTCCGCTATCCAACACTTTCCCTACTGTTGCACCCACTGGAGTGGGGATAACATTTTTTACCCCTCCGTTATCCTACTGTTGCACTCACTGGATTGGGAATTGTAATTGTTACCCCTCCGCTATCCACCACTTTCCCTACTGTTGTACTCTTTGGAGTCGAGAATAGTAATTTTTACCCCTCCGCTATCCAACACTTTCCCTACTGTTGCACTCTTTGGAGTGGGAATAGTAATTTTTCCCCTCTGCTATCCAGCACTTTTCCTACTGTTGCACTCACTGGAGTAGGAATAGTAATTTTTTCCCATCCGCTATCCAACACTTTCACTACTGTTGCACGCTTTAGAGTGGGAATAGTAATTTTTCCCCTCCGCTATCCAACAATTTCCCTACTGTTGCACTCACTGGAGTGGGAATAGTAGTTTTTCCCCTCTGCTATACAACACTTTCCCTGCTGTTGCCATCAATGGAGTGGGAACAGTAATGTTTACCCTTCCGCTATCCAACACTTTCCCTACTGTTGCACACTTTGGAGTGGGAATAGTAATTTTTTCCCCTCCGCTATCCAACATTTTCCCTACTGTTGCTGTCATTGTAGTGGGAATAGTAAGTTTAACCCCTCCGCTATCCAACACTCTCCCTATTGTTGCACTCATTGGAGTTGCAATAGGAAATGTAAGTATTCCCCTTTTCAACACTTTTCTTAATGTTTCACTTATTGTATTGGGAAATGTTATTTTAAATTTATTTTAATAGTTTAATGTTTTACTGCATTGGAGAATGTGTCTTTATTTTATATTATTTAGTAGGTAGTTATAGTTAGGACCTAGTTTCCATAGGAAATCTGCAACATTCTATTGGGAATAACTTTGGATCCAGTTGTTGAATCTTCGCGAATTTCTCAAAGAAGATGGCCCGCTCCTCTCCGCTCCTTCCCTGAAAGTCTCGGGAAGATTCGTCAAGACGGGGCCGAGAAAAAATGGGGGTCCCAAAACGTGTTTTCCCCATGTTAATTTCCAAAGGTCGATTAGACACGGCTACAGCCCGAACCATTGAACCGAATGACACCAAATTTGTGAATAGGATAGGGTCTGGTACGCAGATCACGCTTTTGGTTAAATGGTGTAAATCCCTCCAGTAGTTCCTGAGAAAATCAAAAGAAAAAATATATATATATCTGGGCGGATCCTAACCACACATCTCATCGTGAGATCTGATTGGCTGTCAGCACTTCATCCAAGAAGTGTTGGCAACCATCTTGGGACCAATATACATGATAGCACCTCATTAAAAAGCATTGCAGTTAATAGAAGAAGGTTTTAGGACTTTAGTTACATTATAAATCATTTGTTGATGGTACCATACTCATTTTAGGAATTGTGGTGTGTTCTAAGGTGATTTTACCATGTGAAAAAGCCTTCTGCTGGGATATCATGAATCATGTTTGAACGAAACCTATTTTCTCATGCTTTTTTCACAGTGGTTTGGAAGGGGATCTATAAGCTAAACTGAAAGCATATTTTCTGTAAATTCACATTATCTTTCTCAGGCATGTGAGAATGAAGTCTGACATTCTCAGTAAAACATGTACATCCAACAAGGACAGAGACTGTCAGTTGATTCCTTTGGGTTCTACTGCAGCTTCCCAGAGTGTTCTAAAGAACAGCTAGAGAGCTAACAGTCTTACTTATGACAAAAGTATGGCAGACCTGAAGCCATCTTGGTTGAAATAAAGGAACAAAATGAGGGGGTATATTTTGCCCTAGAAAGTATGATTAGTGCTGCAGAAAGAAAAATTAGGGCACATTTTGAGTGACTTCTCAAATCCTCTTCTATTTCATTAAAAAATTCTGACATGCAGTCTCCCAAGATGGCCCCCAGAGACAAAAGAGCCCAAATGTAGCCCAAATATCACCCAGATGTAGCCCAAGTATAGCCCAATGACAGAAAGTCCCAGAGTGTTCTAGAGAACAACTAGAGCGCTAACAGTCTTACTTATGACAAAAGTATGGCACACCAGAAGCCATCTTGATTGGAATGAAGTGGTAAGTCTGAAAACATTTAATTTAAAAAGGAAATAAATGAGGGGGTTCATTTTGCCATAGAAAGTATGATTAGTGCTTCAGAAAGAAAAATTAGGGCACACTTTGAGTGACTTCTCAAATCTTCTTCTATTTCATTAAGATATTCTGACATGCAGACTGAAACATGCACTTTCAATACCAGCAGCAGACTTCCCTGGTGAGCAGTAGCTTTACTACAGTGATCTAATAAGCAATTAGCGTGCTATCATTCTGAATTTATGGCAAATGTGTGTCACATCTGAATGCCTTCTTGATGGAATCAAAGTAGAAAACTGAAAGTATTTCCTACTGAGGAGACTGTAGTAAATGAGGAAATTAGGAAACTTCGTAACAAATAAGTCTCCCAAGATGGCCACCAGAGACAAAAGAGCCCAAATATCGCACAAATATCCCCCAGATGTAGCCCAAGTATAGCCCAATGACAGAATGTCTAAGAGTGTTCTAAAGAACAACTAGAGCGCTAACAGTCTTACTTATGACAAAAGTATGGCACACCTGAAGTCATCTTGATTGGAATAAAGTGGTGACACCTAAAACATTTAATTTGCAAAGGAACAAAATGAGGGGGTTCATTTTGCCATAGAAATTATGATTAGTGCTGAAGAAAGAAAAATTAGGGCACATTTTGACTTCTCAAATCCTCTTCTATTTCATCCCAAAAATTCTGACATGCAGACTGAAACATGCACTTTGAATACCAGCAGCAGACTTCACTGGTGAGCAGTAGCTTTACTACAGTGATCTAATGAGCAAATAGAGTGCTAACATTCTGAATTTATGGCAAATGTGTGACACATCTGAATGCCTTCTTGATGGAACCAAAGTAGAAAACTGAAAGTATTTCCTACTGAGGAGACTGTAGTAAATGAGGAAATTAGGAAACTTCATAACAAATAAGTCTCCCAAGATGGCCACCAGAGACAAAAGAGCCCAAATATCGCACAAATATCCCCCAGATGTAGCCCAAGTATAGCCCAATGACAGAATCTCCCAGAGTGTTCTAAAGAACAACTAGAGCGCTAACAGTCTTACTTATGACAAAAGTATGGCACACCTGAAGTCATCTTGATTGGAATAAAGTGGTAACACTTAAAACATTTAATTTGCAAAGGAACAAAATGAGGGGGTTCATTTTGCCATAGAAATTATGATTAGTGCTGAAGAAAGAAAAATTAGGGCACATTTTGACTTCTCAAATCCTCTTCTATTTCATCCAAAAAATTCTGACATGCAGACTGAAACATGCACTTTGAATACCAGCAGCAGACTTCCCTGGTGAGCAGTACCTTTACTACAGTGATCTAATGAGCAAATAGAGTGCTAACATTCAGAAGTTATGGCAAATGTGTGACACATCTGAATGCCTTCTTGATGGAACCAAAGTAAACAAGCATTGAAAATGCAATAGATCTCGCCCTCGTTTAAGTTAAAGCCATTCTGTTTGTAATGTAGTGTTTTTCAAGCTTTCATGTAAATAACATGCACATGTATGCATATATGTATATGTATGCATGCATTTATATTTGTATTTATATAGATATGCAGATTATATATGTTTATATATGTATGTATATATATATATATACACATACATATATATAAATGCATATGCATATATATATATGTGTATATGTGTGCGTGTAGAAAGAGGTAGAGAGGTAGAGGTGTAGAGAGGTAGAGGTAGAGAGGTAGAGACTAGTAGAGAGAGAAGTAGAGAGGTAGAGAGTAGAGAGTGAGTAATAGAGAGTAGAGAGTGAGTAGTAGAGAGTAGTAGAGAGCAGTAGAGAGAGTAGCAGAGAGTGAGTAGTAGAGAGTAGTAGAGTGAATAGTAGAGTGAGTAGTGGAGAGTAGCAGAGAGTAGGTAGTAGAGAGCAGTAGAGAGTAGTAAAGAGTGAGTAGTAGAGTAGTAGAGAGTGAGTAGTATAGAGTGAGTAGTAGAGAGTGAGTAGTAGAGAGTGAGTAGTAGAGAGTAGTAGGGAGTGAGTAGTAGAGTGAGTAGTAGAGAGTGAGTAGTAGAGAGTAGTAGAGAGAGAGTAGTAGAGAGTGAGTAGTAGAGAGTAGTAGAGAGTGAGAAGTAGAGAGTGAGTAGTAGAGAGTAGTAGAGAGTGAGTAGTAAAGAGTGAGTAGTAGAGAGAGAGTAGTAGAGAGTGAGTAGTAGAGAGTAGAGAGTAGTAGAGAATAGTAGATAGTGAGTAGTAGGGAGTGAGTAGTAGAGAGAGAGTAGTAGAGAGTAATAGAGTAGTAGAAAATGAGTAGTAGAGAGTGAGTATTAGAGAGTAGTGGAGTAGTAGAGAGTGAGAGGTGGAGAATAGTGGAGAATATTCCAAAGTTTGGCACAGAACCACTTGCACAACAAGTCCAATCAAATCATATCACTTAGAGTCCTTATTGAAGCGCTGAATCTTGGTGTATATTCAAATGCTTTTATTTTCCTTAAGTTTATGTACCACAGCCAGCCGACGCGTTTCGTTCTGTACAACAGAACTTCTTCAGGGCCTTCTTATTTCCTTCAAGTTATGTCGGTATCCTGTTGTCATATAACTAGATATTTCTTCCAAATGTTAGACGAGTCATAAGTACATTCTTATTCAAAGTGACTAGGTATCAATTTTACCCACACAATTCGGGCTGACTTGAGTAATTTATAGCATCCTCAAGGTCAGTCTTTAAAAAATTCCAAAGTATAGGACATGATAATCCAAATGTTTCTCAAGAAAAGTCATTTTCAATCGTTCAGAATATCGCGTTTGGGCAGATATGACCCACGGACACGGTTTATGACTTTTCTTGAGAAACATTTAGATTTGAATTATCATGTCCTATACTTTGGAATTTTTGAAAGACTGACTTTGAGGATGCTATAAATTACTAAAGTCCGAGGATGCTGCTGGGAACGCCCCCAGCAACACCCATTGCACACTCCTTTAACGCAGGACACTGCGTTGAAGGGACTGATATTTATCAGGCAGAATTACGCCACAAAAAGTGGCTTAGTCCTGCCTGATAAATATCACTCAGTCTTCTGCACCACCGGAAAGTCACAAAAAGTGACGTTCCGGAGGTGCAAGGGGCTCGTAAATAAGGCCCCATAGGATTCACACTTGTTATAGTTAGGAATTAGCATTTAAAAAAACCTTTGAAATTCACTGAAAAAAACATAGGTTTCACACCAGTTATAGTTAGCTGGACATTTTACTCATACAAAACTATTGAAATTCCCCCGTTATAGTTAGATGTACTCACAATAACTCGCGCGCCACCAATCCACTGCTGATGATGTCACATATTACATCATTCATGACATGGTCAGTGACATCACTGATGACATCTCAACTGACATCACTGATGAAATCACTGATGACATCATCCAGTGAATGTGGTTTGCTTTGATATTTAAATATGTATTATAAATACACTATTTTGCATTGAAGAATCAGTGCATATATAAATATAAATGTGTGGATGATGGACTTAGTAACAGTGTCATTGATTGTTTCCTTGACTAATTTGTAGAGTCTCACTATATATAATGTGTAGTTACTAAACTGTGTGAAAGTCTTTATTGCTTTGTCTTAATTGCTATGTTAACGACTATATTTGTTATTGGTTTCTTAACTGAGTATTTGTATGGGTAAATGAATGTCTATGTGGTTTGGTGGGGGGTGTGTGATTGCCAAAAAATGTGTGAATAGTTCATTCAGTAGGTATATGAGTTTAAGACTACATGTTATAACAGTTTTTTTAGTGAGTGTAAATGTTTATGGGTGTGGTGGTGATGAAATATTTCTCTCATTGGTACATCTCCATTAAACTTTTTAAAAAAAGGCAGTGTATGTGACAGGTATATCTAATTAAGTGTGCCTAAGACTTAGTGATTGTATGAGTCACTATATGGGTAACTGTATACTTGTAATAGTGATTTTATAACACACTAAGTGTGAGTTACTATCTATATAAATAGATGAAGTGGTGTTTGTATAAGTGTGTAGGTGAGTAAATGTAAGTATAATCAATTGTTGTCACAAGGATGTCTTTATAAGGGAATACAATGTGTGCTGGTGTGTAATGTTGAAATAGGCGTATAAATATATTTGATAGTGTTCTGTTGATTATTCACTGCATATAACACTGAATCTATAGGTAAGTGATTAGATGTGTGTATAGTTCTATGAATAACTGAGTGGGTGTTTAGAAATTTCTATTGGTGTGTCAATGGTTTCAAATATGGCACTTTCTATTTTACAGTGAGTGCTGAAAGATTATACTAGTGTGTGATGAGGTGTACTTGATTGTCACATGGATGATGTCATCAGTGATGTCATCAGTGATATCATTTGAGATGTCATCAGTGATGTCATCAGTGATGTCACTGACCATGTCATGAATGATGTAATATGTGACATCATCAGCAGTGGATTGCGGGCGCGCAAGTTATAGTGAGTACATCTAACTATAACGGGGGAATTTCAATAGGTTTGTATGAGTAAAATGTCCAGCTAACTATAACTGGTGTGAAACCTATGGTTTTTTCAGTGAATATATATATATATATATATATTACCTACTGGCTGTCGTCAGTAGGTATATATAGTTAGGACCTAGTTTCCATAGGAAATCCGCAACATTCTATTGGGAATAACTTTGGCGCCGGTTGATGAATCTTTGCGATTTGCTCAAAGAAGATGGCCCGCTCAGCTCCTTCCCTGAAAGTTTTGGGGGGATTCGTCAAGTGGGGGCTGAGAAAAAAGGGGGGTCCCAAAACGTGTTTTCCCTATGTTCATTTCCATAGGACGATTAGACACGGCTATAGCCCGAACCGCTAAACGGAATTACACCAAATTTGGCAAAATGCTAGAGTCTGATTTGCAGATCACGCTTTTGCTTAACCCCTTCAGCACAGCTCAACCGACGCTCATGACGGAACCGTTCCGTCATGAGCATGGAAGGGGTTAAATGGTGTAAATACATCCAGTAGTTCCTGAGAAAATGAAAGAGAAAAAATATATATAACTATAAGCACACACTGTGCGTGCACCGTACGCGTACCTTCCCGTGCACGAGCTGCATGCTGATTGGCTGCCACGGTCTGTCAACAATCCAAAACAGAAATTGTTGGCAGCCATCTTGTGCCTCGGTAGACTGAGACACAATAAAGCAGAAAAACAAATGTGTAGAACTCAAAAAGGGGACAAGGAAGAAACACCCTGACCCCCTAGGCCTGCCCAGGTGTTCCACAAGGAGCCCCAAGGGCAAACATTTTTTTTTTTAAACCCGGTCTGTTTTTTTTAAAATTACCCCCGGGGGACTAAATCGCGGGGGCATAGTGATAAAGAAGTGTGGGGGTGCCAATCCCCCTACACTGCCCCGGAGACAGCCGCCCCCAGGGAAAAGCAACACAGCCCCTGGCCTATACTGGAGGGTCCTGGTTGACTAGTTGTCCCCAAGGGAATCCAAGTATGCAAGGGAACTTAATCCCCCAACTTAGAACACTCTACAGGGCGCTTTTCCACAGTTGAAGTTGGGGAATTAATTCCTGTTCAATCCAGAGGTCCCCTAAAGGGCAACTAGTCCAACAGGTATCGCCAGTAAGCGCCATGGAGCTGCGCTGCAGAGTGTTGTAAAAAAGGGGCGTTCCCTCTGAACACCTGTCTGCAAAAATGTAGTAAATTAGTATAAAAAAAATAACAATTAATACATTTAAAAATTGTCATTTAAAAAACCTTCGAAATTCAATGAAAAAACCATAGGTTTCAGGCCTGATATAGTTAGGAATTAGCATTTAAAAAACCATTGAAATTCACTGAAAAAACCATAGGTTTCAGGCCTTATATAGATCGGAATTAGCATTTAAAAAAACTTTGAAATTCACTGAAAAAACCATAGGTTTCAGGCCTTATATAGTTAGGAATTAGCATTTAAAATACCTTTCAAATTCACTGAAAAAACCATAGGTTTCAGGCCTTATATAGTTAGGAATTCGCATTTAAAAAAACCTTTGTAATTCACTCAAAAAACTGTAAGTTTTATGGGTGTTAAAGTTAGCTGGACATTTCACTCAGACAAAACCATTGAAATTGCTCCTATATAGTTAGTTGCACTAACTATATTTCGTGCACGCGCAATCCACTGCTGATGATGTCACATATTACATCATTCATGACATGGTCAGTGACATCACTGATGACATCTCAAATGACATGCTGTTTTGAAAATCAATATTTTTGTAGTCTATCAGTAAACTGTATTCACTGGATCCTTTGGGGTGGATCTGGTGGCCTATGTTTGCTCATTGTAACATCACACAACCCAGCAGCCCTGCAGGGATGGCACAACTAGATCCAACAACCTCCTAGTACTTGGCTGGGGGCAGAGATTGTCCCTATCTTTAAGAAGGGCTCTCCTCTGCTCCCAGCCAATTACAGGCCGATCAGCCTCATCGACGTTTCACAAAAAGTCTTCGCGAGGCTGATACTTGACCGCCTGCAGGAATGGATGATAGACCATTCAATCCTAAGTACGTTCCAGGCTGGGTTCAGGAGTAAGGTTTCAACTACGGACCAAATTTTTCGTTTGGCCCTCCTCTTTTGGAAGACGGTGCGGGTGGAGGGCGGTACGCTCTACACCGTCTTTGTTGACCTCCGCGCAGCCTTCGAATAGGTTCAGCGGAGTAAACTATGGACGGTACTCTCCAACCTGGGTATCCCCCCGATCTTTTAGATATCATTGTTCGTTTACACACACACAACTATGCACAGGTTAGGTGCGGGAGGATGGGCAGCCTCTCAAAAAGATTTCCCATTGGCAGAGGGGTAAGGCAGGGATGTGACCTAGCACCTACCTTGTTTTGCCTCTTTGTCAACGGGGTAATCGATCACCTAAATAAGGTCCCCAACACAGACGCACCAAGGCACGGCGGCAGCAGGGTGCCCACAATTATGTTTGCGGACGACACCCTGCTGCTGTCGAAATCCCCAATGGGGATTCAGCGTTTCTTGGAGGGTTTGAGGCATTCTGTGGAGAGCACGGTCTCGAAATTAATGCTCTCAAAACCAAGTATATGATTTTTAACCCCCCCCAAAAAACACGCCCTAACCCCTTCTATAGGCCTGAACAGGTTAGAAAGAGTCTACACATTTGAGTATCTGGGTGTGACCATGAACGACAAATTGGAATGGGGCGATCATCAAGCTAAGTCCCAGCTCAAAGTAGATCAAATAGCAGGGGGAATAATCAGGCTAGTTAATTCTAATAAATCATCTGTTAGACCGATAGGCCCCCCGCTGGAGATCTATAGACTCCAGGCCAGAGGTGCGATTCTTAATGGTAGTGAACTCTGGGGCCATGTGTGCAAAAAAGATCTAGACACTGCTGAAAATAAGTTTCTCAGACATCTCCTAAAGTTACCGGCTAGCACCCCCCTTTTGCCCCTTAAGTTTGATCTGGGTTTGAAACCTCTGGACGAAGTACTTGGTGTAAAGCCCTTAACTTTCTGGCGAAGATTATGGTCCACTCCTGAGTTAGCCAACTATAGGCAGGAGCTGCAGGAAATTCTTGCTCTTCCTACTATAGAGAACAACCCGTGGTTTAAATATCTAAAAACTGAGTTTGCCCGGCTGAGTCTTCCGACCCTGTGGAGTGATCCTGAATCGGCGTGTCAGGGACTATCTCTCAAACATCTGGTGGCAACTTTCCACGCATGTAATCTTGCATCCCACACACAGGGTACACACCCAGATTCCATAACTAACATTTTCCTCGGGGTCAAAGATTGCTACAAGTCTGAGACTGTTCTAGATGACATTTTCCCAAATCTTGCCAGGAAATTATACCTGCAATGGCGGTATGGCACTCTTCCCCTAAGAGCCTTCACCAGTAAATGGAAACAGCACTCCCTGGAAAATTGTCCCGGCTGCAATTGTAGGCTAGAAGATGAATTGCATTTAGTTTTCTTTTGCCCTGCCTACATTGCTGCTAGAAGGTTTTGGATAATTCCACTTTGTTAAAATCTAGGGTTTGCTAACTGCTCCGAGGCCTTCAGAATACTTAAGACTGACCTCTCAAGTACAACTGTCTTTGCAGTGGCCAAATTTCTCGAAGCAGCATGGCACAAGAGAATGTTTTTAATTCCTAGGGCACTCCAATCTTGATTCAGACCATGCACCAGTTAGTGTAACAAACTTTTATGTATTATGTCATTTTATTCAAGATTTGTAGCTGTTAGTGTTAAATCTCTTCCATTTTTTTATATTCCATAATAATATAGATTGTTGTTAAATAATTAACTAGTTCTGAATCATCCGACTGTTTTTAACTGTATAGATTGTTGTGTATTGGGGCCTTGTCTTTGAGAATCACTAGCCTGTACCTGTGTGCTACCCCGCTATTGACGTATCAGTGATGTCTGATTTTTCCCCTGTATTGATTTTATGCTGTATCTTTTATGGCAAAATAGCCACAATAAAGATTAACTAACGAACAAGATCCAACAACTACTGATACACTTTTACCTTCAATCCCTACTCAATTACTCCTTAAGATCGAACTTCTCCTTTCATCCCTCGTTTCAGAACTCCCCTCATTCAGAAATGATATCTCACTCATTGTTAAATCCCTCTCCTCCGATCTTGTCCACACATCGACCGCCTCACAACACACCCTACCGTAGCTCATCGACACTCATCTCAACCCACCCCCCTAAAGACCTCCTACTCATATCACCAATACCTATACTCGCCCCCTCCCTGGTAACCACACTATCAGATCTAAACACATTGAACCCTCTTTAAGCTCCACACCTTGCAAGACCAATACAATCTCTCCTCCTCAAAGTGATATTTGCTCTATTACCTTGATAGCTAACTTGTCTACGAACACCCGTATATCTCCCGCCTCTGCCTCGTCCACTATCCCCCCTACCAGTCAATCCACTATTCCAGTTCTCATAGGAACCAACAGACTAACCCCGCTTCTAACCTCTCCTAGACCCCCCAACTACTCAGAACTGTCTCTCCTGCCTCTGCCTCATCCACTATCCCCCCTACGAGTCAATCCACTATCCCAGTTCTCTCAGGAACGAACAGACTCCCCCTCTTCTGACCTCTCCTAGACCCCCCCAACTACTTAAACCTATCTCCCCCCAGTCCCCCCACCCCATTACCTATTCCCTCTCCCCTTTGCTGTATGTTGATAAACTGCAGATCCGTCTCCTGTCACGCAACTGAGATTGCTGAAACTATTCTGAACGAAAACATAGACATTGCATTCCTTACTGAAACCTGGCTCAAAGCCCACTCCACCCCTCTCCTATACTTGCTCATTCCTCCAGGCTACTCTATCATTAAGAAAGATAGAATCGATCAAATAGGAGGAGGCCTGGCCCTTATATTTAAAGACGAACTTGACATCTCACTTGTTCAGCTCCAAGACCCCACTTCCTTTGAATACCTTTGCGCCGACCTCACACGTTCTGGCTTCCCCGCAACTCGGCTACACACTATTTACCACCCCCGGGAAATTACCTCCCTTTTATTGAAGAAATTACTGAGCTTATCATTCAAGCATCTCTTTCCCATTCCAAAAATCTCTTCCTCAGCGATTACAATATTCACTGGAACAAAATTGATCACCCCGCTGTCATCCTATTTAATGAAGCTCTAGACATCACTGACCTGACCCAACTTTTCCATGCTCCAACCCACTCTAAAGGTGCCACCCTTGATGCGATCTTGACGAGCAAGGATCTGGCCTCTCTCTCCAATATACTCCCTGTAGACTGGTCTGATCACCACTTTATCCTCTTCACCCTGAATTGCCCTTCCTCTCGCCCCTCTACTGTGATCACTTTTCCTATGAAACCTACTCGCAGCCTTCACCTCATTCCACCTGGCGAACTGGAATCTACTATCAAGAATCACTTACTTCTCCCCCTCCCTCCCTTAACACTAACGACCTTACTGACCATTACAATACTTCCATTCATGATGCCCTCGACCTAATTGCCCCAATCAAACTTAAAAAACAAAAACACATCCCTCCCAAGTCCTGGTTCAATGCCAAACTTAACTATGAAAGGCGGACCCTCAGATATTCTGAACTACTAGAGCCCAATACAAAAAACATATCTTCAACGAAAAGGCCTCCTTTCTCCGGTCTCAACTTGTCCAGGCTAGAAACCGCCCCAGAGAACTTTTTAATATTGTTAAAAAACAAACTACCTCCGGCCCTCCAAACTTAGCAGCCTCTGTAGATAGATGCAAAGAAATCGCCAGCTTCTTTATCAATAAAATCAACAACATCGAACTATCCTTCTCTTCCCCCCTCTCTCTCACCAACCCCCCTAAACCAATGCATCCTCCCTAACATTCCTAACTCACTCTCACCCTCCCCTCCACCGCATCTTGACCCCTCTCAACCCAGCCCTGCCCTCCCCATCTCGATTAATCTCGGTCAGGGCACCTTTTAAAAAACAAGGCTTGATGGAGTGAATTTAGTCCAATTTCTCAAACTACTATCATTAACATCATTTCTAAACTCAAACCATCCTCACACTCCAAAGACCCTCTTCCCTCCCATTTAGTTCAAGATCTTAAATTGATCATAGCCCCAATTTGGACCGACATCATTAACTCCTCACTTTCCACTGGCTGTGTTCCTGACTCCCTTCAGCTAGGGCAAATCTCCCCCATTCTTAAAAACCCCTCAGCTGACCCTAATGACCTTAACAATCTCCGCCCTATCTCTAACCTCCCCTTCCTCTCTAAAGCACTTGAAAAATGTGTCCTATACCAATTAGATAACCATATCAGCTCCTTCAATCTCCTCAACATTTTCCAATCTGGCTTTAGAAAGAGATGCAGTACCGAAACTGCTATGCTCAATATTACTGACGACATTCATCGCTCTCTTGACAAAGGTGAATCCTCTCTACTAATCCTCCTTGATCTCTCTGCTGCATTTGATACTGTCCACCATCCCACCCTTCTTAATACCCTCAAAGATCACTTTGGAATTGAAGGCACTGTACTTAAATGGTTCTCCTCGTTCCTCCAAAATAGATCTCAACAAATTAAGCTTGGTTACTGCTTCTCCAAACCTCAACCTATATCACTCGGTGTACCCCAAGGATCGATTCTTTCCCCAACACTTTTCAATCTTTTCATGGAACCACTCACCCTCATTCTGAAAAAAGCCAAAATCAGTTATCACCTCTATGCCGATGATACTCAACTTTACTACAAGATTAAATCCCACAAAGACATCCTTCACCTCAATGAAACTCTGATGAAAGTACAAACCTGGTTCCATCTCGACCATCTTCAACTTAATCCTAAAAAACAGAAATCATCCTGTCCACTCCCAAAAATAACCCCCTTACCATTCAACTCTGGATTAATGATACCAAAGCACTTAATTGCACCCTCTCCACCTCAAATTCTGTCAAATCTCTAGGCATCAGCATTTACCAAAATCTTAATCTCATCCCCCACATTAAAAATGCAGCCAAAAGTGCTCTTTTTACCCTTCACCACCTCAAAAAAATTAAACATTTTATCCCAGCTGATGACTTCAAAATCGTTATACAATCACTTGTCCTTTCCAAGATTGACTATGGCAATGCCACACTTGCTGGAACACCTAAAGTCCACCTTACACCGATCAAATCTGTTCTCAACCTTGCCGCCAGACTTATTTCTGACTGTAAAAAATTTGACCATATCTCCCCTGTCCTCAAAAACCTAAACTGGCTTCCAGTTGAAGGACGATCCACATATAAGATTGCCTGTATCCCGCACAAAGCTCTTCACCAAAACACTCCTTCTTAACTTTCAAGTAAACTTCAAGAAGCAGGATGCTCTAGTTCCTTGAGGAGTACTAACTCCCTTATGCTGATCCCTCCTAAACGAAAACGTAAAAAGACCCAATCCCGTGCATTCTCTGGTACTGCTACGATGATTTGAAATTCTCTTCCCAAAGACCTTCGATGCAACCCCTCTTACCCTCTCTTCAAAAAAAGACTCAAAGTATTTCTTCTCATCAAACACTGGGGTTCCTAATGTTTTTGACTCCGACCCCGCATATTACCGCCCCACTATGATTCACTTTTTAGCCACCCCCTCTCCCTCCTTCCATTCTCTCACTCCCCTTCTCTACACCCCCTTCTCTCCCTAATGTCAACTCTCTTTTATCCCTCTTATTATCCGATTGTTTCTCTGCCCCCCTCTAGCATTTAACTCAATGTTTTACCTTCCTGTGAATTTTTTCTGCACATTTGTAAATTGTTGATTATTTCTTAATATGTTTACCTACCTTGGAAAGTGCTCTGATACTCTTGGGTCCAGCAGCGCTATATAAAACTTCCTAAATAAGTAAATAAATAAATAAATTAAGCACCCAGCGGTCCAGCTGACAAGCTGACAAACTGTCTAAATGAAAATTTGGCAATCCCACAAAAGGAATGGGCTTTCCACTGCAACACAGAGCATCAAAAGGGCATGTAGCCACCAAGTTAAGCAAAGAGCCCTCACGCAGGTAAGATGAAAAATGGGTCTCCTACCTGCTCAGATCACCAAATACATACCCCAGTCTCTGGTCATCCAGGTATTAATCCTGGCAGTCTTTCGTAGGTCCGGATCCTGGCCCAAATACCAAGGCTCCAGGGGTAGATAACAGAAAAACTAAGAGCGGTGGCTCGGCCTAGCCTCCTCCAGTCTCTACCAGGCACTGATGGGCCCACTCTTGGCCTGGGCATTGCCCAGGCGCGGCCTGTGTGCATCCTGTATTGCAAAAAATGACCAGCGCCTTTACGGTACACGGCATGGGTCAGCTGGGATCTGATTCCTTCTCCCTCCACTCGGGTGATGTGTGTCGGAACACCAAGTCCCTGGCATCCTTCTGTAAACAGGCACAGTGGCAGAAAAACAAACGTGTCCCAAATGTCATTTTTTAGCCTCATTAAACGCAATACCTGCCTGGGAATGCATCTTACCTTGATATCGATCTTGAGAGTTAGATCCAGCGAGCGCATAGGGACCCCTTCCGATGTCACCCAGACCGGAGCGCCCCGAGGAAGATTTTGGTTAATTTTCACACGTATTCAGTAAAAAAAGAGTTGATCTTAGGTAGGGCTCTTGTCAATCTATCACTCCAGATTGACTCCTCTAAGTATTTAATTTGCTCCGACGTAGGCAGAGTCATAGCACAAAGGCAGTGGGAGTTGGGGACCCGGATGCAGGATCTAAGAAGCTTAGGAGCACAGGTTATGATGAAATTCCCAGCATCTCTCCGGGTGGTATGGAGAAACAAAACATATAATTTTGCTTCCACTCAGGAGGTTGATAGCTTTCTCATAAGCCTGAAAGAAGCTCAACGTTAGACACTCTTCACACTAAAATTTGTATGAGAAGAGTATACATTGTACAATAAAACATAAAAATTGGATTCTAAAAGTACACAAGGTTAGTATGATTGGAACACTTAACATTATATAAGGGGAAATATATATATATATATATATATATATATATATATATATATATATATATATATATATATATATATATATATATATATATATTCACTGAAAAAACCATAGGTTTCACACCAGTTATAGTTAGCTGGAAATTTTACTGATATAAAACCATTGAAATTCCCACGTTATAGTTAGTCGGACTCACTATAACTTGCGCGTACAATGCACTGCTGATGACATCACTCATGACATCACTGATGACACCATCCAGTGAATGTGTGTCTTTCTGAAAAATAAATTTGTTTTATATATGTATTTGTAAAGGTCGATGGAAGAATAAATGTTTAAATAAGTGTGTAAATGGATGTTTTTTTAAAAAAAATTGGTTGGGTAACTGGCATATTATGTGTATCTTAGTGAATACATATATTAGCGAGTATTGTTTAAATATTTAAATGTTTGTATCAGTGTTTCTCTTTGTGTATAAGTGGCTGCATGGGGTTGGTGACTGACTCACTGTTTGTATGTGTTTTGAAGACAGCATATGTGCAGGACTGTATGGGTGGATGAGTGTATATATGTGTGTGTTAGTGAGTGAATGACTGTCTCACTAGTGTCTTCATTAGTAACGACATATGTTTTAATCTAGTATATGTGAGTATTGATGTATATAAGTGAGTATAGTATATATAGTGAGAGATTGTAGGAGTTCCTGTTTAAATAAGTATGTGTTTCTATAAGTGATTGTTTAAGAGAGTAAGTATGGGTAAGTTTCCTTAGAAGTAAGGTGGCAGTGTGTGTATAAATGTATATGCAAATAAATGGATGTTCAATAGTTTATTTGCATGTGTGAGTATGTGTGTGAGTAACTTTTGGATGATTGCTGATGTGTAACAGGATGTATAGGTGTATCACTACATATGATGAGTGAGTATATATGAGTGACTATATAGAACTGTTGGTGAATGAGTGGATGTGTATATAGATGGTGGAATTACTGAATTGGTTGTTGTTACTGGTTTGGGTATCTCCATTTTTTTGAAAATGTTTGTTTCTATTTTTGAATATGTGTTTCAAGCGTTACATTATACTGAAATTAGGTCTGTCACTCTGTCACAAGGATGGTGTCATCAGTGATGTCATGAGTGATGTCATCAGCAGTGCATTGTACGCGCAAGTTATAGTGAGTCCGACTAACTATAACGTGGGAATTTCAATGGTTTTATATCAGTAAAATTTCCAGCTAACTATAACTGGTGTGAAACCTATGGTTTTTTCAGTGAATTTAATAGGTTTTGAAAATGCTAATTCCTAACTATAACTGGTGTGAAACCTATGGTTTTTTCAGTGAATTTCATAGGTTTTTTAAAAGCTAATTCCTAACTATAACTGGTGTGAAACCTATGGTTTTTTCAGTGAATTTCATAGGTTTTTTTAATGCTAATTCCTAACTTTTTATACAGACTCATACCTATGTGTTTTTCAGTGAATTGCTAAAGTATGTTTTTGTAAAAATGAACACTATAATGTATATTGAGATAATATTTTTAATTTGAAATATTTTTTTTTTATATTTCACTTTGGTGCGCTTCCGGTGCGCGCACCGGTGCGCGTACCGTCAGCGCACTAACAAAAAAAAAAGAAAAAAAAAATGAAGGAGTGACTGTGTAATAGATAGTAAGACAGATAAAAAGTTTAAAAGGAAGTAACTGAGAAAAGAAAAATGAATAAGGGAGCAAAAGAAAGAAGAAATAGGAAGAACACTAAAGTAGAGGTTAAGGGAGAATATAAATGGATATTGAAAGTAAAAAGAAGGACAGATAAGTATGAGAATGACAGGTAGTGACGGAATCAGAGGAAAAGAATAGCAGTGATTGAGGGAAAGTAAATATCAGTGAATATAAGTAAAGAGGGGTGAAAGAGGGTACATATAAGTGAATAAGGGCAACACATGGGGCGTAATAGAGAGAAAGAAGAGAGAGAGTAAAAGAAAGACAAAAGGAAGAACTAACTGAACTACAGTACAATGAGTGTGAAAGAAAAAAAAATGGAGAAAGAGAAAGAGGGTTAGGAAACTAAAGCAGTGGTACTAAGAGAATATAAAAAAGATAAAAAGTGGTGGAAGGAACTGAGGAAATGCAGATAGTTCTTATTACATTAAGAAGTTGTGAATGAAGTACAGTAAAGAAACAGCAATGAAAAAAGAGTGTAAATTAGTAAAGAGAGGTAAATAAGGGTGAAGAAGAAAATGAGTGCATAACAATGTGAACACAATATAAATTACATAATGCAAAATACACAATAACTTCTACAATATGTTACATTATTTATTTTTGCTGTTCTCAGAATATATTGAATTCCACTTAAATTAGTGAGTTCAAAGTCTTCATCATATAACAGCGGGAAAAAAAAAACACAATCTAAAAGATTGTGTTTAAAAAAACCCATTCAAACATACATCTCATATATGTACACTAATCTTTGATTCACTTACTTTTCCATGAGGCCAAGTAGAAGATAGTGAAGGTCCTTTTGGTAGAAAAAAAGTCTGCTGTTCCTTATAAGTTCCATTTCATCGACTTCCTATGAAAAAAGATCTAAAAACATCATACCATACACAATCCTCACGGCCAATTTGTGTCTGATATATCGGTATTTTTTACTTTGAGATCCACTTAAAGTATCTACATGAGATAAATAATTTAAAATATTAGATTAACTAACTAACTAACTAACTTTTATTAACTATTCCCGTCTTCAAAGGCCAATTCCCCTTACTAAAACTTTGGTTTTAAAAACACTAGATAAGAATTTGTAGAGTCATAAGGCAAACGTTGTTTATAAGTTAAATGAGAATCATTGCAGTAACTCCATCCATTTTCAGATTTTAAGTAGCATGTATAATGTCCTGAGGTGGTCGAAGGTCCATCATGATAAATAATAGCTTCAGTTGTAAAGGTCCTTCCAGAAATTGATAACTGGGAAGCCACAAAATTTTTTATAGAAGTTGTCAATTTAGTTCCATCAGGTCTACATCGTTGGAAAACTAAAATGATATACTGCCCATACCTTTGTATAAATAATGTGGACAGCATTGTACAGTTACATTGGGTACACACCATATTATGATCTGCTGCTTTAACTAGATTTTTAAAAGACACTGATTTACAGTCTGGTAAAGTCAAATATATAAATCTTTCAGTGTCTATTCTAGTAGTACTTGATAAACTACAATTGTGGCAGTCATGCTGCCATTGATAAGAAAGACTGAAAAGATTATCTACATCTACTCCTTCATCTTCCAAAACACCAAACATATACATTAAAAATTCCTGACAATCCTGCTGAATGTTTTGTGAAAATTTATCTTGACCAGAACACAAATCTAAAATATTTCGAATTTCCGTTACATTTTCTATTTGTGGTGTACCACTGCTACATTTCTGAAACACAGAATTCAATAAACCACACAATCTTTGATCCCGATTTTCAACAATCTGTTCTTGTAAACTTTTAAGAAAAAAAACAACATTAACCACTACATTAGCATAGCAGTTGACACCAGAACTATTTTCAAACTGAAATCCAACAACATTTTCTCCACAATTCTTTTTCTTCCTGTTTTCAATTACAGTTTTCTCTACTTTTTGTCTTTTTGCAACTACCTCACTACAATTATCCTCATTTCTTCTTTTTCGGCCTACCACACGTTTTTCAAACAGAGGATATTGAGGCAAATGTGGAGCATACTCTCTTCTTAACCTATTGTATTCTTTAACACAATCTAGATCGGCAGAAATCTTTGTCTCATCACACGCAATCAAGTACAATCCTGATAAAGTTCTGACTCGAGATAATGCCACATATGCCATACCCTCTTTAAACACAGATCTTCCAATGTTCACCAATGCACTATCTACACTTAAACCTTGAGATTTATGAATTGTCACCGCATACGCTAAACAAACAGGAAACTGTTTTCGGCGAACATATAAGTCTTTTACAAGTAAAAATCTAGCAGAACAACGACTTATTTGTTGTACTTCTTCAATGCCATCAAATTTTATTTTTAAAAATTCAATTCCATCTCTATTTCTGTAATTCACAAAATCAACAACATAACCCATTGCTCCATTTACCAGACCGCTTTCAACATTTAAATTCCTTCTCAAAATGATACGACAATTTAAACACACATTCAGAGTCTTTTCAAAACCAGCTGTTTTTGAAATACTTTTCTCCAATGAATGCAATTTAGTTTTCAAATTTTCTGACAAAACAATTGTTGCACCCATATGCTCTATTTTATTTATTGCTTCCAGTTTCACAATCTCTTCATTTTCTAAGTCTAACATTTTTTGATTGAAGATGGAACATTCTTGCAGAGTTGGCATCAAACATATCCCAGATTTCTTCTCAGTCATTTTTTTAAAAATATTTTCTGGAAGAATGTTTTCATTTGCATACAAATTTGAAATTAATCGACTATGCAAAGCTTTTTTCCCTTTCTCAGTCATTTTTCCAATTCTTACATCTTGTAGAATATTTTTATAATCTTCATCCTTGGCCTGTCGCATATTTTGAAGCAGTTCAGCATATTTAAAATTTAGCCATATATTAACATTTCCAATGCTTCCAAGGGACTTCCTGGTATCTTCATGCGTGAGCATTTTAAACACTGGTTGTCCTTTTACTGGAGTCAACTGCAATAGATCTCCAAAAACAATAATGTGTTTTCCTCCAAATAACACATCATAGTCTGTTTTAAGAATTTCTTGCATTCTCAAATGCACAAAAGCAAGCATTAGATTTGAGACCATGCTTACTTCATCTATGATAAGAAGTTTCATTTTCTTCAAGACTCTTGAAACTTCAGAACACGCATCTCCAGATAGCTTGTTGTAATGCAATTTATTATCATGTTCAACTGGCAGCATCAATAAACGATGTAGAGTAATCCCTTTAATATTATGTGCTGCCAGACCAGTTGGAGCAGTTACAACACAAGACAGTGGTGAATCAGTCCTTTTCTGCAGATAACTTGCAACGGCTTTAATTAGAAAACTTTTTCCTGTCCCCGCTTCTCCACTTACATACAGTCGGACAGGGTCAAATAATATACATGAGCACTCTTTTTTCTCATGTCTGAATCCATGTTCAATCTGCTCTGTGACTTCATCATATATCTTTTTCTGCTCAATGTTTAGTTGCTTTACCAAATCTTCTAAGTTAACTCCATCTTCTTGAGCTTGTTCCATAGCTCTTTCCACCTCATCCATGGCAGTGGCAGCTTCATTTTGGATAATTGGTCCTCCTAGTGGATCCTGGCTCAATGAAGTAGAACTCTGACTATCTTGAGAACTGTTTCTAGCTATCTCTTCAGCAATTGTGGTTTCTTGCTCCATTTCTTCATTCAACATTTGCAGATAATTTAGAAAAATAGGACATTCTATGGTATCCTTAGTTGCATTAAAAGAGTCTTCATAACACAGAAAATCTCCAAGTAGTTCCTCTTCTGTACGCCATGGCTTAAAGAGTTGCAAAAGAGCTAAATAGTAAAATTCTCTTTTGTCTGGAACTTCACAACTCAATTTTCGATGATTAATCAAATGGCCTTTTTTCTGCTTCACTAGACATCCTTCATTGCCAATGAGTGCATATTTTCCATTATTGATATCTTCTGTGATGTTCCTCTTATAACTGTAGTTTTGAAGAACTTCATACAAACATGTGTTCTCAAGGTGAGTACTTCTATTTGGATAGTATGTATCCAACATATTTGTCTTCAAAATATCTGTACTGTTTGGTTCTTTTTCCGCCAAATATTCAATTTCTTGTACAGATTTCAAAACTCGGTTTCGTGTTGCAGCAGACCAAGACTCACCCAAATGATTGTTCTTGATTTGGCATAGAGACTTGCTGATGATAACCGATCAGAACATTCATATGCTCCAATTTCTCGATGCGACAACATCTTCAGACTGAAACTGTATAATTTCTTGCTTAGACTCTTTTCATGTGAAATGTCCTCCCACATTTCCTTCAGTTCTGTCTTTTCTTTTTTGGTGATGTAAGATGTCACATATCGAGCCACAGCAATAGAGTTGTCGGCAACGAACTGAATATCCATGTTAGCATTCCACATGGACAAAATCACTGGGTTGTAATCGTTGATGTACTTAGATTCTTCATTTCTTTTCAAATTATATGTGTTTTTGGGAGATTTTCTCGTCACAGTATGTCGTAGAGATGACATCAAATTATTTACTCTTCCCTTAGAAATCACTGGTCGAGGAAATGCAAAACGACATTTCGTGTAGTACTTTTCCTTGTTTTTAAATTTTCGACGACAGTACTTTCCACAACGATGAGATTGAAAACGTAAAACTTGTTGCCTTAAATTGTTTTCTTCAGTAGATTTTGGAACAGCACATGTTGAATACTCTTCAATGAAACTCATCACTGTTTCATCTGAATCTGATCCAAATTTGGGTGCATCTTTAATCCACAACAACATATGTATATGAGGAGCACCTCTCGCTTGATATTCCTTCCTCCAAAAGAAATCCAAAACCTCTCCAAGGGGAGGATTTTTTTTGTTGGTAATAAAAGACATCATAGCTTCAAATCTATGATTAAAATATCTGCAAACATTCACTGGATCTAAAGAACACAGTTCTCCTGGTGTTTTCAATTCTATATTTGGTATGTTTTCATTTGCCTCTCGTAGAAATTGAAGTAAATCGTCCCATGCATACTCAGCACAGCTAAGAGTGAGGAACCATGTAGGAGTTCCTAAGTTTCTTAGCATACATTTCAATTCTCCATGACGACGAAACCAATACTCGTTGGTTCCACGTTGACATGCCATGAGATTGATTAGCTGAGATTCCAAAATACTGTCTTGCAGATTAACTTTCTCCATAAAGTCCCTCGCACAAACATTCTGCAAATGAGGTCCACTTTTTAATATATGATTAACTGCATAAGAAAGCCCAGACAAATCACTTTCAAACAGTAGATGAAATAAATAAGGAATGCATTGACGAAACCTTGGATCTTCTGCATATAATCTTAGAGTCCGGTATTCAGCTGCAGGAATTTGAACTGGTCGATCATCATATCGTCCACCACAACCTGTTGGAAATAATTGTGGAAAACAACGAGCTTCCAAACTTTCTTCCCATACACTAATGGGACTTCCTTTTGCTGCTTTCATTTGAAATAAGTCAATCGCATTTCCCATTACTTCTTTGGAATGCAAAGGATGAACAGTATAATGTTCATATATTTCTTCAGTTCTAGACACATCAACTTTTTCAATTTGACCAACTGAAGAATCACTATCTTCTTCTGTAGCTGTTTCCTCTACTCCAACACTTACATTTTTGTAGTACTCATTGTTTTTAACTAAATACAACGTTGCCTTCTTGACTTTTTTAACATCCACTAAATCTTGCCAAATTTTCTTACTCTTTGTTGGAACCCCATTAACTAGAATAACTAAAGGATCTTCTTCTACTCTTTCTACACCAATTGTATTAATATTTTTCTTTACATCTAGAGGCAAATAAACAACTCTTCCCTTTAATCCTCTCAGTAAATCTGATGGAGGCAATTTCCCTGTCTTAGGCTCCATGCGTACAATAGCCTGAAAAGGATGGACACATTGAATCAAAATAGATTCATAAGTATTTAGATCCATCAATTCAGAAGGGATATCTATCAACTGAAGATTATTATAAACTGCTCTTGCAGGTATTCTATTTTCATTTAATTTTTTCAAACAATAATTGCAAATACGCTGATCCAAACTCAAATCAAAAGAATTCTCCACCAACAAATAACTTACAAAATCCTCCCATTCACTATTATTTTCCAATTCACTTTTTGCATATAAATCAACTAACCTAGTCTGAATTTTATAATGAGTCCGTCGACAACACACACAAGTTACATTAGGCCTCTCACTTGATTTCACCTTAAACTTGATAATTTCCTCATCAAACTTTTCAATACTTGAAATTTGTCCATTATCTTCTGCATTACCATCCATTACTATATCTATTTCTACACTGTCCTCTTTGTTCCCAAAATAACAAAACTCAATTTCTTCACAAATAGTCTTCACATCCACTTCAGATCCATGCAAAAGAGCACTATTTAACTGTTTAAGCTTAAGTGCAGGACTTTTTGCATAATACAACTTCCTCACTAATTTCCTTACGTTATTATGATGCACTGCTAACATCCTAAAATGATGAAAAACACTCCGACAAACTTTTCTAGAAAGACATGCTAGTGAATGCCCTTGCAAACCTGTGCTTTCTCTCACTCTGCAAGGATCTAACTCTTGCAGGATCTTCATTTTTTGTTTGAGACTTTTTTTACTATATGTACGTAAGAAATTTCGAAGCAAATCAATTGATTCCTGTCGCACACTACAAATACTACTGCATTTCCATGTGTACACTGGACCCTTAGTACGTCTCCCTAAAACTTCATCAGCTAACACCTCTTCTGCATCTCTAGATACAAGTTTCTCTTTTTCCATCACACAACTATCTTTCACCTCATATGCACGACCACTGGTGTCAACTGCATGCACCAAATCATTTTCCTGAAAGTAACTCTCCTCATTAAAAAAAGGCTCAGAACTTGAACTATGCATCCATTCACCAGAAAATACTTCACAAAAATTACTCCGATTAATAATTCTTTTCCATCTACTGTTCGATTTGAAAACATCCATTGCCTTATTAAGTATCCTAATTCTATTGATTATTAAAATAAATAATTTTTTCTTAACTTCAAAAGCCTGATCAACAATCTTTTCTACACTTTTCTTTTTCTTGTAAAAAGCAGCTTTTAGTTTACTTTTCTTATCATTTTTTAGCAAATTTAAAACTACCCTATTGCGAAACATTCGCCTACGAATGTCCCTAAAAACATTTACCCTTCTATTGCTAACCATTCTCTTCTCTCCTGGTCCAATGGAAACATTTTTTGTGGGCTTCTCTTTCCTTTTTAGATTTGTTGACTTTTTCTGTATATTCACATTAGCAATTTCATTTTTTTTCCTACGACATATGTTGCGAAGAAAGGACTTAATTGGCTTACCAGAAGCTTTTCTGGTGTTTTTTGAAGTACTTGTTGAAGAGGATTCCATAAAGTCTGTTGTTGATGTTCTCCTTTTCCGTATGGTATTTTTGATATTTCTTTGCCTTGAAGGCATTTTTGCTTCCTTTTCAGAAGTTGATTTGAATCTGTTGTTCTGTTAAAAAAACAAATTAAAGACCACTATTAGCAAACAACAAAGTAATGTTAAAAAGCAAACAATATAAACAATAAATTGCAACATATTTAAGTTTATACAATAGCAACTCATGGCTTTATTTTTAAAGGCCTTGCGCCACCAGTGCGTCACTTATTACCCATGTTTAAAGTGATGCATCAGCTGCACATGGCATTCATAAATAAGGGCCAAATGCAAATACCAATCAATTGCACCCAAAAATCGATTTTTGAATAACATGTAAGAAACACTGCGCAGAACCTATGTACAACTACTCAATATCATCAAACAAAGTCAGGGTCTGATTTATAAAGGCCTTGCGCCACCAGTGCATCACTTATTACCCATGTTTAAAGTGATGCATCAGCTGCACATGGCAATCATAAAAAAGGGCCAAATGCATATACCAATCAATTGCACCCAAAAATCGATTTTTGAATAACATATAAGAAACACTGGGCAGAACCTATGTACAACCACTCAATATCATCAAAGAAAGTCAGGGCCTTATTTATGAAAGCCTTGCGCCACCAGTGCATCACTTATTACCCATGTTTAAAGTGATGCATCAGCTGCACATGGCATTCATAAATAAGGGCCAAATGCATATACCAATCAATTGCACCCAAAAATCGATTTTTGAATAACATATAAGAAACACTGGGCAGAACCTATGTACAACTACTCAATATCATCAAACAAAGTCAGGGTCTGATTTATAAAGGCCTTGCGCCACCAGTGCATCACTTATTACCCATGTTTAAAGTGATACATCAGCTCCACATGGCATTCATAAATAAGGGCCAAATGCATATACCAATCAATTGCACCCAAAAATCGATTTTTGAATAACATATAAGAAACACTGGGCAGAACCTATGTACAACTACTCAATATCATCAAACAAAGTCAGGGTCTGATTTATAAAGGCCTTGCGCCACCAGTGCATCACTTATTACCCATGTTTAAAGTGATACATCAGCTCCACATGGCATTCATAAATAAGGGCCAAATGCATATACCAATCAATTGCACCCAAAAATCGATTTTTGAATAACATATAAGAAACACTGGGCAGAACCTATGTACAACCACTCAATATCATCAAAAAAAGTCAGGGCCTTATTTATGAAAGCCTTGCGCCACCAGTGCATCACTTATTACCCATGTTTAAAGTGATGCATCAGCTGCACATGGCATTCATAAATAAGGGCCAAATGCATATACCAATCAATTGCACCAAAAAATCGATTTTTGAATAACATGTAAGAAACACTGCGCAGAACCTATGTACAACCACTCAATATCATCAAACAAAGTCAGGGCCTGATTTATAAAGGCCTTGCACCACCAGTGCATCACTTATTACCCATGTTTAAAGTGATGCATCAGCTGCACATGGCATTCATAAATAAGGGCCAAATGCATATACCAATCAATTGCACCCAAAAATCGATTTTTGAATAACATATAAGAAACACTGGGCAGAACCTATGTACAACCACTCAATATCATCAAACAAAGTCAGGGTCTGATTTATAAAGGCCTTGCGCCACCAGTGCATCACTTATTACCCATGTTTAAAGTGATACATCAGCTCCACATGGCATTCATAAATAAGGGCCAAATGCATATACCAATCAATTGCACCCAAAAATCGATTTTTGAATAACATATAAGAAACACTGGGCAGAACCTATGTACAACTACTCAATATCATCAAACAAAGTCAGGGTCTGATTTATAAAGGCCTTGCGCCACCAGTGCATCACTTATTACCCATGTTTAAAGTGATACATCAGCTCCACATGGCATTCATAAATAAGGGCCAAATGCATATACCAATCAATTGCACCCAAAAATCGATTTTTGAATAACATATAAGAAACACTGGGCAGAACCTATGTACAACTACTCAATATTATCAAACAAAGTCAGGGTCTGATTTATAAAGACCTTGCGCCACCAGTGCATCACTTATTACCCATGTTTAAAGTGATACATCAGCTCCACATGGCATTCATAAATAAGGGCCAAATGCATATACCAATCAATTGCACCCAAAAATCGATTTTTGAATAACATATAAGAAACACTGGGCAGAACCTATGTACAACTACTCAATATCATCAAACAAAGTCAGGGTCTGATTTATAAAGGCCTTGCGCCACCAGTGCATCACTTATTACCCATGTTTAAAGTGATACATCAGCTCCACATGGCATTCATAAATAAGGGCCAAATGCATATACCAATCAATTGCACCCAAAAATCGATTTTTGAATAACATATAAGAAACACTGGGCAGAACCTATGTACAACCACTCAATATCATCAAAGAAAGTCAGGGCCTTATTTATGAAAGCCTTGCGCCACCAGTGCATCACTTATTACCCATGTTTAAAGTGATGCATCAGCTGCACATGGCATTCATAAATAAGGGCCAAATGCATATACCAATCAATTGCACCCAAAAATCGATTTTTGAATAACATGTAAGAAACACTGGGCAGAACCTATGTACAACCACTCAATATCATCAAACAAAGTCAGGGTCTGATTTATAAAGGCCTTGCGCCACCAGTGCATCACTTATTACCCATGTTTAAAGTGATACATCAGCTCCACATGGCATTCATAAATAAGGGCCAAATGCATATACCAATCAATTGCACCCAAAAATCGATTTTTGAATAACATATAAAAAACACTGGGCAGAACCTATGTACAACTACTCAATATCATCAAACAAAGTCAGGGTCTGATTTATAAAGGCCTTGCGCCACCAGTGCATCACTTATTACCCATGTTTAAAGTGATGCACTAGCTGCACATGGCAATCATAAAAAAAGCCAAATAAAAATACAATTCATTTGCACCCAAAATCGATTTTTGAATAACATGTAAGAAACACTGCGCAGGACTTATATACTAACATACAATTTCACTTCTAAAACATAACTATCTGCTTCCAAATATTCTCCATAGAGCAAATAAATCTTTATCTAAATTAAATGAATCATTACTTACCTTTACAAATGCTTTTGGAGATTGAAAACAGTGTCAGACACACACACCAATTTTTCTTTAGCAGAGGAAAAGGTGTGCTCTCAATACACTGAAACCAAGACTGGCATAGAAAATCTCTATCTTTGTACACATATGCCTTAATTCAACCAATGAAAACTCTTCCCTCACTATTTTCAAACCAAAACCCATCCCCCTCTCAAACCTTTCTATCTGTTACCATAGCAACTCCCTCCTAACTGAACTGTAAGGTTCAAAAGTTTATCTTACAATGTTGCAAATTAACTCAGCAAGGATGTTTGACCTCTCAATACAGCAGCCTATACAGGGTATTTTTGCTTTTGGTGACTTTTTTTGAACCATTCAAATTGCTTCTTTCACACAACATAACCATGCACCCTAACTTTCAGTTTTCAACTATCTGAATCCACCAATCATTGCTTGTGATTCAAGAGCAGAGAAACTCCACAATTATTTTTTTGTAAACTCCTACTGTTCCAACTACCATTTCATTCCCACACTTCATCTGACTGGACCAGAACCTTCTCACATCATGTACTCTGTCTGGATTATTGGACATAGCTACATCCACTGGGCTCAAAGGTATGCAGCTAGCAGAAATTTTCATAACCTTGATTTATCAAATGTGGAAATCAAGTGGATTGGCCACAGAGGATTAAAATGTCACCAATTGATACCATTGGTGAAAACCTTTTTGCATCTGCCAGAACCTGACCTTATAATTGTGCACTGTGGTGGGAACGATCTAGGCACATTGACTGGGGTAGGTCTGGAAATGCTTTTAAAGGACACCTTTCATCAATTGATGATACTTTTTCCCCACACTGCCTTGGTATATTCCAATATATGCCAAAGACAGAAATGGAACTGGTCCAACCAATTTTGTCCACAATTTGAGAAAGCACGGAAACATGTGAATAAATCTGTTTCTGCTTACATGAGAGACTATGGAATGGGTTCAATATACAATAATAACTTGCGTTACAACATGCAAGACATCTACAGAGGAGATGGAGTGCACTTCTCAGATGAAGGGAATAGAGTATTCCTCCTGAATTTAAGAATGTGCATTGGAACCTACTTGTAGGTACCTAAATCAACCACAGAACCCAAAAGCTCTTTTCAGAGCTACCCTACCTCTGATCATTCAAAACGTTTATTTTTTTTAACTTTTTTCACTATTTTTCACCAAAGTACGCTTCCCGGTACGCTCCCCGGTGCGCGTACCGGGCGCTTCCCCCGCGAAAAATATCACATATTTTTTTTTTGTTTTCACCTTTATGAGCCTCCTAAGACCCCCTCAGAAAACGTAGAGGGTCAAGAAGTCTCTACTGTGCCCCCTTCTAGCCATACCGAACATTGATTGCCCTCCATCTTGTGACTCGATTGTCCCGAAACACAAAATGGAGGGCTCCCGTTACGCTGTCGGTGCGCGCACCGGAGCGCGCACCGGTAAGCGCACAATAAAAAAGGGGGGGAAAGTAAATTACGGAAAACGCAATGGAGACACTTTCATCAAATATAGAATAGGCCCTACTACATAGCAGTCCCTACCATTTGCCCAAATTTGGTGAAATTCCATTGAGACATTTAGGCTACAGGCCTGTCTAAATATCCTGAGGTAAATTACATGACAAAAACACACTTGTAATGTTAGAATTTACAACCAATTAAAAAGTATCTTTCATTTTCTACGATTATTTCCTGACGTTTGATTGGTTAAGTACAAGAATATATATAAAAGAAGAGAGGGAAACACAGCCATTTTGACTACTGCTTCCAGAAGTACATTTGAAAACAAATATCACTGACAACTTCAACTGATTTCTCTAAGGTAAATTGTTATTATGGAAGTATATTGTACCCTTTAAGTTAATTTCTGAAAAAATATTCTGTTAGTTATATGCTATCCCTCTTTAATACTTAGAGATAGAGATAGACTTCTCTGTAATAGTTATGGATTGAGTTAGGCTTCTCTGGTATACAGTACCCTAACTCTACTAATATAGTTATTTTCTATGCAATTTTCAGAAAGAAAATGGAAGGAGAAAATAAGGCAAATGATACTTCTATCAAAGTAAAGGTGGAAAAACCAGAAGAGCAAAAAAAAGAAGTTGATTTCATGGATGACTCTTTGGATGAACAGTTTATAGAATGTTTGGAACAAATGGAATCATGTACTTATAATTATGAGGAAATTCCGGACAATATTATGTTAGAAATTTTATTAAATTATGAAAAAGAATCAGAGGAATAAATTTATATTTAATAATTTCAAATTGTTTGAGACAATATTCATTTTTATATGTAATTCATAAAGTATTACGAAAAATTTTTAAAATATAAAGTGAGACTTATAGTATACTGTTCAACTATTTTTCTATTATTACATAGTAAGTTTACTCATAGTTACTACCTTTCTCACACTATAGTATCTCCTATGTATATTTTACACCTCTTTTTCATAAGGGAGCAGGATAGACTACTCATGATCCCCTAGAAATTCTCAGGGAGTGCTTAAAAGATCTGTTTCTGCTTTCCAGACAGACTATGTTATAACTTCCATATACCACAAGAAATACAATAACAACATGCAAGATATCTACAGAGGAGATGGTGTACATTAAATTAAAGTCTCTGCATTGGTACCTACATGTAGGTACTTACAAAAAATAAAAAAACAATTAATAAACATACAATTTTTTAAAGTGATTATTTTTCCAAAGTACCCTCCTTGGAGCGCTCCCCGGTGCGCTCCCCGGTGCGCGTACCGGGCGCTTCCCCCGCGAAAAACGCAAAAAAAAAAAAAATTTTGGGAGGCCCCACGGGGCCCTTTAATGGCCCCCATATCAAACCTAGGGGGTCAGGGGGGGTCTACCCTACCCCCTTATGGTCAATTCCCCCCTTTGTTTTTGCCACCTCTTATGACTAGATTTTACCGATAGACAAGATGGCGGCCGCTCCGGACTGTTTAGAATGTTTACAGACAACTAAGAGCCAATCAGCTTTCTGCGCGCAAGTCGCGTGGCGCGCCCGGTGCGCGTACCGGAGCGCGTACCGGAGCGCGGCTACAGATATATATATTTTTTTGAACATTAATTACTCAAAATCCACTGGAGCACATATCTTGAGACATAGCAAAGGCACATCGGGCTACCAGTCCCTACAATTTTGCCAAGTTTGGTGGAAATCCATTCAGCCGTTCGGGCTAAAAGTGAAATCGACCGCCCTATGGAAATTAACATGGGGAAAACGCGTTTTGGGACCCCCCTTTTATCTCGGCCCCCGCTTGACAAATCCCCCCCAAACTTTCAGGGAAGGACCGGAACGCCGCGAGGCCATTTTCAGGAAATTTTCAGGCAGATTCGTCAACCGGCGCAAAAGTTATTCCAAATAGAATTTTGAGATTTAACATTGAAAAAAATCCTAACTATAACTACCTACTGGCGACCGCCAGTAGGTAATATATATATATATATATATATATATATATATATATATATATATATATATATATATATATATATATATATATATATATATATATATATATATATATATATATATAAAAAAAGAAGATGAAATAGACCACATAGTTGACATTTATTAGGCAGAATCCAGATGAGGGATAGGGCTTTCAAATGGCGATACGATCGCCAAGGTTCAAAAGGGGGGTTCCTCAAATGGGGGAGGAGGGAGGTGGAGGGGGGTGGGATTGGTAAAGAGAAAATATTTTCCTCATGTATCCATAAAGTCCGAAATAGCTATGAAGCAAGTTTTAAACAGAGAAAACACAAGGGTTGGAGTTGAATTGCTCATTAGATATTCTTTCCCACCATTATGACCAACAATTCTAATAAAATAAAAATAATAAGTTGGAACGTAAACGGGTTGAGGAAGGGTAGGAAGCTTAATAGAATCTGTGAATTTTTTAATAAATCAGGGGCCCATATTTTTCTCCTAGAAGAAATTCACCTTGAGCAGCAAGAATGTAAGGTTGCTTTTAAGAACCAAAAGTGGATTCAGGACCTCCTCTGCTCTAATCAATGTGGAAATACCAGAGGGGTGGCACTAATTATCCGAGTTAATAGTCAAAATACAATTAAAAGTCAAAGTACAAATCCTCTATCTTGCAAATGTTGATATCAAGCATTATCAAAAAGCCAAAAACAAACCAAAAGCAAATAAACTCAGGGCCTTATTTATGAAGGCCTTGCGCCACCAGTGCGTCACTTATTACCCATGTTTAAAGTGATGCATCAGCTGCACAAGGCAATCATAAAAAAGGGCCAAATGAAAATACCAATGAATTGCACCCAAAATCGTTTATTGATTAACATTTAAGAAACACTGCGCAGAACCTATGTACAACCACTCAATATCAGCTTTGAAACATCACTGTGTCCCAAAATACAAATCCACTATCTTGCATATGTTCATAATAAGTATTATCAAAAAGCAAATAACAAATTAACAGCCAACAAACTCAGAGCCTTATTTATGAGGGCCTTGCGCCACAAGAGCGTAATTTATTTCCCATGTATAAAGTGATGCACCGGTTGCACAAGGCAATCATAAATAAGGGCCAAATGAAAATACCATTCATTTGCACCCAAAATCGTTTTTTGAATAACATTTAAAAAACACTGCCCAGAACCTAAGTATAAGCACTCAATATCACTTTTGAAACATCACTGTTTCCCAAAATACAAATCCTCTACCTTGCAAATGTTGATATCAAGCATTATCAAAAAGCAGAAGACAAACCAAAAGCAAATAAACTCAGGGCCTTATCTATGAAGGCCTTGCGCCACCAGTGTGTCACTTATTACCCATGTTTAAAGTGATGCATCAGCTGCACAAGGCAATCATAAAAAAGCGCCAAATGAAAATACCAATGAATTGCACCCAAAATCGTTTTTTGAATAACATTTAAGAAACACTGCGCAGAACATATGTACAACCACTCAATATCAGCTTTGAAACATCACTGTGTCATAAAATACAAATCCACTATCTTGCATATGTTCATAATAAGTATTATCAAAAAGCAAATAACAAATCAACAGCCAAAAACTCAGAGCATTATTTATGAAGGCCTTGCGCCACAAGAGCGTCATTTATTTCCCATGTATAAAGTGATGCACCGGTTGCACAAGGCAATCATAAATAAGGGCCAAATGAAAATACCATTCATTTGCACCCAAAATCATTTTTTGAATAACATTTTAGAAACACTGCTCAGAACCTATATACAAGCACAGAATTTCACTTTTGAAAGATCACTGTTTCCCAAAATACAAATCCTCTATCTTGCAAATGTTGATATCAAGCATTATCAAATAGCAGAGCACAAACCAAGAGCAAAGAAACTCAGAGCCTTATTTATGAAGACCTTGCACCAGAAAAGCGTCACTTATTTCACATGTATAGAGTGATGCACCGGCTGCACAAGGCAATCATAAATAAGGGCCAAATGAAAATACCATTGATTTGCACCCAAAATCGTTTTTTGAATAACATTTTAGAAACACTGCTCAGAACCTATGTACAAGCACAGAATTTCACTTTTGAAAGATCACTGTTTCCCAAAATACAAATCCTCTATCTTGCAAATGTTGATATCAAGCATTATCAAAAAGCCAAAAACAAACCAAAAGCAAATAAACTCAGGGCCTTATCTATGAAGGCCTTGCGCCACGAGTGCATCACTTATTACCCATGTTTAAAGTGATGCATCAGCTGCACAAGGCAATCATAAAAAAGCGCCAAATGAAAATACCAATGAATTGCACCCAAAATCGTTTTTTGAATAACATTTAAGAAACACTGCGCAGAACATATGTACAACCACTCAATATCAGCTTTGAAACATCACTGTGTCCCAAAATACAAATCCACTATCTTGCAAATGTTCATAATAAATATTATCAAAAAGCAAATAACAAATCAACAGCCAACAAACTCTGGGCCTTATTTATGAAGGCCTTGCGCCACAAGAGCGTCACTTATTTCCCATGTATAAAGTGATGCACCAGTTGCATAAGGCAATCATAAATAAGGGCCAAATGAAAATACCATTCATTTGCACCCAAAATCGTTTTTTGTATAACATTTTAGAAACACAACACAGGACCTATATACTAGCATACAATTTCACTTCTGAAACATAACTATCTGCTTCCAAATATTCTCCATAGAGCAAACAAGTCTCTATCTTAATTAAATAAATCATTTCTTACCTTTACAAATGCTTTGGAAGATTGAAAACAGTGTCAGACACACACACCAATTTTTCTTTAGCAGAGCAAAAGATGTGCACTCAATACACTGAAACCAAGACTGGCATAGACAATCTCTAACTTTGTACACATATGCCTTAATTCAACCAATCAAAAGTCTTCCCTCACTATTTTCAAACCAACACCCTTCCCCCTCTCAGATCTTTCTATCTGTTACCATAGCAACTCCCTCCTAACTGAACTCTCAGGGTCAAAGGTTTATTGTACAATGTTGCAAATTAACTCAGCAAGTATGTTTGACCTCTCAATACACCAGCTTATCCAGGGTATTATTGCTTTTAGTGACTGTTTTTTTAACCATTCAAATTGCTTCTTCCACACAACACAACCATGCACCCTAACTTTCAGTTTTCAACTATCTGAATCCACCAATCATTGCTTGTGATTCAAGAGCAGTGAAACTCCACAATTATTTTTTTGTAAACTCCTACTGTTCCAACTGCCATTTCATTCCCACACTTCATCTGACTGCACCAGAACCTTCTCACATCATGTATTCTGTATGGATTATTGGACATAGCTACATCCACTGGGCTCAAAGGTATGCAGCAAGCAGAAATTATCACAACCTTGATTTATCAAATCTGGAAATCAAGTGGATTGGCCAGAGAGGATTGAGATGTCATTAACTGATACCATTGGTGAAAACCTTTTTGCATCTGCCAAGCCCTGACCTCTTAATAGTGCACTGTGGTGGAAATGATTTGGGCACTATGACTGGAGTTGGTCTGGAAATGCTCTTAAAGGACACCTTTGATCAATTGATGACACTTTTTCCACAAACTGCCTTGGTATATTCAAATATATGCCAAAGACAGAAATGGAACTGGTCCAACCAATTTTGTCCACAATTTGAGAAAGCACGGAAACATGTGAATAAATCTGTTTCTGCTTACATGAGAGACTGTGGAATGGGTTCAATATACAATAACAACTTGCGTTACAACATGCAAGACATCTACAGAGGAGATGGTGTGCACTTCTCAGATGAGGGAAATAGAATATTCCTCCTGAATTTAAGACTGTGCATTGGAACCTACTTGTAGGTACCTAACTCAACCACAGAACCAAAAGCTCTTTTCAGAGCTACCCTACCTCTGATCATTCAAAACGTTTATCTTTTTCTAACTTTTTTCACAATTTTTCACCAAAGTGCGCTTCCCGGTACGCTTACCGGTGCGCGTACCGGGCGCTTCCCCCGCGAAAAATTATGAGCCTCCTAAGCCCCCCTCAGAAAACCTAGAGGGTCAAGAAGTCTCTACCGTGCCCCCTTCTAGCCATACCGAACATTGTTTGCCCTCCATCTTGTGTCTCGATTGTAACGAAACACAAAATGGAGGACTCCCGTTACACTGCCGGTGCGCGTACGGGAGCGCGCACCGGTAAGCGCTCCATAAAAAAAGGTGGGAAAGTAATTTTCAGAAAAACCACTGGAGACACTTTCATCAAATACAGAATAGGCCCTACTACATAGCAGTCCCTACCATTTGCCCAAATTTGGTGGAATTCCATTGAGACATTTAGGCTACAGGCCTGTCTAAATATCCTGAGGTAAATTACATGACAAAAACACATATGAAATGTTAGAATTTACAACCAATTAAAAAGTTTCTTTCATTTTCTACGATTATTTCCTGACATTTGATTGGTTATGTACAAGAATATATATAAAAGAAGAGAGGGAAACACAGCCATTTTGACTACTGCTTCCTGAAGTACATTTGAAAAGAAATAACACTGACAACTTCAACTGCTTTCTCAAAGGTAAGTTGTTATTTTGGAAAGTGAAGTATGTTGTGCACTTTAAATTAATTTGAGAAAAAATATTCTGTTAGTTATATACCATCCCTCTGTAATAGTTATAGATTGAGATAGACTTCTCTGCAATAGTTATGGATTGAGTTAGGCTTCTCTGGTATAATTATGAATTTACTTAGGCTTCATCACATGCACTTTTTAATAGTTCTACTTCCTGCCTGAAACCATACACTGCCCAAAAATTACTTCACTGTTAAAAACTCAAAAGTACCTGTCTAAACTTAAACCCAACAGTACCCTAACTCTACTAATATAGTTAATTTTTATGCAATTTTCAGAAAGAAAATGGAAGGAAAAAAACAATCAAATGTTACTTCTATCGAAGTAAAGGTGGAAAATCCAGAAGAGCAAAAAGATAAAGTTGATTTCATGGATGACTCTTTGGACCAACAGTTTTTAGAATGTTTGGAACAAATGGAATCACGTACTTATAATTATGAAGAAATACCGGACAATATTATGTTACAAGTTTTATTAAATTATGAAAAAGAATCAGAGGAATAAATTTATATTTAATAATTTTAAATTGTTTGAGACAATATTCATTTTTATATGTAATTCATGAAGTATTACCAAAATAATTATATTATAAAATGAGACTTATAGTATACTGTGCAACTTTTTTTCTGTTACATAGTAAGTTTACTCATAGTTACTACCTTTCTCCCACTATATTATCTCCTATGTGTATTTTACACCTCTTTTTCATCATAAGGGATCAGGATAGACTACCCATGATCCCCTAGGACTTCTCAGGGAGTGCTTAAAAGATCTGTTTCTGCTTTCCTGACAGACTATGTTATGGATTCCATATACCACAATGACTTCGAAAACAACATGCAAGATATCTACAGAGGAGATGATGTACATTAAATTTAAGTCTCTGCATTGGTACCTACATGTAGGTACTTAAATAAAATAAAAAAACAACAAAAAAAACAATTAACAAACATACAATTTAAATTTTTTTAAGTGATTTTTCACTATTTTTCACCAAAGTACGCTTCCCGGTACGCTTACTGGTGCGCGTACCGGGCGCTTCCCCCGCGAAAATAAAAAAATTAAAAAATGTGAGACCCCGCGGGGCCCTTTAATGGCCCCCACATCAAACCTAGGGGGACAGGGGGTGTCTACTCTGCCCCCTTATGGTCATTTCCCCCTTTGTTTTGGCCACCTCTCATGTCTCAATCCTACCGAGACACAAGATGGCGGCCGCTCCGGACTGTTTAAAATGTTTACAGACACCCGAGAGCCAATCAGCTTTCCGTGCGCAAGTCGCGTGGCGCGCCAGGTGCGCTCACCGTGCGCTCCCCGGTGCGCGTACCGGAGCGCGCCTATAGATATATATATTTTTTTTAACCTAAATTACTCAAAATCCACTGGAGCACATATCTTGAGACATAGCAAAGGCACATCGGGCTACCAGTCCCTACAATTTTGCCAAGTTTGGTGTAAATCCATTCAGCCGTTCGGGCTAAAAGTGAAATCGACCGCCCTATGGAAATTAACATGGGGAAAATGCGTTTTGGGACCCCCATTTATCTCGGCCCCCGCTTGACGAATCCCCCCCAAACTTTCAGGGAAGGACCGGGGCACCGTGAGGCCATTTTGAGGAAATTTTCAGTCAGATTCATCAACCGGTGCCAAAGTTATTCCGAATAGAATTTTGAGATATAACATTGAAAAAAATCCTAACTATAACTACCTACTGGCGACCGCCAGTAGGTAATATGGATGGATGACTGGCACCACCACCTCCATTTGTTGGAATAAATATTTTTCACATTGAAGACTGGCTTGCGGTGATCATTACATGGTGTCTGTGTACCTGTACGCTGGCTGACGGCTGTAGCCGGCGACTCGTTGGAGTTATATATATATATATATATATATATATATATATATATATATATATATATATATATATATTCAATGAAAAAACCATTGGTTTTAGGCCATATATAGTTAGGGATTTGCATTTACAAAACCTTATTTTACTCGCATAAAACCATTGAAATTCCATATATAGTTAGATGCGCTAACTATATATCGCGCACCCGCAATCCACTGCTGATGATGTCACATATTACATCATTCATGACATGGTCAGTGACATCACTGATGACATCACTGATGACAACTCAAATGACATCACTGATGACAACATCCAGTGACTGGAAGTTTCTGTAAAGTTAAAATATGTCTTACATATTGAAGAATGAGTGGATGTATAAATGTCTGGATGAAGGATTTAGTAGGTGCATGACTGACTGTATGAGGGAGTGATTAAATGTGTCTCACTGAGTGCATAGGTTAGTGATTAAACTGTATTAATTTGTGTATCATTATATCTGTTGTTCTGTAAACTGCTGCATGTGTTGATCAGTAGCTATATAAATAACTATATGGGTTATTGATTGGTTGCTCAAGTATTTGTATGGGAGACTGAGTATGTGTGTGGGTGGCTGGGAGGTGTGTGATTCTGTGCATAGATGTGTAAGCAGTTGATTCACTAGGTGTATGAGTTCAAGAGTGCATGTGGAAACAGCTATATGGGCGGTTGACTGTGTGCATGAGTGTATTGGTGAGTGAATGGATATCTCAGTGCTACATGTCAAAGTAAGTACATATGTAAAACACAGTACATGTGAGAGTTAACATATATAAATAACTGTGCATAACAGCCAGTGAATGTGTGAGTGGCTGTATGGATCATTGTGAACATGTATCAAGGATTGTATAAGAGAGTAAATATGTATTAGAATATGTTTCAATAAGTAAGGTGTGTATAACTGTATAGTTGAGGAATTGGAGGTGTGTTTGATTCTTTGCATGACTGTCTAGGTGTATGAGTAACTCCAGAAACTGCTAATCTCCTGAGGCGGAAGCCGGGAGACGCCCAATTTAAAAAAAAAAAATTGTATATTCACTTGTGTGTCACCTTAATCCTCTTGTATTTTTAACTCTTCACTCACCCGGCTGCTAGCTCCTCCAGCGGGTAGAGACGCTCCTGAACAGCGACTCCTTCGCTGCACCGACGTAAACGCTCGAGAAAAAAGCGACTTTGCACCGCCATTCCCGGCGAGGAAGTGAGGCCACGCCCACATTGAGGCCACGCCCACCCGCCACAGTATTTAAGCGCCGCCATCAGCGCTACTAGTCAGAAACTGCTAATCTCCTGAGGCGGAAGCCGGGAGACGCCCAATTTAAAAAAAAAAAATTGTATATTCACTTGTGTGTCACCTTAATCCTCTTGTATTTTTAACTCTTCACTCACCCGGCTGCTAGCTCCTCCAGCGGGTAGAGACGCTCCTGAACAGCGACTCCTTCGCTGCACCGACGCAAACGCTCGAGAAAAAAGCGACTTTGCACCGCCATTCCCGGCGAGGAAGTGAGGCCACGCCCACATTGAGGCCACGCCCACCCGCCACAGTATTTAAAGCGCCGCCATCAGCGCTACTAGTCAGAAACTGCTAATCTCCTGAGGCGGAAGCCGGGAGACGCCCAATTTTAAAAAAAAAATTGTATATTCACTTGTGTGTCACCTTAATCCTCTTGTATTTTTAACTCTTCACTCACCCGGCTGCTAGCTCCTCCAGCGGGTAGAGACGCTCCTGAACAGCGACTCCTTCGCTGCACCGACGCAAACGCTCGAGAAAAAAGCGACTTTGCACCGCCATTCCCGGCGAGGAAGTGAGGCCACGCCCACATTGAGGCCACGCCCACCCGCCACAGTATTTAAGCGCCGCCATCAGCGCTACTAGTCAGAAACTGCTAATCTCCTGAGGCGGAAGCCGGGAGACGCCCAATTTAAAAAAAAAAAATTGTATATTCACTTGTGTGTCACCTTAATCCTCTTGTATTTTTAACTCTTCACTCACCCGGCTGCTAGCTCCTCCAGCGGGTAGAGACGCTCCTGAACAGCGACTCCTTCGCTGCACCGACGCAAACGCTCGAGAAAAAAGCGACTTTGCACCGCCATTCCCGGCGAGGAAGTGAGGCCACGCCCACATTGAGGCCACGCCCACCCGCCACAGTATTTAAGCGCCGCCATCAGCGCTACTAGTCAGAAACTGCTAATCTCTTGAGGCGGAAGCCGGGAGACGCCCAATTTAAAAAAAAAATTTGTATATTCACTTGTGTGTCACCTTAATCCTCTTGTATTTTTAACTCTTCACTCACCCGGCTGCTAGCTCCTCCAGCGGGTAGAGACGCTCCTGAACAGCGACTCCTTCGCTGCACCGACGCAAACGCTCGAGAAAAAAGCGACTTTGCACCGCCATTCCCGGCGAGGAAGTGAGGCCACGCCCACATTGAGGCCACGCCCACCCGCCACAGTATTTAAGCGCCGCCATCAGCGCTACTAGTTAGAAACTGCTAATCTCCTGAGGCGGAAGCCGGGAGACGCCCAATTTAAAAAAAAAAAATTGTATATTCACTTGTGTGTCACCTTAATCCTCTTGTATTTTTAACTCTTCACTCACCCGGCTGCTAGCTCCTCCAGCGGGTAGAGACGCTCCTGAACAGCGACTCCTTCGCTGCACCGACGCAAACGCTCGAGAAAAAAGCGACTTTGCACCGCCATTCCCGGCGAGGAAGTGAGGCCACGCCCACATTGAGGCCACGCCCACCCGCCACAGTATTTAAGCGCCGCCATCAGCGCTACTAGTCAGAAACTGCTAATCTCCTGAGGCGGAAGCCGGGAGACGCCCAATTTTTAAAAAAAAAATTGTATATTCACTTGTGTGTCACCTTAATCCTCTTGTATTTTTAACTCTTCACTCACCCGGCTGCTAGCTCCTCCAGCGGGTAGAGACGCTCCTGAACAGCGACTCCTTCGCTGCACCGACGCAAACGCTCGAGAAAAAAGCGACTTTGCACCGCCATTCCCGGCGAGGAAGTGAGGCCACGCCCACATTGAGGCCACGCCCCTTTCCCCACCCATAAAATGTGCAACCACAGGACGCGCAGCGGATGAGCGCAGCGGGAGCGCCGTTTGCGCGCCGAAGGCGCGCCTAAGGCAAGCCCGTCTGCGCCCGTCCGCGCACGACCGGGCCTAGGGCCGGACTCTATGCCAGTCCCGTCACCCACAAAGTTGAGGTACTCCCGCAAGGAGCTACTCAGCCTCAGACCCAAGAAAACCAGCGCATGCCACGTCCAGCAAGACCCTAACACCCCCTACGTCAGCTGCACCATTTGCAAACCGGCGATGCTATACCTCCCTAAATCCCCGATCCCACCACCGGTCATCAAAATGGCGACAATCAACTGCAGATCGCTCCCCAAGCATGCCCTGCATATTAATCACCTGATTGACGACCTAAACCTGGACATACTCTTCCTGACAGAAACTTGGATCACGGCCCATTCCAATGCGGATATGGTAGCGGCTCTCCCCCCCGGCTTTATCATCCTGTCCCAACCTCGCCCTTCAGGTAGAGGAGGTGGAATTGCCATTATTTTCAGGGAACACCTATCCGGCCGTATTAACACAATGACAACCCCGGACGCAGAGAGCTGTCTCTTTACCTTTCAGCTTACTCCGACCAGTTCTCTCTCAGGCCTTCTGGTGTACCGGCCTCCTGGCCACTTCGCCCCCTTCGCAGCCTCCCTTCTGGAAATTGTTTCCTCCTCAGCCCACCTCTCATCAAACTTTCTCCTAACAGGGGACCTCAACATTCACTTTGATGATCCGTTGGACACAGGCGCCGTCGACCTCATCAGCGACCTGGCTTCCCACGACCTTCTTCTCGCCAACTCAGGTCCCACACATGTCAAAGGACATCTTCTCGACCCTGTGTTCTCAAACATCCCTTCCCTCCAACTTACCAACTCCCAACCCCTCCCATGGACGGACCATTTTGTTGTCACTTTCAACATTCCTGGAGCTATCAGGAAACCCCAGAAAACCCCCATCTTCTCCATGAACAGAGCGTGGGCCAAACTCTCAACAGGGGACTGGGCCACAGCGCTGGAATCTTCTACCCCGAAACTCTCGACCGACCCGTCCGAGGCCGACACCCAAGTAAGAGGCTGGCTCCACGCCTCCCTTGATAGCCTCATTCCCCTAAAAAATCGGGAGATCAAAGACAGGCCAATAGGTCATGCCCTGTGGTACACCCCGGATCTCCGTGACCTCCGCAAGGAATGTAAAAAAGCGGAAAGATCGTGGAGGAAAGACTGGATGCATAGTAAAAAAGACATCTACAACACAGCAGTTAGACGCTACAAATCGGCCATCAAACTAGCCAAGTCCACCTTTTACGATAATAGAATCAAAAACGCGTCCAACTCTACTAAGGAATCCTTCCTGATAGTGAAGGAACTACTTAACATCCCCTCTGCTCCCGCAGTCTCTCCCCCCCCACTGGACAGATGTAAGGACTTAGCCTCATTTTTTGACTCAAAAATCACGCGGATCTTGGAATCCCTCCCCCCAATCAGCCCCCCCATCCCGGCGGAGTTAGACGCCCACTCTACCAGCCCGCGGCTGTCCTCCTTTAGAGAAGTCTCCCTCGACGAGGTTACTAACACGCTGGCTAAAATGAGAAGTGGATCCCCCCTGGACCCAGCACCCGTCAGATTTTTAAAAACTGTATCTCTCAGCACCTCACCTATCATTAGGGATCTTATAAACACCTCTCTTGCCCAAGGCATAGTGCCTACCTCCTGGAAGGGCGCTGTCGTCAAAGCCCTGTTGAAAAAACCCAACCTCAACCCGGACGACTTGGCCAACTATAGACCCATTTCGCTCCTCCCCTGTTTCAGCAAGCTGGCGGAGAAATTGGTCAATGTGCGACTCTCCCAATTCCTTGAGTCGTATAACATACTAAGGCAGTCACAAACTGGATTCCGTCCAGGCCACGGCACAGACACCGCTCTCCTCTCCGTCATCGAGGAGGCTAGGTGTATCCTGGATTCAGGAGGATCAGTGGCAGTGATCCTCCTGGACCTCAGCGCCGCATTCGACACGGTGGACCACCGTGTACTGCTCCACCGCCTGGCTAAGGCAGGAGTTGTGGGTGCCGCACATGCGTGGATCAAATCCTTCCTCACGGGACGCTCATTTCAGGTGTGGGACGGCAACTCTCGATCAGACCCCCTCCCGCTCACGCGTGGTGTACCCCAGGGGTCCTCGCTCAGTCCCACCCTGTTTAATGTTTACATGGCCCCGTTGGAGGACGTGGTTACCCGCTATGGGATAAAAATAGTCAATTATGCCGATGACACACAACTCGTCGTCTCCCTGTCCCAGTTGGACAAGAACCCTGAAATCTTACTCAACTGTCTGCAAGACATACATACCTGGATGTGTGAATCCGCGCTGAAACTGAACGGGACAAAAACAGAAATCATGCTGCTAGGCAACAAATGGTCTTCTGTCCCTCCTTCAGCCTGGCCAGACACCTTCGGTGACATCCCCACGCCCAAGACTGAAATTAAAACACTGGGCTTCTGGTTGGAGCAGGACCTTTCCTTAAAGACACAGGCAGTTAAGACCGCGGGCACATGCTTCGGGCTTCTCTGCTCCATTCGGAAGATTCTCCCACTCCTGCCCCCCCTGTCCAGGAAATTGCTGGTGCAGGGGCTCATACTATCATGCCTGGACTACGGCAACGCCACATATCTCGGTGCTCCTGAAACCACCCTGACCAAATTGCAGCGCGTACAAAATGCCGCGGCGAGACTCATTCTCAAACTTCCCCCTAGAGCCCATACCACACCGGCCCTCAAATCGCTGCACTGGCTACCGGTCCGCCAGCGAGTGGAGTTTAAGGCCTTGTGCATTACGCACAAACTCATTAATGGGGTTGGACCTGCCACCCTCAAAGATATGATCACACCTTACAAAGCCCACAGAAACCTCCGCTCTGACAACGAACATCTGGCCACAGTACCTAGATTCAAGAAGGCGCGCACCGGTGGACGACGCTTCTCGGTCAAGGCCTCCTCCGCATGGAATGCCCTCCCTCGTCTGCTGCGTTTGGAACCCAGCCACACGTTGTTCCGTAGAAGACTCAAAACCCTCCTCTTCCCAAAATAGTCACTGGTTCCCGCCCGTCCCGGATTTTACAGAATTATAGCGCGGGGATGCCTTCGGGTCACCAGGCGCTTTACAAATCTCAAAATGAATAAATAAATAAATGAGTGACAGTCTGTGAGTGTCTGTTTTCACTGAGTGTATCTAAGGATATATCAGAGTCTGTAGAGGTTCATCGTATTAACACATGAATGATGTCATCTGTGATGTTGTCAGTGATGTCATTTGAGTTGTCATCAGTGATGTCATTTGAGATGTCATCAGTGATGTCATTTGAGTTGTCATCAGTGATGTCATCAGTGATGTCACTGACCATGTCATGAATGATGTAATATGTGACATCATCAGCAGTGGATTGCGGGTGCGCGATATATAGTTAGCGCATCTAACTATATATGGAATTTCAATGGTTTTATGCGAGTAAAATAAGGTTTGGTAAATGCAAATCCCTAACTATATATGGCCTAAAACCAATGGTTTTTTCATTGAATTTTCAAGGTTTTGTAAATGCAAATTCCTAACTATATATCGACTATAACCTATGGTTTTTTCAGTGAATTTCAATGGTTTTTTAATAGCAAATATGAAAAGCTTTAAAATGTCAAGTACGTGATAGATAAAAACATTTTCGTATTTATGCACGCTGATGTGCTTTGAACGCTGCACCCCCCCCCCTCCCCTCTTTTCTCTTATTAGTACTCTCTCTTTGCAGATAGTGAACGGTAGTTAACGCAGACCTTTACCCCCGTTGTAATCCGTCGTACCTGCTTGTCTCTCCATTTGATTGATTGTTATCCAAGCATTTACTGTTTTACAATTGATTCTCTTTAGTTCATTCTCTATTTACAAACAAGCACAAACTCGCAATACTCTGTTTAGTCTTTGCAGATAGTGAAAAATCGTGTAAAAAAATAAAAGTAATCAAGCAAAATCAGTAGGCCACTAATTGGATCTCTTTTTGACCTCGCTAAAATAGAAATATTAGGAACAACCCTTCATGAGAAATACGAAAATAGTGAGATGAACTTAGCTCCACACCATGAGGGCTGCAAGACAGCTCGGCTCCGTCACCCATCCCGCCCAAAATAACGACAAACCCTATGCAAATATTAAAAATATAGACAACACACCAGCAAAGAAACAGAGTAAAACATTTTATTAAATAACTATTTACATAACTATTTTATACTTTTTATTGCCCGATCCGGCTAGCTCAATCGATCGAGCATGAAACTCATGCACTCTGATAGCAAGCGTTGCTACTGATGCTATGCAGACCAAAACTGGTTTTCAGTTTGTACATTTTTCTAGATTTTTCAATCCAAGGTTGGTTGACTTTGTAGAACGATGGCTTCAGATTTACAACATACGGTGTGGTGGCGCGGACTGGGAGGGGGCGCTTCGCTCCTGCCCCCTTCCCAAGTAAGATTTTCATACGTGAAAGTACGTTAATGGTTTTGGTCCCTGAGTTCGTTCAATGTCACTGCCATTCTCAAATGGCATAAGTTCTGGATGTTGGGTGCCATAGTTCAGAGTTCTGAGCAGCGCTTGTAACACTGTCTGAAGCTTATTTCCACCTACTGCAGCTTCACTATTCTCAAAGTAAGTGAGTGTCGTTTGTGGACCTGACTGCATTAGAAAACAATGTGATATGAAACCTTCCTAAACAGCTTGACGGAGGCCCCCGAGGGGCGGTGTGATGGCCATGGACTCGGAGAAGACACTTGGCTCCGACCCCCTCCCCAAGTCTTATAGCACCGGTGTAGCCTGAGATCGCCCCCGACATAGGCGGCCGGCTCTCGGGGTCCGGCGGAACTTTTTGCCTTTTGATGACTCTTCTATTCTGGACCTTGTCCCACAATCCGTTTAACCTGAAGACACGCTGTAGTGGGGCGCCCCTTTACCGTTTCAGTTGCCATTCCGCCCGCTTTTGCTACACTGTGCCTCTTCCGCCATTCAGCTGTTTACCGCCCGCTCTTGCGACTACAGCGTCTCGCTCACCATGTAGTTGAGTTGCTCCCGCTCTTGCGGTGCAGCGATAGGCGGCTGCCACAGGACTCTCAAAATTGCGGCCGGCTCTTCGGATTTGGGCCTGGTCCACTAAAATGGCCCTGGGACTCCTTGGAACTCGGACGCTTCCCTGATAGGGCTTGGGTCCCATTCTCGAAAACGTCCCCTCAGCCGTGAAGATTCTACAAAAGTCTTGGGGGCCCCCGACTCCCGCAGGCTTCTGGTGGGGAGCGGCTGCCATGTCTGCTCGTGAAATGGCCACGACGGAGCTACGAGATGGTAGTGCTCTCATGCTGACGCCAGCTTTAGTCTGAAACATCCAGAAACACTGTAGACTACCAATTCGATCAGTTCCGGTAGCGCCCCAACATGACCCGGAAGAGAAGAACTTGCCCTCCCCTCTTTGACTGATGGTTCTTGTTGCCTGTCCCCTCTGTTGTCATTTAACAGAACTTTTTGGACTGCTGAAAGGGGTTGTGTTCCGAACGCTGGTTGGTAGAGACATTTTGACTATATTCTTGACCTACGTTGTCGCGTAATGCGTTATATGACACGCCGCGTTAGCGCACCCGGAAGTGATCCGAGGCGCGGCGCGCAGCGCGTAACGTAAGCATAACAGGTCATGTGACTTGTTAATAAAACTTTTCATTGGTTCATTTTACTTTTGTTATTTTAATGATGAAAAGCTTGGTCATATGACCTAAAAATTACGCTTTTTATTGTTTTCGAACATTATTTTTTTTTTAAACATATGTTATAATATTCCAGGCTAATGTACTTTCCCGGAAAATTTACAACTGTCCTGCAAGTAAAATATATTCCTTTTTCGAGAAAAAGGGCGTTTCTTCGTTCCATGACGGAGCCGTTGAGTAAAAGAGATTCGGCCTGCTGTCTTAGTCGCCGATACGCCTGATTATCAGATTCTTATCGATCACTTTATGTTGCAGAAATGAAAAACACAACTGCCCTTGACCATTTATCTTTACTGCGTTCCTACATATTATACCTTTTATCCGTCATGTAATTGGACTGCTTTATTTCACTTGCCTTTTACTGATTCGAAAACAGTGACTAAAAGTAAAAACTTTACCAATGTAAATACTACTACCGTGTTTTGTTTTAAAAACCTTTATTGTGAAAATGTCAGTATACAAATACGGGCCTATAACCACGTGGGCCGGCCACGGAGCAAACTGAAATCGTATATGATGAGGAGACATTTACACTGTAGAGGAACGTAACGAGCGGGCCATTAGGTTGGAAGAACTAAGGTGTCTAACAGTTGCGGAATCGGTGGACGTACATTTTGTAATTAAAGTAAGACAGGGCCACTTACAATAAAATTTTCTAGATATACATTTGCGGGCAAGGAGTTACGAGTCCCATTTATACCGGCGCCATTTTGGGCGAGGCCGGGCAGGTCCAAGATATAGTCAAAATGTCTCCACCAACCATCGGCCAGACCAGAACCCCTTTCGGCCCTTTATGCTACAAGATGGTGTCTTCCATTCAGAAAATATTGTTGGCAGCATTTTGAAAGGAAACAGAAACAGCCGTTCTCCTAGTGAGTTTCACATTGTTACATTTAGGAAGAATGTTGAAGAGTAGTATGTGGAAAATCTGAAGCCATTTTTCTACAAACTCTCAATCAGCCTTGGATGGAAAAAAAAATCCTGAAGAATGTACAAACTGAAAACCAATTTTTGTCTGTATAGCATCAACAGCAACGCTTGAGTCAGCTTTGTGTCAAGCCGCCATTTTCATTCAATCAATAGCGTCCCCCTGCACACATTCAGGGACCTGGTCGTGTCTTCAGATGAAACGGATTGTAGGAAAAGAAGCAGAAAGGAAAAGGAAAAAAGTTCCGCCGGACCTCGGGAGCCGGCCGCCTATGTCACGTGCGACCTTTGGCCACACCAGGGCAATAGTGAAGCTGCAGCAGGTGCAAATAAGCTTCAGACAGTCTTACAAGCACTGCTCAGAACTCTCAACTGAGGCACTCAACATCCAGAACTTGCCATTCGGATCTTGGCGCCTTGTGCTGGTTCCGACCTATTCACACATCGGTCCACTACTGACATCACCTCATAAGCCAACGGGGCACCCCACGCCGACTTTCGGCGCAGCATTGTAGGATGGCCACACCAGTGCGGCAACTTGCTGGACACCACCTCGGTGCCATCCGGATCTCGGCGCGTTCGAGTCACTGTACCGCAAAACTGACCGGAACTCAGCTGGACACGCCGTCTTTCGGCGCAGCATTGTAGGATGGCCATACCAGTGCGGCAATTTGCTGGACACCACCTCGGTGCCATCCGGATCTCGGCGCGTTCGATTCACTGTACCGCAAGAGTGACCGCAACTCAGCTGGACACGCCGTCTTTCGGCGCAGCATTGTAGGATGGCCACACCAGTGCGGCAATTTGCTGGACACCACCTCGGTGCCATCCGGATCTCGACGCGTTGTGCTGCCTTCGGCCTATTCGCACATCGGTCCGCTACTGACGCCGCCTCACGTGCCAACGGATTTTCTACGCTTTTTGTAGCCCTATGCCGCATAACAGGTCATGTGACTTGTTTATAAAACTTTTCATTGGTTCATTTTACTTTTGGTTTCCTAAAGATGGAAGGCTTGGTCATATGACCTAAAATAACACTTTTCATTGGTTTAGAACATTTTTTTTTCCCAAACGATGAAAGCCCCACCTTGTTTCTGGATCATTCAGACTGAAGCTGGCGTCAGCATGAGAGCACCACCATCTCGTGGCTCCGTCGTGGTCATTCCGCGAGCAATCATGGCAGCCGCTCCCCACCGGAAGCCTGCGGGAGTCGGGGGCCCCCAAGACTTTTGTAGAATCTTCATGGCTGAGGGGGCGCTTTTCGAGAATGGAGCCCAAGCCCTAGCAGGCAAGCGTCCGAGTTCCAAGGTGTCCCAGGGCCATTTCAGTGGACCAGGCCCAAAACCGAAGAGCCGGCCGCCATTTTAAGAGTCATGTGGCAGCCGCCTATCGCTGCACTGCAAGAGTGGGAGCAACTCAACAACATGGTGAGCGAGACGCTGTAGCCGCAAGAGCGGGCGCAACTCAGCTGGATGGCCGCCACGTGGGGAGGCCCGTTCACGCCGCCTCCCCCACGCCCCCCCCCCCCCCGGGCCGCCCCACGCCAATTTTCGGAGCAGCATTGTAGGATACCAAAACCAGTGCGGCAGTTTACTGGACATCACCTGGGTGCCATCAACATCTCAGCGCGTTCTGCTGCCTTGGGACTATTCGCACAACAGACCGCTACTGACGAGGCCTCCCCCCGCACCACCCGGGACGCCCCACGCCAATTTTCGGAGCAGCATTGTAGGATCCCAAAACCAGTGCGGCACCCAGGCGACATCACCTGGGTGCCGTCCAGAACTCTGCACGTTGTGCTGCCTTGGGACTATTCGCACAAAAGACAGCTTCTGACCATTGTTGCTTTTTTGGGTGAAAAATGTTTAAATGTTTTTACAGTTTTTGTTCCGTTCATTATATGTAAAAGTTAATAAAGTTTTATAATATTACTTTGTTGGAGTGTTATAAATTTTTTTAAAAACGGGTGAATGGGGCCTTGAATCGGGTTGTTGTCATGTGTGGGCTTTGCAAGTGTACTGCTACAGGATCGGACATTTCAAACTCAAATGCACGTTCTTTTTCTTACCTTTCCGAAGCATGGAGCGCAATAGCAGGCAGAGAAAGGGTGATGCACGTGTTGAACACTACCTGACCTGGCAAGTTGCTGGCAGTGCCCCCCCGCCCGCTCCTGAAAGAGGGCACACACACACCGCCGCCCCGAGTACTTCACAAATCTTTAAAAGACCATGCGCTTGTTCATGAGGCTTAAATGGTTTATCACCTCTTCTAGAACACCTGCATCGACCCTCTGACGTTTCCTGGAAAAATTACCACGTAACACAATACCAAGCCCTATCAGCTGAAACCCCCGAGGAATCGTGGGGCATATTATCAAGGGGGTTTATCTCCGCTTTTTTGGCTTTAAAAGCCATGAAAGCGGAGATAAAATTATCTCCCTATTACCAAGCTGTCGCTAACACCAGTTAGTGACAGCTAAAAGGAGATAGCGACCATCTTGGGCCCCGCTTTGCATGTCAGTGATACTTATCACTAATGACATGCAAAGTGGGCGTGCCAAGATGTTAGCGACTGGAAACAGTCCCTAACATCGCTATCTCCTATTACCAACTTTTGGAGATATTCGCGCTAAACGCGAATATCTCCAAAAGCTAACACCTGCCCTGAGCAGTTCTTAGCCATGTTATCCAATGGGAGGTGGATAACATGGCTAAGAGCATTTGCTCGATAATACATGAATATCGCTGACTTTTCTGCGATAATAGCAAGGTTTATCTGCGATAAAAATCGCCGATGTGCGGCGAAATTTTTTGTCTCTAAACTAGTTAGAGACAAAAATTATCGCTAGTTGTTCGTAATATGCCCCCGGGTTTTTGCTTGCAGAAATCGGGAGGCGGGAGACTAGCACTGAAATCAGTAGTCTCACGCCTGAATCGGGAGGGTTGGCATGTCTGGATTCTCTTTAGCTGGGGCCATAAACTACATCCGCAGGGGTAGGTGATAGCCTGGGACCAGCCTGGCATCTAAAATGGCTGCCGTGCACGACAAAATTGTGGCATTGGAAAAAAGGCAAGATGGCGCAGACAATGTTTATCAATAAGGATTCATTTATAACAAAATATTTTATCGCAGTGACAAATTGGCGGTCAACACTTCCTGATTTCCATCGAATCGAACGTTAACAGACGTCACGCAGCAAAAAAAAAAAAAAGCTCACGCACAGCCGCTGGAAAAGATGTATCAACATATATGAGCCTCCTCAGCCACCCTCATGAAACATAGGGGATTAGGATACGTCTCCCGCACCCCCTTATACCTAGTAATTTAATTAAAACGAAGCACAAAATGGCGAATTCTCGTTTCGCTACCAGTTTGCGGCCCAGTTCGCGGCCCGTGAAGCGCTTCTACCGTGAAAAATCATTTTTTTTTTTATTTTCCCCACGGGACCCTTTAATAACCCCAACAACATTCCTAGGAGGTCAAGAGGGGTATACCTTGCCCCCTTTCATTAAATTCCCCCTTCGTTTTTCACCTCTTCTTCTCTCTCGATCCTACCGAGAGATAAGATGGCGGCCGCTCCGGACTGTCACGCAGCAAAAAAAATAAAAAGCTCACGCACAGCCGCTGGAAGAGATGTATCAACATATATGAGCCTCCTCAGCCACCCTCATGAAACATAGGGGATTAGGATATGTCTCCCGCACCCCCTTATACCTAGTAATTTAATTAACGAAGTACAAAATGGCGAATTCCCGTTTCGCTACCAGTTTGCGGCCCAGTTCGCGGCCCGTGAAGCGCTTCTACCGTGAAAAATCATTTTTTTTTTATTTTCCCCACGGGACCCTTTAATAACCCCAACAACATTCCTAGGGGGTCAAGAGGGGTATACCTTGCCCCCTTTCATTAAATTCCCCCTTCGTTTTTCACCTCTTCTTCTCTCTCGATCCTACCGAGAGATAAGATGGCGGCCGCTCCGGACTGTTTAGAATGTTGACAGACACCGGAGAGCCAATCAGCTTTCTGCGCTCAAAGTTCCGTTTCGCGAAAAGTAAGCGAACCGGAGCGCAGCCTGGAGCGCTGTTACAGATATATATCTTGATTTAAACGTTAATTTCTCAAAAACTACTGGAGCACATATATTGAGACCTAGCAAAGGCACATCGGGCTAACAGTCCCTACAATTTTGCCAAGTTTCGTGCAAATCCATTCAGCCGTTCGAGCTAAAAGTGAGTCCAACCGCCCTATGGAAATTAACATGGGAAAAACGTGTTTTGGGACCCCCCTTTTTTCTTGGCCCCCCCTCGACAAAACCCCCCCAAATTTTCAAGGGCTGCTCAGAAACAAAATGTGCCATTTTCCTGAAAATTTCAGCCGATTCCGTCCACAAACGCCAAAGTTATTAGACATAGAATTTTCAAAAATGCCATAGGGAAAAAATCCTAACTATATATACCTACTGGCGATAGCCAGTAGGTAATATATATATATATATATATATATATATATTACCTACTGGCGATAGCCAGTAGGTATATATAGTTAGGATGTAGTTACCATAGGAAATCCCCAACATTCTATTGGGAATAACTTTGGCGCCGATTGAGGAATCTGTGTGTAATTTTCCTTAAAATTGCCTCGCTCCGCTTAGCTCCTTATCTGAAAGTTTTGGGGGGATTCGTCAAGCGGGGGGAGAGAAAAAAGGGGGGTCCCAAAACGTGTTTTTCCCATGGTAATTTCCATAGGAAACTTTAGACACGGCTACAGCCCGAACGGCTGAATGGAACTACATCAAACTTGGCAAAATGGTAGGGACTGGTATGGATATGGGCCTTTGCTATGTTTGGTGAAAATCCCTCCAGTAGTTTTGGCAAAAATTGAATGTGAAATGTAGCCCAATTCAATTTTCCATAGGAACTTTAGACACGGCTAGAGCCCGAATTACTGAATGGAATTACACCAAACTTGACAAAATAGTAGGGACTGGTATGCAGAAGTGCCTTTTTTATATTTGGTGAAAATCGCTCCAGTAGTTGTTGTGAAAATTGAATTTTCCCAAATTATATATCTATGGGCGGGACACCGTCCGCTCACGTTTCATGCACGGTCCTTGCATGGTCCTTGCACTGTGGCGGACCCTAGCGTGCGCGAGCGGAATTCTGATTGGCTTTTGGATGTCGGTCAACATTCCAGTCAGTCGAGATGAGGAAGTGCTGTCTGCCATCTTGTTTTTGTGGCAGAAGGTAGCTGTAGACAGAAGGCTAGTACTTGAAAAGGGGGCAGGGTAGAGATTCCTCACCCACCTAGGTTTTGTCATGGGGTCTCTAAAGGACCCCGAGGATCGGAAAAAAAATATATATTTTTTTTTAAATCACGGGATCCGCGCACCGTGCGCAGACGGTGGCCTAAAAAGACAAAAAAAATACATTTAAATAACAAGTTTGAGTGTTTAGATGTTGGTTAAGTGCAATATTGAGTGGTGACTTTTTCACCTTTGGGTTTGGATAGGTGTTTTGTGAAGAGTTAGTATGGTAATAGAGAGCAGTGGGTGTAAGTTGAAGATTATGTGAGTTTGAAAGTTTTGAAATTTTGAACCAATTAAAATGTTACTTTGGTTTTGATTTTGTGTGTGATGAAATTTGATTGGCTAGGTAACTGAATATGTATGAGAAATGAGAGGGAAACACAGCCATTTTGTAATTGTAGTGTCTGCGGTACACTTCTGAGGAATTTTTTTGAGTTGAATTTCTGGTGTGACATTGACACAGTATTTACTGTTCAACAGTTTTCTAGAAGGTGAGTTGTTAATTTGTAAGGAGATCTATGTTGTTTAGTTTAAGTTAATAGGAAAAATGTTTTGCTACTCTCTCTGTCTTTCTCTCTCTCTCACTGTGTCCTTTCTGTCCACCACTGTTCTTTTTCCTTTTTATCTTTTTCAAAAAATTCTTTTGTTTCCCTTACTCCTTTTTCTTTTCTCTTTATATTGTTATTTTTCTCACAGTCTTTGATGTTCCTGTTGATGAGAGTAATTTTGAAGGAGAACTCTATGATGGAGGAGATGGCATGGAGGATTTCTATGATGAATCCTTGGATTCAGATTTAATGGAAGCTTTGGAGTTCATTGAGTTTGAGGATTCTTTTTAGGAGATTTTCATTGTTGATATTGCTGATGATGCAATGTTAGACGATGATATAAATTTCGAAAATAAAATTTGTTTGAGAAATTAAACTTTTTAAAATGTAATTTATGAGATAGTGGTCAAATAATTGTTGTATGAAGTGAGATTTGTAGTATAGAGTGCAACATTTTTGTGTTATATAGTATTTTTACTCATATCCTTAAGCCTTATTGAAATGTAAAGACATGGAGATTACATGATAGTATGGGAACCGTGTAAATGTAACTGCATTGCTGTAATTTTTGAAATACCAATGCTGCCTTGTCTTTTTATACTACCCTAACAGCAGTGCACTATCCTTATTACTAAAGACTTGAAAAAGCTAGTTTAATATTAAGTATTTCTAAAGACGATAAATTAAAGTGATTTATTTTTCTTTCCAAGTTACAGCAAGAAAATGTTAATATAAAATGGATCACCACAATGAGGAGGCCATTGTAATTTTTATGAATTTTCTGCAACCTATATTGAGATTATCAATGAACCAGTAATTGACAGAATCAGTAATAATCAAGTTGATGTTGGAGGCGAAGACATGATGGAATTCTTTGATCAGTCTGTGGATGATGAATTAGTAGAATGTTTGGACACCATAGAGTGCCAGGAAATTTCTTTGCAGACTTTTCATGAGGAGAAGCCAGAAGATGTGAATGAAGAAGAAATACCAGATCAGTTAATGTTGGAAGTTCTTTTAAATTTTGAAAATTCTGAAGATTAAATTTATATTTAGAAAGTAAGAATTGTTTGTTTGTAATTTATGAGGTAGTTGCCAAGTGATTGTGGTATGATGTAAGACTTGTAGTATAGAGTGCAATTTCGCCGCCATTTTGTGGTTTCAAAAGAAAATGAACAATAAAAGAAGAAAACGTAGAAAGGGGTTCCCTGAAGGACTCCAAAGGACAAAAATAATATGTGCACGGGAAGTACTCGAAGAGTGGTCTGTGAGTGCTCGGAGAGCGCACCCTACTGCCGCCATTTTGTGGTTTTAAAAGAAAGTTAACAATAAAAGATGAAAACGTGGAAAGGGGGCAGGGTTGAGTGTCCATGATCCCCTAGGCCTTCTCAGGGGCCCTCTAAAGGACTCCAAAGGTCAAAAATATTGTTTATTTAAAAAAAAAATGAAATATTTCGGAAGGTCCGCATAAGGGGAGTGCTCGGAAAGTGCTCCGTGCGCGGACCTTTTTAAAAATATATTTAAAAAAAATGAAGGTAAATAACATATTTGAGTGTTTAGATGTTATTTGGCTCTAAAAAAGAGCTGTTGTGTTCATTGTGGGGTTTTTTGTACCTACAAGTAAGTACCAATGCAGAGTCTGATGTTACAGAGAAAGACTCTGTTCCCATCATCAGTGAAATGTACACCATCTCTCCTATAGATGCCTTGCATGTTGTAACGCAAGTTGTTGTGGTATATACTACCCATTCCATAGTCTCTCATGTAAGTAGAAACAGATTTATTTACATGTTTCCTTGCTTTCTCAATATGTGGACAAAATTGGTTGGACCAATTCCATTTTTGTCTTTGGCATATATTGGAATAGACAAAGGCAGTTTGAGGAAAAAGTGACATCAATTGTCCAACGATGTCCTTTAAAAGCATTTCCAGACCTACCCCAGTCAATGTGCCTAAATCACTTCCACCACAGTGCACAATTATGAGGTCAGGGTGTGGGAGATGCATAAAGGATTTCACCAATGGTATCAATTGGTGACATCTCAATCCTCTCTGGCCAATCCACAAAATATCCACATTTGGTAAATTAAGGTTGTGAATTCCTCTGTTTGCTGCGTACCTCTGAGATGAGAAAAAAAAGCTGTGTCCCACAATCCATACTGAAGGCATCTTCAAGGCATGTCTGGTTGTACTCAGATGAGGGCTGTAAATGAAATGGCAGTTGGAAAGCTTGCAGTTTAGAAAAAAAAGAAGATGACATTCACTGCACTTGAAGCTTAAGAAATGATTGGTGCTTTCTGAAAATGCAACACAGCATATTAGGGTGCATAATTTTGATTTTTGAAAGAAGCCATTCAAATGGTTGAGAAAAGATCTTTGAAAGGAACAATGCACATGATTAGCTGGTATATTGAGAGCTCAAACACCCTTGCTGGGTTCATTTGCAACATTGTATGATGAACTTTTTACCTGTGTCCTTAGTTAGGTGGGAGTTACCATGGTAACAGGCTGAATGAGCACTAGGGGGATGGGTGAATATTATGTGAGCTTGAAAGTGTGCAAATGTAGAACCATTTAAAATGTTAGTTTAGTTTTGAAATAGTGTAGGAAGATATTTGATTGGTTATGACCACAGATATGTGTGAAGAATTAACCTCATAAGTGCTGCGTTGGGGCGTTGGCCGACGGCAGCAATACCTCCCCAGTGCTGCGCACGTCCATTGGACGTCCATTCAGCACTAGTTCTAATGGACAGCGCAGCACTGGTGAGGGATATTTGCGCCGCAGCTAAGGTGTTAATGGGAAACTGTGCCATTTCTGGTTCCAGTGTCTGAGCTGCATTTCAGAGGTTCTGCTTAAGAAAATCTGCTGTGTGTTTGACACTGTTCTAAATTTTCAAAAGAGATTTTAAAGGTGAGTAATGGTTCATTTACTATAGAGAGAGTGCTGTTTGCAGTATTGGGAAGCATAACAAGCATATCAGGCTTCATTATTGTTGTATTTTGAAAATGAGTCAGGTTTCTGCATTTTAATGTAGTGCACATTTAAATGGGCTGTGCTCGGTGTCTAAAACAATTTAACATGCTAAATGTTTTTGGGCAATATGTCTGGCTTAAAGATTTTTTAGAAGGATCACACTGAGTGTCTGTATCAATTAAGGAATTATACTTTTACCTTTTTCCATAATGTTACCTGTGTTTACTCACAGTTTGCATCTCTTAGCTTATAGGGTAGACTTCTTTTTAAAGTGTTTCTCATGCTTGGATTCAATGCTGGTATAGAGATAGTGCTAATGGTTTCATTGGGCTAGTAAATATGTCTCTCTTTTTCTAGATTGTTTCTTATGCTTTGCTCAAATGCTGGTATATCGTCTTTTTGTTAAATGTGACACAAGGGGCTTGTAAATATGCTCCTTTTTTGTTAAAGGTGATGCAAGGGGCTTGTAAATATGCCCCTCTTTTTGTTAAAGGTGACGCAAGGGGCTAGTAAATATACTCCTCTTTTTGTTAAAGGTGGTGCAAGGGCCTTGTAAAGATGCTCCTCTTTTTGTTAAAGGTGACGCAAGGGCTTGTAAATATGCTCCTCTTTTTGATAAAGGTGACACAAGGGGCTTGTAAATATGCTCCTCTTTTTGTTAAAGATGACGCAAGGGGTGTGTAAATATGCTCCTGTTTTTGTTAAAGGTGATGCAAGGGGTTTGTAAATATACTCCTATTTTTGTTAAAGTTGATGCAAGGGGCTTGTAAATATGCTCTTTTTTTGTTAAAGGTGACGCAAGGGGCTTGTAAATATGCTCCTGTTTTTGTTAAAGGTGGTACAAGGGGTTTGTAAATATGCTCCTCTTTTTGTTAAAGGTAACGCAAGAGGCTTGTAAATATGCTCCTCTTCATGTTAAAGGTGACACAAGGGGCTTGTAAATATGCTCCTATTTTTGTTAAAGGTGGCGCATGGGTCTTCTAAATATGCTCTTATTTTCGTTAAAGGTAGAGCATGGGGCTTGTAAATATGCTCCTGTTTTTGTTAAAGGTGATGCAAGGGGCTTGTAAATATGCTCCAGTTTTTGTTAAAGGTGACGCAAGGGGTTTGTAAATATGCTCCTCTTTTTGTTAAAGGTGGCGCAAGGGGCTTGTAAATATATGCTCCTCTTTTTATTGAAGATTACGCAAGGGCTTGTAAATATGTTCCTCTTTTTGTTTAAGGTAACGCATGGGGCTTGTAAATATGCTCCTATTTTTGTTAAAGGTGACACAAGGGGCTTGTAAATATGCTCCTGTTTTTGTTAAAGGTGTCACAAGGGGCTTGTAAATATGCTCCTCTTTTTGTTAAAGGTGACGCAAGGGGCTTGTAAATATGCTCCTCTTTTTGTTAAAGGTGGCGCATGGGTCTTGTGAATATGCTCCTATTTTGTTAAACGTGATGCAAGGGGCTTGTAAATATGCTCCTATTTTTGTTAAAGGTGATGCTAGGGGCTTGTAAATATGCTCCTGTTTTTGTTAAATGTGGTGCAAGGGGCTTGTAAATATGCTCCTCTTTTTGTTAAAGGTGACGCAAGGGGCTTGTAAATATGCTCCTCTTGTTGTTAAAGGTGGTGCATGGGTCTTGTAAATATGCTCCTCTTTTTGTTAAAGGTGGCTATTATAAATTACCCTTAATACATATAAATTAATTTATGCAGTTTTACTAAGAGTGCAAATTGAAGCATAGGGGCAGATGTAGGACACCAAGTACCAGTTGTTAACAGCTGTTTTCGGCTGTTACCGACTGGTATTTGGTGTTTTATATGTAGGAGCCTTAAATTGTATATAATCGGTAAACTTACTGTTTCGGTAATTTTGCCAATTCGGTAAAATACCGAATCGGTAAATTTACCAAATTGGTAAATCTAGATGTAGGTGGCACTGAAAACAGTGCCACAGGCCCTTAAGTATTCATTAGTTACCAACAAATACTATTCGGTGGTAAATAACGAATTCCTGTGTACATGCACATAGGAATCAATGGCAATTACCGAATCGGTAAATACTGATTCGGTAAAATGACTGAATTATACAGATTTGGTAATTTCAAAAGAGAAATTAACTACATCCCATTTACCTACTCTTAAATGTTGAACAGGTATGATTTGGTATTTAAGAGTAGGTAAATTGAGATTGAGTTGTAACATATTTATATACATATGTTACATTTCAGTGCTTTGAAAGTACTACAGTATACTATAGATTAGCACCTTATAGGTTTATGCTGTACCACATCCTTATAGTTTTGCACTTTGACATTCACTATGACAACCTTTTACATACAAACATAGAAATTTAGTTATTTTTTTAACCAGTAGAGGTAGTTCTAAAAATAACTGGTTTTTTTTGTTTTTGTTTTGCTAGAGAAACAATGTAAATAAATGACATTTTTAAACTAAACAACTGTTCTACTGGAACAAACTATGAGAAAAAAAATAAAAAAAATTATGGGGTGCACCTGTGGTTCCTGTTCTTCTGTAGGATTACTTGAATTGACTCTTGGCCAAAGGCTATCAGTTTACTGCAATGTATACACTGCATCATTAGATTTTTCAGCTCTGGGTGAATGTTTGCCACCATTGAGGCTGGCATTGGTGGTACTCCAGATGCTGAAGCAGAAGTACTAGGAAAAGAGCCCTCCTCCTGTGATCCCTCCTTCTGTAATCTTTGTGCCTTAGCCTTTAACCAATTGCTTGGGTGTAGGTTTTTAACATGCCGCTCCATGCTGTGGGTTCCAAATGAATATTTTTTAGTTGGATCTCCCCTTGACAGCACTGACTGATAGATCGTGCAGGTGACAAATTGCGCATTTACTTTTTTCCTATCCTCTTTTTTTTTAGTTGAACGAGGTTCCTCTGCAACAAATTCTTCAGATGAAGAATGGTCTGAGTCAGGTTGGTCAGCCATTTAAAAAAAAAGTTCAATAGGTAGATGTCTGGAGATTGGAAAACAGGTGTTACTTCTCTGAAAGCCAAAGAAGAATGATGAACATGGGAGGGGTCTTTCAACAATTGGAGAAGGAAGTAATATAAACCAATGAAATCTTTTGTTATAAGGTCACATGGTTGGACGTAAGCTTACGGAGCGCTCACGGAGCGTTTACGGAGCGCTTACGTAAGCTTACGATGCGTTTACGTCTTATTTATGGAGCGCTTACGTAAGTTTACGGTGCGCTCAGGATTGATTTACGTTGCGCTCACGTATTACGCACCCTCTCGAGATTTGAAATTGCTTAATAAAGTAATATACGGGCTTTAAAAGTTTTAAATAAACATGTTTTTTATTAGCCAAGATAATGTGTATCTTTACATTGTACAATAAATACGTTCATATAACGTTTTTAAGCTTGTAAAAGTTTCGGGGGTAAGCGCTCAAAGAGTTTACGGTGCGCGGACGGAGCACTCACGTTGCGTGCACATGCGACGTACCCTTGCGAGATTGGTTAGTACTCCAAAAAGTAATATACTGTTTTTTAAAGTTTTAAAAAAACATTTTCTATAGTAAAGCAGATATTGTCTACCTTTAAAATGTACATAAATACGTAGTTAGTATGTTTTTGAAATTTAAAAAAATTATCGGCGTAAGCGCACAGAAAGTTAACGGTGTGCTTACGGAGCTCTGACCGTGCACGGACCTTGTAATCATATAATAAAAAAATTAAAAAATGTTTTAAAACAATTAAAAAAATTACTTTTGTACTTAGATTTATAATTATTGTAGTATAAAATGTGAAATATAAAGAAAGGAAAAAATATTTAAATATGATTTATTATAAAAAACAAAAATTATTAAAAAAAGAAAGAAATGCATTAATTAGTATATGTAAAAATTATCTTTAACAAAATATTTGAAATTTACTAAAAAAGAATATAAGTTTTAGGCTGACCGGCAATCCTGTTCTTTTAATTGTTTTTCCCTCCAGTGGGTGTGATGAAAGTTTCGCCAGTTTCTATATTTGAATTGTCTTGGTTTCTCCGCTTTGGCGAGGCTCTGGTGTCCCGCTGCAGTCCATGTTTTAATTTCATGGCGGTGCGCTTCCCACAATTAAAAGAACAGGATTGCCGGTCAGCTGCTGCGAGAAAGGGTTGCGAACATTGAACCACAAGTCCCGGCATGCCTGCAGGCTGAACACGTGAGTCTGTTCACCTGGGGGCAGGTAGTGCAGTGAAAAGCAGAACTTGTAACGAAGCAGTTGCCCTAATCAGTTTGGTCCGTGATCAAGAGGCAGGAGCCTCGAAACGCATAGGACCCAGCGTTTGTAACCATGAAAGCATGCCGGTTCCTCTTAGTAACAGAAGAAGAGTTTCCCACTTGTGTTTTTGTGTGCGCCCCAAAGCTAATGGTAACTCTGTGTGGATATATATATATATATATATATATATATATATATATATATATATATATATATATATATATATATATATATATATTATATATTACCTACTGGCGGTCGCCAGTAGGTAGTTATAGTTAGGATTTTTTTCAATGCAAAATCTCAAAATTCTATTGTGAATAACTTTGGCGTCGGTTGACGAATCTGCCTGAAAATTTCCTCAAATTGGCCTCACGGAGCTCCGGTCCTTCCTTAAAAGTGTGGGGGGATTCGTCAAGCGGGGGCCGAGATAAAAGGGGGGTCCCAAAACGTGTTTTCCCCATGTTAGTTTCCATAGGGCGGTCGAACTCACTTTTAGCCCGAACGGCCGAATGGATTTCCAACAAACTTGGCAAAATTGTAGGGACTGGTAGCCCGATGTGCCTTTGCTATGTCTCAAGATATGTGTTCCAGTGGATTTTGAGTAATTTAGGTTCAAAAAAATATATATATCTATGGCAGCGCCCCGGTACGCGCACCGGGGAGCGTACCAGGCGCGACACGCGAGGTGTGCACGGAAATCTGATTGGCTGTCGGGTGTCTGTAAACATTCTAAACAGTCCGGAGGGGCCGCCATCTTGTGTCTCGGTACGATCGAGACACAAGAGGTGGCAAAAACAAAGGGGGAATTGACCATAAGGGGGCAGGGTAGACCCCCTGACCCCCTAGGTTTGATGTGGGGGCCATAAAAGGGCCCAGCGGGGCAAAAACAAAATTTTTTTTTTGATTTGCGCGGGGGAAGCGCCCGGTACGTGCACTGGGGAGCGGACCAGGGAGCATACCATGGGGAAAAAAAGAATGATAGAGTTTTTAAAAAAATGTGCCTTTTTTTTATAAATTGGAGGTAGTTCTAAAAAGAACTGTTTTTTTTCTTCTTTTTGTTGTTTTATATTTTTTAAGTGTTTTTGGAACATTTTGTACTTTTTTGGCTTTTATGAACTATTTTATATATTTTTTTTATGGGGAGAAACGAAAAAACAGGGAATTGAAAATGGCTCAACTGGAGCAAAAAAAAAAATAAGAAAAAATTAGTTTTTTTGGGGGCATTTGTGACTGTCCCCAGCAAGGACGATGAGCTTTATGCTCAGTTCACCATAGGAGATCGTCTCTCTTGCCTCTGGTCCCGATGGAGTGGGTTGCTTTGTTTTGGAGCTGGTGCTTGAAGATTGGGGAAGGTTACTGGCCAGTTCCCTCATCTCTGCAGCAGAATAGTTGATTGGATGCCTGCGCTGCAAGTGGCGAATCATGGTGTTGTTTCCAAAAGAGTATTTTTTGTTCGGGTTCCCCCTTGAAAGTTCCATGCCACAGATTAGGCAAGTCACCTTGGCCGCATTTACTTTTTTCTTGCCCTCTGGGATTGGAAAAAAACTCCCATACAATGTGTGGTCTTGGCTGGTATGGGGTATTGTGTTCTTGCAGTCACCTTATCCTCCCCTCCTCCTCCTCCTCCTCCTCCTCCTCCTCCTCCTCCTCCTCCTCCCCCTCCTCTTATTGACCACCAATGTAATCTTGTGGTGGTCCTCTTGGTGGTTGTGGTGGTGGTGGTGGTGCAGATGCTCCAGCTGCTGCTGCTACTGTAGCCATTTCAAAGTACAAAATATACCTCAAAGATTGCAAAACAGGTCTTCCTAAGTCAAAGGACAAAGTCAGAATAAGGAAAAAAAGGTGGGGCTATCATCATTTGGAAAAAAAAAAGGCCTGAACCAATGAGAAGTGTTATTTTCAGGTCACAAGACCAGGGATTTCATCATTATGAAACCAAAACTGTTCTGCACCGATTAAAAGTGTTATTTTCAGGTCACATGACCCGACGCGCTTACGCAACGCGCCCCAGGTCGCGTCGCGTAAGTGCGTCGGATGTTTACGTTGCGCGATCGTATTCGATCAAGTGTTTCTGGGTGAGCTTACGCTGTGCGTATCACATGGACGCAGCTACGCGATACAGCACGAAGATGTTTTCGTTCGCGGAAATAGCACTTACGGGACGCTAACCGGTGCGCGCCCCGGTGCGCGTCAAAAAACTGCACTTTCCAGTGAGCGCATCGGTACGCGCCCCGGGAGCGCTCTGGGGCAAAAACAACAAAAAAATTATTACATAATTATACAATATAAAATTCGGTAAAAAAAATATTACATTTCATACTTATAGAGATTTGCTATTAAAAAAACTTTGAAATTCACTGAAAAAAACAGAGGTTTGACACCAGTTATAGTTAGCTGGAAATTTTACTGACATAAAACCATTGAAATTCCCACGTTATAGTTAGTTGGACTCACTATAACTTGCGCGCCTGCAATGCACTGCTGATGACGTCACATATTACATCACTCATGACATGGTCAGTGACATCACTCATGACATCACTGATAACACCATCCTTGTGACAGAGTGACAGACCTCCTTTCACTGTAAAGTAACCCCTGAAACACATATTCAAAAATAGTAACTAACATTTTCGAAAAAGTGGAGATACCCATACCAGTTACAACAACCAATTCAGTAATACCACCATCTAATACACATCCACTCATTCACCAACAGTTCTATATAGTCACTTATACATATATTCACTCATCATATGTAGTGATACACCTATACATCCTGTTACACACCGACAGTCATCCAAACGTTACTCACACACATATTCACACATGCAAATAAACTATTGAACATCCATTTATTTGCATATACAGCTATACACACACTACCACTTTACTTCTAAGGAAACTTACACATACTTACTCTCTTAAACAATCACTTATAGAAACACATACTTATTTAAACAGGAACACTTACAATCTCTCACTCTCACATATACTCACTTATATATATCAATACTCACATATACTAGATTAAAACTTATGTTGTTACTGATAAAGACAATAGTGAGACAGTCGTTTACTCACTAACACACGCATATACACACTCATCCATCCATACAGTCCTGTACATATGTTGTCTTCAAAACACATACAAACAGTGAGTCAGTCACGAACCCATGCAGCCACTTATACAAAAAGTGAAACACTGATACATACATTTCAATATTTAAAAGTTACTCGCTAATATATGTATTCACTAAGTTACACTTAATAAGCCAGTTAACCAATCAATTTTTTTTTAAAACATCCATTAAGACACTTATTTAAACATTTATTCTTCCATAAACCTTTACATATACATATATAAAACATATTTATTTTTCAGAAAGACACACATTCACTGGATGGTGTCATCAGTGATGTCATGAGTGATGTCACTGACCATGTCATGAGTGATGTAATATGTGACGTCATCAGCAGTGCATTGCAGGCGCGCAGGTTATAGTGAGTCCAACTAACTATAATGTGGGAATTCCAATGGTTTTATGTCAGTAAAATTTCCAGCTAACTATAACTGGTGTCAAACCTATGGTTTTTTCAGTGAATATATATATGTGTATATATATATATATATATATATATATATATATATATATATATATATATATATATATATATATATATATATATGTATATGTGTATTACCTACTGGCGGTCGCCAGTAGGTAGTTATAGTTAGGATAATTTTCAATGTTAAATCTCAACATTCTATTTTGAATAACTTTGGCGCCGGTTGACGAATCTGCCTGAAATTTTCAGGAAAATGGTCTCATGGCGGTCCGGTCCTTCCCTGAAAGTTTGGGGGGGATTCGTCAAGCGGGGGCCGAGATAAAAGGGGGGTCCCAAAACGCGTTTTCCCCATGTTAATTTCCATAGGGCGGTCGATTTCACTTTTAGCCCGAACGGCTGAATGGATTTCCACCAAACTTGGCAAAATTGTAGGGACTGGTAGCCCGATGTGCCTTTGCTATGTCTCAAGATATGTGCTCCAGTGGATTTTGAGTAATTTAGGTTCAAAAAAATATATATATCTATAGCCGCGCTCCCGTGCGCGCACGGGAGTGCGCTCCAGGCGCGACACGCGACTTGCGCGCAGGAAGCTGATTGGATCTCAGTTGTCTGTAAACATTCTAAACAGTGCGGAGCGGCCGCCATCTTGTGTCTCGGTAAAATCGAGACACAAGGGGTTTGAAAAAAAAAGGGGCAAATGACCATAAGGGGGAAGAGTAGACCCCCTCTGACCCCCTAGGTTTGATGTAGGGACTAAAATAGGGTCCTGCAGGGCATTAAAAATTTTTTTTCGTTTTGCGCGGGGATATGCGCTCTCCCGTGCGCGCACGGGAGTGCGCTCCAGGCGCGACACGCGACTTGCGCGCAGGAAGCTGATTGGATCATAAGGGGGAAGAGTAGACCCCCTCTGACCCCCTAAATCCAGGACTATATTTATGAAGGCCTTGCGCTGTTAGTTTTGCGCTTCCTGTGCGTCAATTTTTGTGACGCACCAGCGGTGTAAAAAAATGCGCATTGTTATGCAATATTTAAAAAGTGACGCATCTATCTAGATGCGTCACTTTTTAAATATAGTGCAACGAGGTACATTTTATTACACTGCTGGTGTTATGCGTCACTTTTCTGTGCGCACTCCTTATGACGTTCCAGATGTGTCATATTTAATGTATGACGAATCATGTTGCAGATACAATATGGCGCAGAGTTTTAAAAAGTGACCCATGTACCTAGATGCGTCACTTTTTAAAAATAGCGTCAGGTATAATGTATGCAGAGGGGGTGTTCTCCCGCAAAAAGCTTTGTAATAGCGACGCAGTGAAATCTTTGAGATTTCACTGCGTCAGTTTTAGGATGCTGTTGCGTCAAAATCTTGTGCCTGCTTTACAGCAGGTGTTAGACTGAGGCAAGACCTTTCATATGCTGCTTTCCCCATTTGAAAGGACACATTACTGGAGTTGCGTCACTTTTGTGACGCACTCCAGCAATGCGTTACTTGGAATGTCATAAGGAGTGCGCACAGAAAAGTGACGCATTGCACCAGTAGTGTAAAAAAATGTGTTGCGTTGCGTTATATTTAAAAAGTGAGGTATCTAGGTAGATGGGTCACTTTTTAAAATCAAGCGCCACATTATATCTGCGTGAGGTATAATGCATGCAGAGGGGGTGTTCCCCCACAAAAAGCTTTGTAATAGCGACGCAGTGAAATGTTTGAGATTTCACTGCGTCACTTTTAGGATGCTGTTGCATCCTTTAAATATAGTGCAACGAGGCACATTTTATTACACTGCTGGTGTGATGCGTCACTTTTCTGTACACAGTCCTTATGACATTCCAGATGTGTCATATTTAATGTATGACGAATCATGTTGCAAGGAGTTACAGATACGTCAGTATTTCTGACATATGTGTAAACATAAAAGTGATGCGAGGCCGGCGCAAAATTTTGACGCAATAGCATCCTAAAAGTGACGCAGGGAAATCTCATAGATTTCAGTACGTTGTTATTACCAAGCTTTTTGCGAGGGATTGCCCCCTCTGCATACATTATACCTGATGCAGATACAATATGGCGCAGAGTTTTAAAAAGTGACCCATGTACCTAGATGCGTCACTTTTTAAAAAATAGTGTCAGGTATAATGCATGCAGAGGGGGTGTTCCTTGCAAAAAGCTTGGTAATAATGACGCAGTGCGTCACTTTTAGGATGCAGTTGCGCCAAAATCTTGCGCCTGCTTCACAGCAAACCTTTCACATGGTGCTTTTTCCATGTGAAAGGACACATTACTGGAGTTGCGTCACTTTTGTGACGCACTCCTGCAATGCGTTACTTTTGTGTTTAGAGATATGTCAGAAATACTGACATATCTGTAACTCCTTGCGAATTGATTAGTCATATATTAAATATGACATATGTGGAATGTCATAAGGAGTGCGTCCAGATAAGTGACGCATCGCTATTTTCACGTAGCGATGCGTCACTTTTCAGAAATGAGGCCTCCAGTTTATTCACTGTGTCATAAATTTCTTTTCTAACACTCACCTTCTTTCAGTCCTCCTACTTCACTTCCTTTCACCTCTCATACCTTTCTGTTCTTTCTTACTCATTCTCCTTTCAATTATCAATGCACTATATTTCACTTACTCTTCATTTTTTAAGATTATAGCTCTTTGATGAGAATTGGAGGTAGTTCTGAAAAGAACTTTTGGTTTTCTTCTTTTAACTGAAGAGGAACAAAAACAGGGAATAGAAACTGCTCAACAGGAGCAAAAAGAAAAGAAAAAAATTAGGGGTGGGAAGGGCAGTGATGGTTCTCTAATGCCCGAACCATGAGCAGGACACTTTGCTCCCCATAGGTGAGGAGTTGATTGCAGTATCTGCATCTGACGACCCCATGGTTGAATGCAGGTTGGATGTTTGCTACCTGCCCCTGAGATTGTTCTCTTCCAGAAGAAGTTGCTCCTCCTGTTGATGTAGAGGCCCCACCTCTGGGAACCTCCTGTGCCAGAGCCCTGACACTTTCTCGGGCAAAATTCTGGGGGTGCCTGGTCTCCACATGGCGAATCATGGTGAAGTTGCCAAAAGAGTATTTTTTTTGGGGGTTACCCCGTGACAGGACCTTTTTGCAGATCCTGCACTCTACTTTTGGTGCATTCACCTTCTTCTGGTCTGCTGGAAATTTAAAGAATTTCCAGATGAAATGTCCCTTCACCTTTGGGGTAGGTGGCTCTTCATCAATGAAGTCATCTTCACTGCTGGATGATCTGGCAGCCATGATGAATCCAGGAATATGGAGCAGCAAAAAAGGCAGGTCTTTCAGTCACAAAAGTGAAAGAAGAAGTGAAGGAAATGGGTGGGGATTTCATTCATTGTAAAAAAAAACTGTTAGCAACCAATGAAAAGTGTTATTTTAGGGTCACATGACCTGACGCGCTTACGATGCGCGCTCGGGTGCACTTCCGGGTGCGTTTACGCAGCGCGATCGTAGGCGCTTCCGGGGCGCACACGTGGCGCGATCGTAGGCGCTTTTGCGTGCGTTTAGGCGCCGCGCACGTATGCGCTTCCGAGGGCACGTACGTTGCGCGCCGAAGTGACGTCATCAATCTTTAATAGAAATGCATAATCATTTTCCATATTAAAAAAAACAAATTTTATTTGTATGGTACGAAATGTTTTGCATTATTATTAACTTTTCATTCATATTTTTTTTTCACGAACGACAGTTGCGCTCTGGGTGCGCTTTCAGATGAGCTCTCGGAGAAGCTTACAGGAGAGCTTAGCTGAAAGCTTCCCGGAGCGCGCACCCAGAGCGCAAAAAAAAAAAATTATAAAAAAAATGAATACTTAAAAAAAACAGCAAATTGTAAAAAAAAAAAAGGTTAGAAACTCGATATACAAAGGAATTAGCATTTAAAAAACCTATGAAATACAATGAAAAAACCATAGGTTTCACACCAGTTATAGTTAGGAATTAGCATTTAAAAAACCTTTGAAATTCACTGAAAAAACCATAGGTTTCACACCAGTTATAGTTAGGAATTAGCATTTAAAAAACCTATTAAATTCACTGAAAAAACCATAGGTTTCACACCAGTTATAGTTAGCTGGAAATTTTACTGATATAAAACCATTGAAATTCCCACGTTATAGTTAGTCGGACTCACTATAACTTGCGCGTGCAATGCACTGCTGATGACGTCACATATTACATCACTCATGACATGGTCAGTGACATCACTCATGACATCACTGATGACACCATCCAGTGAATATGTGTCTTTCTGAAAAATAAATATTAGTGAGTTATGTTTAAATATTTAAATACATATATTAGTGTTTCACTTTGTGTATAAGTGGCTACATGTGTTGATAAGTAGCTACATGCGTATGTATATGGGTTATTTGATATTTTTATTAGTATTAGTATGAGTGTCTATATGGTTTGGTGGAGGTATTACTTAGCACATAGATGCATGAGTGACTGACTCTTTGTTTGTATGTGTTTTGAAGACAGCATATGTACAGGACTGTATGGGTGGATGAGTGTCTATATGTGTTTGTTAGTGAGTGAATGACTGTCTCACTAGTGTCTTTATCAGTAACTACATATGTTTTAATCTAGTATATATGAATATTGATGTATATAAGTGAGTATATGTGAGAGTAAGAGATTGTAAGATTTCCTGTTTAAATAAGTATGTGTTTCTATAAGTGATTGTTTAAGAGAATAAATATGTGTAATTTTCAATAGAAGTAAGGTGGAAGTGTGTGTATAACTCTATTTTCAAATAAATGGTTGTTCAATAGTTTATTTGCACGTGTGAATATGTGTGTGAGTAACTTTTGGATGAATGTCGGTGTGTAACAGAATGTATAGGTGTATCTCTTCATATGATGAGTGAGTATATGTATGAGTGACTATATAGAACTGTTGGTGAATGAGTGGATGAGTATATAGATAGTGGAAGTACAGAATTGCTTGTTGTAACTGATATAGGTATGTCCATTTTTTAAAAATTTCAGTTTCTATTTTTGAATATGTGTCTCAAGGGTTACTTTACACTGAGAGGAGGTCTGTCACTGTGTCACAAGGATGGTGTCATCAGTGATGTCATGAGTGATGTCACTGACCATGTCATGAGTGATGTAATATGTGACGTCATCAGCAGTGCATTGCACGCGCAAGTTATAGTGAGTCCGACTAACTATAACGTGGGAATTTCAATGGTTTTATATCAGTAAAATTTCCAGCTAACTATAACTGGTGTGAAACCTATGGTTTTTTCAGTGAATTTAATAGGTTTTTTAAATGCTAATTCCTAACTATAACTGGTGTGAAACCTATGGTTTTTTCAGTGAATATATATATATATATATATATATATATATATATATATATATATATATATATATATATATATATATATATATATATATATATATATATATATATATATATATATATATCTTGGATTCGTCCAACACTTCTTTCTTGAAAAATAGACAAAGCGAACCCAATGTTTCAGTGCTACTTTGAAAGTTTATTTACCGCCCAGCACCGCCGCCATTACGCGTTTCGATACTCATGGGACCTTGATCACATGACAAGATATATATATATATATATATATATATATATATATATAGAGAGAGAGAGAGAGAGAGAGAGAGATAAAGACAAAGATATATATAACTCCACCCTGCTCCAGTTATCACCCCTACTTCCGAACTCACAGGCGGGTGCTGTAATCCGCTAGTATGAGGGCAACACCACATAAAAATCAAAGCTACACAAATGCGGAGCACTCACTGGACACTTCCAATTCGATTTTAATTAAGCAAATGCATTTCGGTGTTCTGCCTTCTTCAGTGCTCATCCACTCAGCCCCAAACACAAGGCACGTTTAAATTCCATCAAGAGTAATCTCATTGGGGAAACACAGAAACGTGGCCAGCAACGAAGAACTAGCAAAGTCATGGTCCCAATACCAGTCTCACTGGCTGCGATGTTGGTGTGTGTTTTCTTGCTTCACATTCCCAGTCTCTCATAAACAATTGAAACATTCCCTCTTGTATAGTGGGAAGAAACTGAAATACCTGATGTCACTCACCCACAGCATGATCCGTGTAGTCCTTCATTAGAAAACGGCCACTGTGTCTTCAAATGATGGTGCTGATGTTAGCTGTATTTCAGTCCCTCGCCACAGCCAAAGTTTCAAATGTTAAAGTCTCCTACAGGTTTGGGTCTGTATGACTCCGAACCATCAGTTCAATAATTGACAGCATATGCAGTCTGATAGGAAAAGTTTTTCATTTGGCCTTGACGGTTCTGGCAGGAATTCAAATAACTGCTCTAGGTATCGCCCCCAACTACCAAACTCACTGTTGCAACTAATAAAAATTCTCTCTGCGTTATACTTTGTAACCAAAACAGGTGGTTCAGGGGGGATATCCCCGCAGTGCAAACGTTTTTGTATGGTAATCAATGCTCCCGGATTGACTATATATTCATAAATGCATGGTTCTTCAAACTTTGCACAAGTTTCAAGGTTCAAAGAATAAGGGGCAGTCACCATTGGGCCTGAACCGCGATTCTGTGCGCTGCCCCAGCTCTAAGAGAGTGTTGATCCTGATGGAGGTATTCTTCTCTAGCTACTTGACAACAAGAATAGATGATAGATATATGATTATCTTGTTGCAATATCAAGAGATCAATGAAATGAGACTCACTGGGCAATTGGGTCCGAACGTACTGGACCGCTAATCTGTAATCATCACTGAGGGAGTCAAACAATTGATCTCCCAAGTTAGGTTGTGTAATTAAGGGGCCAAAAATGAAATAGACAGTAGATTAAATCATGCCTGGTTTGATAAAGAGTTCCTAACAGCTAGGAAGAGTTTGAGGAAAGCAAGAACAGCTAAGAGGCCTTCAGAGGCGGCTAGGAAAGAGGGCTATAAAAGTATAAGAAAGGAGTATGATGCACTGATTAGCACTAAGAAGCTGACCTTATGATTTGCATGCTCCAAGATAAGGACATGAAAAACATTTGGAAGCTAGTGCAGAGAGGGTGCACTAGGTCGGATCCCTCGGTGATGTGAACGGTACCAGAAAATTCCTGGGTTATTCATCTCAGTCATATTTAGAAAGCCTCTGAGGAAACCCTGAAAGGAACCTGGCCCAGTCTAGTAGAGAAGTTGTTGGAGTGACTCTCAGTTCAAGCTTTAACAAAATTGATAGCCTCATTTAATTTAACAAAGGCAGAATGACCAAACAATCTCCCAGAAATTATGATCAAATCTAATCAGTCTTAGTGGGCATCCTTATTCACAAACATTTTTATAGGGATAACAATGACAAGTACATTCCTGCCAAGTTGGAAAGGTGCAATCATTAAACCTATACACAAAAAAGGGTGGACAAATGATCTGAGTCTTTTTCGATAGATAAACTGTTTGGATGTTGGGGCAGATTTATATTAAAAAGTAATACTTACTTCCTTGAAGAACTGGATTGAGGGTAATGATATTGTCCCTATAGAACAGGGATGCTTCAAGTAACAGCATTTAATCCTTAATCATTCCTGTAGTTTGTGGGCTATGGCTCAAAAAGCGATGGAAACTACTGGGAATTTATTTTCTTGCTTCGTTGATTTAAACTCTGCTTTTGATTTAGTGGACCTTAGTATCCTGTGGGAAAAGCTGAATGAATGATCGATTTCCTCCTGCTTATTTGCTATAACACAGGAACTACATTTACAGAAAATTGGGCCCAAATGGAGCTCGATTTAAACGGGCCCTGTCAGAAAAAATCCCATCAGAGAATGGGTTGAGGTACAGTTCTGTCTTGGCCCCAACACTGTTTTCTTTGTTCCTTGCAGATCTCTCTAGAATCCTGGCTGCCACAGACTACTTCTCGCCGATGGGGGGGTAGCCATATTCCATGCCTCCTTTATGCAGACAGTTTGGCCGTTTTAGATTTGACCCAAGTTGGCATCCAAAGGAAATTGCATAGATTTATTATCTATTGTGAGGTAAACAAGCTTAAGATAAACCTAAAAAAAAAAATGGTTGTCTTTGGGAAAAACAGCAAACTATATAAGTGATGCCTGTGAAGCAAGAAGGTGGAGGTGGTTACCTCTTAAAAGTACCTAGGAATGATATTTAATAAAAAAATTGACCTGGGGTCTACATAAAGAAACAGTAGAGATGCATGCAGCCTCGGAGGTCTGGTGAGATTTAAGAACTCTGTTGGTGGTCCTTAATGGGCTCCAGGCCTAACAGCCTTTAAAGCAATGGTCCCTCCCCAGTTCCTTTATGGGGCTGAACATTTGCATTTAAGCTCAGAGGCAAGTTTGGAGAAGGTGGAGGGTAAATGCTTGAAAAGATTTCTCGGACTGCCTAACAGTGCAATGGATCCAGCTATAAGATTACAAGGGAACTTGCGGGCTTGGAATTACCTACGCTTCAAATCAAATCTGAGATTGTGGGATAAACCGTGGAGAGCGGAGGCTCAAAAGGTATTGCTCCTCTGCGCAAAGGAAATTGTGAGGAGTGAACTAAACTGGGCAATGTAGGCCAGGACAAGATTAGGGAAAATTGCAGCAGCTCTACAAATGGAAAGTTTTAAGCTGGCGCATCCATCGATAGGTGATTTGAAAAAGGCATGTAGAATGGAATCTATATTGTTGGATTTAGGGTACCTAAAGAATAGACGCTCTGCAATCTACATGTTAGAATCCTGGGAAAACCAAAGGGTGTTCCTATTCATAGCTGCCCTGCCTAATACCCAGTTACGTTTGTGGTGACCTGACCCCAGGACACCCCCCACGCCGCACGGCTCGTCAGCTGTGAGCGCGTCACTGCCCCTGGTGCCACAGGTTCGCCCCTGGCCTCGGTGTCCCCCCGCCGCTTCTTTTCTCCTTTTCTCCGCTGTTGCCCACACTTGTGATCTAATCTGTGCATTCTTTGTCTGTCTTTAGGTATTTCTGTTTCCTTGTTGGTATTGTATCCCCGCCCTCTGGTGTGTCCCCCTGCCACTATCTTTTCCTCTCTCTGCTGTTGCCCACACTTGAAACCTGTTTTGTGCATTTTTGTCTGTTTGTTAGGTATTTCTGCTTTTTCCTCGTAGGTGTCGTACTACTCTGGTGTGCCCCCCGCTCCCCGCGGCTGCTCCCTCGCGGCCCGCCCCCTTTTCTTTCTGTACCCTCCTCCCATTGGCCGCCCCGCTCCCGCCACCCAGCTGCTCCTCCCTCCCACTTTCCTCATATGGAGGCCGTGCGGCGTCCGCAGAGCAGGCGTGCCGCTGTCGCGCCAAAGATGCGCCTCAGGCAAGCCCGTCTGCGCCCGTCCGTGCCCGGACCGCGCCCAACGCCATGACCCCTGGCCCTCACAAAGACCTTCCTACCCGACGAACCTACAACGCTACCACCCTCCACGCACTCAACGCCGGCCGGAAACCCACCTGCTACCGAGCCACCCCGAAACTGACCCACGGACCCTTCACCTGCCAAACCTGCAAAGTCGCATGTTCAAGTTCAAGTATTTATATAGCGCACTACTCACCCAGAGGGTCTCAAGGCGCTAGGGGAAGGGGGTTCAATTTTTGTCGAATAGCCAGGTTTTGAGTTCTTTTCTGAAGGAAATGTGGTTTTGAGTAAGGCGGAGGTGAGTGGGGAGTGAGTTCCAGGTCTTGGCCACCAGGAAGGAGAAGGATCTGCCACCCATGGTGGATTTTCGGATGCGCGGGACTGCTGCGAGGGCTTGATTGGATGATCTGAGTTGGCGGGTGGGTGTGTAGAAGGACAGTCGAGTGTTGAGGCATTCGGGTCCTAGTTTGTAGAGGACCTTGTGTGTGTGGGTGAGAAGGCGGATTGTAATTCTCTTGTTGACGGGAAGCCAATGGAGGTCTTTTAGGTGTCCGGTGATGTGATCTTGGCGAGGGATGTCCAATATGAATCTCGCTGATGCGTTCTGGATGCGTTGGAGTTTTTTCTGTAGTTTTGCTGTGATTCCGGCGTATAGTGTGTTACCATAATCCAGTCGACTCGTGACCAGTGCGTGGGTGACAGTCTTTCTTGTTTCGAGGGGGATCCAGCGGAAGATCTTTTTGAGAATACGAAGTACGTTGAAGCAGGAGGATGAGACTGTGTTGACTTGTCTGGACATCGAGAGAGAGGAGTCTAGGATGAAGCCCAGGTTGCGTGCGTGGTCTGTGGGTGTGGGTGCTGTGCCCAGGGTGGAGGGCCACCAAGAGTCGTCCCAGGCATAGGGGGAAGATCCTAGGATGAGCACCTCCGTTTTGTCTGAGTTGAGTTTTAAGCGGCTGTGTTTCATCCATTCGGCTACTTCTTTCATGCCTTCGTGAAGATTGGTTTTGGCGATGTTAGGGTCTTTGGTGAGGGAAAGGATCAACTGGGTATCATCGGCGTAAGAGATGATGTTAAGGTTGTGTTGACGTGCGATGGAGGCGAGTGGACTCATGTAAACGTTGAAGAGGGTGGGACTGAGTGAAGATCCTTGTGGTACTCCACAGATGACTTCAGTGGCCTCTGAGTTGAATGGGGGAAGTCGGACTCTTTGAGTTCTCCCAGCAAGAAAAGAGATGATCCAGTCCAAGGCTTTTCCTTGTAAGCCGATGTTGCTGAGGCGTTGTATAAGGGTGCTGTGGCAGACTGTGTCGAAGGCGGCGGAGAGGTCGAGTAGAATGAGGGCCACTGTTTCTCCGTTATCCAGTAGAGTTCGGATGTCGTCTGTCGCTGCAATGAGGGCGGTTTCGGTGCTGTGTTTGGCTCGAAATCCGGACTGAGAGGGATCGAGGGAGTTGTTGGATTCAAGGAAGGCGGCGAGCTGGCTGTTGACGGCTTTCTCAATGACTTTGGTGGGGAAGGGGAGGAGGGATATGGGTCGGTAGTTTTTGAGTTCAGAGGGGTCTTCTGTGGGTTTCTTCAAGAGTGCGCTAAGTTCGGCGTGTTTCCAGCTTTCTTGGAAGGTGGCAGAGTTGAACGAGCAGTTGATGACATCACGGAGATGGGGTGCGATGATGGAGTCAGCTTTGTTGAAAATGTGGTGGGGGCAGGGGTCGGTTGGCGAGCCAGAGTGGATTGAGTTTATTAGGCGGATGGTGTCATCGGTGGTGATTGGGTTCCAGGCGCTGAGGTTGTTAGTTGGAGGTGTGGGATCAGAGGGGGGTGGGGAGGGTTGTTCGCAGGGAGTGTTCTCTAAGCTGTTGTGAATGTCGGCAATTTTGTTGTAGAAAAAGGAGGATAACGCATTGCAGAGGTCTTGGGAGGGAGTGATGTTGTTAGATGCTGCGGCGGGGTTGGTGAATTCTTTTACGATGTTGAAGAGTTCCTTGCTGTTGTGGGCGTTGTTGTCGAGACGATCCTTGAATGCTGATTTCTTGGTGGATGTAATCAGTTGGTGGTGTTTGCGGGTGGCTGCCTTGAGGGTGGCCATGTTGTCGGTGGTTGGGTTTTTTCGCCATGTTTTTTCTAGGGTGCGGCATAGCTTCTTGGATTTCTTAAGGTCATCATTGAACCAGGGGGCCTTTTTGCTGCCAGAATTGAACTGGTGCTTTTTCAGGGGTGCTAATTCGTCAGCGCTGTGGGTGATCCATTGCTTGAGGTTGGTGGCTGCTTGGTTTGGGTCCAATGAGGGGGTGGGAGGGTTTTGGTAATTGATGTGAGGAGTTGGTCAGAGGTGATTTTGCTCCAGTTTCTCTGAGGAATAGGTTGTGGGAGGTTGTGGGTCAAGGTGGTTTTGTAGCTGAAGTGAACACAGCTGTGGTCCGTCCAATGGAGGGCTGTGGTACCGTTGAAGGAAATGTGCTTGCTGAAGGTGAAGTTAGGGTCGAGCAAGTGTCCGGCTACATGGGTGGGGGTGTCGACAAGTTGTTTGAGTCCGAGATTGGCCAGGCTGTCCAGAAGGGAGTTGGTGTTGCTGTCGTGTTTGTTTTCAAGGTGGAAGTTGAGGTCTCCTAGTAGAATATAGTTCTCGGAGGCGAGGGCATGTGGGCTGATGAAGTCAGTGATGTTATCACTGAATTGAGTGCGGGTTCCAGGAGGCCTGTAGATGAGGGTGCCTCTAAGTGTGGTCCTAGGGTCGGTGTGGATCTGGAAGTGGAGATGTTCGGCGGTTGCGAGATGCCTCGCGAGATGGTTCGCATGCCTCCGACCCCGCCTGACACCCGCCAAGCCCAGCACCAACCACCTCAACTGCATCCTGCTCAACACCTGCTCCGTCCACAGGCACACCGTCGAACTCTGGAACCTCCTCGACACAACAGCACCGGACGTCTCCTTCCTCACGGAAACTTGGATGAACACCTCCTCAGCCCTCGACATCGCCATAGCCATCCCGGATGGCTACAAGATCACCCGAAAGGACCGCGTCAACCAGACCGGAGGAGGCATCGCCATCGTCCACAAAAACACCATCTGAAACACGACTAATTCCGACGACACCCTCACCGCTGCCCAGCACCTTCACTTCCACATACACACCGACCCCAAGACCACCCGCAGAGGCACCCTCATATACAGACCACCGGGACCACGCACACAATTCAGCGAAGCCATCGCAGACTTCTTCAGCCAGCACGCCCTAACTTCCTCAGACTACATCCTCCTAGGGGACCTCAATTTCCACCTGGAGAACAGCAATGACAGCAGCACCACCACCCTGCTGGACAACCTCGCCAACCTCAGACTCAAGCAAGTGGTGGACACCCCCACCCACTTCACCGGCCACACGCTAGACCCCATCTTCTCCTCCAGCAAGCACATCTCCTTCAGCCACTCCACCGAACTTCACTGGACAGACCACAGCTGCGTCCACTTCAACTTCAGGAGAACCACGACCCACCACCACCCACAACAGGTACCCTGCAGAAACTGGACCAAGATCACCACCGACCAACTCACCGCCTCCCTCAGCCAGAACCCTCCCACCAACTCGAGGGACCCCAACGAATCAGCCCGCAATCTCACTCAGTGATCCACCATCTGCACCAATGAACTCGCACCATTGAAGAACCCTCCCAGCAGACCCAGCAGCCAGAAAACCTTGTGGTTCACCAACGACCTCAAAAACTCCAAGAAGACCTGCCGCACCCTCGAGAAAGCCTGGCGCCACGACCAGACAACAGAAAACATGACAGCCCTCAAGAACGCCATCCGAAAACACCACCAGCTGATCCGCACCACCAAAAGGACAACATTCAAAGAACGACTGGACAACAACACCCACAACAGCAAGGAACTCTTCTGCATCGTCAAAGAGCTCTCCAACCCCAGCGCCTGCAACAATAACTTCACACCCTCGCAAAACCTCTGCGACTCACTTGCCTCGTTCTTTCACTGCAAGATCGCCAACATCCACAACAGCTTCGGCGCACAAACCACGCTCCGAACCACCGAACCAGAGCCCCCCACCACCACCCTCTGCACCTGGGCCCCGGTCAGCACCGAAGACACCACCCGCACGATGAACACCATCCACTCCGGCTCCCCGACCGACCCCTGTCCACACCACATCTTCAACAAAGCCGACTTCATCATCGCACCCCAAATCCAGAACATCATTAACAGCTCCTTCACATCCGGCACCTTCCCGGAGAGCTGGAAACATGCCGAACTCAGGGCTCTCCTGAAGAAACCCACCGCAGACCCCACGGACCACAAGAACTTCCACCCCATCTCGCTCCTCCCGTTTCCTGCCAAAGTCATCGAGAAGACCATCAACAAACAACTCTCCGCCTTCCTCGAGGCAAACGGATCCCTCGATCCCTCACAGTCCGGGTTCCGAGCAAACCACAGCACCGAGACTGCCCTCATCGCAGCCACCGACGACATCAGGTCCCTGCTCGACAACTGGGAAACAGCTGCCCTCATCCTCCTGGAATCTCTCAGCAGCCTTCGATACCGTATGCCACCGCACCCTAATACAACGCCTCAGCAACACCGGAATCCAAGGAACGGCCCTCGAGTGGACCATCTCGTTCCCCACCGGAAGAACCCAGAGAGTCCGCCTCCCCCCGTTCCGATCCGCGGCCACCGAACTCATCTGTGGCGTCCCGCAAGGCTCCTCGCTCAGCCCCACCCTCTGCAACGTCTACATGAGCCCCCTCGCAGCCATCGCATGACAACACAACCTAAACATCATCTCCTACGCCGACGACACCCAGCTGATCCTCTCCCTCACCAACGACCCCACCACCGCCAGACCCAGCCTACAGGAAGGAATGAAGGACGTCGCAGAATGGATGAAGCTCAGTCGTCGGAAACTGAACTCAGACAAGATGGAAGTCCTCATCCTGGGACCATCCCCCTCGGTCTGGGATGACTCCTGGTGGCCCCCTGCCCTGGGCACCGCTCCCAAGCCAACGGACCATGCACGAAACCTGGGCTTCAACCTGGACTCCTCCCTCACGATGACCAAACAAGTCAACACTGTCTCATCATCTTGTTTCAACACCCTGCGCATGCTCTGTAAAATCTTACGATGGATCCCCACCGAAACCAGGAAGATGGTCACCCAGGCCCTCGTCACCAGCCGACTGGTCTACGGGAACACCCTCTACGCTGGCACCACAGCCAAACACCAGAAAAGACTCCAGCGCATACAGAACGATTTGGCACAACTCATCCTGGAGATCCCCCATCACAGCCACATCTCTGCCCATCTGAGAGACCTGCACTGGCTCCCCGTCAGCAAGAGGATCACGTTCAGACTCCTCACTCACGCACACAAGGCTCTCCACGACATGGGTCCCAAATACCTCAACAGCCGCCTGACATTCTACACACCCACCCACCAGCTCCGTTCCGCCAGCCTTGCCCTCGCCACCATCCCTCGAATTCACAGAACAACCACCGGAGGTAGATCCTTCTCCTACCTGGCGGCCAAGACATGGAACTCCCTCCCCACCCACCTACGGCGAACCCAGGACCATCTCTCCTTCGGGAAACAACTCAAGACCTGGCTGTTCGAGCAGCAGCAACTCCCCCTCCCCCCAGTGCCTTGAGACCCTAGCGGGTGAGAAGCACGCTATACAAATTCGCTGATTGATTGATTGATTACGTTTGTCACTTTTAACATTTTGAGTCGCTCAGAATGCGCGCGGTTTAAAGCCTGAGAAGTGTAATGCACTTTTAAATGTTGAGAATAATGTGTGGCCTAGGTTTCAAATATTTTAATGTTTATCTTCAATTTGATTGTTTGCATTTTTATGGGATACGCTGTGTGATTTTAAAACCGCTTTTTCGCTTTTTATCAAATATACTATTGCTCATTTTACTGAAGGACTTGCACTTTTTACGAACATGGATTTTTTAGACGTTGCATGTACCCTCACAAAGTTATGTATGGACTAGATAATGGTGCTCTCAAATTGTTGGACTTGAAGTTGTGGAAATTGGTTGACCCACAGAATCAATCTACTAAGTTCCAATGTGATTCCATATGGTACATATGGAATCCCATTGGAACTTAGTAGATTGATTTGAACGGCCGTGGTAGGGTTCATTGGGCTGCACGTGCTGGGAAGAGGGTCGCGGAAGTGGGGTCGGAGACTGTAACATTTTATCTATGTATGTGTTATTGTTTTAAAGACTTTTGTCTAAAGATAAATAAAGATGAACGTGTACCCACAGCGATTCACATAAACTACTGTTAAAAAAGGGAAGTAAATATATTTTTTTCTGTTGTTAAAGCAGAATGCACAATTGTCTACTTGCAAAAAGAGGAGGCTGGTGGAAAGGGTCAAATAAAACAGAAAAGCATGAAAAAATCAATGTGTGGTTACATCTTGAAGCAATGCCGTCCGGTAGGGTGAACTCGTTTGTTTCTCGTTTCACACCCTCTCCCTTCCCCCATAAAACCACCGTGAAGCCCACTGCCAGTAGCCTTGGCATTGTCTTGCACTTCTGTTAATGAAAGTATCAGGCTAGCAAAGCGAGAGCAAATTTGATTTTCTCTTTTCATGTTTGACCCAGATGCCCCGCCGTAATGAAATCCAGGACCCTCTGACCTGTCGCCGTGGTAACTGCATGTGCTGAACCACTCTTGGAAACTCGACTGTCTCTAGTGTAGGTGGGCTGACAAGGAAACGCGCCTCGAATGAGGAATCCGTCTTCCTGCGACTGCATTCTGTCGGACACTCGTGTTCACGTGAGATAAGAGCTTCTCATATGATTAAACATGTTACCTCCATCGATCCGTACTAACACGACAGGCTCCACTTCTCCGTACAGAAACACATTGCTAGACTTCTGGAGGGGGAAGAACACTATTACTATACCTCTTTTTAGTCATCTATCTATATGTAATACGTGGTAGACCACAGCCAACTTATGTTCGTACTGCTCATCTCTAAAATTATGAAATATAAAGCGATATCACTGCTTTAATATATTATCATAGTTGCAATGTCTGTACCTATACCTGCAGATAATGGAGGGGGGGGGGGGATAGGTTCTTGAGCACAAGTTCAACTGTCACCTAAAGAAATAAAGGGCAAACTTGCTTTTCATGTATTTTTATCCTGAAACATTATGTCTGGAAATCACTTAACATTGGCCTATACGGACGCGTTTATGGTGCCATGTTAATATAGTGCATCAGTGTGAGTCACTAAAAGACGTAAGCAATTTGTCGGCGGGTTACCAAAAAATCAAAAATTTCAAACTACATACTGTTCTGAAAGAAACATCATTTAAAACACTAGACACATGCCTGCAAGTCTCAATTTAGAAATTGTGCATTGTCAAGCTTATTTTCACAGATGGTATATTTATTATTCTACATACCTGGAATACCAAGGGAAAGTAAAAGCGATTACGAATTTACAGAGAGTTATGACCAGAGTGGTGGTTTACCAGGGACCATTTATGTAAATATAAGGAATAAAATACACCTGCCATACATGAGAAGGATATTGCCAATCCCCTCGGAGTTCTGCAGTTTTACAATGGAACACTTTAATGACTTGCAATGTTTCTATAGCTTGTGCCCAGATATAACCGTTCTTTTTAAACAGAGCTGGTAGTGTACTCCCTACAGTTGTTGGCACGCTCACGACCATTCGTTTTAACCCCTTCGATGCTGATGACGAGCTCAGCTCGTCATCAGCCACGGTGGTCGTGTGCGGATGACGAGCTGAGCTCGTCATCTAACGGGGCTTTTAGAAAAAAGCCGCGTAGCGGAAAAATAACCGCCGCAGCGATCCGATGTGCATCTGGGACAGCATCGTGATCTCATTGTCTGTGCTGTCCAGGCCCAGGTGTTTCTTTCTGGTGTCATTTGCGCATAAATTAACTGAAAACATCTCGGAGTTAGTGTATGTTTTGCTGACAGAAACGGTCGAATACATAAGGCAGTAATTGCCTCTCTGTGTTTCTGTGCTCTGCTGCCAGCAAAATACTAACTAACTCGTAGATACTTCGGGTAGATTTACTGACATTTTGCGCTTAGTATCAGAAAATTGATGCTAACCATCACAAAATGTTTTTTTCCTAATTTACTTCCCAGTTCAAAATTTGTTTGTGTGCCAGAAAGTACCCTGGAAGTAACGAAAAGCAGTGCGAAGCACTCGTTTTCAATACTTAGCGCCAAGTGGGTGTTACATGGGTGGTACATGGGTGTTCCCAAGTTACCACCCATGCCTTTTGACGCAAAACCCTATTTACAAACAATAGTAGACAGGGTTTAGCGCCAAAAGTAACCATCATTTAAAAGGAAATGTTTTTCTTTCTCCTTTCTTTTCCGACTTTGCATGCATGCTGCAATGTGCAGCACACATGCAAATATCGAACCAAGCAACATTCACTGGATGATGTCATCAGTGATTTCATTTGAGATGTCATCAGTGATGTCACTGACCATGTCATGAATGATGTAATATATGACATCATCAGCAGTGGATTGCGGGCGCGCGAGTTACAGTTAGTACAACTAACTATAACGGAGGAATTTCAATGGTTTTGTACGAGTGAAATGACCAGCTAACTATAACACTCCTAAAACCTGTGTTTTTTTCAGTGAATTTTAAAGGTTTTTAAATGCTAATTCCTAACTATAACATGTGTGAAACCAATAGTTTTTTCCAGTGAATTTCTAAGGTTTTTTAAATGCTAATCCCTAACTATAACATGTGTGAAACCTATGTTTTTTTCAGTGAATTTCTAAAGTTTTTGTAATGATAATGTATTAATTATTTTTTTCATGTTTTACTATTTTATTTTTATCTTGTTGTTTATATATTTTATTTTTTAAATCACACTAAACATATTTCATAAAAATACATTGAAAAAAAATTTAACATATATATTGTTTATAATTTTTTGTTCATTTAAATATATTTATATTATTTTGTATTATTTTCTTTCTATTTTTTTTGGAGTCGCACACCCAATGCGCACCCTTCTCGTTCACTGCACAGAACGTGTCCGCCATTTTAGGATTGCTGTGTAGGATCCACGTAGGATGTGCGACGAGTACGACTTTTCCAAAGTGGACACTATGCGATTGGTACGCCACTTATAGCGCATACACAACATATACGTATTATGCGACATGACGGTCGGGCGGTTGTGCGTGATGTCATATGCGCATCAGAAGCGGTGGATGCGCGACCCCCTTGAAATTTTTTTAATGTTCAAAAACTTATATATATATATATATATATTTATTATAGATATTAAGACAAGACATTATCTGAACTAATTATAAAAATTATATTCTTTAACTTTCAAAAAAGTTACATTACTTTTAAATGTAATTTTGCGAAGTCGCGCTAGGTGCGAGCAATGTGCAAGCTGCGTGCGCGCACCCTACGCGAACCCCATGTGACCAGAAAAAAAGAGATTTGATTGGTTCATTCCAATTCTTATTGTAGGTATTGAAGGACTCCCACCCATTTCAATCACTTGTGTTAAACCTTCTTTGGGAGAAGACCTCAGCTATCAAAAAGTGTTGTTTTTCTTGATTACAGGCCTATTTCATCTTAACATTGCAAAAATGACTTCAAATCAGCCTTCTTCTGATTCAGATTCAGAGAAGTCCAACGAAGAGGGGTTTGTTCCTGAACCACCTGAACCACCACGCCCCAAGAGATTTGAATCAATTGTCTGGAGATGTTTTACATTCCCAGAAGGATTGAAAAAAACAAATGCCACAAAGGTAACCTGCAAAATTTGCAAGGCAGTTTTATCAAGAGGTGACCCCAACAAAAAATATTGTTGTGGAACTGCCAGCATGTTTAAACATCTGCACAGTTTGCATCCTGTCAATATGGCAAGAGAGTAGTGCAAGAGACTGCAACAGATTGGACCACCACCACCACAAGTTGCAAGCACTTCTGGGGCGTCCACTTCGACATCTACTTTGGACATCCGGCTCCAACTGGCAAATGCAAAAATTAATTGCATAAAATGCAATAGGTTGCTTTGCTATGGAGAGCAATCAGTTGATTTGGTTTGCAGGGCACTGGAGAACCATCATTGTTAGACTGTTTTTTTTGCCCTAAAGTTCATTGTTCTGTTCGTCCCATTCAGTTTTTTTTCATTTAAAACAAAAACAAAAAATCAAAAGAATCGTTCAAAAAAAAAAAAAATTACAAAACTACAAAACAGAAAAAAAGTTGTTTTCAGAACTACCTACTCTGGTTACAAAAAGAGCTAAACTTGTATGCTAGTGTGTGAAAGTTTATATGAATGTATGTGTAGTGCATAATTGAGTAAAAGAATGCATTTGTGATGTGTGGTGAATGCATAAGTGCAGAATTATAAGGAAGTGCTGCAGCATGACACCGTAAACTGTTCAACTAAAGCATGCTGTGGTACTTCCGAAGCACAGGGATGCAACATATGTATATAAATATGTTGCAGGTCTGTGCTTCCCTCTGCACAGCTGCTTAAACTGTAGGCATGTGGTGATACAGGCACCCTTGCATCATGGTGCAAGAATATCTATGTAGTGTGGAGTTTGTTTTGTACAGGAAGACACACCTTCCTGTACAAAAACAACCAGTGAAGGCAATTTTCTCCTACAATGTATGCTGTGCATTGTAGCATATATAGTAAGAAAACAATGAGGAGAAATGAAAACAATTCTTTGGCAGATTTACAAGCTCTCTGCGCCACCAGTACGTCACTTTTTGTGACGTACTGGTTGCGCAGGTGGATCCTAATTTATAGTGTGTCACTAAATATATTGGATTGTGACTAAACTTTGTGAATATCTGTATCAATTTGTCAGTTGTTCTGTAAACAGAAGCACCAGTTGGTTACTATCTACGTGAAACTCTATATTACTTATTGATTAGTTAACTGAGTATTTGTATGGGAGAGTGAATGTGTGTGTGGTTCAGTGTGGGGTGTCTGACTGCCCAAAGATGTGTGAATAGTTGATTCAGTAGGTATATGACATATAGACTACATGTTATAACAATTGTTTGGGTGAGGTAATATCTTTAAGGGTGTGGTGATGAGCAAATATATCTCTCAATGGTACATGTGAAACAAAGTACAAAAATAAAAGGCAGTGTATGTGACATTTGTTGTATATAAAGAAGTATACATATGACTCAGTGATTGCATGAGTAACTGTATGGATAACTGTATACTTGTAACAGTGATTTTATAACACTAACTATGAGTTACTATCTATATGAGTAAATGAAGTACTGTTTGTATAAGTGTTAGGGGTAGTGTTTTAGGGTTTAGGGTAGTGTAGTGGTGTTTGTGTAGTGAACGGGTTGTGTTGGGGATAGATTTAGGGTTTAAGGTAGTGTATTGGTCTTTGTGTAGAGTAGGGGGGTCGTGTTGGTGGTAGATTTAGGGTTTAGGGTAGTACAGTGGTGTTTGTGTAGTGTAGGGGCTCGTGCTGGGGGTAGTGTTTTAGGGTTTAGGATAGTGCAGTGGTGTTCGTCTACTGTAGGCGGTAGTGTTTTAGGGTTTCGGGTAGTGCAGTGGTGTTTATGTAGTGTAGAGATCCATGCTGGGGGTAGTGTTTTAGGGTTTAGGGTAGCGTAGTGGTGTTTGTGAAGTGTCGGGGTTGTGCTGGGGGTTTGTATTAACATTACACTATGACCACCCTAAGCACAATTATCAGTAGTAACCACCCAAAAATTCCAGATGAAGTTATTAGCAGAATGCTAAGAAAACATTTATAAATATTAAATGCTTCTAATCAAATAAAATTCAAATCATCACATGCAGTGTGCCACAAATGGTATTACCACAGCAGTAAGTCTACCCAACTTAAATTTAAAGTGAATAAACATGTTTCATGTGAAAGACACATAGGCGAGCACTGCAGCTTCCACATGCTGCAACACCCTCAACATACTCAGCAAGACCTTCAAATAGACCCACCCCCCAAATCAAGGAAGACCATCACCCAAGCACTCATCACCAGCAGGCTGGACTACGGGAACGCCCTCTATGCCAGAATCAACAAATCTCTACTCCACAAACTTCAGACTATCCAGAACACCGCAGCCAGACTCATCCTCAGCATCACACGACAAAACCACATTACTCAGCATAAACGAGCACTCCACTTGCTCCCCGTGAAAAAAGAGTGACCTTCAAGCAGCTCACACACACCTATAAAGCCCCCCACAACACCGGACTCCAATACCTCAATTTCATTTTACACCCCCAAAAGAAACCTCCACTCTGCTGACCAGGCCTTGGCCGAAATACTCTGCATTCACAGAACTAGACAGGAGGCACACGCTTCTCCTACATCATGGCTAAGACCTAGAATGAACTCTCCCTCAGTGTCAGATGAAGCACCGCACTTAAAGCATTCAGCAAGAGCCATAAGGCCTGGCTTTTCGAATGACCAAAGCTGCACAAATCCCCCCACATACCTCCCCAGCACCTGGAAACCCTCACAGGTGAGTAGTGCGCTCTATAGATCCTTAATTGATTAATTGATACGCCACCACAGTGTGTGTTTGAGTGTTATCAATAGGCCCTGCCATTGTTTAGGCTGTCTGTTACTCTTAAGGGTATTGAAATGAGCAGTGCTAACTTCTTTAATATACACAGAATCTCTGAATTTGGCTTGGTTTGGCTTCACCTCTGAAAGCTACTTTCAGGGTGCTGGTGACCTACGAGGAGCTCCCGAGATACTGGTTGGAGACCCTTGGTATGTATAGTCAGTGGGGAATTGTAGTCCTGAAGCACAAATGTGAAGGTTATTACACCACTACATGCATAATACGTAGCACTTTGAATCACTCCTTTCCCTAAAGCCTGGCTCTCTGTATGAGTACATGCTTACTGACTGAATGATTACATTAATGTAAGTAAAAACACTGGGTGAATTCTTAATTGGTTGACTTTTACTTTAGTGAATGAATTTCTACATGGTACTGAAAGAGTCATTATGAAATTGCAACAACAGTCACACTGTGTTTGCTGTAGTATATGAATAGGGACTGGGGAATTGTAGGCCTGAAGCACAAATGTGAAGGTGGTTACACCACTACATGCATAATGCATAGGAGTTTAAAGCACTGCATACCCTAAAGCCTGGCTTACTGCAAGAGTGTACTTACTTATGTAACTGCATCAACCAACCAAATTATTCTCTCTCAATTGTGCCAAATGGACCCTGATTTATAGTTTGATTCTAGACAAATAACAGTATCCCTTACAGTGTATAAAGAAAGATTAAAAATATTATATAAATAAATGTATTAAAACTCGGAGTAATGGAATTAAATAAATTAATACTCAAATATAAAGTAGAATATTCTAAGTTTAATAGAGAGTATCTCTGGCATGGGATGCAGGGAAAATAGGGGTTTAGGGTAATGAAGAATAACATTTTTTTTTTTTTAAAGGGAAGTTACTAGAATAATAAGTCGAAAAAAAGAGGAATGAATGTTAATACTCGTATTAAAAAAAAAGTAACCTATAGAAATGCTTTACTAAGAAAAACGAGTTTAAATAAAGCATTTTATAAACTATACGAAAGTTAAAAAGTATGGAAAAAGGCACGTTTACATAAACAAGTGAAGTACTAAAACAGTGGAAATGAGAACACCTGTCAACTGAAAAACTTGAGTTAAAAGTGGGAGGAGCAATTAATTGATCCCATAGACTGTTAAGGAACCAAAAAGTATATAAACCACACCCGTGGGATGATCAGCTTCGTTTAAGAGAATCAATGCGGGTGAAGAAACTACAAGCAAGGTAATGATTGGGGGCTGCAGAAGCATCTTGAGAATATCTTTCCTTTCCTCAGAGGGAACATATTGACATATGTATATTTAAAAATACATAAAATATTATGTCCCCTCCAGAGGAGTTGGATGAATTTCGACGGAGGAATGAAAGAATATCGAAGAGAGGCAAATTATCTGAATGGGTATATGTTTGATATTTTTAAACAAGAAAGCTAAAATATTTAAATGATTATGGAATGTGGTATGATTAAGTTTAAATGGAATATTATAACGAGTTGACGAAAGAACCATTACAAGAAATATAGGTTAATTAAGGAATTACTATGTGCAAAGTAATGATTATGAGCGATGCCATCATCCTGAGTTTATCTTTCATTTTCACAAAGGGATCATATTGTTAATGTGTATTTTAATTTATATTATGATCCTTCAAGTGGAGTTGTATGACTTTCAACAGAGAATTTGAAACAATAATAAATATAATTTTTTTTAGTATGCAAGTTTTTCTTAATGATTGAAAAATGTAGTATAAATAAACTATAGATGAAAAAAGGAAATACTTTGGAATAAAGGAGAATACTCTTTAGCTTCTAGAGTGAAAATGGGCTAAAAGTATTTATATTGAGTAGTGCTTTTACCAATTTTCACTCGTGAAGAACAGGAGGATTATCTTCGCAAGCACTTGTTTTTCAAAACAATAATATATTTGTGTCTTCAAATGTTAATGGTAATCTTAATGCTTTTAATTTTTAAAAATGATTGTAAAATTTAATAATGACATGAAATGTACATAAAAAAAGAAAGATGAAGTAGTGAGGGAGTGTTTGTCATAGCACTTCTATTCTACTTTATCTGAAAGTAAAAAAAAGCCCTAACATTAAAATAAAGATGATGGGGCAACACTTATATAATGTAAACATAAGGAATGAGTGCTTATGATAAAATAAAATAAATGTGGTCCAACGCATGATACCAATGAATATAAAAAAAAATATTTTGCATTTCACTCATACGATGAATATAAAAGGCTCAATAAAAATATTTTGAAAACATGAGCATTTTTCTTTCAAGGATAGTTTGAACAATTATACATTTAGTAAAAGAACATAGTACTCCACGCTAAAGAAGAAAAGTCAGCACAATTATGATAGAATAGAAAATAGAATAATATTTTTAAATATCTTTACAGTCAATAAAATCATTAGCAGAGTACACAGTTTAAGTTAAAAATACCCTACCACAACTAGTTTTTGAAACGTATTGTAAAATAAAGTGCGTTACAAAATGGGCTACGTACATGGTGAGGATATCGTAACGTCACATAGAAAAAACAAGCCACTCGACATTAGGATCAGGAAGGTAGAGTTAACCACACAACAGCCAATCAAATGTTTTTCTAAATCAGCGCAAGGAAAGGGATTGGTCAGTAATACTACCTTTTACAATGCTTCATAACCAATTAAACATGTGAGCAAATCACATGACCTTGCAAGAACACGCAGCGCGAGGCAATTATTGAAGATGACTTGCTTTCACAAGACCCCGAAAGGCCTCTTGCACAATAAGTATGCATGTATCTGTCAGACCTCATTTATTGATTAACCAGGCTCTCAAGCCTAAACACGTCGCAAATCATCTCTCGTCACTTTCTCTTCTTCCAGGTTCACCATGAAAGTGCGTGTCTCCTTCTCCTTTAACTCCTTTCTTTTTCATAGTAATTGTTACTCATACTCTATCCAGCAAATACCCCACAGATTCAACCCCCTGGATTTGCAATATTATTGTTATTGTTGTTATTGTTATTTTTGATTTATAACGCGCTCAATCACCTGCAGGCCTCTAAGCGCTCGGGAATCGATGGTACAAACAACAACTTTAGCAATACAGAGAGGCATCCACTTGCCTAGATGGCACTCAAGGACCTCCTAAACAGCAGTGTTTTCAACCCCTTTCTAAAGCGTAGGAGGTTCTCTTCCCTGCGCAATGGCTCAGGTAGTGTGTTCCATAGCTGAGGAACCAACACCAAAAAGGCTCTTCCGCCCTTGGTAACAAGTTTGTACCGAGGGAAGACCAGTAATTGAGAGTCTGAAGATCTGAGAACTCTCTTTGGGCTGTACACTGCCACACGGTCTTTAATGTATGCGGGCGACATGCCATAAATGGCTTTGTGGGCTATACACAAACTTTTAAATTCCACTCGCTCCTTGATGGGGAGCCAATGGAGACTCTGTAGCAGGGGGGATGCTTTGGTTCGTCTTGGCAGTCTAAAAATGAGACGAGCAGCATCGTTCATCACCACCTGTAGCCTATTTGTCAGGATTTTTGGTAGGCCAAGGTAGAGGGCATTTCCGTAGTCAATTCTTGAGATCACGGTGGCTGCGACAATGGAACGTAGCATAGATTGGGAGATGACGGGTACTAATTTCCGTAGCTGTCGGATAATATTAGTGCAGCTGCCCACCACTGAAGAGATTTGGTTGACCATAGAAAGGTCGCAGTCTAATTTGATCCCCAGGCTCTTCACGTTCAGGCTGGGTTTTGGGGCCGGGCCTAGCTCTGCGGGCCAGTAGAGATCACACCATGGTGAGGTGGCGGATGGAATCACCAGAACCTCAGTCTTATCTGGGTTGATTTTTAGAAGGTTTCCTGTCATCCATTGGACCGTGTATCTCAAGATATTCTGAGTGTGGAGTTGAGCGGCACTTGTGTTGTCGACACTCAGCAGCAGCTGCGTGTCGTCCGCATAGTTGTATACTGTGCAGCCCATGCGCGCCAGGGAGGCAATCAGAGGCTGCAGGTATAAATTAAATAGCAGTGGGGATAGGGCCGAGCCCTGGGGCACCCCACATTCTAGCTTTCCCACTGCAGAGGTTTCTTCTCCAAGTTGTATTCTTTGGGTCCTTCCTGACAGAAATGACTGCAACCAACTGAAGGCCAGGCCTTTGATGCCAAAATCACTCAGTCTTTCCAGCAACAACGCATGGCTGACGGTATCGAACGCCGCTGAAAGATCTAACAAAATCAGGGCGCTCGTTTTTTTACCGTCAGCCAGGCCTCTCAGTTCATCCAGCACCGAGAGCATCACCAACTCGGTGCTATGATGTGCTCGGAACCCTGCTTGTCGTTCGTGAAGTAGGGAATGGGACTCCAAGTACACGGACAGGGATTTTAGTACATGTTGTTCCAGTACTTTAGAGAGGAATGGTAACTGAGAGATCGGCCTGTAATTTTTTAATATTGCGGGGTCTGCACCTGGCTTTTTTAGCAACGGTCTTACACGCGCTTCCTTGAGTAATTAATTGTTACTCATACACTATCCAGCACATACCGTACAGATGCACCCTCCTGGAGTTAGAATAGTAATTGTTACCCCTACACTAACATGCACTTACCCTACAGATGCAATCCCCTAGAGTTAGAATAGTAATTGTTTCTCCTACACTAACCTGCACTTACCCTACAGATGCAACCTGCTCTCTCTTTCAAAATTCAAACCAGATTTACAACACCCTTGCACCACTTTTCAATAGAAGCCCATGTTCACACCAGAACATGGGTTTCTATTGGAATTCAGAAGGCCATATTATCAAGCCTATTAAAACGGTGATTGTGAGAAGTTGGCCCGATATGCAACGTTTGCTATTCTAGCGACCGCTATGTATCGTTCCAACGACCCTTATGGTGTTTGGTTGTAAGTCAACCTATAGACCAGCTATCCTAGTAGCGTGGATACGAGCAGTCTAAGGCTAAAGACTCGAGAGGGCGTGTTAAGCCAGAAGTTTACCACACATGTACCCCTTGAACACCCAGTGAAAGTACACCACACAAGTGTTATGAAAATAAACAGGATATTTATTAAGAATCACAACAGCCCTGTACTCTTTATGAGGACAGGGTACTAAGCACAAACCAAATCTCTTTAGCAAATACTTCAAGTGCACAGTTTAAAACAAGTGTCCGAGGACACGGAAAGGTTAAGGTCTCGGGCGGACCCGATAAGGCAAGTCGGAAGCGAGGGACTCGGGACCCTAGAGTAAGGAGGCTATGCAGGCACCGAAATGCCGAGTTACCTAGCCACGAGGGCTGCGGCTGCACAAGTCTTACAGGCGTCGGGGTCTTCGCTGACGAGCCAGGAGCCGGAAGGAAGGAGTTGCTGGCCGGCGACCAGTGCTGAATAGTTCGTAGAGATCCAAGCCTGGATCGGAGATTGATGAAACCTGAAAGCAGAGGGGACCAAGTTCGTACTACTAGCCAGTAGTTAGAGGGTACCAGGAAGGCACCGGTTGGCCGTCACCTCGACTAGGTGAGTGGGCGACGCTAGGCTCTGCAGTCTCACGGACCAGGAGGCGTTGTCGGCGACCACGGTGGAGGTGCGAGCTGTCCCACGAAGGATGATGCTGTCGGCGTCGCTGGGCCCAGGATGGGGCAACAAGCCTTGGCAGATCTCAGGGCCACGGGGTGGGCCTAAGATGGCGTCTTGAGTGGACCAGGAGGGTCCGGGGTGCTTCTCGCAAAGATGGAAGCAAGGGCCAGTCTGGAGCAACCAGACCAGCAGTGATGATTCTCGGATGTCGTCACAGAAGGGCACAAGCCAGCGGCGAGTGACCAGACAACGTGCTGAGCAGCGAGCAGAAGGGCCCCACGCAGATCGTGGAGATGCTGGGAGACTGCACTTCGGTGCTAGAGCGGCTCAGGGTCGGGGCTTCTCGGACCCCAGAGCACTCACCAGAGAGTTACCTCGATGGTCGTGCTGGTTTTTAAGAGCGTGCAGGTTCTGATGATGGCCGGTCCCTCGAGGTCTCGTCGCACCCACAGATCACAGCTGAGCTGATGACGTGGGTAGAGGTCAGAGGTGCCAGGGAAGCCGGTTCTCGTCGAGCTGGGCCGTCGGATCCTTGAGGAGGGACTTGCAGCAAACCGCAGAGTTCTTAGTTGGTGCCCGCTGATGCAGGGTGACTACTCCTTAGCCACAAGGGAGAAATCTTGAGAAGAGTCTTGAGTGTCCTTTCGTAGAAAGTAGTTCTTGATTCAAAGATGATCTAATTTGGAAGGGTCCCCGCTCCGGCCTTTATCCTAAAGAAAAGGGGTGGGTACATGACTAGGTCCTGCCCTAAGGGTGGAACCAGGAAGGGGGGTAGTTACGCCCCTCTCCCCTGCCGGGCTTTCCCCAGGCCAGGGCTGTCGCCCCTGGAACTGGTTCTAACCGGCAGATGCGTAGTGAGCACCGGGGTGCCACTCCGCAGTCACCTTCTCGCCAAAGCCCTACCTACCCAGAATACACAAACCCTGTCTGGGACGGTGCGAACAGCGCCCTCGACAGGAAACCCTTTGTCCAAGCGCTCCTCGCTGGAAGGACTCCCAGCAGCAGGAGGTCAGACTCGTGTCTGTGGTGGCAGCATCCATTTTGTGGAGCTGAGGCTTTCGTTAACTCTAACCGGGGTTCACAGTTACGTACATGTCGTGTCCCTCTAGAAGGGCGGAATGTTAACCTCGTCGCCAGGGTTGGTGAGAGGGCCGCATCCCGATTCGTATGACACCTTACTCGACATGTCTTGATAACGCGACACCGAAGTTACCGATGTGGTACGCGTTATCATGGAACAGCCATTGGGTCTTGATTCCGCAAGCTGCAACCGGGCTCGGCTCGGGCCTGAACCTAGCTCACACGAGCCCACGCACTCTGCCTTCAGGATTGTTAAGGCCTGCCATAGGAGTGACTGATAGGAACTCGGGTGTCCATTGTATGGTTAGATATAGAGCTACTATACCTAAAGCGAAGGGTGGTTACACGTCTTCGCCCCAGCTGTCGTGCAGCCAGTTGTGTCAAATTTAAGAGGCCAGCCAGGGGTGGCATAATACATGCTGCAGCCCCTGGCGGCCCTGGGTACACCTATGCCCTGAGTTACAGGGTCTGATAAGGTGGCCCAGTACCAATTGGAAATGCACCTAGGGTACATGGAATCCATTTTAAAGAGAGAGCAGTAGGCCTGGGGTCCTGATTGGCAGGGCCCCAGGTCGACTATGTCCAAAACCAGCTAAAACACAGGGCAAAAAGTTGGGGGCAACCATAGTCAGGATGTACCTTCCTACACAACCCCCCCCCCCCCAAACGAAAGGAGATAAGGCTATCCTTGTCCAGGTAAGCCTCTATTACCTAAGTGGCCATATAAGGAAGGACCAGCTCTGGCTTGGTTTCCCCCTGTGTCATGGTCCACTAGGCAACCCCTCACCCTAAGGGTATCTGAGGGTCTCCACCATAGGGAATCTCTGTCTCTGGTGTGTCTTGGGAAAGAAGAAGGCTGATGCTGGGATGGAGTACTGAAGTGAGGCTCCTCTACCTTTGGGCTCAACTTCCTCCAATCACCATTCATCATGTGTGCCTTTCTTTCTTTAGCTGAGATGCACTGAGCTCTCAGGGTCAGCCTCTGGCTACCTAAAGCTGGAGGCTGAGTCCCTCTGTTTGGCTTACTGGAGGGACAGGTCAGGTCTGGGGTTTTTAGGCCCCATGTTTGGCTGTGCCCAACAGTGTCCAGCTGTGGGAGTTCCCTAACTACTTTTAAGGGGGATCCCTCAGGAGTCTGTTCTATTTTCACTTGGCTAGGTTTACCAGCTTCAGTGATCCTAATCTGCTGATTAAGGGGTTCTTTTGGACAGGGGGCACTTTTGGGTCCACCACTGGCCTCCCTGTCCTCTTCAGCCCTGGGCTGACTGAGGCAGGGTAGAGAGGTGCAGGTTACCTGCTCCAGACTGGGTCCCACCTGGGAAGGGTCCACTGCCATCAGGGGCTCTGCCAGGCTAGGCCTGACTACCTCTGGGGCAGTTCCTTCAACAGGGGTAGAGTCAGTTCCCTGAGGAGGCTGGCTCTCACCTAGTGTCTGGGAGGGGGAAGACTCTTCTTCCTCCGCAATGCTCTCTGTTTGAGTGGAGTGATCCATTGTTTCAGGCTTCACAACCTCACTATCTGTCTGAGTAGAGGCTGAGACCATTTCAACCTTGCCAACCTTTTCAGGAGGGCACTCAGTCTGTGTTTGGGCTGTGACTGTCACAGCCCTCCTATCCTGCTCTGGAAAGTCTGTCTGAGCCTGGGCAGTGGCTACCACTGCCCTTCCAACCTTTTCAGGGAGGAATGGTGCTTGGACTGGGGCTGTAGCTATTACTGCCCCACTAACCTGTCTGGATAGGCCTATCATTCTGGAATGAGTCTCTGCTCCACCTCAGCCCATGCTGAGAGTTCCAGGTCATTCCCCAGTAAGCAATCTACAGGTAGGTTATCTGTCACTGCCACTCTCATGGGCCCTGTGACATTACCCCAGCTGAGCTTGACTACTGCCATGGGATGCCTTCTTTTCATTCCATGAATGTCTGTCACCTGATAAGTAAAACCAGGGGTCAGTTGAGCAGAGGGGACCAGATGGTCACTCACCATGGTGAGGCTGGCCCCTGTGTCTCTGAATGCCTCAACTTTCTGACCATTCACTAAAACTTCTTGTCTATACTTGCCCAAAATGTGTGGTCCAGTAGTGAAGTTGGCAAACCCCATGCCAGTCTCACAGACAAGAGTGTGGTCAGGGAACCTGGCTAAGCCATAGTCCTCCTGATTGCCCAAAGTAATGCCCACCACATTCTTGGGGGCACTCCCACCACCTGGGGGATTACCACTAGTGGTAACAGGAGGTCTGGGAGTGTTACTTGGGGGTATGTTTTCCTTATTGCTATTTTTAGGGCACTTGGCGTCACTTTTGTAATGGCCCACCTGTTTACAGGTATGGCAATAAGGTTTCTTCTGTTCGGAAGGAGTGTTCTGGGACCCACCACCCTTGTTGGAGTTTTGGGGCCCTTGGGAAGTCTTCTCTGTGGATTTATTCCCACCCTTCTCTTGAGGCTTGGTCGATTCCTTTTTCTGGTCACCACCCTGGTTTTTAGGCCTAACCCTGGTTCTGACCCATTTGTCTGCCCTCTTACCCAATTCCTGTGGAGGGGTCAACTCAGAGTCTACCAGGTGCTGATGTAATAGCTGGTTCTGACAATTATTTAAGATTTGCTCCCTCATGATCAGATTATACAATCCTTTAAAATCAGTAACCTTACTACCCAGCAACCAGCCCTCAAAAGCCTTAGTGGCACAATCGACAAAATCAGACCAATCTTGAGACTGCGTTTTCTGGGTATCCCTGAACAGCACCCTGTACTGCTCAGTGGTTAGGCCGAACCCTTCAACGAGTGTATTTTTCAAGATTTGGTAATCGTTAGCATCCTCCACCCTTGTGGTGAGGAGCTTGTCTCTTCCTTTTCCTTCAAAGGAGAGCCACAAGATAGCTGCCCACTGACTCTGGGGAACACCTTGCACAGTGCAGGCCCTCTCCAAAGCAGTAATCCATTTGTGGATGTCGTCCCCTTGCTTAAAGGGGGGCACTATCTTCCCAAGGTGTTTCGTATCGAAACTCTTTTCCCTATTACTAGGTACATTGCTGCCACCAGTGGGGACTGCCCCACTTAACTGTTGCTCTCTAGCAAAGGCAAGCCTTTCTTTGGCCAGGGCAAGTTCTTCCCTTTCGATCCTTAGATTAGCTGCCCTTTCCTTAGCTTCATACACTCTCCTCTGGGGGGACGTCATCCCTCTCTGAGACGAGTTGTGAGAGCCATTGGTTTGAAGGGATCTGCCAGAGCCTCTTGACAGAGATCTGGCTCGTCCATTCCCCATGTTAAGCTGACCTGATAGTGGCCCCAGGGGTCCCCCAGTACCGCTATCATGTTTGCTTAAGTTGGACCTGCTTAGTCTGACGACTTCTACCTGTCCCTTATCTGCCTCATCCCCAGAGAGATCCTCATCCTCATCCTCCTCCACATCTTCGTTCTCAGTTGCGAGGTGGATGAGGTCAGGATCGTCCCGGGTTCCCTCGAGGGGAGGCATGTCTCCTTCTGGATTAGAAGAGCTACGCAGTTTCTCAGCTCTTCTGGCATCATAAGTCTCCAAGAGACCAATCAGAAAGGACGTTGTGGGGTTAGACCCCTGCTGAATCTTCCTGGAGTGACACAGTCGTCTTAACTCCTTGAAGCTCAGCACAGTATATCCTGAAGGGATGACCTGTGGAGGGTCAACTGACATAAGGGGAGACCCAGAGTTTCCTCCTTTGTCCGACATACTGTTTCTAGTGTGGTGTAAGTGATGCACCTACCTACACTATGTGTTTACCTACTGTTCCCTTGCTAAGAGTTGTAGCCAAGGTGTGCTAAGCCTTGAGGAGCTACAACAGCTGGTTCAGTAGAACTCAGAGTATTCTAAGCTTTTAGTTATATGTACTAACAGTACTTGTGCGATCTTTCAACAAGATATTCTTAGGATACGTGTGGTAAAACAACAGCAAGCTCAAATCCCAACCGCTGCTCACCAATGTGAGAAGTTGGCCCGATATGCAACGTTCGCTATTCTAGCGACCGCTATGTATCGTTCCAACGACCCTTATGGTGTTTGGTTGTAAGTCAACCTATAGACCAGCTATCCTAGTAGCGTGGATACGAGCAGTCTAAGGCTAAAGACTCGAGAGGGCGTGTTAAGCCAGCTGTTTACCACACATGTACCCCTTGAACACCCAGTGAAAGTACACCACACAAGTGTTATGAAAATAAACAGGATATTTATTAAGAATCACAACAGCCCTGTACTCTTTATGAGGACAGGGTACTAAGCACAAACCAAATCTCTTTAGCAAATACTTCAAGTGCACAGTTTAAAACAAGTGTCCGAGGACACGGAAAGGTTAAGGTCTCGGGCGGACCCGATAAGGCAAGTCGGAAGCGAGGGACTCGGGACCCTAGAGTAAGGAGGCTATGCAGGCACCGAAATGCCGAGTTACCTAGCCACGAGGGCTGCGGCTGCACAAGTCTTACAGGCGTCGGGGTCTTCGCTGACGAGCCAGGAGCCGGAAGGAAGGAGTTGCTGGCCGGCGACCAGTGCTGAATAGTTCGTAGAGATCCAAGCCTGGATCGGAGATTGATGAAACCTGAAAGCAGAGGGGACCAAGTTCGTACTACTAGCCAGTAGTTAGAGGGTACCAGGAAGGCACCGGTTGGCCGTCACCTCGACTAGGTGAGTGGGCGACGCTAGGCTCTGCAGTCTCACGGACCAGGAGGCGTTGTCGGCGACCACGGTGGAGGTGCGAGCTGTCCCACGAAGGATGATGCTGTCGGCGTCGCTGGGCCTAGGATGGGGCAACAAGCCTTGGCAGATCTCAGGGCCACGGGGTGGGCCTAAGATGGCGTCTTGAGTGGACCAGGAGGGTCCGGGGTGCTTCTCGCAAAGATGGAAGCAAGGGCCAGTCTGGAGCAACCAGACCAGCAGTGATGATTCTCGGATGTCGTCACAGAAGGGCACAAGCCAGCGGCGAGTGACCAGACAACGTGCTGAGCAGCGAGCAGAAGGGCCCCACGCAGATCGTGGAGATGCTGGGAGACTGCACTTCGGTGCTAGAGCGGCTCAGGGTCGGGGCTTCTCGGACCCCAGAGCACTCACCAGAGAGTTACCTCGATGGTCGTGCTGGTTTTTAAGAGCGTGCAGGTTCTGATGATGGCCGGTCCCTCGAGGTCTCGTCGCACCCACAGATCACAGCTGAGCTGATGACGTGGGTAGAGGTCAGAGGTGCCAGGGAAGCCGGTTCTCGTCGAGCTGGGCCGTCGGATCCTTGAGGAGGGACTTGCAGCAAACCGCAGAGTTCTTAGTTGGTGCCCGCTGATGCAGGGTGACTACTCCTTAGCCACAAGGGAGAAATCTTGAGAAGAGTCTTGAGTGTCCTTTCGTAGAAAGTAGTTCTTGATTCAAAGATGATCTAATTTGGAAGGGTCCCCGCTCCGGCCTTTATCCTAAAGAAAAGGGGTGGGTACATGACTAGGTCCTGCCCTAAGGGTGGAACCAGGAAGGGGGGTAGTTACGCCCCTCTCCCCTGCCGGGCTTTCCCCAGGCCAGGGCTGTCGCCCCTGGAACTGGTTCTAACCGGCAGATGCGTAGTGAGCACCGGGGTGCCACTCCGCAGTCACCTTCTCGCCAAAGCCCTACCTACCCAGAATACACAAACCCTGTCTGGGACGGTGCGAACAGCGCCCTCGACAGGAAACCCTTTGTCCAAGCGCTCCTCGCTGGAAGGACTCCCAGCAGCAGGAGGTCAGACTCGTGTCTGTGGTGGCAGCATCCATTTTGTGGAGCTGAGGCTTTCGTTAACTCTAACCGGGGTTCACAGTTACGTACATGTCGTGTCCCTCTAGAAGGGCGGAATGTTAACCTCGTCGCCAGGGTTGGTGAGAGGGCCGCATCCCGATTCGTATGACACCTTACTCGACATGTCTTGATAACGCGACACCGAAGTTACCGATGTGGTACGCGTTATCATGGAACAGCCATTGGGTCTTGATTCCGCAAGCTGCAACCGGGCTCGGCTCGGGCCTGAACCTAGCTCACACGAGCCCACGCACTCTGCCTTCAGGAATGTTAAGGCCTGCCATAGGAGTGACTGATAGGAACTCGGGTGTCCATTGTATGGTTAGATATAGAGCTACTATACCTAAAGCGAAGGGTGGTTACACGTCTTCGCCCCAGCTGTCGTGCAGCCAGTTGTGTCAAATTTAAGAGGCCAGCCAGGGGTGGCATAATACATGCTGCAGCCCCTGGCGGCCCTGGGTACACCTATGCCCTGAGTTACAGGGTCTGATAAGGTGGCCCAGTACCAATTGGAAATGCACCTAGGGTACATGGAATCCATTTTAAAGAGAGAGCAGTAGGCCTGGGGTCCTGATTGGCAGGGCCCCAGGTCGACTATGTCCAAAACCAGCTAAAACACAGGGCAAAAAGTTGGGGGCAACCATAGTCAGGATGTACCTTCCTACAGTGATCATTTTTATCCCCCTGCTTAATAATATGCCCCTTGGTTTGGATTTTGAAAGACAGAGCAGTGAAATCAATCTCACTTTCAAAATCTAAACCAGATTGCTTTTCCACATGCCAGTTAGCATCTCCCTCTGTGGAAAAGCAATGCCGGCTCCCAAAGGATGAGGGGAGCCGGTGGGACCTTGGGGTCATTATTGCTCCCCCCACAGTCCCCAACATTTTTTATAAGACCCGGGGAATAGGGTCCCCGGGGATATCAGAAATTACTGATAGGGGCTGTTATTTTACGGTAAAATTAAAAGCTGTGCACACAACGCAGTGCTCAGTGCGGCCCCCTGGTGTGCACGCGCTGGATGAATGACTTATAATCTGTAGGGTGCGTGACTCCAGCTCCTTTGGTGGACAAGTTCTACGCGTTTGGGAGCCGGCACTGCTTTTCCATATGGGGAAGTGCTAACATGCAGCTCCCCATGTGGAAAAGCAATTTGATTTAGATTTTGAAAGAGATAACAGATTTCCTTGCTATGGGAGGGTGGGATGGACACCTCCGGACACTGCAGGAGATGGCCCTCCCACAATACATAAAGCCCCGGGGAGTGGTGGTCCCCGGGGCTTTGGAAACCTTGCAGTGCCCCCCCCCAACCATTTTTTGTAGCCCCGGGGGGTAATGGGCCCTTGAGTGCTCCAGGAGGGAAGCCACGCAGTCCACCTACCACAATACATAAAGCCCCGGGGTGGTGGTTCTCGTGGCTTTGGGGACCTTGGACCCCTCCCCACACTATTTTTTTTTAGCCCCGGGAGGGTGTCGATCCCTGGGGCTGGAGGACTAAAAATGTAAATCATTTTGCTCCAGTATTTAGCCCCCCCGGGGGATAATTATAAAAAAAGCTCAGTTTTATTTTATTTATTTTACGGCAGAGTCCACGCACCCTACACGCACCTGCCGGGTCTTTTTTTTTTAAAAATGTTGGGCCCTGGGTGGTCCAGCAGGTCTAGAGGGTAAAATTGTTTCTACCCTGCCCCCTTTCTACATTTTGCACACACAGCCAATTAGCATTCAGCGCGTGATCGGAAGGGTGCGATTATGGTACGATGACAATGCGCGCAGAATCCACGGATTCACCGCGCCCATAGATATATAAATGATTTTAATTGTAATTTTCTCAGGAACTACTGAATAGATTGACACCATTTAAGCAAAAGGCACAAGTCTGAACTGAGGGCTACCTCTTTGCTAAATTTGGTGTCATTCCGTTCAGCAGTTCAAACTGTAGCTGTGGCTAAAGGTCCTATGGGATATTGTATGGGGAAACATGCTTTTGGACCCCCCCTTTTTTCTAGGCCCCTACTTGACGAATCACCGTGAAAGGAGTGGACCAGAGCTGGCCAAAAGTTTGAAAAATTTTGCAAAGATTCATCAATCGACGCCAAAGTTATTGAGAATAGAATGTTGCAGATTTACTATGGATAATAGTTCCTAACTATAACTACCTACTGGCGACCGCCAGTAGGTCATGTACTGGAAGGGTAGCCTTCAAGTACAAAACCTATTGTAGACTCAGGCACGCACCCTAGCAGTGTGCTGCTATGGTGTGTACCTGGCGCATGGCAGCTGAAATCAACGCTGGCGCTAGAGAGAGGGGAGGAGAGAGCCATATCTTTGTAGATATGGCACTCTCATTCCCCCTCCAGGTCACACAGCGCAGCATTTTTGGCTGCTGCGCTATGTTACGTGACTTTTTTTGTAAATCTTGGCCTTCGAGTTAATGTGTGAGCTCAAGATGCCAAAAAGCAATGCATAGGCCACTTGTGCGCTGGCGCAAGATAGAAAAGAGTGCCATCATACAGCTTTGGTCCCAGATATATGAAAGACCTGAATTGCACTGGCGATGCAAGGTAATGGAAGCAAATAAGTCAGATGTAGTAAGCCACACAGAGTCACCTTGTGTGACTCTGTGTGCTTAGGAAATCTAGAGTAATGCAAGGCAGCGCAAGTCGGTGCTGTGTGTTAGTAAAAATGGCGCATTCTCCCTCTCTCCATCTGACGCTGCGCAGCAAGTTGTCTTACTGTACCAAATGTTGAAAAATCTGGGCCCTTGTGGTTTGATGTGTATGTACTTTAGCTGATGTTGTGATGAAGGTCAGAGCTGGGTCTCCAGTAGTATACAACACGGTATTAGGGCTTTATTTCTTTAATTGCTGCAATAATGGGCTAACCGATATGCAGGAAGAATTCATATTTATGGTCAGTGCCTATTCTTCTGAAATTGCTCCCCACTGAGATTTACTGTGTAGTACTTGGGGAAGAATTAACCTATTAAAGTAATAAACCAAGCGCATTATAAAATGGACGAGCTGGAAGAGTTATATATTTCATTGAATCCATTGTCTGTGTACCCACGGAATGCACACTCCAGTCCAGAAATCGATGAGCTTTACTCAAGTAAACTTTCCCTTGTTTCTGTTCACCACTGTATATCTTGCTTTCTCATTTTCCTCGCCTCAGCTTAGTATGCTTTTTCATTGGATTTTGCTACCGCACTTTAACGTTGCCCTGCACTTTTTCAGATTCTTACTTCTGCTTCAAAATCACAAATGGAACGATAGCAGAACATGTGTATGTTATTTTCTTGAATAGTCATTATACAGTACTCATCTTGATGTAAAAAATCACCCACTGATTTAAAACAAGTGAAAAAGAAAAGGTAAATAAATAGTTGCAGAACAGAATGACTTCTGAGGGTATGTGAATGTGTATGAGGATTTGTATAGTTCATATTATAGATAAAGGTGTCGGGTTTATGCAAGAAGCCTGGGGTCAGATGTACGAACATTCCGTTTTGCGGGTTGCATATTGCTATTTTTCGCAACTCGCAAAACGGAATGGACCAATGTGTCTTACTAAGACTTATGGGCTTGCATGTGGCCTGCCTTATCAATATTTATGAGGCAGGTCACAATTTGAGGCCCATTGGGAATCTGTATGAACACAGGGATAGTAGCCTGCTGGGGACAGCAGACCACTATGTCAGTGTTTGCTTTTTAAATGATGCAACTTTTTTTTCGAATGCAACCCATTTTCCTTAAATAAAAACAGGGTGCGTTTACACGAAAGTAAATGAAAATGTTTCTTTACATTTTTTAAGGGCAGGCAGTGGTTGGTTGGACCACTGTCTGCTCTTAAAAAACTGTTTACATACATTCCCTTCCCGTTTGCAACTGGCTTACACCTACTTAAAGTAGGTGGTAACTGTGATTGTTTTGAAACCACATTTGCAGTCTCAAAACAATTGTACATTCCAGTATGATTCACTATTAGGAAGGGATGCCCTTTATATGCCCCTTCCAAATTGTGACTCACAAACGCTATTTCGAGAGTCAGTAATAGATTACCTACTCGCAAAATAGTGTTTGCACATACTACAACCCTTTGTAGCAGTCGAAAACAGGCCGGTTTTCCATTTGCGACCGGTAAAAAAGGTAGTACATCTGCCCTTTTCGGGTTTATTTATGAGAGCCCTGCGTCACTTTTGCACCACGTAAAGTGGTACATATGTGGCACAGGACTCTTAATCGGATTTCTGAAGCCACGCAAAGTTTTGAGCAGCCTCATAAATCTTGAGTAAGGTGACGCAGCGCAAACTGCTGCATCACCTAACTCTGTGCCCGGGAGGAGTTCAATGGGCATTGCAGTGAGGTTTCACACCCAACACCAATGGAATTTAATGCTGCCCCAGATTTGCAAAGTGATGTAAACTTGGGAATGTGTTAAACCTGTACACCTCCTGTGGTGAGGCATATGGAGGGGAAATATGTTTATTTCTCTGTGTTTTCCTGCAGCACACATAGAAAGAGGGAAACACCTCTTAGAATTGTTTTTGTGCAGGAATGACTTCCTGCACAAAAACTATCCTGCATGCAACAGAGGTATCCTTGCACCATGTTGCAAAGGAGCCTACGTTGGTGCTAGGCTGCCGAAAAGCCACCAGCGCTGGGAGAATGGACAGGAATGCGCTGTACTGCATAAATACAGTGCATTCCTGCTCTTTCACTTTGGGACAGGGCAGCGCAGCAAGGTGCCTTGCTGCTCTGCCCTATGCCAAAATCTCAGGAATGAGGGCCCTACTCTATAACAGAATTAGCAGCGGGAACCACCTCCATGCTTTGAAGAGTCCTCACTCTCACCCCTCACAATCCCTTTACCTATGCAATCCACGGCTCTGTCAGGCCAAATACTGATTCATTTTCCCTATAAACCTCATTCCAACACCTTTTTCCTTCCCTTTTTACCCATCACCAAGGATGATATATATACCCGCTTTCTTCTTCTTTGCTACTTATGTCTGCATTATAACCACTGTACAGCGCTCTGTTGCTTTGTAATTCTTTTTTTTGCTATATAGTCATAAACATACTTACATGCACTAAGTTGGTGAACACTCAGTAGTGTCCTAAGTGGAAAGGCATGCAAAGCAATTCACGTCAAGAGCAACAATAAGTGTGTTCCCAAAGTGGGAATGTCAACGGAATACCACAAAACTCCTTGGGTATGTAGGAAAATATTTGCTTATAGAAGAAATTAAAAATTGTTAAATGACTTTTGGAATTAGAATGTGTCCTGCATGTACAGTTGTGCGCTCTGCCCCGTGTGCCTGAATTGTTTTCCTGTGATTCTGTGTTTTTTTTAGGTTGGTTGTTGGAAATGGTCCTTTCTGCAGGGTTATCACCAAACTTTTTGCTTCTTCCTCCTTTATTTTTCCTGACCTGTGGTTGTTGGCAATAGGACTCTGGACACTTTACCACTGCTGATCAGTGCTAAAGTGAATATGCTCTCTGTGTAAATTATTATTGTAATTGGTTATCCATGATTAGCATATTTGTATCACCAAGAAGTCCCTAGTAAAATGCACTGAGTATGCCAGGGCGGGTGATACAAATGCTACTAGTGGGACTGCAGCACTGATTGTGCCACTCATGAGTAGCCCTAAAATGGTGTCTCAGGCCTGCCACCGCAGTGCCTGTGTGTAGTCTGCGAGCTGTCATGCCCTCCCGGTCAGTGTCCCCACTAACCAGGCCTAACCCGTCCCTTTCTGTACAGATTGGTCACCCCCTATGGAAGGCCAAAGGTGCCCCCTTGGGCAGGGTGCAGTATATGTGAAAGGTAGAGCACGTACTAGTGCAGGTAACATGCTCTGGTAGTGAATGACAGCCATTTTCGTTTTTCCATATTGTAAGGCTACCTTGCCCATAGGCTATCATGGGGAATGCTGGCTACAGTGGCTACCAGCATATCTTCCCATAGGAACAAGGTGGGACATAAATGTCGGGTATCCCTGAAGTCAGAATTTAATAACACATATTTTAAGAAAGGTTGTTTTTAAATCCTGTGTTTGAGAACAGCACTTTTAGAAAGTGGCTGTACTCTTATCTGATCTTTCTGTGTGCCTTGGCTTGTTTCTGAATTGACTGTCTGGTTTGAGAGTGACAGAGGCTGGGGAGCCCCAGGAAGCTGGCTGAGCCAGCCCTAGGCTGCATGACTGCATCTGCACCTTGAGTGGTGGGAAAGGATATCGAAAAACAACTATTTAAGGAGGGTCAAGGGGAATATATTTATAGACCGTCCAAACCCGGATAACCCCTATTAGAACTATAAAGAACAAGAAGAGTTGGAGGGTCTGTGAAGCAAAGTGCTGAGTCTATAAGGTCCTCATTGAAAGCTACACATTTGGATTGCACTGAACCAGACTAAAGTGGTCACTAGACACTAGGTGTATAGTAGATATCCTATCAGCCCACCCACTTGGCGGAGCCTCGTCATGTAGGACGTCTAGAACCAAGTTGGTGTGTCCAAGCCTAGATGAATTGGCTAGACAGCACACAAGTATGGCTCATACAATAGAAGTGTCCACGCCACTGGGCGGTGCTGGTACAGTGCAGTGCAAAAAGAAGAAGTGAGTGAGTGATGTTAAAATGACGGTCAAGGCAAAAGAAAAACTTTTTATTAGTATTCACCTGGACGTCAGATTAAAAAGAGATGCATGACAGTGTGACAAAATCACTGTCTACTTTGCTGTGTGGTAAATAGGCCAACATGTTTCTGCCAATAGGTGAAACTACACCGGCATTCTTCAGGGCCACTTATATGGAATGTTGCTACTGCAAAGATATACTCTAATAGTTGTGTAAAACAGTGAAGATGACAGACCAGAAGTTTCAGACTGTCAAAATAATAATGTGGTCTCTAGGACCATCCTACCGTATCCTCTTGAACCATTTGTTGATAGAGGATGCAGTCCTGTAAATAAAAACAGAAGGACAAAAACTACTTTGTGTTCTTTGAACGTAACAAACTTACAGGAACAGTTAACCCCAACCAGGGTTACATTCCTATAACATGAGGACCAAAACAAGACTTAGCAAGGCCAGTCCAAATTAGAACGGCCACTTAATTAATTACAGGTTGCACTTAGAATAAACCACAGAGAATTTCTGAATACAAAAATGAAAACAATGAAAAGGACTTACCCAGCAATGTGTGGGAGTCAAGCCTCACCTCACCCGGCAAAGGCTCGGAGATTGAGGCCCCGCTCTAGGCACAAACAAAAATATGTAAACATGTAAACCGGAGCGACTATAAAGATCTGGTAAGTATCCTTAGTCAGTACTATGTCTCAAAAAGTTTGCGCATATAAACAACTGGTTGTTAGTTGCCCACAGTGATCACAGTCCCGTGGAGAACAGTAGAAGGGGGAAGGCATAGGTGCTAGTTGGACTAGTGAAGATGCTGACTAGCAGGGCAAATAATGTGTGCATACCACTATTTACCCATAATGTTGATTAACTTAGTAAATACCCACATCATACATACAGCGTCCAGTTATAAATGTACTGTAGCACTTGAAAATGGGAACGAAAGATTGGTTCAGCTGACTCTCTATTGCAGCTTGTTCTTAAGAGAAAGTGCAGCCTCTGGCTTAATTGGTGAGGCAACACGACCTCAGACACTAAAGTTTCAGAGGTACAGGCGAGGCAGAAATTCGATGTTGACCCATCAAGCCTTTTAGTTTGTTACTGCAATGTCAAGCAAAACCACTTCATTATTCTCACCATGCATCAAAGAAACAAAGTTTAGGCTAATTTAAACAAAACGCGTCGTAACAACTCACCTCTCCGTCGGTACCTCTCGGCTAAAACCAAAGCCGAAGGGGAGGCATCTAGGAGAGGTGAGAGGCGCGTTATATACCCTCTCTGATTGGTGGAAATTGATGTTAATGATGTACAGCTGCTCGGCTAATGCCGGCAGTGTGATACGCGAATTCTAGTAACAGCGCATGCGCGCCGGTGAGCCACATCTTGTCGCGATGTGGTCGAAAACTGGGGCATGCGCAGAGGGATTATGGGCGCGCCTACGGTTTGTGATGTGTGTTTGCGTTTTTGCGCGTGCTCAGATCGCTGCAATTCCGCATGTTCCGAAACAGCAACATTGCAGAAACGGAGCACGCCCTCGTTCATATGAAAGGGCATACATGAAGCGGAAGAACTCAACGGGCGCTGTAGAATTCGTTGTGCGCCTGAGTTACAATGTTGTCAAGGTGTTAAAATATCATTATTGAGGTATAGAGGCGGACGAATCCGAGCCTCAGGAAATGTACAAAGAACATGTCGGTGATGGGTACTACAAAAGTTACAGATGTTGTAGGTGAACAACAGAGAATGTGTACTAGCCACCATGAGGTATAAGATCGTGATCCATATAAACCGGGTGGGCAATGCATTGGGCTCAAGGAGAATAGGACCATATCACATGTATATTCTACCTATATTAGTCCATTCTAAAGATAGGGGAGATATTGATGATTCCTAACATAGGCTGTACATTGTGTGGTTACTTGGGAGAACCTGAATGGTGTTGAGTCAGCAAACCTTTTAGGAGAGGCATAGAGTACTAAAAGTTGACAATGCATAATGGTCAGTGCTCTATGGCGAATACCAGCTGGTCATATGGATACCCATGGGATATTATCATTCAAGCCTGACACATCGGTTTTCAATTCAAAAATCCAACGTTGTTCCTTGATGAACAGAAACCGTGAGACATCTGTGATGTGTGCTGGGATGAAGGGTTGTTCTAGGACCACCCACCTCAAGTCATCTGCTTTATGCTTCTTGGTTAGAAAGTGGTTCGTAAGGCAGGTAGATTGTTTGCTACAACGTATCGTGCTCTTGTGTTCACTGATACGCAACTTGACTTTCCTGGTAGTGTGTCCAATATATGCCAGACCACAGGGGCATGTGATCATGTAGATCACTTTCTCCGAGTTGCAGTTCGTGTGGTTGATCAATTTCCATGGTCTGGATGTACCGATGTCAATGGAAAGGGTCTTCTGAGTCTGTGGGCACACAATGCAACCACCACACGGGTAGTGCCCCCGGACCGGGGTAGTATTCCAGATGGTATCAAGAGTAATAGTAGTGTCTCTCCTCTGTGTCTTAGGTCTAGTGTGAACCAGGCTATCTCTGATACTTGGCCCTCTTTTGAAAGTGAACTACGGCCTGGGTATTGCACCGGATGCTGTGTTAAGGATCTTCCAGTGCTTCAGTACCGTTTTTTTGACCACATTGGATAGGGTACTGAACGTATGCACCATTGTAATCCTGTCAGACGGTGTCTTACTTTGTTGGTGTTCAATCAATGCCTCTCGGTTGTTGTTGAATGCTCTTTTATGCGCCCGACGTATCAAATGATTCGGATAGTGACGTTTCTTCAGATTCAGCGATAGTTCTTTCGCATGTTGTTCGTACAAGATGTTCGAGGAACAATTTCTCCGAACCCTCAGAAATTGGCCCACTGGTAAGTTGTCACGTAGTGACTGCGGGTGAAAACTCCGGTATGACAGTAGTGAGTTCCGAGCCATGGGTTTCTTATATAGTCGACTCTGCAGGCCTCCCTCTCCAGGAAAGATGAGAAGATCCAAGAATGGTAGCTGCTCTTTGCTGTACTCAATTGTAAACCGGAGGTATTGATTTCTAGAATTCAACCACGTGTGGAACTCAGTGACATCAAGACTAGTGCCTCTCCAGATGACAATGATGTCATCAATATATCTGCGCCACAGCAACACTTGACGAAAGAAAGGGTTGCTGTGGTTCAGAATATGGTCTTGCTCAAATTGGTTCATGTACAAGTTCGCAAGGCTTGGAGCAAAGACACTCCCCATTGATGTTCCGGAGACTTGGAGGTAGAGGTCATCCTGGTATTGAAAATAGTTTTCCATCATAGCCAATCTGGCGCACTCCATGATGAAAGTTATTGGAGTGATAGTATCCGGTGGTTTGGACTCAAGCAAATGCCTTCTGCTGTCCAGAGTCTCTTGTTGCGGGATGCACGTGTAAAGAGACTCAATGTCGAAACTCACCAAAAGGTCGGTCTCGACGTTGAACTCGGTCTCTGCAAGGAGTCGGAGGACATCGCCAGTGTCTTGTAAGTACGTGGGTGTATCTTCCACTAGTGGTTTCAGAAAGAAATCCACAAAGGTGGATAATGGCTCAAGTAGAGAACCAATCCCCGAAATAATCGGGCGTGCAAAAAGAAGAAGTGAGTGAGTGATGTTAAAATGACGGTCAAGGCAAAAGAAAAACTTTTTATTAGTATTCACCTGGACGTCAGATTAAAAAGAGATGCATGACAGTGTGACAAAATCACTGTCTACTTTGCTGTGTGGTAAATAGGCCAACATGTTTCTGCCAATAGGTGAAACTACACCGGCATTCTTCAGGGCCACTTATATGGAATGTTGCTACTGCAAAGATATACTCTAATAGTTGTGTAAAACAGTGAAGATGACAGACCAGAAGTTTCAGACTGTCAAAATAATAATGTGGTCTCTAGGACCATCCTACCGTATCCTCTTGAACCATTTGTTGATAGAGGATGCAGTCCTGTAAATAAAAACAGAAGGACAAAAACTACTTTGTGTTCTTTGAACGTAACAAACTTACAGGAACAGTTAACCCCAACCAGGGTTACATTCCTATAACATGAGGACCAAAACAAGACTTAGCAAGGCCAGTCCAAATTAGAACGGCCACTTAATTAATTACAGGTTGCACTTAGAATAAACCACAGAGAATTTCTGAATACAAAAATGAAAACAATGAAAAGGACTTACCCAGCAATGTGTGGGAGTCAAGCCTCACCTCACCCGGCAACGGCTCGGAGATTGAGGCCCCGCTCTAGGCACAAACAAAAATATGTAAACATGTAAACCGGAGCGACTATAAAGATCTGGTAAGTATCCTTAGTCAGTACTATGTCTCAAAAAGTTTGCGCATATAAACAACTGGTTGTTAGTTGCCCACAGTGATCACAGTCCCGTGGAGAACAGTAGAAGGGGGAAGGCATAGGTGCTAGTTGGACTAGTGAAGATGCTGACTAGCAGGGCAAATAATGTGTGCATACCACTATTTACCCATAATGTTGATTAACTTAGTAAATACCCACATCATACATACAGCGTCCAGTTATAAATGTACTGTAGCACTTGAAAATGGGAACGAAAGATTGGTTCAGCTGACTCTCTATTGCAGCTTGTTCTTAAGAGAAAGTGCAGCCTCTGGCTTAATTGGTGAGGCAACACGACCTCAGACACTAAAGTTTCAGAGGTACAGGCGAGGCAGAAATTCGATGTTGACCCATCAAGCCTTTTAGTTTGTTACTGCAATGTCAAGCAAAACCACTTCATTATTCTCACCATGCATCAAAGAAACAAAGTTTAGGCTAATTTAAACAAAACGCGTCGTAACAACTCACCTCTCCGTCGGTACCTCTCGGCTAAAACCAAAGCCGAAGGGGAGGCATCTAGGAGAGGTGAGAGGCGCGTTATATACCCTCTCTGATTGGTGGAAATTGATGTTAATGATGTACAGCTGCTCGGCTAATGCCGGCAGTGTGATACGCGAATTCTAGTAACAGCGCATGCGCGCCGGTGAGCCACATCTTGTCGCGATGTGGTCGAAAACTGGGGCATGCGCAGAGGGATTATGGGCGCGCCTACGGTTTGTGATGTGTGTTTGCGTTTTTGCGCGTGCTCAGATCGCTGCAATTCCGCATGTTCCGAAACAGCAACATTGCAGAAACGGAGCACGCCCTCGTTCATATGAAAGGGCATACATGAAGCGGAAGAACTCAACGGGCGCTGTAGAATTCGTTGTGCGCCTGAGTTACAATGTTGTCAAGGTGTTAAAATATCATTATTGAGGTATAGAGGCGGACGAATCCGAGCCTCAGGAAATGTACAAAGAACATGTCGGTGATGGGTACTACAAAAGTTACAGATGTTGTAGGTGAACAACAGAGAATGTGTACTAGCCACCATGAGGTATAAGATCGTGATCCATATAAACCGGGTGGGCAATGCATTGGGCTCAAGGAGAATAGGACCATATCACATGTATATTCTACCTATATTAGTCCATTCTAAAGATAGGGGAGATATTGATGATTCCTAACATAGGCTGTACATTGTGTGGTTACTTGGGAGAACCTGAATGGTGTTGAGTCAGCAAACCTTTTAGGAGAGGCATAGAGTACTAAAAGTTGACAATGCATAATGGTCAGTGCTCTATGGCGAATACCAGCTGGTCATATGGATACCCATGGGATATTATCATTCAAGCCTGACACATCGGTTTTCAATTCAAAAATCCAACGTTGTTCCTTGATGAACAGAAACCGTGAGACATCTGTGATGTGTGCTGGGATGAAGGGTTGTTCTAGGACCACCCACCTCAAGTCATCTGCTTTATGCTTCTTGGTTAGAAAGTGGTTCGTAAGGCAGGTAGATTGTTTGCTACAACGTATCGTGCTCTTGTGTTCACTGATACGCAACTTGACTTTCCTGGTAGTGTGTCCAATATATGCCAGACCACAGGGGCATGTGATCATGTAGATCACTTTCTCCGAGTTGCAGTTCGTGTGGTTGATCAATTTCCATGGTCTGGATGTACCGATGTCAATGGAAAGGGTCTTCTGAGTCTGTGGGCACACAATGCAACCACCACACGGGTAGTGCCCCCGGACCGGGGTAGTATTCCAGATGGTATCAAGAGTAATAGTAGTGTCTCTCCTCTGTGTCTTAGGTCTAGTGTGAACCAGGCTATCTCTGATACTTGGCCCTCTTTTGAAAGTGAACTACGGCCTGGGTATTGCACCGGATGCTGTGTTAAGGATCTTCCAGTGCTTCAGTACCGTTTTTTTGACCACATTGGATAGGGTACTGAACGTATGCACCATTGTAATCCTGTCAGACGGTGTCTTACTTTGTTGGTGTTCAATCAATGCCTCTCGGTTGTTGTTGAATGCTCTTTTATGCGCCCGACGTATCAAATGATTCGGATAGTGACGTTTCTTCAGATTCAGCGATAGTTCTTTCGCATGTTGTTCGTACAAGATGTTCGAGGAACAATTTCTCCGAACCCTCAGAAATTGGCCCACTGGTAAGTTGTCACGTAGTGACTGCGGGTGAAAACTCCGGTATGACAGTAGTGAGTTCCGAGCCATGGGTTTCTTATATAGTCGACTCTGCAGGCCTCCCTCTCCAGGAAAGATGAGAAGATCCAAGAATGGTAGCTGCTCTTTGCTGTACTCAATTGTAAACCGGAGGTATTGATTTCTAGAATTCAACCACGTGTGGAACTCAGTGACATCAAGACTAGTGCCTCTCCAGATGACAATGATGTCATCAATATATCTGCGCCACAGCAACACTTGACGAAAGAAAGGGTTGCTGTGGTTCAGAATATGGTCTTGCTCAAATTGGTTCATGTACAAGTTCGCAAGGCTTGGAGCAAAGACACTCCCCATTGATGTTCCGGAGACTTGGAGGTAGAGGTCATCCTGGTATTGAAAATAGTTCTCCATCATAGCCAATCTGGCGCACTCCATGATGAAAGTTATTGGAGTGATAGTATCCGGTGGTTTGGACTCAAGCAAATGCCTTCTGCAGTCCAGAGTCTCTTGTTGCGGGATGCACGTGTAAAGAGACTCAACGTCGAAACTCACCAAAAGGTCGGTCTCGACGTTGAACTCGGTCTCTGCAAGGAGTCGGAGGACATCGCCAGTGTCTTGTAAGTACGTGGGTGTATCTTCCACTAGTGGTTTCAGAAAGAAATCCACAAAGGTGGATAATGGCTCAAGTAGAGAACCAATCCCCGAAATAATCGGGCGTCCCGGAGGAGGTCTCTTCTCCTTATGAATCTTTGGGAAGCAATAAAAGTAAGGGACCACTGGGTGTGCCGTGCTGAGGTATCTGGCTTCTTGAGATGTGATCCAACCCTCGCAGGATGCTTCTTCAATGAGGCTTTTGATGTCATTGGAGATTCTCATGGTAGGGTCGTCCGTAAGTTGACGGTAAGCACTAGAGTCATTCAATCGTCGTATGCACTCCCTGTGATAAATATCAGTATCTTGTATGACAATGGCTCCGCCTTTGTCGGCGGGTTTTATTGTGATGTTAGTATCTTTAGACAAAGCCACGAGTGCCAACCTTTCTATTCTGGTCATGTTGGAGAAAGTCCTTTTATTTGTCTGGTCCACATTCATGATGTCATGAGTGACTGCTTGCTCAAAAGCAATGACCCTCGCCGGAACTTGATGGTTAAGAGGCGTGTATGTAGATTTAGGTCTAAGGCCTGTATTCCGATCCAAGGGGTCCTCCGAATCGTTGTTATCATTAGTCGATTTGAAAAAGAAATGTAAGCGGACCTTCCTGTAAAAGGATTCCAATTCACACCTCAAGTTGAAGGGGTCTCCTTCGTTGGTTGGAACAAATCCAAGTCCTTTGTTAAGGACTGAGGTCTCCGTGGGTGTGAGTGTCCGGGTGCTGAGATTCACCACGAGATCACTGGTTTCTTCTAGGATTGCTCCCCTCTGTTGCTCGTGGTGTCTGGTGCCCAATTCACTGACTGTTGGCCTCTTCTCTTCCCGCGACTTCTGCCTTGGCACTGCCATAAAAAAGACTGGTCGTAGTAGAAGTTTGGATTGGGTGGGTAATTTGGCATTTGATGGCCCATAGGGGGTCCCATCGGTGGTTGATGATAACCCCAGGGTGCTGGAGGCCACCAAGGCCCTGGATTTTGGTAGTATTGAGCTCCTCGCCCTCTGTTAGGTCTTCTCTGGGGACCCCTGCCTCGTCCTCTGTTAGGTATCCCTCTACTAGAATTGCCTTGATCGCTAGACTCTGATTCTGAGCCTGAGGAGGAGTAGTTGGACCCGTATCTCTTTCCTCTGGTGTTATAAACGGGGGCTACATAGGAGTCACTGATGTAAGGGTAAGTAGTCTCCATTGAAAAACGTGCAAGGTCTTTCTTGAATTTTTCAACTTTAGTCATAAGGATGTTGTCATAGTATTCTTTATTCGTTTTGTTGGTCTCGTCCAAGTTCTTTTTGTAGGGTACCGACCGAATCGCTGCGTTAATCTGGCCCTCTAGAACTTGGATCTCAACCAATAGGGCATCGGCTGTCTTTTTAGCGGTTTTAATAATCAAGATAAGCCAATCGCGCGTGCAGCGCCACGCAATGAGTGCCCAATCCTTTAAGAAACCCTTGTCTGTTAAAAAGAGACGTGGTGTATTAGTCACTATTAGGCCTGACGGTGCACACTTGCCATGCAGATAGTCGTTCATAATTACGCCATGTATTGAGGTGCGGGAGTGGTTTTTCTTCATATTCAATAGAGTCACCCAATCATCCTCAGTTGTAGTAGTGGTGATGGATGTCGAGGACAAGCCATCTAAGATGCTAGGGTTGTCAGTCAGGAGTGTGTTAAGATCTTCATCATCAAATGCCAACCCCCCAAAGTCAGCCATGGTAAATGATCAGAGTGAGGCAGCACAATCAACCAGGTGAGCAAAAAAAGGAGGACAACTTCAATGGCGTGTTGTCAAGGAATAAAATAGACCGCAGCGGAGGCTGCTCAGTACAGAAAAACAACTATTTAAGGAGGGTCAAGGGGAATATATTTATAGACCGTCCAAACCCGGATAACCCCTATTGGAACTATAAAGAACAAGAAGAGTTGGAGGGTCTGTGAAGCAAAGTGCCGAGTCTATAAGGTCCTCATTGAAAGCTACACATTTGGATTGCACTGAACCAGACTAAAGTGGTCACTAGACACTAGGTGTATAGTAGATATACTATCAGCCCACCCACTTGGCGGAGCCTCGTCATGTAGGACGTCTAGAACCAAGTTGGAGTGTCCAAGCCTAGATGAATTGGCTAGACAGCACACAATTATGGCTCATACAATAGAAGTGTCCACACCACTGGGCGGTGCTGGTACAGTGCAGTGCAAAAAGAAGAAGTGAGTGAGTGATGTTAAAATGACGGTCAAGGCAAAAGAAAAACTTTTTATTAGTATTCACCTGGACGTCAGATTAAAAAGAGATGCATGACAGTGTGACAAAATCACTGTCTACTTTGCTGTGTGGTAAATAGGCCAACATGTTTCTGCCAATAGGTGAAACTACACCGGCATTCTTCAGGGCCACTTATATGGAATGTTGCTACTGCAAAGATATACTCTAATAGTTGTGTAAAACAGTGAAGATGACAGACCAGAAGTTTCAGACTGTCAAAATAATAATGTGGTCTCTAGGACCATCCTACCGTATCCTCTTGAACCATTTGTTGATAGAGGATGCAGTCCTGTAAATAAAAACAGAAGGACAAAAATTACTTTGTGTTTTTTGAACGTAACAAACTTACAGGAACAGTTAACCCCAACCAGGGTTACATTCCTATAACATGAGGACCAAAACAAGACTTAGCAAGGCCAGTCCAAATTAGAACGGCCACTTAATTAATTACAGGTTGCACTTAGAATAAACCACAGAGAATTTCTGAATACAAAAATGAAAACAATGAAAAGGACTTACCCAACAATGTGTGGGAGTCAAGCCTCACCTCACCCGGCAACGGCTCGGAGATTGAGGCCCCGCTCTATGCACAAACAAAAATATGTAAACATGTAAACCGGAGCGACTATAAAGATCTGGTAAGTATCCTTAGTCAGTACTATGTCTCAAAAAGTTTGCGCATATAAACAACTGGTTGTTAGTTGCCCACAGTGATCACAGTCCCATGGAGAACAGTAGAAGGGGGAAGGCATAGGTGCTAGTTGGACTAGTGAAGATGCTGACTAGCAGGGCAAATAATGTGTGCATACCACTATTTACCCATAATGTTGATTAACTTAGTAAATACCCACATCATACATACAGCTGCCAGTTATAAATGTACTGTAGCACTTGAAAATGGGAACGAAAGATTGGTTCAGCTGACTCTCTATTGCAGCTTGTTCTTAAGAGAAAGTGCAGCCTCTGGCTTAATTGGTGAGGCAACACGACCTCAGACACTAAAGTTTCAGAGGTACAGGCGAGGCAGAAATTCGATGTTGACCCATCAAGCCTTTTAGTTTGTTACTGCAATGTCAAGCAAAACCACTTCATTATTCTCACCATGCATCAAAGAAACAAAGTTTAGGCTAATTTAAACAAAACGCGTCGTAACAACTCACCTCTCCGTCGGTACCTCTCGGCTAAAACCAAAGCCGAAGGGGAGGCATCTAGGAGAGGTGAGAGGCGCGTTATATACCCTCTCTGATTGGTGGAAATTGATGTTAATGATGTACAGCTGCTCGGCTAATGCCGGCAGTGTGATACGCGAATTCTAGTAACAGCGCATGCGCGCCGGTGAGCCACATCTTGTCGCGATGTGGTCGAAAACCGGGGCATGCGCAGAGGGATTATGGGCGCGCCTACGGTTTGTGATGTGTGTTTGCGTTTTTGCGCGTGCTCAGATCGCTGCAATTCCGCATGTTCCGAAACAGCAACATTGCAGAAACGGAGCACGCCCTCGTTCATATGAAAGGGCATACATGAAGCGGAAGAACTCAACGGGCGCTGTAGAATTCGTTGTGCGCCTGAGTTACAATGTTGTCAAGGTGTTAAAATATCATTATTGAGGTATAGAGGCGGACGAATCCGAGCCTCAGGAAATGTACAAAGAACATGTCGGTGATGGGTACTACAAAAGTTACAGATGTTATAGGTGAACAACAGAGAATGTGTACTAGCCACCATGAGGTATAAGATCGTGATCCATATAAACCGGGTGGGCAATGCATTGGGCTCAAGGAGAATAGGACCATATCACATGTATATTCTACCTATATTAGTCCATTCTAAAGATAGGGGAGATATTGATGATTCATAACATAGGCTGTACATTGTGTGGTTACTTGGGAGAACCTGAATGGTGTTGAGTCAGCAAACCTTTTAGGAGAGGCATTGAGTACTAAAAGTTGACAATGCATAATGGTCAGTGCTCTATGGCGAATACCAGCTGGTCATATGGATACCCATGGGATATTATCATTCAACCCTGACACATTGGTTTTCAATTTAAAAATCCAACGTTGTTCCTTGATGAACAGAAACCGTGAGACATCTGTGATGTGTGCTGGGATGAAGGGTTGTTCTAGGACCACCCACCTCAAGTCATCTGCTTTATGCTTCTTGGTTAGAAAGTGGTTCGTAAGGCAGGTAGATTGTTTGCTACAACGTATCGTGCTCTTGTGTTCACTGATACGCAACTTGACTTTCCTGGTAGTGTGTCCAATATATGCCAGACCACAGGGGCATGTGATCATGTAGATCACTTTCTCCGAGTTGCAGTTCGTGTGGTTGATCAATTTCCATGGTCTGGATGTACCGATGTCAATGGAAAGGGTCTTCTGAGTCTGTGGGCACACAATGCAACCACCACACGGGTAGTGCCCCCGGACCGGGGTAGTATTCCAGATGGTATCAAGAGTAATAGTAGTGTCTCTCCTCTGTGTCTTAGGTCTAGTGTGAACCAGGCTATCTCTGATACTTGGCCCTCTTTTGAAAGCGAACAACGGCCTGGGTATTGCACCGGATGCTGTGTTAAGGATCTTCCAGTGCTTCAGTACCGTTTTTTTGACCACATTGGATAGGGTACTGAACGTATGCACCATTGTAATCCTGTCAGACCGTGTCTTACTTTGTTAGTGTTCAATCAATGCCTCTCGGTTGTTGTTGAATGCTCTTTTATGCGCCCGACGTATCAAATGATTCGGATAGTGACGTTTCTTCAGATTCAGCGATAGTTCTTTCGCATGTTGTTCGTACAAGATGTTCGAGGAACAATTTCTCCCTACCCTCAGAAATTGGCCCACTGGTAAGTTGTCACGTAGTGACTGCGGGTGAAAACTCCGGTATGACAGTAGTGAGTTCCGAGCCATGGGTTTCTTATATAGTCGACTCTGCAGGCCTCCCTCTCCAGGAAAGATGAGAAGATCCAAGAATGGTAGCTGCTCTTTGCTGTACTCAATTGTAAACCGGAGGTATTGATTTCTAGAATTCAACCACGTGTGGAACTCAGTGACATCAAGACTAGTGCCTCTCCAGATGACAATGATGTCATCAATATATCTGCGCCACAGCAACACTTGACGAAAGAAAGGGTTGCTGTGGTTCAGAATATGGTCTTGCTCAAATTGGTTCATGTACAAGTTCGCAGGGCTTGGGGCAAAGACACTCCCCATTGATGTTCCGGAGACTTGGAGGTAGAGGTCATCCTGGTATTGAAAATAGTTCTCCATCATAGCCAATCTGGCGTACTCCATGATGAAAGGTATTGGAGTGATAGTATCCGGTGGTTTGGACTCAAGCAAATGCCTTATGCATTCCAGAGTCTCTTGTTGCGGGATGCACGTGTGAAGAGTCTCAACGTCGAAACTCACCAAAAGGTCGGTCTCGACGTTGAACTCGGTCTCTGCAAGGAGTCGGAGGACATCGCCAGTGTCTTGTAAGTACGTGGGTGTATCTTTCACTAGTGGTTTCAGAAAGAAATCCACAAAGGTGGATAATGGCTCAAGTAGAGAACCAATCCCCGAAATAATCGGGCGTCCCGGAGAAGGTTTCTTCTCCTTATGAATCTTTGGGAGGCAATAAAAGTAAGGGACCACTGGGTGTGCCGTGCTGAGGTATCTGGTTTCTTGAGATGTGATCCAACCCTCGCAGGATGCTTCTTCAATGAGGCTTTTGATGTCATTGGAGATTCTCATGGTAGGGTCGTCCGTAAGTCGACGGTAAGCACTAGAGTCATTCAATTGTCGTATGCACTCCCTGTGATAAATATCAGTATCTTGTATGACAATGGCTCCGCCTTTGTCGGCAGGTTTTATTGTGATGTTAGTATCTTTAGACAAAGCCACGAGTGCCAACCTTTCTATTCTGGTCATGTTGGAGAAAGTCCTTTTATTTGTCTGGTCCACATTCATGATGTCATGAGTGACTGCTTGCTCAAAAGCAATGACCCTCGCCGGAACTTGATGGTTAAGAGGCGTGTATGTAGATTTAGGTCTAAGGCCTGTATTCCGATCCAAGGGGTCCTCCGAATCGTTGTTATCATTAGTCGATTTGAAAAAGAAATGTAAGCGGACCTTCCTGTAAAAGGATTCCAATTCACACCTCAAGTTGAAGGGGTCTCTTTCGTTGGTTGGAACAAATCCAAGTCCTTTGTTAAGGACTGAGGTCTCCGTGGGTTTGAGTGTCCGGGTGCTGAGATTCACCACGAGATCACTGGTTTCTTCTAGGATTGCTCCCCTCTGTTGCTCGTGGTGTCTGGTGCCCAATTCACTGACTGTTGGCCTCTTCTCTTCCCGCGACTTCTGCCTTGGCACTGCCATAAAAAAGACTGGTCGTAGTAGAAGTTTGGATTGGGTGGGTAATTTGGCATTTGATGGCCCATAGGGGGTCCCATCGGTGGTTGATGATAACCCCAGGGTGCTGGAGGCCACCAAGGCCCTGGATTTTGGTAGTATTGAGCTCCTTGCCCTCTGTTAGGTCTTCTCTGGGGACCCCTGCCTCGTGCTCTGTTAGGTGTCCCTCTACTAGAATTGCCTTGATCGCTAGACTCTGATTCTGAGCCTGAGGAGGAGTAGTTGGACCCGTATCTCTTTCCTCTGGTGTTATAAACGGGGGCTACATAGGAGTCACTGATGTAAGGGTAAGTAGTCTCCATTGAAAAACGTGCAAGGTCTTTCTTGAATTTTTCAACTTTAGTCATAAGGATGTTGTCATAGTATTCTTTATTCGTTTTGTTGGACTCGTCCAAGTTCTTTTTGTAGGGTACCGACCGAATCGCTGCGTTAATCTGGCCCTCTAGAACTTGGATCTCAACCAATAGGGCATCGGCTGTCTTTTTAGCGGTTTTAATAATCAAGATAAGCCAATCGCGCGTGCAGCGCCACGCAATGAGTGCCCAATCCTTTAAGAAACCCTTGTCTGTTAAAAAGAGACGTGGTGTATTAGTCACTATTAGGCCTGACGGTGCACACTTGCCATGCAGATATTCGTTCATAATTACGCCATGTATTGAGGTGCGGGAGTGGTTTTTCTTCATATTCAATAGAGTCACCCAATCATCCTCAGTTGTAGTAGTGGTGATGGATGTCGAGGACAAGCCATCTAAGATGCTAGGGTTGTCAGTCAGGAGTGTGTTAAGATCTTCATCATCAAATGCCAACCCCCCAAAGTCAGCCATGGTAAATGATCAGAGTGAGGCAGCACAATCAACCAGGTGAGCAAAAAAAGGAGGACAACTTCAATGGCGTGTTGTCAAGGAATAAAATAGACCCGCAGCGGAGGCTGCTCAGTACAGAAAAACAACTATTTAAGGAGGGTCAAGGGGAATATATTTATAGACCGTCCAAACCCGGATAACCCCTATTAGAACTATAAAGAACAAGAAGAGTTGGAGGGTCTGTGAAGCAAAGTGCCAAGTCTATAAGGTCTTCATTGAAAGCTACACATTTGGATTGCACTGAACCAGACTAAAGTGGTCACTAGACACTAGGTGTATAGTAGATATCCTATCAGCCCACCCACTTGGCGGAGCCTCGTCATGTAGGACGTCTAGAACCAAGTTGGTGTGTCCAAGCCTAGATGAATTGGCTAGACAGCACACAATTATGGCTCATACAATAGAAGTGTCCACGCCACTGGGCGGTGCTGGTACAGTGCAGTGCAAAAAGAAGAAGTGAGTGAGTGATGTTAAAATGACGGTCAAGGCAAAAGAAAAACTTTTTATTAGTATTCACCTGCACGTCAGATTAAAAAGAGATGCATGACAGTGTGACAAAATCACTGTCTACTTTGCTGTGTGGTAAATAGGCCAACATTTTTCTGCCAATAGGTGAAACTACACCGGCATTCTTCAGGGCCACTTATATGGAATGTTGCTACTGCAAAGATATACTCTAATAGTTGTGTAAAACAGTGAAGATGACAGACCAGAAGTTTCAGACTGTCAAAATAATAATGTGGTCTCTAGGACCATCCTACCGTATCCTCTTGAACCATTTGTTGATAGAGGATGCAGTCCTGTAAATAAAAACAGAAGGACAAAAACTACTTTGTGTTCTTTGAACGTAACAAACTTACAGGAACAGTTAACCCCAACCAGGGTTACATTCCTATAACATGAGGACCAAAACAAGACTTAGCAAGGCCAGTCCAAATTAGAACGGCCACTTAATTAATTACAGGTTGCACTTAGAATAAACCACAGAGAATTTCTGAATACAAAAATGAAAACAATGAAAAGGACTTACCCAGCAATGTGTGGGAGTCAAGCCTCACCTCACCCGGCAACGGCTCGGAGATTGAGGCCCCGCTCTATGCACAAACAAAAATATGTAAACATGTAAACCGGAGCGACTATAAAGTTCTGGTGAGTATCCTTAGTCAGTACTATGTCTCAAAAAGTTTGCGCATATAAACAACTGGTTGTTAGTTGCCCACAGTGATCACAGTCCCATGGAGAACAGTAGAAGGGGGAAGGCATAGGTGCTAGTTGGACTAGTGAAGATGCTGACTAGCAGGGCACATAATGTGTGCATACCACTATTTACCCATAATGTTGATTAACTTAGTAAATACCCACATCATACATACAGCTGCCAGTTATAAATGTACTGTAGCACTTGAAAATGGGAACGAAAGATTGGTTCAGCTGACTCTCTATTGCAGCTTGTTCTTAAGAGAAAGTGCAGCCTCTGGCTTAATTGGTGAGGCAACACGACCTCAGACACTAAAGTTTCAGAGGTACAGGCGAGGCAGAAATTCGATGTTGACCCATCAAGCCTTTTAGTTTGTTACTGCAATGTCAAGCAAAACCACTTCATTATTCTCACCATGCATCAAAGAAACAAAGTTTAGGCTAATTTAAACAAAACGCGTCGTAACAACTCACCTCTCCGTCGGTACCTCTCGGCTAAAACCAAAGCCGAAGGGGAGGCATCTAGGAGAGGTGAGAGGCGCGTTATATACCCTCTCTGATTGGTGGAAATTGATGTTAATGATGTACAGCTGCTCGGCTAATGCCGGCAGTGTGATACGCGAATTCTAGTAACAGCGCATGCGCGCCGGTGAGCCACATCTTGTCGCGATGTGGTCGAAAACCGGGGCATGCGCAGAGGGATTATGGGCGCGCCTACGGTTTGTGATGTGTGTTTGCGTTTTTGCGCGTGCTCAGATCGCTGCAATTCCGCATGTTCCGAAACAGCAACATTGCAGAAACGGAGCACGCCCTCGTTCATATGAAAGGGCATACATGAAGCGGAAGAACTCAACGGGCGCTGTAGAATTCGTTGTGCGCCTGAGTTACAATGTTGTCAAGGTGTTAAAATATCATTATTGAGGTATAGAGGCGGACGAATCCGAGCCTCAGGAAATGTACAAAGAACATGTCGGTGATGGGTACTACAAAAGTTACAGATGTTGTAGGTGAACAACAGAGAATGTGTACTAGCCACCATGAGGTATAAGATCGTGATCCATATAAACCGGGTGGGCAATGCATTGGGCTCAAGGAGAATAGGACCATATCACATGTATATTCTACCTATATTAGTCCATTCTAAAGATAGGGGAGATATTGATGATTCCTAACATAGGCTGTACATTGTGTGGTTACTTGGGAGAACCTGAATGGTGTTGAGCCAGCAAACCTTTTAGGAGAGGTATAGAGTACTAAAAGTTGACAATGCATAATGGTCAGTGCTCTATGGCGAATACCAGCTGGTCATATGGATACCCATGGGATATTATCATTCAACCCTGACACATCGGTTTTCAATTTAAAAATCCAACGTTGTTCCTTGATGAACAGAAACCGTGAGACATCTGTGATGTGTGCTGGGATGAAGGGTTGTTCTAGGACCACCCACCTCAAGTCATCTGCTTTATGCTTCTTGGTTAGAAAGTGGTTCGTAAGGCAGGTAGATTGTTTGCTACAACGTATCGTGCTCTTATGTTCACTGATACGCAACTTGACTTTCCTGGTAGTGTGTCCAATATATGCCAGACCACAGGGGCATGTGATCATGTAGATCACTTTCTCCGAGTTGCAGTTCGTGTGGTTGATCAATTTCCATGGTCTGGATGTACCGATGTCAATGGAAAGGGTCTTCTGAGTCTGTGGGCACACAATGCAACCACCACACGGGTAGTGCCCCCGGACCGGGGTAGTATTCCAGATAGTAGCAAGAGTAATAGTAGTGTCTCTCCTCTGTGTCTTAGGTCTAGTGTGAACCAGGCTATCTCTGATACTTGGCCCTCTTTTGAAAGCGAACAACGGCCTGGGTATTGCACCGGATGCTGTGTTAAGGATCTTCCAGTGCTTCAGTACCGTTTTTTTGACCACATTGGATAGGGTACTGAACGTATGCACCATTGTAATCCTGTCAGACGGTGTCTTACTTTGTTGGTGTTCAATCAATGCCTCTCGGTTGTTGTTGAATGCTCTTTTATGCGCCCGACGTATCAAATGATTCGGATAGTGACGTTTCTTCAGATTCAGCGATAGTTCTTTCGCATGTTGTTCGTACAAGATGTTCAAGGAACAATTTCTCCGAACCCTCAGAAATTGGCCCACTGGTAAGTTGTCACGTAGTGACTGCGGGTGAAAACTCCGGTATGACAGTAGTGAGTTCCGAGCCATGGGTTTCTTATATAGTTGACTCTGCAGGCCTCCCTCTCCAGGAAAGATGAGAAGATCCAAGAATGGTAGCTGCTCTTTGCTGTACTCAATTGTAAACCGGAGGTATTGATTTCTAGAATTCAACCACGTGTGGAACTCAGTGACATCAAGACTAGTGCCTCTCCAGATGACAATGATGTCATCAATATATCTGCGCCACAGCAACACCTGACGAAAGAAAGGGTTGCTGTGGTTCAGAACATGGTCTTGCTCAAATTGGTTCATGTACAAGTTCGCAAGGCTTGGGGCAAAGACACTCCCCATTGATGTTCCGGAGACTTGGAGGTAGAGGTCATCCTGGTATTGAAAATAGTTCTCCATCATAGCCAATCTGGCGCACTCCATGATGAAAGGTATTGGAGTGATAGTATCCGGTGGTTTGGACTCAAGCAAATGCCTTATGCAGTCCACAAAGGTGGATAATGGCTCAAGTAGAGAACCAATCCCCGAAATAATCGGGCGTCCCGGAGGAGGTCTCTTCTCCTTATGAATCTTTGTGAGGCAATAAAAGTAAGGGACCACTGGGTGTGCCGTGCTGAGGTATCTGGCTTCTTGAGATGTGATCCAACCCTCGCAGGATGCTTCTTCAATGAGGCTTTTGATGTCATTGGAGATTCTCATGGTAGGGTCATCCGTAAGTCGACGGTAAGCACTAGAGTCATTCAATTGTCGTATGCACTCCCTGTGATAAATATCAGTATCTTGTATGACAATGGCTCCGCCTTTGTCGGCGGGTTTTATTGTGATGTTAGTATCTTTAGACAAAGCCACGAGTGCCAACCTTTCTATTCTGGTCATGTTGGAGAAAGTCCTTTTATTTGTCTGGTCCACATTCATGATGTCATGAGTCACTGCTTGCTCAAAAGCAATGACCCTTGCCGGAACTTGATGGTTAAGAGGCGTGTATGTAGATTTAGGTCTAAGGCATGTATACCGACGCAAGGGGTCCTCCGAATCGTTGTTATCATTAGTCGATTTGAAAAAGAAATGTAAGCGGACCTTCCTGTAAAAGGATTCCAATTCACACCTCAAGTTGAAGGGGTCTCCTTCGTTGGTTGGAACAAATCCAAGTCCTTTGTTAAGGACTGAGGTCTCCGTGGGTGTGAGTGTCCGGGTGCTGAGATTCACCACAAGATCACTGGTTTCTTCTAGGATTGCTCCCCTCTGTTGCTCGTGGTGTCTGGTGCCCAATTCACTGACTGTTGGCCTCTTCTCTTCCTGGGCCTGAATAGAGTTGTGCCTGCCTTCCACAATGCTGGCTCGACCTCCTGCTGGGCGGCTGATGACCCTACCTCTCTCTGAAAGGAAAGGAGAAGCCAGGAAAACAAAGTGCTCAAGGAACAAAAAGAATTGGTTCAGATTGGGCTCAGAGCCCTCCTGCACAAAGGGAACAAAGACTTTTAGGGGTATAAGTACAGGACCCCTGACTACTGAAAATTAGATCATCCTGGAATCAAGAAGGAACATCTGCCAAGGAGAAAGCTGGAAGACTGAAGAAAGAAGACTGTCCTGCTGTTGCTTTGCTGGACTGACCTGCAGTTGCTTTGTTGCCAAGGAGAAGGGAAGGACTTTGCTGTGTGATGTGTTCCCTTGCTTGAAGGACTCTCCAATGGCCTGAAGAAGAGCTGGCACCCTGTTAAGAAGTCCCAGGAACAAAAGGACTTCACCCCCAGCTTCTCTGAACTCTGCTGAGAGAGTTCTGTCCTTCCTAGAGTGCTTGGGCCATTTGTGATGCCTCTGGAAGATGTACCTGCGCTGGGAAGCTGGAAACCAAGATTTTAAAGACTTTCTGCAAGTTTTAACGCATTGCTCGCTTGCGGAGCGCATCCCCACCACTACGAAGGCCGAGATCGTCGCTGGGCCTGTTCTTGCTGCCAGAATCGTCGCATCCTTCGTTTGCGGGACATTCCAGTCCGGTGCGGGAAGATTACCATTGCTGCAAGTATCGTCGCAGAGCCTGTCGTCACTGGGTGAGATCGTCTCACCGCTTGCTTGCGGACCGCATCACGTGGCTGCGAGAGTCGTCGTAGAGCCATCACATCGAGGGGCCGCGAGAGGAGAAGATCGCCACTGAGCCGCGCATCATCGCCGCACCAGAGATTTTCGCCGCCCCGAAGTTCGTCGCATCGTACTTTTTGTGAGCCGCTTCCACCAAAACCTGGGCACCGAAATCCACGCAAGGTATCGCATCGCTCCCCATACAGACCGAAGTCACCACAACACACCCGCTACGTCCAGTGGGGTTGTCGCATCGCCTCCCCAGGGTCTCAGGAGTGACGCATTGCTTGCTTTTCAACGTTACAGCTTTCGCTTGGAACTTTTGTCGCATCTAAAGGTACTGTTGGCTAAAGCATGACGCAACTGTGGATTATTTTAACGCAACCTTAAGTACTCTTTTGAAACCATATTCTTGAACTGTGTATGTTGGATTTTTGTCATTTTGGTCTTGGTTAGTTTAGGTTAAATATTTTTATTTTTCTAAACTGTTGTGGAGTCAGTTTGTGGTGGTTTTACTGTGTTACTGTGAGTGTTGGCACAAATACTCTGCACATTGCCTTCAATAAGCCTGACTGCTCGTGCCAAACTACCAAGGGGTGAGCAGGGGCTATCTGAAGAGTGTTTCCTCCTTACCCTGACTAGAAGCAAGGGTCCCTATTTGGACAGTGGTACCTACCTCTGCCAACTAGAGGCACCCAGTTCTAACATTGTTGGCCAGCGGTGGGATTTGAACTTGTATTTGTACTAGACCCGCAGTGACTGGTGTACATCACTAGTGAGTGCAGACCACTACGCCACCGCATTCTACAGTTGAGTTTTTTGTTTTGGTTCTATTTTTCATCGTAACCCTGAAAGAATCCAAGCATCATGTCTCTGAATAGTTAACCAGCAACTGATGTTGCAGAACTGGAGTTTGATAATGAAATGCTAAGTGATTACAAAGAAGGTCAACTCAAGCAGTTCTGCAGATGCTTTGGATGCCCCACGAAGCGCCGCTCTAAGAAGGAGGAGCTCCAGAAGTCCTTAAGGGCCTGGTGGGAGACCAAAGAGGCTGGGGAGACAGTTGGTGCAGAAATGGAGGAGGATACAGAAGGGGATGGTTTCAGGTCACAGGATCTGCCTCTGTCCAGAGCAGCCTCCAGGGCTGGCAGCAACCATTCCACTGGAAGTTTTCCCCAGAGGAGTTGGAGGAAAATCAAAGGGTTAGAGATTATGAATTAGAAATCATGAGAATCAAGATGAAGCAATGGGAAGTAGAGAAGTCGGTGGAGGAGAGCAAACATGCCTGTGCCCTGGAAGAATTGAAATTGACCTTGGCCCATGAGTTGAGAATGAGGAAGCTTGATTTGGAGCTCGAGAGGCTTGAGGCCATGAGTGTCTCAGCTGAAGAAGAAACATGGGTGGCTCAAGAGGTGACCTTTGCTGATTTGGAGGTGAAGTCCAGCTGAGATGGTGGCAGCAAGATTATAGTTCCTAGTGCTGAGAGACAGGTACAAACACCCAGAGATGTGACGCCTGACTTGAGGGAGGGGTGGACATACACCAGGGGGTTCAGGTTTATGATGTAGTTCCAGTGGAGTACAGTGTCCCTGAAATAGATTGGGGTACTGGCACAGGGGACCATATTCCTAGTGGTGGGAGGGACACTCTACTGACTCTAGATGAGAGGTACAGGGAGAGAGGTTCCCCCATGGTAGAAACCTTGGTATGTGAGTGTGAAAACCAGCCAGAAAAGTGTGGGTTGTGTGACAGAGACAGTAGTACACTGTCTTGACAATCTCAGGAGAGTGGTGTGGGGTACTTGTGTGAGGCACTGGAGAGTGAGGCAAAAGGTAGCTTGGTTAACAACTGTGGGGGCTGTGTGATTCATTTGTTGGAGGGCATATTTTAAGTCCCTGTTTTTCAGAGCTATGCCAACACTTGGTGGAGTGAAAGTCCTCTGATTCCAGGGGGCTTGCGTTTGGGGGCAGACCTCTTGAAGGATTCGGGAGAGTCTGAGGAGGCATTGGGGAGTGATCCCAAAAGGAGTGGTGGAAATATCTTCCAGACCTGTGAGGTGGAAGAGGTTCAGTGTAGCCCAGTTAGGTCCCTGTGTAGTGGGAGGGGTGTAGGGGTTCGTATCCGGTCTCAGTGGAGAAGGAGTGAGTGTGGAACGGTGTGTCTCACAGTGCCCGAAACATAAGTCTCATGGCCTGGAGGGTTCCTTAAGGGAACACCAGGTTGGTTGCCTGGAAGATGCTAGTAGGCCATTTGAGGAGTATCTCTTAGTGTCAGTAGAACCTGGGGCCTCTGTAAACAGAGGCCCGGTGGTTCTGGTGTCTGGCGGTGCCTCTCCATTTGGGAGGGTACAGAAGTCCAGACTGAGGGGTAAGGAGTCCCCAGTGGGGGACCATTGGGTTCAGGGGCCAGCCAGAAGGGCTGAGTCTCCCAGGAGTGATCATGGGGACACCACTTCTGTCCTGGGGGATCTTCACGGGGAACATCCTTTACGACGCAGATTTTACTCTGCAGTACCCTTACAACGCGTCTTTTACAACGCAAGTCGTAACCACGACTTTCGCTGGAGGGCGCTATAGGACAAGGAATAATTTAATTTACTATCCAACACCTTCCCTACTGCATGTAGGCTGGTGTTGGAATGGTAAATTAAAAAATTCCAGGCAGACTGTCACAGGACACATGAGTCATGTGTCCCCCTCAGGGGAGTAAATGTAAATGTAATTTAAATTGATACTTGTATAGCGCACTACTCACCCGCAAGGGTCTCAAGGCGCTTGTATGAATACCGCTGTGGAACCCATCCTGGCTTTCCCTGTGAGGCGCCCACTCCTGGGCACCCCGAAGGTGGAGGCCAGGCATCCTTAGCGTTGTGGGGGCCGTTGTGGAGATTAAACAAGCTATTGCCCAGAGTTGCAGAGTGGGAATCCATGATTGGAATAGGCACCGGGGCGAGAATTATCAGGTCCATGGACTATTTGAGCCCAAGACCTGCCGAGGCGGGGAATTGAACCCTGGTCCCGGGCCAGACCTCTGCATCAGGGTCTGCTGCTCTAACCATTGAGCCACACTTCTCCTATGTGAGTCCCCAGAAGTCCTGGCATGTGCACAACCACAGGTACTGGTCCCTGGGTTGGGAGACCAGGTTCAAGATCTGCATGACCTGGAAGGAAGGAAATCTGTAACCAGTGTCCTGACCAGTTTGGCTTCCAGGGGTACTCCTCCAGTAGGGAGGGTGGAGCGCTCTGGAAGGGGGTGCAGAGGGAGGGAGTCTCACCTCAGACCCCGGTGTAAACTGAGGGTTTAGACCCTAGGTTGGGAGACCAGTTGCTGGAGAGAGGTCCTGAACTGGTGGGAGAGTTGTGTTCTTAGGGTGACTCTCCTGGGAGGAGAGGGCCAGACCCCAGAAGGAGAGGTAGGGAGAGGAGAGCCTCGCCCATGACCCCTAGTCAGCCTGAGGGTACAGACCCTGGGCTGGCGAGCCAGTGTCAGGATGCCCTACCTGTCTTGGCAAGAGGGAGAGTGGAGGAAAGGTACCAGGCACCTGGGACCACTGCCCTCAACTCTCTGATGCCACAGACGTTAGAGAGGCGTGACAGGCATGCTGCCTGGCTCTCATCACTGACAGCTGTCAGTGGCCCCTGTAGCTGGTTGACCTGGAGGACAGGGTTGCCCCTGGAAGGGGGGCAGGAGACACACCTTGGGGGTGGACTGGGCCACACTGTTGTGTTGGCCAGGTGGGTACTGTCTACCAGTGTGGGCATATCTGTGAGTGAAATCCTGGTGCGCCGGGCAAATGTTCCACCGCAGGGGTTGGTCCCTGGGTGGGGAGGCCAGGTTCAGGTGTTTTCTGACCAGGAGGCTTTGGAGCCTAGGTTTGATGGCCAGGTCTGGGGTGTCCCCCCTGACCTGGAATCGCAGTTGCAGGATAGAACTCCTGATCTGGTGGGTGAATGGAGCGGGACACCTGCCACAGGTGCCCTGGCCATTCTAGAAGGGGGTACCGGTCCAGATGGAAGGGTACAGAGCCCCAAGGAAGAGGAGGACCGGGTGTGGGGAAGCCCACCCCAGCCTCCTGTCCAGCCACCGGATACAGGTCCGGGCTGGTGGGTCAGTGCCAGGATGTCAGACCTGACCTGACAGGAGGGAGAGTGCACAAAGGGTGCAAAGCACCTGGGGCTACTGCCCCCCACCCTCGAAGGCCATAAGGGTTAGAGAGCCCGGAGAGGCATAAGGCTTGGGTCTCATCCCTAACCACTGTTGGTGGCCACTGTGGCTTGCTGTCTGTCTGGTGGGACACACATGTGAGTAAATTAAGGTTAGGTGCTGCACAGGTGGTGTCCACAGGTGAGGAGAAGGGTTTCACATGGATTGGTGTGGTGGACCCTAAGAGTATGGATAGAGTGATCCAACTGGGTTCAGGAAGGCGTAGAACAAGAATAGTGCCCTGCTGTTTGGGCCAGTTTCCGTATTCTATCGTCTTAAGCAGGGAATACCATCGAGATATCGTTTGGTCTACTCTGGCTTTAGGCTGGAAGGGGGTTGTGTTGGAAATGGACCTTTCTGCAGGGTTATCCCCAAACTTTTGCTTCTTCCTCCTTTATTTTTCCTGACCTTTGGTTGTTGGCAATAGGACTCTGGGCACTTTACCGCTGCTGATCAGTGCTAAAGTGCATATGCTCTATGCGTAAATTGTTGTTGTAATTGGTTATCCATGATTCGTATATTTGTATCACCAAGAAGCCCCTAGTAAAGTGCACAGAGTGAGCCAGGGCGGGTGATAGAAATGTTACTAGTGGGCCTGCAGCACTGATTGTGCCACCCACATGAGTAGCCCTAAAATGGTGTCTCAGGCCTGCCACCTCAGTGCTTGTGAGCAGTCTGTGAACTGCCATGTCCTCCCGGTCAGTGCCCCCACTGATCAGGTCTAACTTTTCCCTTTCTGTACACATTGGTCACCCCTATGGAAGGCCCAAGGTACCCCTTGGGCAGAGTGCAGTGTATGCGAAAGGTAGAGCATGTACTAGTGCAGGTAACATGCTCTGGTAGTGAATGACAGCCATTTTCGTTTTTCACTATTGTAAGGCTACCTTGCCTATAGGCTAGCATGGGGAATGATGGCTACAGTGGCTACCAGCATGTCTTCCCATAGGAGCAAGGTAGGACATAAAAGTCGGGTATCCCTGAACTCAGAATTTAATAACAGATCTTTAAGGAAAGGTTGTTTTTAAATCCTGTGTTTGAGAACAGCCCTTTTAGAAAGTGGCTGTTCTCTTGTCTGACCTTTTTGTGTGCCTTGGCCTGTTTGTGAATTGACTGTCTGGTTTGAGAGTGACAGAGGCTGGGGAGACTCCAGGAGGCTGGCTGAGTTTGCCCTAGGCTGAATGACTGCATCTGCACCTTGAGTGATGGGAGGGGATAGCACCTGGGCCTGAATATGGTTTTGCCTGCCTTCCACAATGCTGGCTCCACCTTCTGCAGGGCGGCTGAAGAACCTGCCCCTCTCTCTGAAAGGAAAGGAGAAGCCAGGAAAACAAAGTGCTCAAGGAACACACAGAACTGGTGCAGACCGGGCTCAGAGCCCTCCTACACAAAGGGAACAAAGACTTTTAGGGGTATAAGTACAGGACCCCTGACTACAGAAAATGAGATCATCCTGCAATCAAGAAGGAACCTCTGCCAAGGAGAAAACTGGAAGACTGAAGAAGGAAGACTGTCCTGCTGTTGCTCTGCTGGACTGACCTTCAGTTGCTTTGCTGTCAAGTAGAGGGGAAGGGCTTTGCTTTGTGCTGTGTCCCCTTGCTTGAAGGAATCTCCAAGGACCTGAAGAAGAGCTGGCTCCCTGTTAAGAAGTCCCAGGAACAAAAGGACTTCACCCCCAGCTTCCCTGAACTCTGCTGAGAGAGTTTTGTCCTTCCTAGAGTGCTCGGGATAGTTGTGGTGCCTCTGGAAGTTGTAACTGTGTTGGGAAGTTGGAAACCAAGATTTTAAAGACTTTCTGCAAGTTTTAACCCATCGCTCACTTGTGGAGCGCATCTCGCTTGTGGAGCACATTCCCGTCAGTTTGAGGAAATTCCCGCTGCTACGAAGGCCAAGATCGTCGTAGCGTCATCGCATCCTTTGTTTGCTGGATGCACCAGTCCGGTGTGGGAAGATTACCATCGCTGCGAGTATCGACCCAGAGCCTGTCGTCACTGGGTGAGATCGTCGCACCGCTTGCTTGCGGACCGCATCACGTTGCTGCGAGAGTCATCGCAGAGCCATCGCATCGAGGGGCCGCGAGAGGAGAAGATCGACGCTGAGCCGCGCATTGCCACGCATTGTCGCCGCACCGGAGATCACCGCCGCCCCGAAGATCGCCGCATCGTACCTTTTACGAGCCGCTTTCACCGAAACCTGTGCACTGGAATCCACGCAAATTATTGCATCCCTCCCCATACAGACCGGAGTCACCGCAACATGCCCGCTATGTCCAGTGGGGTTGTCGCATTGCCTCCCCAGGGTCTCAGGAGTGCTTTTCAATGCTACAGCTTTCACTTGGAACTTTTGTCGCATCTAAAGGTACGGTTGGCTAAAACGTGACAAAACTGTGAATTATTTTAACGCAAACTTAAGAACTCTTTTGAGACCATATTCTTGAACTGTGTATGTTGGATTTTTGTTGTTATGGTCTTGTGTAGTTTAGATTAAATACCTTTATTTTTCTAAACTGTTCCGGAGTCAGTTTGTGGTGTTTTCACTGTGTTACTGTGAGTGTTGGTACAAATACTTTGCACATTTCCTTTAATAAGCCTGACTGCTCATGCCAAGCTATTTATTTATTTATTTATTTATTTAGAAGTTTTCTATAGCGCTAACAAGACCCGAAGGTATCAGAGCGCTTCACAGTAGTGGGCATGAAAAAGAGAACAACATGAAACAAACCCAATAAAAGCAATCGGCGACAGACAATTTGGAAAGAAGAAAAGTTCGGACAGCAGGGCTTCTCAGTACTGGATTCAACAATACCGCATGGATTCTGAGACGTTTGCAGCTCCAAGTTATCCATAACCAAGGGAGCGGATCAGGCACAAGGATTTAAGTTGGCTCTTGAATTCTGCATAGGACGGTAGAGTTCTGATGTGCGGGGGGATGGCGTTCCATATTTTGGGGGCATTTCCTGAGAAAGAGCAGTCCGCAGTTCTCTTCCTTCTGGTTTTTGGTAGGATGAGCAGTAGGGAATTAGAGCTTCTCAAATTTCTGGCTTGGCCTGCTTTTTTGAGCTTGTTAGCCAGGTATTCCGGTTTGCCGGTGTGGAGGGCCTTGTGGGTTAGGCAGGCCGTTCTGAAGGTACTTCGCATTTCCACAGGGAGCCATTCGAGTTCTTTAAGAGCCGGGGAGATGCGATCATATTTTTTGCAGCCTGTGATCATTCTTGCTGCCGCGTGAAGTGTTGTTTTTAGTGGAGCCAGGTGGGATTTGGGGATGCCTGTTAGGATTGAGTTCCCATAGTCCAGTCTTGATAGAACTAGAGATTGCGTGGCTAGTTTGACGTCCTTGTTGGGAATGTAAGGTTTAATTTTGTTCAAAAGTCTGAGGTTGAAGAATGCGCTTTTCGCCGAGTTCTTAATGTGATTTGTCAGGGTTAGTTTAGGGTCTAAGGTGAAGCCCAGGGATTTAACGGAGTCGGCTAGCGTGAGGTTACCCTTGAGAGCATCGATCGACTTTAGCCACTCGGTGATTTGAGGGTTATCTTCTTTGTTTGAGATGAGGAGTGTTTCTGTCTTATCGGGGTTGAGTTTCAGGTGATTCTTTGTCAGCCAGTCTTGAACTTCATTTAGGATATCGTTGAGTCTCTGGATGTCTTTAAGAGAGGAGATTTCCAGGTAAATCTGCGTGTCGTCCGCGTAGAGGTGGAAGTTGATGTTGGCGTTCCTGAGTAACTTAGCGAGTGGCTCCATGTAGATGTTAAAGAGCTGGGGGGAGAGCACCGATCCTTGAGGGACACCCTTGTTGACTTGCTGGGTATCGGAGGTGAAGTTCTTGATTTTTATTAGTTGCGAACGGTTGTGTAAAAAGGAGGAAAACCACTTGAGAACTACCTCGCCAAGGCCGGCTCTTTCTTGGAGAGTCGTGATGAGGAGCTTGTGGTCCACCGTGTCGAACGCTGCTGAGAGATCAAGGAGTATGAGGAGGCAGCACTTGTCAGCGTCAAGAGATCCATGGATGTCATCTATGATGTTCAACATCGCGGTTTCAGTGCTGCGGCCTTGTCTGAAGCCAGATTGGAGGGGGTCCAGGAGATTGATGTTGTCCAGGTGTTGCGTCAGTTGCAGGAGTACACAGCGTTCAAGTGTTTTCGAGAGTAAAGGGAGGTTAGATATTGGTCTGAAATTGTTCAGGTCAGTTGAGTCGAGACCGGGTTTTTTCAGGAGGGGAGTGACTTGTCCCATTTTTAGACAATCGGGGACCACACCGCTTTGTAAGGAGCTGTTTATGATTCTTCCCCAGATAGGCGCTAAGGTAAGCTTCATTTGTTTGATTAAAGATGGGGGGATGGGGTCTGAGATGTGTGCTGAAGGTTTGGAGGTCGAGATCAGCGCGATTATCTCAGTTTCCTGGACGGGGCGAAAGCTTAGCCAGGGGGAGGGAAAGGAGTCAGATGGGAGTGCCACTGGGGAGGTCGAGTAGCTCTTCTGGAGGTGTGGGTTGTTGATGTCTAGAGATAGTTCGATTTTTTGGACTTTGACGTTGAAGAAGTTGGCAAAGTTGTCACAGAGTTCTTTGGAAGCCTGTAGGGTTGAGGGCAGGGGCTTTGTTGTTTGTTGTCTGATTATGTTGTAGAGTTCTTTGGGTCTGTTTTTGGATTTGACCAATGCCTCACGGAAGAAGCTGGATTTCTTGTTTTTGATATGGTTGTTGTACTTCCTACGGGCTGATTTTAGTTGAAGGCGGAGAATGGCGGTTGGGTTGTTTCTCCACTTTCTTTCTTTGGTTCTCAGGTTTCTTCTTTCTGCGTTGAGGTCCGCAGTGAACCAGGTTCTGGATGGAGTGGCTCGGCTTCTTTTGAGTTTAAGAGGAGCTAGATTGTCAAGTATGGCGACTACCCCCGAGTTATAGTGGTCGACGAGGTCATTGGTCGAGAGGTGCATAGTGTTATTTGAAAGAAGAGCGCTTAGTTGACCTTCCAAGATGTCTTGGGGTACTTGGGAGAGGTTTCTCGACCATTTAGGCGGGTCTTGCGGAGGTTTAAGCGAGAGGATGGGGTGATTGATGTGGAATAAGATCATGTGGTGATCTGACCAGTCAACTGGTAGTATGTGGTTGACCGTGATAGAATTCTTTTGGGCAATGATGGCGTCCAGTGTGGCTCCTTTGTAGTGAGTCTCCTCAGTACAATGTTGGGTGAGGTTGTTCTCATCAAGGAGGCTAGATAGCGATTTGATTAGAGGGTTGTGGGTCTCATTCCACCGGATGTTCAGGTCGCCAAGAATTAAGTTTTTGGAGTCGCCCAGTGTGTCTTGTGCAATCAGGTTTGATAATTGGTCTCCGAACTCGTTATTTCTGCCCGGGGGGTGATAGAGTAGGTGGCACAGTAGAGAGTCATTGTCTTTTGTCTTGATGACAGTGGATAGGCATTCAAAGGAGTCATACTCGAAGGAGGCGGTTTCTGTGATGCTCCAGCTGTCCTTGTGGATGATAGCGACCCCACCTCCTCGTTGTTCAATCCTATCTTTGGAGATGAGGGAGAAGCCGGGTGGAACCAGCATGTCTAGGCAGGGAGGGGATGTCTTATTAAGCCAAGTCTCCGTGAGGAACGCAACGTCAATGTCATGGGTGAGGATGGCTTCGGCTAGGTCCGTTGCATGTAGAGAAGCCGATCTGCAGTTGATTAGGAGGCAGTTGGTGAATTTCTCCTGATTACTGGTGGTTCCCTCTTTAGTCTCTCTAGGTATAGCGGTGAGGACTGGTAATCTCTGTGTATTGACGATGGGTCGGTCTTTCCGGTGACCTGTGATGACTTGAATTTTAGATTTGGGTGACTCCGTAGGGGAGGAGTCATAGGTGGCGGCAAGTAAGGCTGCTTCCCTGTCTGACATAGGAGCTTCTGATCTAAGGGACCTGGCGGTCGGGTGATTTGAGCCCATTGGAGTGGGAGAGGAAATAGAGGACGTTTTGACGAGGGGTGAGGTCCGGGGGGAGAGTTTGTAGGGATTACAGACTATTCCAAGGTTAGAGATGATTTCTGAAAGACCATGGGTGATAGTGTTGACCTGGTTTTCCAGGGCTGCGAGCCGTTTTGATATGGCCTCAAGGAAGGGGATGTGGGCATCCGCGGTGGGTCCGAGAGTGCTAGGGTTCGAGAGGGTGGGTTGGGGGATAGGGGTCAGGGAGAAGGACGGGGGGGTGTTCTGAATGGGTTGGGAGATAGGGGTCAGGGTGAAGGACGGGGGGGTGTTCGGGGTGGGTTGGGAGATAGGGTGAAGGACGGGGGAGGTGTTCAGGGGAGGGTCCGGCGGGGGTTTAGACAGGGGGGAGGAAGGGAGGAGGACAGGGGGGTGCTTGGACAGGGGTGTATTGAGGGATGTAGGGAGACTAGAGGGGAAGTGGCTCGTTATCTGAAGGCAGCCTGCTGGCGTGGGGGTGATTGCTGTAGGAGGCTGTCGTAGCTTGGTGTTAAGGGAGGTGAGGTGGTTGGAGGAGGGGGAGGAGGAGGGGGATTGAGTGTCCTGCGGATGTTGGGTGGCTGAGCATGGAGGGTGAGGTATTACTGGGGCTGGGTAGGGGTTGCGGAAGGGAGTATCACGGTCTTCACTGTAAGTTGTGGTCGTGGTCGGAGGCGGCGTAGAGGCGAGGATGGGAGGGGCTGACCTGAGTGCGGGAAATATGGAGTCGAAAGCTTCTAGGTTCTCATTGTTAGCTTGGATGAGGACCGTGCCATTGGTAAAGATGGTCACGGTTATGTAGCCTCTGCCAGCTGATCTGAACGGAAGAGTCGTGGTTAGTTTGCAGCTGTGGAGAGTGGAAGTTGTTTTGGCTATAAACATCCGCGATCTAATCGTGGAGACCCAGTATTCTGGTCTTTCAGTGTGGAATATTAGGTCCATCTTGGTCGGTCCAATGGAGGCCGAGTGGTAGATGTCCGTGATTAGGGTTTCTTTGTGATTGCGAATGAGTTTCTGCTTGAGGGTGCGTCGCTGCTTAGTAGAGAGGAGTGGGGGGAAAATGATGGTGAAGGAGTTTCGGCTGTGAGGTTTAAGGTGGGCAAGTGGGGCTGGTGGAGGAGGGGGGGGCTGGTCCCGGGCCATCGTGGGTGAGGTGGGAGGGGAGCCAGATTAGGTAGGGGTGTGGCGCTAGAGTGGCCCGGAGGGCAGGCGACAGATAGAGGGTGCAGTTCAGTAGGACCCGTGGTTAGAAGTCATGTGGGGCGTTGCAAGCCCTCCTGGGTCGCTATTCTGCGCAACGGATTGCAGGTGATGGTCGGGGGCAGGGCAGTTAGACTCAGGGCCTCTGCCTAGGTGGAAGGCACTCTTTCCCTTCCTTTACTGCTCTCTTCATTGGAATTTTTTTTTTTTTTTTTTTTTTTCAAATTTTTTTTTTCCTTGTAGTAGTCCTACTTTTGTTTTTCTGGGGTGTCCTGGTTATGAATTCACTGGAACAGATCACACTGGAGATATGGCAAGGGCCCCTGAAGCTCCCTTTGCATGATGAGGCAGGACATCCCAGTTGCCCCTCTGTTTGGTGCCCCCAGTATCTACCAGTATCTCTCTGTGTGGGTCAGGCGACGTCCTCTTTGGCCGCCATTTTAAAGTCAGGCACAGGCCGGCTGTGGTTGGAAACGTGGGGCTCAGATGAAAAGGCTTAGTTTGGTGGGGTAGTCAGAGCTGAAGCTAGGTAGTGCCCAAAAGAATGCCAGTACTCACAGTGTCTACTGAGTAGGATCCGGTCAGGCGACGTCCTCTTTGGCCGCCATTTTTAAGCCAGGCAGAGGGATGGCAGCGTTGGGAGTCCCTGTGCTCCGGTTGGTGAATTTAATCACTGGCAGTAGAGGTCGGGGGTGAAGTTTAGCGCCCTCACCCCTTTCACGACCTCGAATGATGGAAGCCGCGACTCTGGGGGAAGGCTCGGTCAGGCGATGTCTTCAGAGGCCGCCATTTTGAGGACAGGCGAGGCGGGCAGCGTCGGCGGAGAGTCCCTGAGCTCCGGTTGCAGGAGCTATGGTCTTCCAAGGCTGGTCGGGACTGTGCAGCTCATGTTTCGTCGTGCTGGCATTGCTGGGGGGTCCGGACGCGGTCGGCAGCTCTGCGGGTGAGTGTCCTGGGGTCGCTGGAGGGCAGAGGAGCGCCGATCACCGTGAGAGTGATCAGGCGACAGAACTCTGCTTTCCTGTAGCGGGACAGGCTGCACTATTCCGCCGCAGATTCCGGTCGCGATCCTGGTGCTAGGCAGCGCTGGGGGGGCTCTGATTAGGTGATATTTTGCTGAGCCCGGAGCTCGTTTCGGAGCTCTCTACCCCTGCGGCCATCTTGTTGTAACATTCTGATCTAAAGGGGGTGAGCAGGAGCTATCTGAAGAGTGTTTCCTCCTTACCCTGACTAGAAGCAAGGGTCCCTATTTGGACAGTGGTTCCTACCTCTGCCAACTAGAGACCCCAAGTTCTAACATTGGTCATGCACATACTAATGTGGGCACATGGCCGTAGACCCATCCTTTTGATAATTATAGGTTTTAGACTAGTCCTGAACCAGGTAGGGTGCTCCAAGGGTACAGCAGAGCGACAGGGTACTACTGTCCCTGTTTCATCGGGTTTGGAATCATACCATATTAGGGATCTATTGTTGCAGGCTTTTGTGAGATATTTATGTGCACTTACATGCCCATTCATCTAACGTTCCGCTACCCACAATTAACCCGGAATCCTAAATGCAACATCTTGGGTACATGTGCATGTGATAGCTTGCCGTGCACAAGTGAAATTGCAGATTCCTTTGTGGAAGCCCACAGACTGGACCAGAGTTCAGGATGGAGGAGAGGTTGCTTTTTCAGGACAGCATATGTGTATTGGTGCCATCTCATAGATGAGGGGGTGGAGCACCACACGCTATGATGAGGAAAAAGGAGACAGGCTTTCATAAGAAGTGTCAGGATTCTTTCTGATACTAGTGGTTGTTGGTGAACTTTGAAGGTGGTGAGGTGTAAGACCAAATCCTAAATATGGCTGTATGACTGAGTCAGCTGCCCCAAGGCAACTTTAAAGGGGATGAAAGGGGTTGCAGTAGATACTGAGTACATGTTCATATGACATACCTGTCTTTTTTCGTTGCCAACAGAGACCACAGAAAGCCTGACAGAGTTACCCAAAGTACAGGGCATAAGAGTGAGAGCCCCAGGATGATTGTGCCCGGGAAATCCACGGCTGTTTTCAAGTCCTACTGGTAATTGCTCCTGAGACACCCGAAGAACTCATACACAGACTCACCCAAATACAGGTGCAAATGAGACACCCTGGGGACTGTGCCTAAAGCCAAGTGTCTGACTGCCAGAGATCTGTGACTCGGAGTGAGACAACCAGGAGACAAGTGTACTTGAGACACCACTGGCAGCTTTCAAGATACGCCGATGATTGTGTCTAAGACAACTAGAGGACTTAGAATTGGCCACCTAGAGGAACTGTGTCTGAGACACTAAAGGACTGTGTCTGTGACAACCTGGTAATTGTGTCTTAGGCATCCAAGGGCCCAAGCTAAGACATCACAGGGCTGTGATTCCTTGAAGACTGCCTGGGAGAGAGATGTTTGGAGGATGACTGCGCATGAGGCATCCATTACTGTTTACTAGAAACACTAGTGATTGTGCATGAGGCATTCTGATAACTCGAACTGGGACACCCGTAGCGACTGTCTTACAGTCTGAGACACCTTCAGGGCGGTGTTTGAGGGAGACATCCCAAGAAGTTTACCTAGAAGCGGGACACCCAGTGATGACTGTGCTCTAAAACACCAAGTACCCTGGTGAATGTGTGGGGTAAATCGTTCGGAATAGGACATCCTGAGATAAGGTCTCTAAAGCACCCAGAAGAGGACATCCTGAGAAAAGGTGTCTAAGATACATGGAGGACAGTGACAGAGAGTGAGACACGATGAGAGTGAGTAGCCAGCTGAGAGTGAGCCATCTTCTGGATATCTCACATCCAGGCCCAGACCTCCAGATGACTTTGCTTCAAGCACTCAGGACTGTTTTTCCGAAATACCCTGGTGACTGTGCCCGCCCTGAGTACTCAGACTGAGGCTTAATGAGAGGCACTGTGCCAGTCTGATACATGCAGAGTTTGTGCTGAGCATGCCAATGGAGTAAGGACATTGGTAACAAGCTAAAACATATCTTCTTCCACAAAGTTGTTAATGTGTTATAGGTCGGGTCAGAAGAAAACAATAGAGATGAACTTCTAAATTATCCATATTTATGTTACACATCATATTTTAAAAGAGCAAATGTCTGGACTTAACAGTGACTTAAGCTGGCTGACTTCAGGAAGGCAAAGCTCCTATGTTTTCCAGTTCCATGCTCAGGCTTTCCCTTTTGCCCTCTGGGATTTGTCGTCCTGCTGATAAAAGTATTACATTGGGACTACAGCTCTCAGAGAATGCAAAAGGTGAAAATTATAAGTCGAGTTGGAAAACTTGGGAGGTCATGCCTCTAAGCTAGGGATTTAAGTGGGGTGAAAAAGGTGGCAAGACTCTAAAAGGGTCCTGGCAAAGCAGGAGGAAACAAAATTATTTTACAACTGGTGTGGTATATGTAATAAAACATTCATGTTAACTAGAAATTTGGGGAATATTTACAAGCCCATTATTGCCACCACTACATCACTTTTTTAGATGTTATTGTGGCAATAGGGGCTTCACCTTATTTACAAAGCAGCATTAAACTTGCCTTGTAAATAAGGCTCTCTTTTATGGTATACTTACAGTGAAAGGGGAGGGAAATGGTTGTAGCGGTGTGCATTTCACAGCAACACCCACAAATTTTGACGCTGCGCCATATTTACAAGGGTGGTGTAAGTATGGGCAGCACCAAAATTAGAACCAGGGAAAACCTGGACTTACCCTGGCGAAACCAGCAGAAATGTTTAATTTCTCCTCGTTGTTGCTTTTTCCATGTGTGCTGCGTTGTGCAGCACACATAGGAACAGCAAAAAAACATTGATTGTTTATGTGCAAGAAGGTGCCCCTTCCTGCACATAAACAATCATTACAAAAAAATTGCGTTTGTATTTTTTCAGTAAATGCTGCACACGGGGCAGATAAATAACCAAAAGGTAGGCTTATGTTGCTCTGCTTGAAAAGATGGTGGGTGATTAAGTTTATCAATGGCTATGCACCTCCAGCCCACACAGACCGGCCTCTCCACGCATTTTTGCTAGTGCGTGGCGATTGTGAAAGTGATTTAACAAATACAATAAAAGGCTTAAGTCCCAAGCCGACGCTGTAACATCGCTATCTATGAAAGACTAGAAGCATTTTTTTTGTTGAAGCGCCGACCTCTGATTAAGTTAGATGCAGACAGAGAGCTTGAAATCGTTAATACTGACCATTTATATCCTGGACACCAACACCCTATGTTCCTCTTCCGAGGCCTGGATTACGTCCCAGGTGCGCAGGGCCTGCGGCTTCATAGAAAGACATAATGTTGTTATTGTCACCCGGACGCGCTAAACCCAGGGCTTGCGAAAAAGATATGACGAGTGTAAATCTGCAGCTAATGAGGGGTGCTATCGGCTGCACTATTGGAAGGATTGTAAATAATCTCCTGGCAGACCCAAGCGTTTTACACGAAACTTGACCTGTGTTCATGAGTAAATACACTGAGTGCAGTAATTTGTCCCAAAGCTGCTGGGAAGGCACAGGCCGTTAAGCCAATGATCATGCAATGGGACAAGTGCAGTGTGGAGATGAGACCTTATATATGAACCCCTGCACTAGCTGGCCCTCACCTTCATTTGCAGCAGGTACTCTATCAGTGATTGTAGCTTGGTTTGCAGGGTGCCACGTGCTCACAAGGGCAGCATTTTAGTTCAGGAAGTGGGCCTTTTAGCGGGATGCCATTCAGTGGTTTGTTGATTTAAGTCCCTATCGGTCTTTGGCATCGGCTTAGATGTGGTAGCTTTATTGCACGCCCAGGGATGGCAGCGGGGAGCTGTCCGCCACGTTTAAGAAATAAAGCATTTACCACATTGAAATTGTGTCACGTCAAATCACAGTTTTTGGTGCATTTACGAAATAAAAATGGGATTCAGGTACAGCACAAGAGTTCTAATTTTCATAACAGGGAGACTGCTTGCAGGATCATGTGGGAACTCCAAATAATGTCTGACTTGCCGTGAATACCTGCACAGTGCTGCCAAAGATTCCATGCTCATATGTCGCAGATCAAGCCGAATAAAAGGTGCGCGCTTTCTAAATCATGCGTTCTAATATAGTGCCTTTCACCATAAGGTCTCAAGGCGCTTGCTTTGGGAACCCGTCCTGGCTTTTCCCTGCGAGATAACCCCTACTGGGCATCTCCAAGGTGAAAGCCAGGCATCCCGTCGCGGTGGGGCCGTAGTGGAGATTAAGCAAGCTATTGCCCAGAGTTGCAGAGTGTGAACCCATGATTCGAGTAGGCATCGAGGCGAGACTTATCGAGTCCGTGGACATTTTGAGCTCAAGACAGGGGCGTAACACAGGCCCCTGCAGCCCCCGCGGTGGGGGGGGGGGGGCTAAGCTCCAGGGGGCCCCCTCGACACTAAACTCTGGACAAAGAGCTCCTGATAGAGCCCGGAGGGGGGCCTCTCTTCACACCGTGCAGGGAGGCCCCCTCAAAATTTGTTACCCCAGTGGCTCAAGACCCTGCCGCGTCGGGGATTGAACCCTGGTCCCGGGTCTGACCTCTGCATCCAGGTCTGCCTCCTCTTCTGCCACACTTCTCCACAACTTTATATTCACAAAATGGGCATGCATAAATGGCACCTCTGCAGGTCGATTCGAGAGTTTGGACATACACTTGATTATGAAGTACCTCTATTCATTTTAATTTTAGTCAGCCCAGCCATAAAGTGCTCAAAGCTGTCTTTTTCATGGGTGCAGAATTAGGCTGCAAGAGGGTAACGGAGTGTTCAGTCTATCTCTGTCATGGAGAGCTTGTATGCCTGTCAAGAATAAAATGAATTCTACCTGTCACCTTCGCTATAGTCTCGTTATTCAGGACAAAACGCTATCCTTTGATGTCAGAAACGCATGCCCAGTCGGTGGCTGAGTCGCAGTGGAAATCAATAACCTGGGATCACTGTCCGCTTCCCTGCTTAGCCAATTTGTGTGGTCCTACACTGATATTTTCTTTCATTAACACTCCCTTTTATTTATTGGTGTAAACAAGAAGAGAGCTAAAGCTAAGGACGTCTATTTCCTTGCAATATTCTCAGATGTTTGTCCCATTCATACCTCTTTACACCTCTCCCAGGCAAAGACGAAGGTGCAACATGAACTTATTGTTGCTTAGCCGCAACAAGTCCATCCAGAGCAGCAGATTACAGCTTTTGCTTTTCTTTCTTCTGCTCAACTTTAATAGTTTTCAAAAATAAGTAGAGAAAATACGTTTATTTTTTGCACTCAATAGATAGAGTAAAGCTAGAATCTCTTTATGCATGTTACCACTTTCTGCACGATCCAAGCTACTGCAGCTTTTTTAAACTGACATGTATTGAAGTGTTTCTAATATCTGTTTGCAACACATATTCAGCAGGGTTTTGTTGTGTATTTTTTGCAGCACTAGGGATTTTATTTATATTCTTCATGTTTGCAAACATGCACACTCTATCATATGAAAGAGCAACACACCAAGGTTTTAAGTGGTTAGTGGGAAAGTTGCTGGTGCGACCAGGTATTACATGAGATAAAGATGTACACCATGGCGTACATGTTCAACCATGTTCCCTTTTCAATACATTAACCATTCTAGACAATGTATTCCAAAATTGTGCTTTAAATGCACTTTCGATTTCATTTTTTTAAAACTTTTGCCGGGGGAACCTCCTATCAAAACCTTACTTGAGAAAGGCTCCCTTGCTGAAATTCAGATCGGGTATTACATCTAGCTTTCAGCAATGCTAGTTCAGAATGTGGGTGAGGCCATTATAGTAAGTGGGTGGAGCCAGTGGAGGGAGTGGTTGGAGCCAGGTGAAGTGGGTGTGGTCTCCTAGAAACATTTGAGCACCTGGACTTAATATTTTACAAATTAAGCAATGCCCAAGTTGCACCTACCAAGCATATTTCGATTTAATATAAACGTGGACCCAGTCAAGGTGGTTAAATTAAAACACATAGGCCAGGAATACCTGGGATGAAAGTTCACAAAACATAACATGCAAAACCTCTAATGGTCGGTGTCCAGAAGAAACATCTTCCACCTTAGTTATTCAACAGCATGCAATAAAGAAGGAACACATTTAAAAAAAAATGTTAAATGCATTTTAGAAAACTAAACACAAAAGTGCCCCTGCCAGAAAAAAGGCCAAAAACAAAGAAAAAGATGAGGCATCGGAACTTAGCCTTTCATTGTCTGCTTACCCCGGGAAAAAAACACAGAACTTTGACAGTGCAAGTTGCTGATATAGGTGCTGGAAGGTTCAGTGACAAATCGGTGTAGCAAATATCGATGTAAAAAATATCGATGAAAAAATATAGTCTACAAAAATATCGGCTCCCTATCCTTAAACAGGTAAGTAAAAAAAATAGACTAAAAAATATAGATGTAAATATATATATATTGCTTTGAATCTCCGTGCCCTCTAGTTCCTCACCGGCAGAAGTCACGGCACAGCAGCAGGTAAGCTTTTCACAGTTCTTTTATTTGTTTTTACATACCATGTGCAAAATTTCGTGCAAAATCGGACGGCCTACGCAATTTGGCTTCACTAGCCTTCCACTGGACCATAGAGTCCTGATGTCTAGACCTTCTTTTTAAACTAAGTGAACGTGCCCTTCTACCATTTCTATTGCTCCTCTAGACAGTCAACCTTATTTACACACTACGGCCAAAAGGTGAACGCCATTTTTTTGAGTGGTAAAAACGAAATTCTTACTTGTTTCAAAACATAATCAAAATATTTACAGTGAAGTACATGTAAAATCATTCTTGATTATTGAAACACATTAATGTGATGTTATTCAATGCAGCATATTGTCCAATTTTTGTTCTAGTGGTTTTTTAGCCTCTCCTTCTAAAGTACCCAAAATTCATTTTTCAAATTAAAGTACTTTCATATTGTGAGTTTTAACACTACATTTGGTATTTGTGCACTCAAAATTTCCTAGATTATATACATTATGTACACTATCTACAATTAACTGTAACACTTTTCAGGTTCCATGGTGTCTAGATAATGTTATCACATCTGATGTAACTGTAAAGTACGTTCAATTCAAATTCTATATCATAGATGCAATCTTTACATTTTTCATATGGTAGCATTTGTGTACGATCAATTATTCTTGTTCTCTTCTTTCTATTGTATGAGTGCATTATTTACCAAACTCACAGCTGCAATAATTCAATACCACTCAAGTTCCTTGGACTAGTTAGATCACTTCTTCTCATCATATTTACATCTATATACATGCAGTCAATTGGTTCTGGAAATTCATATTTCATCTTATTTTCTTCTTCTGATGGTTTAGTCTATTTACAGATGTACATATAGCTCTACATCTTGGTTATGTCCATAAGGGTACTCCGTTCCCATTCCCAGAATCATTCTCGATTCTAGCTTACGTAATTGCATTGTGCGATCTCCCCCTCTTTGTGAAAATGTACTGATTTTTATTCCTGAGTATTTCAGTTGGCTACAGTCACTTTCATGATATTCCTCAAAGTGTTTGGCCATTGGATAATTGGGGTCCTTGTTCTTTATCGCACGTAGGTGTTGGAGTATCCTGAGTTTTAATTTGTTGATGGTACTCCCTATGTACAATTTTCTATAGGGGCACAAAAGTCTGTAAATTACGTACTTCGATTCACAAGTGATGTGCTCTGTGATTTTCTCAGACCTGCCATTTTTCAGTTTATACTCTGTAATATTAAGGCCATGTTCACAGGCCTTGCACTTCGTACATTTCCAGAATCCAGGGGTATTTAGCCATGAAGTCTTCAGCAATGGTTTGATCTCCAGATGACTGTTAGTTAGGATATCCCATAACGAAGATGTTCTTCTATATGTGACACTTGGAAACGCAGTTAGATTCACTTTCAAGGTTTCATCTAATAATAGGATTTTCCAATGTTTTCTCAGTGCCTTCTTCAATTCAACACTTTGATTATTAAAATCCATGATTAGACAAATTTCATCCATTTTCTCTCCTGTTTCATGTACTACATATATATAAAATAATATATATTGAATATATTAAATATTACAATTAATTTTAACAAAATAAAAAATATATTTTAACAAAATATAAGAAATGAACTTAATTAAAAAAAGGTAAACACACAAACATAATTATTTATACATATATATTTATTTTAAAACAATGAACAAACAGTAGGGAAAGTGTTGGATATTGAAAAGGAAAAATTACTATTCCAACTCTGAAGAATGCAACAGTAGAGTAAGTGTTGGATAGCGGAGGGCTAAAATATACCATCCCCACTCCAGTGAGTGCAACAGTAGAGAAAGTGTTGGATAGTGGAGGGATAAAATTTCTATTCCCACTCCAGTGAGTGCAATAGTAATCAATAATAAACGTTATTCATCTTTTCTGATAAAAACCATAAAAGTCAAGCATACAACAATAAAAAGAGCTCCCACACAGTTGATATCAGCAAATGACAATTTATATATGTAAGTATCAAACACCTATTTGACATAAATAATAATTATAAATTCATCAGGCTTGCACAAAACATAGTGCTAGTCACAGCTAGATCTAAGCCTAACTGCGGCCTTTAAAAAACCAAGGACATACCATATTGTGGTCCCTGAGAGCATACCTAAAAATGTAAAAGCTGGACGCACTTGTTTAAAATTTGCTATCTTTAAAATTGCTATTATGTAGGTCTTCCTCAGCATCTCATAATAAATGCAAAACTTTAAAATGTGAATCATGTCCTGGAGGAACTTACTATCACAACCGCATGGTGGCAGGATCTGACCTTTGCAACTCCTTCTTGGGTGGGCAAGGAGAAGGTAAAATAAGTCAAAACAAAACCATGTTAGTAAGAAGTGGTCCTAAGTGTTAATGAGCAGATTGAACGCTTTTCAGAATTATATATTTATGTACACTGGGCTTCACCAATTCACACTCCTCCCTTTTTACTGCACAGAATCTAAAAAAGTGCTCATTGGCCCATGGTAAATCCTTCCTACTGATTGAATTCAGGTCACTGAAAAGATCCTCCCTTCCAACAGTCCTAAACCCTTACAGGATATAATTCAATCAGGGGATATGATGGGCATAATCAAGGGTCATGCAATCTTTTATGGTGTCTTTGTGTAGAGCAGTCCCCTTGGTCCCCCACTTTAAGCCAATAAGATAATGGGCGAAATGACAGCAGATCTGACAGGTAGGGCATACCCAATTCTTCGTGTACAGAGAAAGTAGGAGTTCCATGGGGTACACAAAGACTTTGTGTCAAAATCCTATTTTCAATTCTTTGTAGCTCATGAACTGAAGTATAACCCCAGATTTCGCTGCCAAAAGTAACTTGAGCAGACACATGGCTCTATAGATCTCCAAAACAACATCTACTGTTTTTTTACCCAAAAGATTGCCGCATTCGCCCTTAGGAATTCCCCTTACTTTTTGCTTCTATGGGGGCCCCAATTTAGTTTAGCGTTCAGCATGACTCCCAGGTAAGAAAAAGCACTGGTCTTAGGGACCGATGTGGACCCTACCTTGAATTTGAAGGGTTTCATTGCCCTCGGCCCCACCTGCATCACATATGACTTTGAATTGTTGACTAACAGGCCCCGGTCCTCTATGAACTTCACAAAGGAGTTGAGTAGGGTTTGCAGACCCCTCGTTGTCCTAGCCATGACGACAGAGTCATCAGCGTATAATAGTACCGGCAGACCTCCCTGAACCACCTGGGGGCGGTCTACCCGAGTGTGGACGAGTACCTTCTCCAGGTTGTTAATATATAGATTGAATAAAATGGGGCTGGTATACAGCCCTGTTGCACCCCTCTCTGGATTGGTAATTGACGGGTAGCCAGGCCATCATTGATGAATCAAATCACCACTTTAGAGTCCTTGTGAAGTTTACAAAGAAAAAAGACAATCTCCTTGTCCACACCCATGCTCAATAAGCTCTCCCATAACTTAATTCAGTTGACACGGTCAAAGGTGGAGGACAGGTCCATAAAGGTAAGATGTATGCTACCTGATTGAGCAATGGTATATTTGCTGACAATCGTATACAGGTTTAGGCATTGGTCGATTGTGGACTTCCCTGGACGTAAACCGTATTCTACGTCAGTTAAGATATTGTTAACATCCAACCATGAGAACAACTTATCCAACAAAACACGACTCAACACTTTAACAGATGAATCCAGGAGGGGATTTGAGCCTATAACAAAGGGTGCTGTCCCTAGTACATTTTTCGAAGACAGGGACATTGGTGGACAGGAACCAGGTGCTTAGCAAGTCCACTCAGAATGCAGTGTTTATGACATTGGTGAGCACTGCCACCCATAACTGAGGGTTGGATAGAAAAAGGTCCGGAGGGATACCATCGGGTCCTGGCACTTTATTTCTAGACAGCCCTGCTATATCCTTGGTGACTTCATCAGTTGTACTCACAAGAGACGGCTTTCCTCCACCACTCGCCAAAATTGCATCTGCTGGACTACCAAACAATTCCTGGAAATAGCAAACCCATTCCTCTTCTGTAATGTGTGCATCAAGGGCCTTGGAATTTTCCCCTGGCAGAAACGGACAGTTAACAACACTCCAGAACTGGTTACTAATTTTCATGGTACAAGCCTCAATGAGCTTACTCCAAGCCTCCTCCTTTAGCTCGGCCTTCCACCTGGTCAATTCGGCTTTATATATCCCTCTGCACTCTTTTACCACAGCATGGTCCCTTGGGATGGTTCCTAGTGCATCCCTCAATTTCCTGGCTGCACAGGAACAACCATGATCAAACCAGCTTATCACCCGACCCTTTGAGGATGTTGGTGGTGCCTTAATTAAATGTCTAATTGTACGTGAAATGACCGAGAAGGCCTCCAGAGCAGCCCCTGCCTCCTCACGTCCAGTTGTACAGATAATAATTTCCCTCTTGCACTTGTCCAAAAGAGACTTATAAAAAGAGTCTGTAGTTAGCTGGGACCACCTTAGCTTTCTACTCTGGTCTATGGCCCTAAGAGTTCCCTAGGAACTGCCCTACAGGAATTCCCATCCTTAGACCAGGTAGTCTAAATACACATAGCATTAAGATTGCTATAAATGCTATTTATGATAGAGAAATCTAAAAGAAATTGAAAGAAGGGGCTGGAAACAAATTGATATATATAAACGTTGAGCTCCCCCTTCCAGTAAATGTCAGATGTAAGAGATTCCTACCATGAACCGCCCTACTCATAGACATGGATAGATCAAACTCATCGACTAGGGCATTATGACTATCTCCCTGCGGGGTATGTTCGACATGCAGGCCCGCCAACCGGAGGCATCCTATACTGGTTGAAGGGCTTGCATTTGGGTCCCCCATGGATGAATGGCAAAATCTCCTGTTAACATGAGGTAGCCATTCAGGGAAGCCTTGAGGTCCATATTCCTAAGAAAGGAGCTCAACCTAACATTATTACAAACCTTTGGATGCCCAGGATTAGCGTTATAAAAATTCAATAACAGCAAGTTAACCGGCCCCTGGGAAAGGGATATAGCCTGCAAACAGTCATTATCAGTAGGAAATTCCTTCAAACTGCACGGAATGTCCAGTGAAACGTAAATTAGCAGACTACCCTTAGGTCTTTCTGCCTGTGAAGGAATAGCTGGAACAAAAAAGAACTTAAATCCCTCAAGGAAAAAACTGTTAGTATTTTACCACGTCTCCTGGAGGCAAATCACAGAAAAACTTTTAATGAAAGTGATCCTTTCTGGGTCATTTATCTTGTTTGCCAGCCCAGCAATGTTCCATAAAATATAGTTACAGGTTTTGCCGACACCCAACTCTATAGAAGGAGGCCCGAGCTTTCCACAGTGGGATGGTGCTGTCTCTGGGGGATCTTTATCGGTGAGTCCATCACAGGCGTCCAGCGATTCCAATGGTGCAAAGGAGTTAAAAAGAGGAATGCTTTGGGTTACCAGCTGGCTAACCCGCTCAGGACGTCCAAGGCGCACTGGTGGTCTCCAGGAGGCCTTCTTGTTGGATGTCGGAGCAAGATTGAAAGATCTATAAAAATACCCTAGGGGGAGGGCCACAATGAACGAAGCATCCCCCCCAAATTATACTGTGATGCTGAGTGACTAGTCTCCTGCAAGGTTTTTAGTGGACCTCCTCACCCAGGAGACTCTTTGCCCCATACTGATGTTTCTGAACCTTAATCCAAGAGATATTTTATGATCCAATCAGTGCAGGACCTTATTCTTAAGTTGGTCGAATTCCTCAACTGCACCCAGAGGGAGCGCTCAAACGTTGCCTAGTACCTCTATATATGAAGAGAATTCCGGTGGAAGATGTAGTGTTGGGAGCCGCTGCATCGGTCTATCCCCTGAGGGGTCTGGTACATGATGATTATTGATTAAGTGCAACAGTCGAGAAAGTGTTGGATAGCGGAGGGGTAAAAAATACTATTCCACTTTAGTGAGTGCAACAGTGAGGAAAGTATTGGATAGCGGAGGAGTAAAAATTACTATTCTCACTCCAATCTGTACAACAGTAGGGAAGGTGTTGGATAGCAAAGGTATAAAAATTACTATTCCCACTCCAGTGAGTGCAACAGTAGAGAAAGTGGTCTATAGCAGAGGGATAAAATGAACAATGCCCACTCCAGTAATTGCAACAGTAGGGAAAGTGTTGGATACCATAGATGTAAAAATGAATATTCACACTCCAGTGAGTGGAACAGTAAGGAAAGTGTTGGATACCGTAGGAGTAAACATTACTATTCCCACTCCAGTGAGGGCAGCAGTAGGGAAAGTGTTGGATAGCGAAGGGGTAAAAATGACTATTCAGCGAAGGGGTAAAAATGACTATTCCCACTCCACTGAATGCAACAGTAAGGAAAGTGCTGGATACCAGAGTGATTACATTTGATATTCACACTCAATTATAATCATGGGAGGGAAGAGGAATTTGCGTCCATTCAGTTCCCCTGAATAGGTACCTCAATCATCACAAAAGGGAATGGACACTTGTATCTACAATAACCATTGGTTATTTGTTGACAACCCTCATAGACGCTGAGGTTTTATTAGTGCGGTGTATCTTTTATCCGCCCCTTCTCTGGCGTCATGGCATAGTCATCGGGTTGACAAACGACATGCTATATGCCTGCCTCAACCGAGGCAACCTCTGGAAAGAGTAGAAGTGTCCAGAAATAGTGAGAGCTGGTCCAGAGGGATAGAGTGCAGTGCCACCAAGAAAAAATCTAAAAACAGTGTTGCACCAAAACCACAAACAATATTTATTATAAAGAAGATGCACACTGCGAATTAAAAGGGGGAAATAGTGATATATTGGGTAATCGAGTTACAGGATTACCATATAACTCTATCAGTAGGTCGACATGTTTCAGCTCTATTGGGCCCAGAGGGTCTGTAGAGCTTTCGTCAGGACAGAACAAAAAACAAAACTGAATACTCACACTATTAGTGTAGTGTTCAATGGAAGTATGAAAATTTCACACTCAGATTCCTGTATAGAGGAAACAGAATACGTTATGGCATTTAAGAATATACTAGAACATTATTTGACAGCATATAGCATACAAGAAAAGGGTCTCTATATTCGGACCAGAACACAGATGAGATTACAGTCAGTAAATCTCAATTTGTACTGTTTATATTGTGAGCACCGCACTGTGGGTACTACAATTAAATCGGAGCAGGGAAAATGAGGGAACAAGGGAGCGGGTCATTAAACTGGGACACTAGATCAAATCTAGTTGAGTTAAGTTTGTAACGATGTATATAAGGTGTAAAGCTGAAAGCAGAGTGGAGAAGGCTGCAGTTTACGTATATGCGCAGGTTTGTAAAGCATACAGAATGACAGTTGCCATTAATTTAGCGCCAACAATGAAACTAGTCCGAATTGGGAAATGTTTAAACTTGGAGAGCGAGGCAGCGCTGTTTACAATGGAGAGCATTTGTTTATGCGGAATCTGAGTCGCCGGTCGTCTCAGCATGTTGGTTCAAGTGCATACGGCATTATACAAGGGTGAATTCTAGGCCGCACGTAAGGGTATGCGAGGCTAAAAGGGGGATGTTATACGCTTAGGCATTTCTAGGGAGCGTTTACAGAAAGCATAAGGTTACAGCAAGATAACGGCGTGATACAAATTGTGCGATGTTAAAATTGACCTTAATTGTCGGTAAATCTCTCCGCATCAGGCGGACCAAAGAGTCGCTGTACACAGGGCGTTTGCTAGAATAATAAAAGCACATACGCCGCAAAAAAATGTTACAGAGTTTAAACAGACTGCCGTCACTTACTATGTTAAGGGAGACTCTCCTGGCGCCATTCTTACCCTCGTGTTGGTTGCAATTCTTGCTAGTGCTGACTCTGCCCCTGGAAAGTGGGAGGTTACTTCCTTGTTTGTTTTTAAAGGAATAGGAAGCAAGAGGGGCTTACGCTGTCACTATATCTTAAAGGGACAGTGAGACAATATTAACTGCCGGTCTGAGGCCTGCGTAATAACTGGGAAGTGTAACAGTGGTTGAGGCTACTCAATAGATTTTTGACCAAGAAATATATATAAGAGAATATATATAAAGGGTGTCAGTATACCTCAGAAAACCTGGCGCTGTAAGCTGGGCGCGAGAACAATTTTACAAATAATTGTAAACGAAATGATATGTAGGTAGGGGTACCGCATCTGCATAAGATCTATTATAGCAGATGGGAAGGTAAAAATTGGATTCAGTGTACCTAATATTGAAAGTTTAGGGAAATGTTCTATTTATGAAATCAGGTGATGTTAATAAAATTGGTGCCATGGAATGTTATCGTTCATCCCCAGTATATGGGTTCTGAGTCGATTGACCCATCGTTGTTCCCTTTCAAACAGGATACGTTCAGCATCGTTGTTCTTATCATGAAGCATTTCCAAGATTGTCCATCTGAGGTCGTCGCACGAGTGGCCAGCTTCCACGAAATGTGTGCAAAGTTTGGTTGTACTCTTCTTGAGTCGTATATTGCTCCTGTGATCTCCTATACGTATCTTAACTTTACGGCAGGTCATGCCTACGTATTTTTGTTGACAAGGGCATGTTATAAGGTACACCACGTGGGTGGAGTTGCAGTTTGTATGTTGCCTTTGTGTCCATATCAAGCTTTCAGTGAGTTGTAGGGTCTTTGTGGGATTTGTGAATTTGCACACTCCACAGGTGCCACAGAGATAATGACCAGTTACTGGGGCAATGTTGATGTTTCTTATGGTGGTCGTAGTTGGTCTTTTTCTCGGGCGAGTCTGTACTAACACATCTCTAAGGTTTTTAGTCCTCCTGTTAGCAAATCTTGGCTTGGGCCAGTTAAAAGTCCCTGAGGTAATTATTTGCCAATTTTTTCTTATTAGTTTCTGTACCTGATAGGTAGCTGGGCAGAAAGTGGTCACACATGTAACAAGATCTTTTACTGGTTCCTTTTGGTGACTCTGTAGTAGACATCCCCTGGGTTGGTTCTCCTCTTTTTTTACACTTGGAGATTGTCTGAGGAGTGTAATGTCTTGCTCGTAATTTTTTACTCAAAATTGTAGCCTGTTGTTTATAATCACTTTATTTACTGCAATTTCGTTTGTGTCGATGAAATTGTCTGTAAGGGAGATTGTCTCTGAGTGGTCGGGGGTGAAAACTGAAATATGATAATAGACTGTTCTTAGCTGCAGGCTTTGTATAAGTCTTGGTCTCTAATTTACCATTTTCAGAAAAGATGGTCAGGTCTAAAAAGTCAATGCTCTCCTTGTTGGCAGTGGAAGTGAACCTGAGCCACCGATCTCTGCCATTCAGCCAGTCCATGAATGTTGTCAAAGAGTTCTTTGTATCCCAGATTAACAGGATATAGTCGATGTAACGTTTCCAGTATAATATACTGGAAACGTAGGGATTGTCATTGTTAAGGACGAATTTCTGTTCAAACTGACTCACGTACAACCCGGCTACAAAGGGGGCGAATGCGCTTCCCATGGAAGTACCATGGCACTGTAAAAAAAGTTGACCATTATATTCAAAGTAATTTTCCTTCAATGCTAGCCTACAACACTCTAGGATAAAGTGGCGAGGAGTTTGATGAGGCCATTCAGCAAGGAATAGTAGATCTTCAAGCATTTGCATAGTGTCATCTTGTGGCAGACTCGTGTAAAGCGATTCTACTTTCAATCCTACTAGGATCATGGTGTTGGGGTCGAATGCTTTATCGGCTATCTGGATCAGAAGGTCATAAGTGTCCTTAAGGTAAGTCGGAGTTTTTTGTACTAGCGGTTTGAGGTACTCATCAGCAAACTTTGAGAGAGGTTCTAGGAGTGAACCAATACCCGAAACTATCGGGCGTCCCGGTGGAGGGGATTTGTTTTTGTGGGTTTTGGGTAGTGAATAGAAAAATGGAACTTTAGGTGTTCTTGGTGTCAGATAATCCGCTTCTTTTTTAGAGATCCATCCATTCACTTCTGCCTCTTGAGTCATTTTTGCAATAGTGTTTGCCAATCTTTCCGTGGGGTCAGAGTCAAGTTTTTTGTAGAAATTTTCATCTGATAATAATGTGAGGCATTGCTGATCATATCCTTCTTTAGTGAGTATAACAACGCCACCGCCCTTGTCTGCAGGCTTTATGATTATGTTGTCATTATCTCTCAGTTCTTCCAGAGCTCGTCTCTCTTTGTTGTTGAGGTTTTGAAACGTTGTCTTTTTATTATCCAAGTTGTCAATTCCTTTGAGGATCGCCTTTTCAAATGTTAATATCTCAATGGGTACAGCATTGGTAGGTGGTAAGAATTTCGATTTTCTTCTTAGTGTTGTGTCACCATCTTTTCTTTGGATAGGGGATCCATCAAAAAAGCCTTTAAGTTTTAACGTTCTGCAAAATTCAGACAGTTCGCACTTTAATTTGAATGGATGAAGTGGTGGAGTAGGGACAAAGCCCAGGCCCTTATTCAGGATGTTCATCTGTTCTTTAGTTAGAACAATGTTGGTCAGATTCACAATTAGTGACTCTTCTTGTTCCCATCCGTTTGTGCCGATGACATGCTTCGTGTTTGAAATTGAGTTGACGATCCTGCCAAGTTAGATTTTTCTTTTTGCCTCGTGGCTGATTTTGGCCTCTTCCTAAAAAAGGCTGCTGTGGTTGGTGGGAGTGGTTTGGGTTTTGTAACATTTGGTTGCTCATTTGTGGCTGTTGTTCATTCCCCGAATTGTAAGGGTTCATCCAGCCACCAAAAGGAGGCATAAAAGGCTGGAAGTAAGGCATCGAATTACTGGGATAGAAAGGAGGTCTTAGCCACCTGTTTCCTCTGTATCCACGTCTAGGCCCTCTGAATCTCGAATTATTGTGTCCTCTTCTTGGCGTTTGTTGGTCCGAGTTGTTTTCTGAGCCATCCGAGGACCACCCGGTCGAATCTGTATCTGAAGTGATGTCTATCACTGTGTAATCTTCTTTGGAGTAGGGATGCATACGTTCCTGACTGAACTTTTTTAAGTCCTTAGCCAATTTCTGTAACTTATTTTACATCAGAAACTCCTGCGTCTCATCCATTTCTTTTGTGATCTCATCCAGCCGTTTCTTGTAAATTTGGGGGTTGATACTGTTTTTCAATTGGGTTTCACAGGTTGTGATTTCTGCCAGTAGTGCTTCTGACAGTCTTTTGGTTGTCTTTACTATAAGGACTAAATAGTCCAAAGTACACTTCCAAGATATGGATACCAATCACAACGGAAGGCCAAATCGTGAAGAAAGATTCTGGGGGCATTTGAGATCCATAGGCCTCTAGGTGCGGATTTGGTTCTCAGATACTCAGTCATGATAATTCTGTGAATAGCAGTTCGAATCTGTTCCCGCTTTTTATTGGTTAAAGTCTCCCATTCATCGGTCTGGGCAATTGCTTGTGTAAAGTCAGCATTCTGTAGAAGTGGCTGTGCTGCTAGGATTTCATCTATATCGTCACCAGTGAAACTTAACCCGTTATTGTTCTCCATTATACAAGGCTCCTTAGTTCAAAAGGAATACACTTTAATGCTGACAGGACTTGTTAGCAGAAGTGCTCTGTTCCCGCAGCTGTGCGCTGCTTAAAGATTATAATCATGGGAGGGAAGAGGAATTTGCGTCCATTCAGTTCCCCTGAATAGGTACTTCAATCATCACAAAAGGGAATGGACACTTGTATCTACAATAACCATTGGTTATTTGTTGACAACCCTCATAGACACTGAGGTTTTGTTAGTGCGGTGTATCTTTTATCCGCCCCTTCTCTGGCGTCATGGCATAGTCATCGGGTTGGCAAACGACGTGCTATATGCCTGCCTCACCCGAGGCAACCTCTGGAAAGAGTAGAAGCGTCCAGAAATAGTGAGAGCTGGTCCAGAGGGATAGAGTACAGTGCCACCAAGAAAAAATCTAAAAACAGTGTTGCACCAAAAACACAAACAATATTTATTATAAAGAAGATGCACACTGCGAATTAAAAGGGGGAAATAGTGATATATTGGGTAATCGAGTTACAGGATTACCATATCACTCTATCAGTAGGTCGACATGTTTCAGCTCTATTGGGCCCAGAGGGTCTGTAGAGCTTTCGTAAGGACAAAACAAAAAACAAAACTGAATACTCACACTATTAGTGTAGTGTTCAATGGAGTATGAAAATTTCACACTCAGATTCCTGTATAGAGGAAACAGAATACGTTATGGCATTTAAGAATATACTAGAACATTATTTGACAGCATATAGCATACAAGAAAAGGGTCTCTATATTCGGACCAGAACACAGATGAGATTACAGTCAGTAAATCTCAATTTGTACTGTTTATATTGTGAGCACCGCACTGTGGGTACTACAATTAAATCGGAGCAGAGAAAATGAGGGAACAAGGGAGCGGGTCATTAAACTGGGACACTAGATCAAATCTAGTTGAGTTACGTTTGTAACAATGTATATAAGGTGTAAAGCTGAAAGCAGAGTGGAGAAGGCTGCAGTTTACGTATATGCGCGGGTTTGTAAAGCATACAGAATGACAGTTGCCATTAATTTAGCGCCAACAATGAAACTAGTCCGAATTGGGAAATGTTTAAACTTGGAGAGCGAGGCAGCGCTGTTTACAATGGAGCGCATTTGTTTATGCGGAATCGGAGTCGCCGGTCGTCTCAGCATGTTGGTTCAAGTGCATACGGCATTATGCAAGGGTGAATTCTAGGCCGCACGTAAGGGTATGCGAGGCTAAAAGGGGGATGTTATACGCTTAGGCATTTCTAGGAAGCGTTTACAGACAGCATAAGGTTACAGCAAGATAACGGCGTGATACAAATTGTGCGATGTTAAAATTGACCTTAATTGTCGGTAAATCTCTCCGCATCAGGCGGACCAAAGAGTCGCTGTACACAGGGCGTTTGCTAGAATAATAAAAGCACATACGCCGCGTAAAAATGTTACAGAGTTTAAACAGACTGCCGTCACTTACTATGTTAAGGGAGACTCTCCTGGCGCCATTCTTACCCTCGTGTTGGTTGCAATTCTTGCTAGTGCTGACTCTGCCCCTGGAAAGTGGGAGGTTACTTCCTCGTTCGTTTTTAAAGGAACAGGAAGCAACGAGGGGCTTACGCTGTCACTATATGTTAAAGGGACAGTGAGACAATATTAACTGCCGGTCTGAGGCCTGCGTAATAACTGGGAAGAGTAACAGTGGTTGAGGCTACTCAATAGATTTTTGACCAAGAAATATATATAAGAGAATATATATAAAGGGTGTCAGTATACCTCAGAAAACCTGGCGCTGTAAGCTGGGCGCGAGAACAATTTTACAAATAATTGTAAACGAAATGATATGTAGGTAGGGGTACCGCATCTGCATAAGATCTATTATAGCAGATGGGAAGGTAAAAATTGGATTCAGTGTACCTAATATTGAAAGTTTAGGGAAATGTTCTATTTATGAAATCAGGTGATGTTAATAACACTGGTGCCATGGAATGTTATCGTTCATCCCCAGTATATAGGTTCTGAGTCGATTGGCCCATCGTTGTTCCCTTTCAAACAGGATACGTTCAGCATCGTTGTTCTTATCATGAAGCATTTCCAAGATTGTCCATGTGAGGTCGTCGCACGAATGGCCTGCTTCCACGAAATGTGTGCAAAGTTTGGTTGTACTCTTCTTGAGTCGTATATTGCTCCTGTGTTCTCCTATACGTATCTTAACTTTACGGCAGGTCATGCCTACGTATTTTTGTTGACAAGGGCATGTTATAGGGTACACCACGTGTGTGGAGTTGCAGTTTGTATGTTGCCTTTGTGTCAATATCAAGCGTTCAGTGAGTTGTAGGGTCCTTGTGGGATTTGTGAATTTGCACACTCCACAGGTGCCACAGGGAAAATGACCAGTTACTGGGGCCATGTTGATGTTTCTTATGGTGGTCGTAGTTGGTCTTTTTCTCGGGCGAGTATGTACTAACACATCTCTAAGGTTTTTAGTCCTCCTGTTAGCGAATCTTGGCTTGGGCCAGTTAAAAGTCCCTGAGGTAATTATTTGCCAATTTTTTCTTATTAGTTTCTGTACCTGATAGGTAGCTGGGCAGAAAGTGGTCACACATGTAACAAGATCTTTTACTGGTTCCTTTTGGTGACTCTGTAGTAGACATTCCCTGGGTTGGTTCTTCGCTCTTTTTTTTCACTTGGAGATTGTCTGAGGAGTGTAATTTCTTGCTGGTTATTTTTTACTCAAAATTGTAGCCTGTTGTTTATAATCACTTTCTTTACTGCAATTTTGTTTGTGTCAGAGAAATTGGCTGTAAGGGAGATTGTCTCTGAGTGGTCGGGGGTGAAAACTGAAATATGATAATAGACTGTTCTTAGCTGTAGGCTTTGTATAAGTCTTGGTCTCTAATTTACCATTTTCAGAAAAGATGGTCAGGTCTAAAAAGTCAATGCTCTCCTTGTTGGCAGTGGAAGTGAACCTGAGCCACCGATCTCTGCCATTCAGCCAGTCCATGAATGTTGTCAAGCAGTTCTTTGTATCCCAGATTAACAGGATATCGTTGATGTAACGTTTCCAGTATAATATATTGGAAACGTAGGGATTGTCATTGTTAAGGACGAATTTCTGTTCAAACTGACTCACGTACAACCCGGCTACAGAGGGGGCGAATGCACTTCCCATGGAAGTACCATGGCACTGTAAAAAAAGTTGACCATTATATTCAAAGTAATTTTCCTTCAATGCTAGCCGACAACACTCTAGGATAAAGTGGTGAGGAGTTTGATGAGGCCATTCAGCAAGGAATAGTAGATCTTCAAGCATTTGCATAGTGTCATCTTGTGGCAGACTCGTGTAAAGCGATTCTACGTCTAATCCTACTAGGATCATGGTGTTGGGGTCGAATGCTTTATCGGCTATCTGGATCCGAAGGTCACGAGTGTCCTTAAGGTAAGTCGGAGTTTTCTGTACTAGCGGTTTGAGGTACTCATCAGCAAACTTTGAGAGAGGTTCTAGGAGTGAACCAATACCCGAAACTATCGGGCGTCCCGGTGGAGGGGATTTGTTTTTGTGGGTTTTGGGTAGTGAATAGAAAAAGGGAACTTTAGGTGTTCTTGGTGTCAAAAAATCCGCTTCTTTTTTAGAGATCCATCCATTCACTTCTGCCTCGTGAGTCATTATTGCAGTAGTGTTTGTCAATCTTTCCGTGGGGTCAGAGTCAAGTTTTTGTAGAAATTTTCATCTGATAATAATGTGAGGCATTGCTGATCATATCCTTCTTTAGTGAGGATAACAACTCCACCGCCCTTGTCTGCAGGCTTTATGATTATGTTGTCATTATCTCTCAGTTCTTCCAGAGCTCGTCTCTCTTTGTTGTTGAGGTTTTAAAACGTTGTCTTTTTACTATCCAAGTTGTCAATTCCTTTGAGGATCGCCTTTTCAAATGTTAATATCTCAATGGGTACAGCATTGGTAGGTGGTAAGAATTTCGGTTTTCTTCTTAGTGTTGTGTCACCATCTTTTGTTTGGATAGGGGATCCATCAAATAGGCTTTAAGTTTTAACGTTCTGCAAAATTCACACTCCAGACAGTTAAAAAATACAATCAAAATGAATATTTTAAAATAAAAAAATAGATAAATAAATACATATTTTAAAATTAAAGAACAAATATATAGGGCGTGATTATGATGGCGGGCGGGTCGCCATCACAACCTGATCTACCCCCCGCCATATTATTATGGCGGGGGGTATTGGGGGTATTGCGGCGGAAGCAAAGTGCGTCCGCCGCTTTTCCGCTGCTCGGCAATCGTAATGGGCGTTCATATTATGATGCCTGTTCTCAAAGGCCTTTCCATGGCGGCGATGCCGCCATGGAAAGGCTGGCGGTGATGTGCTTTGGGGTCCTGTTGCAGGTCACCAGGGTGGTTGGGGGTGCCCTTGGGGGGTACCTATGGTACCGCTCTCCATTCCAATTCACAAGGTGGCAGGCACTGCACGGTGCCTGCCACGCTGTGCAAGGGAATGGTCAACATGTTTATTTGCCATTGTGGAGGGTGATGCTGTAAGCAGCACCAGCTGCAATGACAAATATGTGGAATGCGACCACCAGGGTGGCAGTCGTATCCTATCTAGCAGTGCAGGACCACCTCACGTCTGGTGGCCGGTCCCAGCACCATGAGGATGGCCCCCTAAATATTTAAAAAGAAAACATATTATGATATTAATTACATATAACAATACCTACAAATATTTTATGAAATAAAATAAACAAGAAATAAAAAAATATTTTAAACTAGAAAATATTTACAAACAAAAATATTAATTGATACATGAATGTATTTATTTCATTTCCTACCCTATAACCCCATACAAATCTCAACACGCTTCTAAAACATTTTTTAAATTACTTCCAGAATTAACATAATGAATTATCAATTACAAGAAAATTACTAATAAATAAATAATAAACCTAAGAAAAAATAATTAACTACCCGCACTTTAACACTATAAATCCCACAGCACACACCTAAAGTAAGCTGCAAAATAATAATTACACAATTTAAACTTATTTTACAATTAAAAGCTATTACCATTAAATAACTAATTATACAGTAAGTAAAATGTATTTAATTCCCACCTTTCACGCCTTTAAAAGTAAAAATAACACAGCAAAAAAAATAATTTCACAAAATAAATATCAAATAATTGACATTAACTGCTATATATTAATTAATAAAATACAAATTACTTCCTGCCCTTCACCACTATAAACACCACAACACACACCTAAAATTCAATACACAATTACCATAATGAATTTTTTATTACACTAATTATTATTAATAAACAAGAAAAAATAATCCTTGCCGCACTTTACCTCTATAAACCGCAAAACACACCTAAAATTAATTACACATTCACGATAATTAATTACCAGTTAAATAATTATTAATTAACAACTAATTATTAATTAATTAATAAACAAAAATGATTTCCCACACTTTACCCCCATGAACACAAAAATACACACCTAAAATTGTTTACACAATTACCATAATGAGTTACCAATTAAACTAATTAGTATTAATTTACAACTAATTATTAATTAATCTAATAATACATTATTTTACACATTTAACACTATAACATCTCAATTAAATATTTTAATTGAAAAATAATAATTAATTTAATATAATTAAATTACTTCCCACCCTACTCTCTCATAAACCCACAACACATTACAGATATAAAACACAATAACTTCAAATAAAAAACATTAATAACTACAAAAATGTAACACATATATTAAAAATGATAAACAATTCTTATACAAAAAAATCACATACATTTAAAACATATACTAAAATGCATTACATTAATTTAAAAAAATGATATTTTTAACAATTATATTTTTGCAAACGATATTGAACATCAATTTTACTTACCTTAAGTCAATATTCTTGATCACAATATTCTTGCTGTCAATATTTCTCACTCATGATATTTATGACTCAGTCAGAAATACTTTATTTCAACTCTAAAAGAGCCATAAAAGGTTGTACAAACACAATTTCATTTGAAAACAGCAAGTCCACACATACAAAATTTACAGGTTTTAAAATGATCAGTACCTACTATGAATCTTAAAAGCAGTAAAAGGGTCATTTAAAATACAATATATGATCTCAACTGTTCCTAGGGAGAGTAAAAACTCAATTGCCAATTTGAAATTCATAATCCCTGCAGCAAGTAATAAAGGACGAATAAACAGTTTGTCTGGGGCGTGTAAAGTATACAAAAGAGAATAAAGTGCAGAGTGCTTTGAGGTGAACAATTGTCACATGGACAAACAGGGAGTGGGGCAAACCACGTGCCTTGGATAGGAAACGTGGCAACAAAATGTAAGTTTTTTAATTGCAGCCTGTCAACAAAAATGTCCTTCTTTCGTTTAAGTCAATTTGCAAGTACAGGGCAGGCTCTTTCCGCAGTTGTGAGAGGTGCTCTGGCTGACCAGTCATACTGCATATAGGGCCAGCCCCGACACAGCTTTGATAGAAAAGTGACTTTATAGTGACCGGTGAAACATTTTCTAGCATATCGGGGTTTGAATAATACTCTGGAATGCCCATTTTAGAAAAGCACGTTTTAACATACCTGAGCCAGGGTAGGTCTAAGTTATTATCCAGCTTCATGCAATCTGTCAGTATTGTTTTGCAGACGGCAGCCTTTGCATTCTTCCAGGTTTTTGAACAAAGCAACAACGGTTGAATTGCTATACTTCTATCAGATAAGTCATACCAACTTCCTTGTGACAGAAATAAATGGCTGAATACTGAGGCACTGAGAGAAATCTTCTTAAAAATGAATTCTCTGCTACTTGGAGGGATTTGCAATTCGTGTGTCCCCACACCCCGACCCCAAAGAATACTACAGGAATACTTTTAGTCTTGTCGGTATATAAAATCTCCTTAATCAGCTTATGTCCTAGTCTTTTAGCAAATCTAAAAATAGCTTCAATAGTTGTCTGAAGTTGCATAATTCTAATATTTAAAACATGTTTCCAATTAAAATCAGCATCAAATAGTACCCCCAGATAGGAAAACTATGGGGCCTTCTCAAATTCTTCGCCCCCCAGTAAAATGATCTTGTTTTGGCTTGATTTGGGCCACATTTCATGATGAAAGAATTTGTGTGATTTACTTTTAGCCCTAGATTGTTCATAAAATCTTTAAATGAATCTAACAAAACTTGAAGGCCATTTGCTATCCTGGCTATCAGGACAGCATCATCAGCCTATAGGAGAACAGGGATTTGGCACATATTACATTTTGGTATATCTTTTCCCACCTTACAAAGTTGGTCTACCAGCCCATTAATTAATGTATAGTAAAAAGAGGAATGGGGCCCAGACACAGCCCTGTCTTACCCCAATATCTGCAGAGAATCCTTCAGTCAAATCTCCCTGATTGCTTTAGCGTATTGAGGCTGAGGTGTATTCGTGAAGCCTACTGAGCAAGGTGAAAATTGCTCCATTAATCCCCATCTTTAACATTATGGACCATAATTGGTTGTGTCAAAAGCACCGATAAGTTCCATGAACGCTAAGTGGACACAGCCTTTCTGTGCCTTTGTGTACTTTTGAACAATTAAAGCCAGATTTAAAGATTGACTACAATTCCAAATCCTGGACGGAAACCAAATTGGTCAATTGAAAGGGCCTGATGTTTCAGTGCCCCAAGTTCTAATTTAGCCAAAATTACCCTGCCCAATATTTTCACCGAACTATCGAGCAAGGAATTTGGGCAATAACAGTAGGGTTTGGTTTTATCCCCCTTTTTAAGAATCTGCACTATAATGGCTTTTTGCCAGGCCGGGACTAGGGGACCCACTATTGCAGCTTTTAAAACTTTGTAATCAATGGGGCCCACAAAATCTGGTAAATACTTATATAGGTCCACAGGAATTCTATCAGGTCCCGGGGCTTTCTCTGGGCGACTATTTTCTATACTTAATAGTACCTCGCTCTCCTCAATTTAATTACATAGGGCTTTGGAAAGCTCCTATATCGCAAGGAATTTCTGTGGCCAGCGATAAGTTAACTGTCCTTGGCTCTGGGGAGAAAATGTCAGAGAAATAGTTAACCCAAGCTTAGGCTGGAACTACGGTGTCTATTTTAGGCGTTTCATCAGCAGACATGGGAACAAAATTACCAAGGTCCCAAAAAGCACGGAGGTCTTTTAAAGACAATGCGATTTTTAAATCTTCCCAAGCCTTGTCCTTCAAGAAGTGCTTCCTTTCACCAGTTACCTTTCTATATTCCTTCCTTGCTTTTATTATTTCATCCTTATTTCTCAGAGTCTTTAATGCCACCCAAAGCGCTGTATGTGCTTCAGAGCAGATCTTATTGAACCACCTTGGGTGTTCAGAGGCTGTCCTACAGCATTTGGTCAAGTTATCTCCCATGAAGCTTTTGAGGTTTGTAAAAGCCACTATGACATTCTCTGGGTGGAAGGGGGGGGGGGGGGTCTGAGAGTACTGTCTCTACATCTACCTTGTTATTTGTTATAAGGTCAATAAAAAAGGCCTCCTTATCAACCCTTCCCCATTTGATACCAAGGCCCTTATTTCTATTATATATAACCTTGTGTTGTTTTTTCTTGTCCCTCTCTTTTTTTAACACCAGTAGATTTAAGGTTAAAACAATGGGGTTATGGTCACTCAAACAACTTGCCTTAACTACATATTCCTTAAAAATAGTACTAGATCTTTACTAATTAAAATATGGTCAATGATTAAGGATGATAAGGGACCTACATATGTTGGAATCTTGGGGTGATAGTCGCATCCAAATCTTGTGCTGATCCCTCTCATCACAAATACCGCAGTATTCATAGACCCTAGGATCACAAGTACCTATATTAAAATCCCTCGCCCAAATTATTTGTAGATCCTTTCTATGTTTTTTCTGAACATCGGTTATAACATCCTCTAAGTCTTCTACAATATTTGTCACAGTTGGATCAAACATATTACAATAGAAAATACTTAAAAGCATATCAAATGACTCTAATGTAATAATTAGAAGCAACTGATAGTACTGAGATTTACACCGTTTTCTTATTGGGATGTCTGTCAGTGCCAATGATATGAACTTGACCAAGCCCCTTTTTGCTCTACCAGCTCTAGAGGGGACAGCTGGTACATGATAAGAGGCAAAGCCATCAACATGCAAAGGATCCACTGTCTAGGTCCCTTGGCAACAAACAATATGATATTGTTCCAGCAGAGCTCTCCAATCAGGATAATTGATCTTGGACAAAAGGCCTGCAATGTTCCATGAAACAATACAAAGATCCTCTATTCACGTGTTAGATGAGGGTTACTTGCTGTCGATAGTGCCAGAAAATCCTCTGGTCGAGTTCCTTTGCCCTCTAAGTCCGTGCTTCGCGTAGGGAGGTGATTAATATGCCTCGGAGAACTCTGCCTCATTGTCCGTATGATGAACTCTGCTTCATCGTCCGTACGATGGACCTAGTTAGGCAGCACCACTTCCAATGAAAAAGGCCCATTTACGACTCAATATGTCTGACAGTCGATATGAAAAAAAATCATTATGTCTGCACACCATGCTGGAAGCAGGTGTGCGGTGGGTGCTGGAGCACCCCAAACTAAGCATGCTGGAGGTCAGAATGTGAATGAGCAACACCGGTGCAATAGAAAACTTATGGAGTTAAAAAGTTAGGAGCAGTCGCAGTCCATAAAGCTCTAAACCTTGCAGCTAGACCCCAAACAAAATGAATGAATGGCAGGCATGGGATGAGTTAAAAAAAATCTCTTGCTTCTCTTTCTCCTCTTTAAGTGCATGTTGAGGAAGGTACTGGCAAAACTGAGCCAGGCATTCCTTATCAATTACAGCTTTTTAACTAAGTAACACAGTTTGCTGTTTTTAGATCCCTAAGTTGATTATAAGAAATAAGCACCTGGTAGGGGCATATTTAAAGGTCTTTTCTTGTAGTGGGTAGCACCCCAATCATGCAGCCCATTAATAATCTAATCTAGACCCCTTCCCTCCGTATCTCTGAGTGACCACACTTGCCTGGGACACTAACTGCCAGCCGTCCCCGAATCCGATCACGTCTGCTGCTTGCTTTATCAAGAGGCACGTGTGCTGCAGATCAAGTGGACAGCCAGCCTCGTTTCCACCTCAAACCTTTCCCAACTCCTCCCAGAATGGGTTGGGCCATGGAGGCTTGTTCCCACCCTGTGATTGGTTCGGAAATGGATGGGGTGCAGTGGTTCAGAGTGCACCCTTGCTGATCCACAAACAACCTTGGAAACCCAGGTCTTACGCCTAAAGAGCCCAGGCTTTTTGCAGTAAGGGAGGCTGAAGTGTGTCAATGGAGTCAGAGCCTTACAGTGGTGTAGGCCACAGGGCCAGGACTAAAATTAGGAAAGCCATATAAATCCTGCGGTGGCCAGCTCAGGCACTCTAGCACATGTGCAACCCTCACGCAGAGTGAGGCTCACACTCTTTGAGATTTAGTGAATTAAACGTTCACAAATAAAAATACGAGGTAGTGATTTAGGCAGAAATTGAAGCAGGGGTGGAGGCCTGCCGCTCTAATCAAGTACCACCTCTGCCTGAGACAATGAGCTCTAAATGACTCTGACTTCAGCTGCCACTAGGCAGATGGCAGGAAGTACATGATGAGACCTGCAATATCTGTTGTTGGAGAGAAGCAATTCTTGTCTCTTTTCCTGATCTCTGTGATGAGCAGTCCTGAAAGCTGGATGCAGCTTGCACTCATGTCTTTTGTATATCTGTGGTGGGCACTCCATCTGGAGAATGTCCTGTGGTGCAGAGCATCCTTGCAGGCCGAGGATAGGCCTAGAAGGTGGCTTGGCCAGGACACCTGAAAAGGGAAAGAAACAAACCTGTTACTAAGAAGCAGATATTGAAGACACATACTACATCTGCGAAATCAGTATGAAGATGGGAGCTGAATACCCATCGTTGTTGTTAATATTATGGGGTAGATGTGTTAAACCAGCAAGGGTGTTATGTATTAAACCAGATGATAAGTACGTGGTCACCTCTGTAGTGTCATATTTATAGGTTACGTCCAATCTAGGTATATGTTTACGTTGATAGGATCCGCAAACCTTGTTGTCTCTCATAATGGAACATGTTGCTATCTTTTGCATAAATTGCACAATTCTGTACCATATTTATGAACAGCACTTCTTCTCCCCGCAGTGTTGGCAGATTTCTTACACCTGGAAAGAAAATAACTCCCAAATGTTCATATTTCTTTTCTAACTGATAGTGATGCCTACGTTTTTCTCTCATTTGATGTTAAAGCGCGTTTTGTGTTTCACTGCACTTGCACTTTAATGTACCCTAAGTATTGATAAATGTGTTTTTTTAGGTTGTATGCCTTTGATAGAAATGTATGTTTTTAACATCTCACTGTATTTGTTTTTCAATGTTTTGGATGAATTTATTTGAAAGATTGCTCTGCACATGTTTTCATTAAGTTTTTTTATATTAGATGTTCTTAAAATGTATTAAGGCTGTCCTTGGTGCTAAGATATCTTACCTCGAGTGAGGTAAGAAAGTGCCAAAGTTGCAGGAGGAGTTAATCATGGGAGGAACTGCTATAATTTATGCTGTCATAGGGTCCATCTGACAGAGATTCGCTAAGCAAGTGTGCCTAAGGACTCATGTTACTGCCGGATCGGGCATTGCAACCTTTGTCAGTAGTCCTCATCCGGAGAGCCAGGCATCTGGAATGCTGTGACAATGTGCTAGGCCCAATTGAAACCGGATAAGTGTCTGCTGCCTGTGTGCCCCACAAGTGGGCTGCATGACCGTGGCCAGATGTATGACCGCTAGAAATAGCGACTCGCAATGTGTGGGAAATTGCGACTCTCAAATTACTTGGCTACAATGTCCGTTGTGTGCATTGCAGACTACCTTAATGTTGAGTGAATGGGTCTTTTTGCAGTTCAGGAATAGTTTTTCTAGGTGAGATGGGGAACATATCTGTGCACTCAATTAAATCTGGCTATCAGGTAAAACTTGGTTATTGTATTTTGGATTTCAACATCATCCTTGGGCAGGTAAATGTGTAGGTGTATGTGGTGAATCATGGTGTTTAGAAAATTGCAAAACAATTGAATAGCACATTCTGAGACACCACCCTGGCCACTGCAATGAAATGTTGGTAGGTACCACTGGCCAATAGGTGAAGGGAGCACAACACTTGGAACATGGGTGGGTATTGCTGCGCAGCGTACTCCTCTCAAGGTGTGGCTTTAAGGTGGCTATTAGCTCCAGGACCACATTGCTACTCAGTCTGTATTGCTCATAAATTTCTTCTTGTGTCTTTTAAAACACGGTCATCCCGGCCTCTCCTGTCTAAGCCTGCTCTGCTGAGCAGCTAAGATCCAAATCCTCCTTGCTTTCACATACAGGGCAGCTATTGTTGCAAGGTCCCTGATGCATTCTAGGCCTGTTTTTATAGGTTGGGCCCTGTTACCATCTGTTTTGAATTTGTAGTAAATTGCATGTGCAAATGGGCCATTTTGCTACTGCTTGCATGCTGTTTTGTAACTCAGTGATAGCGACTCGTTGAGACTCGCAAAATCCGCCCGCAATTTTTGGCAACCCGGTAATCAGACACATCGCTAATTCTGATTTGAGAATGCCTGTCTTACATCGCATACGGTCCATATTGCATTTGCAAATCAGATTGTGACCTATTTGTAAGGCTCAAAATGGTCGTACATCTAACCCTAGTGACCCAAGAGGTGCTCTGGGGACAACATTTGAAGATTCAATGTCATCTTCTTGTGGAACTGTGCACCAAAGGTGCCTGCCTCCGCCGCACAGAATATTGTCAATTGCAAGCATTCAGCCATTGCGCTAAAAAAGAAGCACCAACTACTCACCCGAGTATCAGAGCAAAGCACTGGACTGGACATTGATCTTATTGCGCTGGTGGTGGTGATGATGATTCTTGAGCCTGAGTAAACCCCTCACTATCCTCCCTGAGAGGCCTATGATTGCTTGCCCTTGTTAATTCTGAGAGTCAAATGTAGAAAGGAATGTACTTGGCCCAGTTTGCAGAACCATAGAAGGGCAGGTCCTTTGACAGTAGTGGTAAAAGGCTTCAACCAATTTGGTTGTGGCCCAGTAGGTCCAGCTTACCTTATGTCTTCCTGTATGAGGTCTGACAATGTGCAAATGCACATTACCATTCAATTTAAGCCACCAGAACTATATGTTAGGTACAGTGCCACATACCAAAAACTTAGAGATGACCCATTAACACAGGGCAGTTAATGCCACCACAAAAGTTCTTGCTTACATACTTGCACATACATGCATGCTTAAGCACACCCATTTAATCAAATGAGTAAAACGACTGTGAAAATGTCAACATGTAAAATGAAGAAATGTACATTTTTCAGTCTGATGTTAGCTAAGACCTTTTGTTTTTACAAAAATGATATGTAAAATATACATGCAGATTAGCCTGCCCGCCTCATCAATTGGTCTATTGTTTGCCATTCTCATTTTAAATGTGCCCACAGCAGCATATAAAATGGGGCAGTAGGATAACGGTTAATAATAAAAAAAGTCAATGTCAATATGAATAATGATACATTCATGTATAAAAATGAAATCACATCTTTATTGACGAATTTGCTAATTGTGAATTCCACTTCAAACCTGACTCAGAAATACGTAGTTAGGCAGGCCCTGAGACCCAGGCCCGGGGTCACTGATTGACAGGTCACGGGCGGGTGGGATGTACCCAGCAGACAAACGCATAAATAGGAAGTCCCAGATTAATTCTACAGATAAGCACAGCAACATCACAATGGTCCACGGAGCATTGCCCCAGTGAAGCACACATGGCCACAGGAGTGCTTGCTTTCCCAAACCCCCATAAAGTCACATGCCACATGAAGTTAGGAACACATAGCCAATAGACAGAGCACACACAATATATGTAGTGATCATGCGCTTAGCATGCCGGACATCTGGACACGTTAGCAACTGGCTATATTGTGTCCACGCAGGGTCGAGGCCTACCAGGATTCCTCATCCAATATATTAATTTATAGCTCCAAAGACAGAGGTTCACAATCACATTTCTCACCAAAAAAAGATCACCAGAACTATTTTATTGTATTCAATGAACAGTATAAAGACCCATGTTAAACCGATTGTAAAGTGAGACAGTGCTCAGACCCTATGGATGGGACTATGATTCTGGCTGCATTGTTTCATTACACGAACTGTTCGGTTTTGTCAAAACGCCTCTCGTCTCTTATTTTTTTGCAAAGCATTTCATGTTCAAGCAACATTTTGGTGAGCCCGATAGAAGCTTATTAGTATCTCGAACCAGACTGCCACCAAAGGCAGAGGACCCCACCCGGATGAGTCCACATTTATGCAATAAGGAAATTGAACGGACCCTGCAATTGATTGGAAGTCCTGCTGAATCCACAGGGCGGTGGTCCATCCTGAAGCAGACATCACAGAGGGTAACACCCTGCCACTGACAGAAATCTGGCACATTACATATTTTATATGTCCTAGCTGTCCGAAGGCAATCTCACAGAATTCACCTTTTCAGGTCGAACCTAGACAGCACATGTGCTGCCTGGGAGACCTGCTATAATCCATATTGGAAGTCTAATCAAACTGCTGGTTCCTATTGATTAACTCCTCTGTTGCTCTAATTTCCTGGCTCCTAACTGGTTCCCCCACCCCATCAGTCAGTTCCCTTGAAGGCTGAGGAGTACTGTCCGAGTACAGTTTCACTACACTTTTAGGGCTTACCTGTTATTTTGCAGAACTCTTTTTTTCTACTGCTCATCCCTACACTATAAGCCCAGCCCCTGTCTTCGGTGCCCCTGCTTTCGCTAACGGCTCATCACGGTTTACTTCTAGCTGATGTCAGAGACCCGTCCCAGGTTTGGAGTCAGGGTGAGCGACTTCACTTTGGGTTGTTTTCGTCGACTGTGCAGAAGTTTACTCTCTCTTGTGGCACCGGGACTGTTTGCAGGTTTACTGTCGGCGGTGGTACGATGGGACATGCAGGTTGGGAGGGGCAGCTCCTCATTCCTGGAATATTTTGAGTGTTGATGATTTTGCTGGTGCGCAGAGCATTCACTGGGTGCAAAAGGGTCATGCTTCCGCCTCAATAGCACACAGGCACCTCTTTCAACACCTATACCACCCACGGCGTGCATCTTCTGTGAAACACATTATAGGCAAACTCAATTGTTTTTTTAAAGTAAGGAGTTTTGACATGAGAGGGGCGACAAGGTTGATTGGGGCACACCAGTAGGTGAGGGGGGGAAGCACTGACACAGACACAAAAATAGTGTGATAAAGGCCGCTTTATTGGAATCAGGTGCACCAAAAAACAACACCCACCTGGCCTGTGCCGAACAAAACTACTGCTCACTAAATAACAACTGCCTTTCAGCCCCCCACCCCCACCCCTAAAGTTATCCCCAACATTGCAATTGAAATACAAACATCCGCTCAGCAACCTACCCCCTACCCACCAACTGAATGACCACAGTGACCTCAATGACCTCAACCCCCGGCCTACCAATACAGCCCCAGGCCTCCAGCAAATACCCCCCTATCTCCTTAGGAAAGCGCCACTCGAAAGTCGCTTACGACTTTCGACCTCCCCCCCCTAGGACACCTACCTCCTGGGATACCTGAGCACCCCCAACGCCCCATCCAACGCCTCCTTCAACTGCACTATGTACAATTCAATTCCATACCTAGACAGGTGGACCCCATCCTCCCTGAAAAAGTACACTGCTCTGTAGCGCAATTCCGGATGCTCCATCCTCCCCACCCCTTCCTTGGCGCAAAAGTCCCTCATCTCTTGGTTAATCTTCCTCCTGGCCCTGTCTATATTTCCCAGGCGCTCTGCACCCCTCCACACCCGCCTGGGGATAAACTCAGACCAGATCACATGAGAGCCCGCCCATTGCTTCTTGATTTCCCTCAGGTCCCTCTTCATTTGTTTGAGCAATGCCAGCCCTTTACACTGCACCAAGTCATTTTCGCCCAGATGAATTACCACCACATCCGGGCACACCCACCCCTGACCACCGTATTCAACAAGGGCAACAACTCATGCCAACGTCTACCCCCTTTTCCCCTCCAGTGACAACGGTACAACCCCACATCCAATCCCAAATTGAGTGTCCGATGCCTGTCCCACTCTGCCTGTTCTGCCCGCTTGATGAATGAGTGTCCCACAATAAACACATTCAAAACAGCCACGTCCGGCCCCGCCACAGCACCTGTAAAGACACACATATCAAAACCGGGAATCACTGTTACAACACCCCATCCGCCTCCCGCAACCTCACATACGTCCGGTAACAGTCCGACTTCCACCGTCCCAGCCTCTGAATCTCCTCCTTTCCCCAACCTCTCTGTGCCTCCTCCGTCGCCGCCCCCGATCTGGAAGGTATGCGTCCCGTAAGCCATTGGGTCCTCACCCATGTACCGTAGGGCGTGCCGCAGAACCCACAACGCCTGAGCCGCCGTCCCTACATCACCCCCACCTCGACCAAACACCTCCCCCTCCTTCTCGCCGCGGCTCGCCATCAACCTCCTCCCCCAAGCTGCGGGACACAACCCCTCCCGACCGCCTGGGCCCAACACCACCCATGTCCCGACTCCCCGTTGGTCCATCTTCGAGCAACACAAACGCACCGCCACCTACTGCGCTCGCAACTCCACATCCTCCCATAACAATCCACGCCTCCCTCTTGTGCTCAGCAACTCCGACACTCGAAACGCTCCAAAAAACAGCCAGGACATCAGTGTGGAAAACCGCACCGCCTCGCCCCCATCCCTGCACACCACCGGGAGCACGCCAATGACTCCTTCCAGCAACTCCACCGTGATGGGACGTCGCAACCGTAACTTTGCACCCCTCTCCCTCGCCCACCCCTCCAGCAGCCGGGTCCCCAATTCCCCCGCTGACGGAGAATAACCCCATCACAACTTTCCCATGAACGCCACCACTGACAACTTGCCCGCAATCGTCACCCGCGACAGCCCTTTATCCATGAGCGCCAACATGAACCTTACCACCTGCTCCTCACGCAGCCACCGGTCCCCTCGCCTTACCGCGCCGAACTGCAGGAATTCCTCCCATGCCTGCTCGTACGCCTTCCACGTCGACGCCGCCACAGACGCCTTCACCAGCTGAAAGACCCGGCCTCGCCCACCGACCACAGTTCCTCCGGCACCGGCGTCCTGACTTCCTCCGCCGCCGTGGCTAGCCCATGGAACCTCTCCCACTGTGAACGAGACAAAGCATCCTCAATGTCATTCCCACTCCTGCAACGTGGCGCGCCTGAAACAGGATGTCATTCTCCAAGCAACGCAAAACAAACACGCTCATCAACTTCAGCACCTGCGGGTCCCGGGCCGTCTGCCTGTTCACCACCTGCCCGACGGCCATGTTGTCTACCCGAAACAACACACGCTTGTGCGCCAGCGCCCCTGACCACACCGTGACCGCCACCACCAACGGGAACAACTCCAAAAACGCAATGCTCCGCCCTCCTTCTTGCCAGTGCGCCGGCCACTGCTCCGCACACCATTTGCCATCCCAGTAGAGACCGAAACCGCCGCCGCCTGCCGCGTCAGAGTACATGGTGAAGTCCCACTCCCAGTCCTCCGCCAGCGCATTGGTACTCAATTGAACCGTTCCAGGAACGCCAGCCACATGCGTAGATCCTCCTTAATCCCTGCCAAGAGGAGCACATGGTGATGAGGCAAGGTCAAACCGGAAAACGCCAAACCCAAACGCCGGCAAAACGTTCGGCCCGCCCGCACCATGCGACAAGCAAAATACAAATGTCCCAACAGCACCTGCACTTCCCTCACCGTCACCTTCCTTTTTGCCAACATTCCGTCCACCAAAACTAGCATCCCTGACCTCTTGTCTTCCGGTAGGCGTGCTTCCATGGCGACCGAGTCGAGCTCGATACCGAGAAAGGACACCGTACTGGGACTGCGCGTCTTCTCCGGCGCCAGGGGAACCCCGAAGTCCCCCATCAACCCGGCCAAACCATCCAGCTGCCGCTGGCAGTCCGCCGCTCTGGGCCGCCCCACCAGGAAAAAGTCATCCAGGTAGTGCGTCACTGACTCCGAGCCTGTGCGCCTGGAAAAAACCCACTGAAGGAATGAACTGAAACGCTCAAATAGCGCGCACAAAATGAAGCACCCCATTGGCAGTGCCTTGTCCACAAATATGAGAACTTCGAACTGAATCCCCAACAACTGGTGATCCGCCGGGTGGACCGGAAGGAGTCATCAGCGCGCCCCTCCCCGTCGCCGAGACGAGCCTCCGCGACACGTCCACCGACGAGTAAGTCACCGACGCCAACTCCACCGAAATGTAGGCATTGACGACTCCCCCTCCGGCCACGACAAATGTTGTATCAGCCGGAACTGCCCCTCCTCTTTCTTGGGCACCACCCCGATGGGGAGATGATCAAACCCGGCATCAGCGGCTCCGTGAAAGGGCCCGCCATCCTACCTTCCTTGACCTCTTTGAACAGTTTCTCTCTCACAATGCCCTTGTGCGCGTTCACCGACTTCAGAATGTCCGCCCAGCGAGCAATCCGGGGGCCCTCATAGCCCAGCCGAAACCCCTCCCGAAAACCACGACGCAACACCGCTGCATCCTCCGCCCGCGGATATGCCGCTAGCCAGGGCTCCATCCGCTCGATCTTAACCGGCGTACAAGCCTTTGCCCAAAGCTCCGGCTCCCCCCCTCTGCCTCCCCCCTCCCTCTGCCCTGTCCCCCCCTCGGCTTGGGCACTTCCTTGCGCGGGCTGCTGTCCCGGTGGGCCCCCAAGCCCCCAGCAACGGAGCACTAGGTGCTGCCGCCCGCATTTCGAGCACTTGTTCCGGAAACGGCATGCCGCCCGCCCGCACGCTCCTCTATTGAAGTCCCAGCAGGCCCCGACCATGGCCTGGCCGCCAGACTCCCCCTGCCCCACCCCCCCTCGGTGGGGCGGGCTGCAAAGGGGGGCGGCACGAGCGGCAAACCACTGGCCGTGTAGATGGTGCGGCCAAACTTGGCCCCGCCCATCGTCTGCTGGTACAAATCTGAATCCAGCTCCCCCCATTGCGCTTCCGGGTCCGCCGCTATGCGTGCCCGGAATTCCTCGTCATAGTGTGACCACGCGAATCCACCGTATGTCACCTGCGCTCTCCGCACCACATCCATGTATTTGAAAAGCACGACGGACCGGTCTGGAAAGGAAGGCCGCTGACCAATTGTCCAGTGTCAGCGGCACCTTTGGGCGCCTAGCTAAATCCTGCTCTTCCTCCTTCGACCCCTCCTTAGATGTCAACTCCCTGTGGAGAAGCTTCAAGATGTCAATGTACTCCCCTTTCCAGATCTTCTCCTTCGTCCCCAACGACAGGTGCTTATCCCAGCGGCTTAGTCAACCCCATGTATGGTAACTTATGCACCGGCACCCCACAACTCTCCTTCCCCCCACCTGCAGAATCCTTCCCTCCGACCGCTTCCGACCGACAACTTGCGCTTGGCCCGTCGCCACCCGTCGCCGCACCGTCTGTGCCCACTCCTGCAACCTGCACGTACCGCCCCGCACCAGCCGCCATCCGTCTCACCCCTCGCCCCCAGTCCCCAACGAAACTTGCACACAGCGCCGCTTGCCGCTCCCCGCTCTGTCTCCCGCCTTACCTGGCGTCAAGGTCGGCGTCCTTGCCGGATCCCGCCGCCTAGCCAGTGGAGCTGAGGGGGCCGTCACTCTGGGCACATCTCGCCTTGCCGGCACCTGTAATATACTGTCAACAACATTACTGGCCCCCCCCTCCCGAATCTCTCCTTCCTCCTCCGACTCTCCATCAGCCGGCTCCATGCAACCCCGGCTCCCCTGTTGGGGGTCCAGCTGGCTCAGCCCCGCTCTCTCCCGACACACCCGCATCAAGTCCACCAAATCCACACTCCCACTCCCGTCCGCCACACTCGCAACACAACCAGAAGTATGTGCATCCATCCTCACTCCCCTACCCCGGCGGCCGTAACAACCCTTTGGGGAGGGGCCGGCGGAGACGCATCCCGCCTCCATTTGCCGCGGTCATGAACAAGGTCCCTCGCTGGAGCTCGGCAGCCCACACCTGACTGAGCCGGCCCATCCTCTCGGTGGTTTGGAGCCGCATGCTGCTCTCCCGAGCGCCTCATCCAGCATGCTAGGGTGGAAAACCCCCCCATCCCCCCCAGGCGCCCCCCTTCCCCCGCTCCCCCACCCCAGTGACGCCCCCCGCCCCCACCCTGCCGAGTGGCCTCCACGCCGCAACGGGATCCCCTGCCACCCAGGCCCCATCCCCCCTCCCATCCCCACCCCCCAAACCCCCAACTCACCCCGCACCCCCACCACGCCCCCTCCCCAGACCCCCCAGCTGCACCCCTGCTTCCCTCCCCATCGCCGCCAATCCCCCCTGGCCCGCCACTTCCCCCTGCGCTCCCACTCCCCTGCCTCCCCCCCACTACCCCAACCGACCCACCCACTCAGCCCCGGCCCACCCCTCCCCCTTGCTGCTCCTCCGCCTCCGCACCCCTCCCCCTAATCCCCCCCACCTGCCATTCCCCCCTGTCTGGCCCCCACCACTACCCCTCCCCTGCCGCCCCCACCCCGGTGACGACCGCCTGCTCAGTCCCACCATGCCCCCTCCCTCCTCCGACGAACTCCAGTCCAGCTCCGTGTCCGCCCCCTCCGCCCCCCCTCCACCTCTGTGTCCTCAATCAATAGGGGGGAGCCCACCCCACTGCATCCCCATCCCCCCCGCCAGCAGCCCACCCTGCACTTCGCGCTGCGGCACCGCTCCCCATCCCGCGTCCTGCCCCCCGACAGCCCCAACACCCCCCCCGCCCCCAGGCCCCTTGCCCCACTCCCACACATCCCTCTCCTGGCGCCACTACTTGGGCCCCTGTTTCTGCCCCCACCCCACCAGGCCCTCCCAACTCTAGTATCGCCTCGCGAGCTGCCCCCCCACCCCCGGCACCTCATCCCTACCCCCCACCCCCTCCACGAATGCCAGCGCCCGCTTCCTCCCTCTCCGCCCGGCCCTCCCCGCACCTTTGCACACGGTGCTGCCTCCTCACTCTGCCCCCCGCCCCTCGCTCCTCCACCCCCCTCCCGCCTTGCAGAGCCAGCCGCGGTCGCGACCGCGGCGGCTCACACGCCACTACAGCTGCAGCGGCGTCGTTAGCAGCGCGCCGCTGCGGCCTTACCTGGAGGTCGGGCTGCACCATGTCCATGCGGCCTGCCTCGCTCAACAGCCGCAATGCCTCGGCCACCCTGGGGTCACCATACACCGCCATACCGCCGGAAACTACCGCACTGGACCGCAACACTCCGCAATGAATACCGCTCGCCACTAATAACGGTTACACGTACGCACCGCTCAGTATCCGGTCACAATGAATAAACGGCCCGACAATCCACATACATTTTTGCACGGACCACTACAGACCGCCCGGCTGCTGTGTCACTGCACCACAAACGGTGTGCGGTGACACAAAATGGCCGCTTTTATGGGGAACAGCCCAAAAGAATCCCAAGGAAGCCCAACCAGCCCACCCAGCCCAGCTACGGCAACCCTCAGGGATCAAGCTTCCTCCCCCCCCTCTCCTGGTGAATAAATAGTGCAGGTGATTCTGTTCTCGAATTGCTCACCTGATTACTTTTTGTGACATGACAAACCTTTTTATTAGTGAATTCAACTGCTAATGGTCCATTGCCAACTAAAACTATGCATATTACATTGTTGATGATCAAGTACATTGCACGTTTCATTTCAGGAATGAAAAGAATGCATGTTTTTAAAATAAATGAACATGGTAGGTTTTATTCCGTTATTGTACGCAGGTCACCTTTATATTTACTGAGTACAGATTGTACATTTGCTTGATTTTGCTTGAGCAGATCGTGCACGTTTCTGTTTTCATAGCTGAGACAGTACACATATTTTGCTGAATATAGATCCACAGTTGTTTAGATTGCGTTTTCAAACCCTGCACTTTACTCACCCTTAAGAGATCAAACAATCAGCATCTTTCTCTTTGTGGAGTAAACACTGCACCTTATATTGCTGAAGAAATCCGTGTATGTTTCCTTGCTGAATTAAACGGCACAATATTGTTTCATGACAGACCTCACTAAACTGAAAACACCACTTTAAAAATATGTACGCAGTAGTTCTAATATATCCCACATCATTGTCTTCCGCCCATACCCCTCTGTTGCATGGTGTCCCCGAACAGGGCGTCTCCAGTGGCGTAACGAAAGTTGAAGGGGCCCCCCTGCAAGGCACACAGAGGAGCCCCCGCTCCGGATTTAATCTGGAGCGCCCGGCGTGATTACAGTGCTGAGGGGGCCCCCTGCAACAACGGGACCCCCCGCACTGCGGGGGATGCGGGGGACTGTGTTACGCCCGTTTCCAAGAGCAAATCCATGTCAGCCTTTCCGACATGGATTTGCTGTCGGAAAGTGCCTTTGGGGGCCCATAGCAGAGCCCCCTTTCCCTTTGGCCCTCCGGTTGGGGCACATTTGGTGTCCCCCTGTTAATCCCTGCACAGTGTGGCAGACACTGTGAGGTGCCTGCCACATGGTGCAGGGATTTACACAGGCTTTCATTTTTTCATGGGACTTTGTGCTACGGCCAGTCTACAGCAACAGCACAAGCCGACATATCAGAACCGCAACTGATGGTCGGTCGGTCCTGAGACAGCAATAGTCCACCTGATATTGTAATCATGCCCAACATGTCTTTGGGAACAAAGTATTCCTAATCATATATGTAATCAGCATATGGAAAACGACATTGATTCCCGAAACCTTGAAAATATTTGTCCTATACTGATCATTTATTGCTTGTCTGACTTTCACAATACATCATTTTGATTTCCACCATGGCTTTATGTGGGGTGAAAAAGGTTTTGGGGGATCTCTAAAAGTGGTAAGGCCAAAGAAGCATAATAATCTATAAATCCTTTCTGAGAGGTACAGCCGATGTAATTGCGGGTGTTGCTTAAAACATGTAAACTAAAATCCTGTGCTTCACACGGTCTACTAGTATTCGAATGCATCTCATTGAGCTTACTGTTATTGCATCCAGATTCAGCACACAAAGCAGACATGTGCCTGAACAAGCCTTGCCAATGCTTCTTAGGGGTATCAGATAAATGAGTATCTTACGGATATGACAAACTAGATGTTCAAAGTTTTCAATTCCCAAAATATGTGACTGTGAATGTCACAATCACTCCTATCTTCCACTTCACATCACTTACCTCCGCAGCTTCTGTGAGCAGCTTAAACCTATTTCCTTCCCACATCTTTCCGTATATTCCACACCTCATCTATCTCCTCTTCCGCGCCCTATCTTCACTTTGTCCTTCAGCACATACTTTTTTCCCCAACCCTCCAACACACATTCACCCGTAAGCACTTTATTTTCTTTTACTTACGCCCTATCAATCTTTCTGTAGCTTTGTACCTCCTTCACACACTTTTCCATATACTCACAATTACAAGTGGCATATATTACCATTGCTCTGTGTGTTCTGCAGAGAGGCCAAGGACTGGAGGAACATGTATTCTGAACACCTTTATGGCCCACTGTCATGGCCTGGAGAACTTTACAATACCTATCGCCTCTGCTCCAGAGCTCTCAAACGTGGCCCGTTATAAAAACTCACCCACAACCTGAGCTTGCAATGACACCAAAAGATTACCCAGTTCAATGCAAGCACAATGCAATATTATTATACTACATGAAAAAAAACCCTAAAGAAAAACAGCATCTTGGAAAGAACAAATAGTCCTAGAATGTGAATGAAGTAAAACATGTGAAATGTAAAAAAGAGTTACCTCACTGGCATGGATTACCTTAATGGTTTTGCCAATTATTTTTTTAATATGGCTGGGGAGAAGTTGATCAGCTTTTTCGATGCAAAGGACATGACAATAGGGCCAGGTAGTGCAGGGCAAGGTAGTGAGCCATTTCATAGTTAGGTTTAATTACAGTGGGGTCAGGGATCAAGAGGTGCCCGTCCAGATTCCCACTCATTTTTTTTGTTTCTTTTGACAATGAAAATACCCAAGCCCAAACAATACTTTTTATCAGCTTCAGTATTTGGTACCTCACTTTTATTCACTGTAGAAATGGGCATCAATAGGATTATTATGGAGCCTCAAAGAAGAAATTATTCCGTGTAGGAAAGGTTTCCCTTTTCCCAAAATATCCAGTATATTGATAATATACACCAGAATAATAAAATTCATTGAGCTTGAGAAGTCTGTAGCTAATTAAACTTGCTTTAACTATCTTGGCCTGCAGCGATGCTTGGGATCAAACACTGATGTTTCATATCACAACTAATCTGCTTTACATCTGCTTTACACTCAAGAGTATTAAATAAAGTTCATATTAGTTTCACATGTAGTGGCACCACTGCCACAAACAATTTTTTTTTAAAGTGTTACTTGAAATCAACATTTTATCTGGTTGGTATAGCATATTTGACATAGCAAGGTCGGAGATAAAGTACCAGGGAACTTTCCACCTAGAAAACACTACATGGTATAGGTAAGGCTGAACACAGTTGAAATTGTAGTATGAAAAATATTATAATAAATGATAAGTGGCATGATTTGGCAGTGGCGTTACAACACTTATAAGGGTCCCCCTGCAAAGTACATGGAGGGGGGCCTGCTCCCTAGCCCACCACATACTAGGGGGCCCCGGCACCACGCAGGGGCTGTAGGGCTTAGATTAAGCCACTGTGATTTGCGTTGTTTCATCAGAAACATCCCATGCTTAATTCAAGCCAATGGATGCAAATGGGGCCCACTGGCAATCCTTTTTGGGGACAGCCACTTATTTTTCCTAATCAGAGTTCCACCCAGAGCAAGAGAGATAAACGCACAAAATGAAGAAAGAAATTAGATAAAGACAGAAAAACAGTGACAAAGTGGGAAAGCAGCGATGAAAAAAAACCTCCTACAGTGACACAAAGGGGCCAATGGTGTTTAGTGGTGTATAAAAGCGGGATGAGATGGAATCAAGACTAGGCAGCCTTGGCAATCGATACCCCAACATTCAATTGTGCAATTTGTAGGCTTCTGAGGAAAACTTTAGGCCCAGCACTCATTGGTTTACATATTAAGCACTGGGATCATCTCCACAGAAGATCTATACCAGGCACAGTTTCAAGCACAAGCAATAACCACTTTCATGCAGAAGATAAACTACCACACAAGGACTCCAATAGGTCGACTTGGGCCCTTGTTCTCACACTTATGCTTGCTACGCCACAGGGTCATCACTGCCTTTTCCCAACAGCCATATTACATCCAATGAGGGTAAGATATTGTGCTAACATAAATGGGAAAAACATTATCACCCATTAGCTTTGGGGATCATGGTATTGATGTTACATGTATTCACAAAAATGTGGTGTGCACATAACAAAACAGCAAAGAATATGGTGCGGAGTGCATTTCCAGGTGCCTCTAAAAGCTACAGTATCATAAAACACACAGGGCTCGCCAACTGAATCACAATAATGCCCACCATGACAGTCCACACTGGTAGCTCCTGAAAAATAATTGCTTAAGGAAGAAATGTGCTATAGTTTTGGAAAAACCAGTGACTTTGTATTACTAAGTTAGGCAAATCATAGGAGATTTCAGGATATGATAGGTTCTAGAAAAGAAAAAAACACACAATCCCTTTAGAAGCAGGCGAAAAGATTCCCTCCTGGTGCGGTTGAAAGCAAAAACCACCTCTTACTCTGGATATTCTCAGGAAAACTCGCTGCCTTACTCGCCTGGCTAATTTATGTTGCTCTTAGAGTTCTACTTAGCTTGTAAGAGGAACAAGATCGTATGTTTAAGATCATACCCTTTCCACTAAATAGAAACTAAACTTACCAACTGTAGTAATCACCTTTGATGTAGTGCCTATCTGTGAGGCATGAATTAACAGAACTGCAGTTTACTTTACACCTACAAAGGCACACACCGGTGGCAGCCTAAATCCTCTCTTCCCCAATCATTTTCACTTCTAAATGTTCACAATTCTAAACTAAATGATGGGAAATGAAATATCTTTTCTGAACAGGAAATGAAATAGGTCATAGCGGACTGCACTTGAACACCAGCACAAAATGTATTCTTACAAATCATAATAAAACACGGTATTTCGAGCACTGTTAGGATTTACGCCTGGGGGCTCTCTGTTCTGAAAATAATGACTAATTTATATCCAATAATTTCCAACATGTAACGTCCTTGTTTTTTTAATCATTCATTAGGCGTAGTCCCAAAAGGGAAAAAAGTAAACAACCTCTACTCTCTTCCCTTGCCTTATAACAAGTTTGGTGACGTTTGCCACTCGATTCAATTTAGCGACCACCTCCACAACAATCTCTATTGAAATGATATTGTTTAGCCGAAAAAAATCACCATTTTGATTTCTGCCACTCGACATATTGCCAGCTGCGAGCAGCACCGCCTCTGCTCCCTGTGACGGTCCGGCGTGGCTAGGTTCACCTCACAAATTTCCCATGCATTTTTAATTGCGCGCGCTCCGCAATGCACATGACTGTAAATTCAATGCCATTGGTCACCAGCCCCACCCTGAAGTCCGCGCAGACGCAGAGAGTGACAACTGCGCGCGGCGCGCACCAACCAACCATTTAATTAATGGCCTGCGCACAATTTCATGTATTATAATTTAAATGGTGCGCGCGCACACCTGGGCCCCGGCCGGGCCTTCAAGCCTCTCAATCATGAATTAAATGGTGCGCACGCCCAACCACAGCACCGAGACCGCCCTCATCGCAGCGACCAACGACATCCAAGCCCTTCTCGACAACGGGGAAACACCAGCACTCATCCTCCTGGACCTCTCCGCCGTGTTCAACACTGTCTGCCACCGCACCCTAGTCCAACGCCTCAGCAACACCGGCATCCAAGAGAAGGCATTGAAGTGGATCATCTCGTTCCTCGCTGGAAGAACACAGAGAGTCCGGCTACCCCCGTTTCGTTCCGAGGCCACCAAAGTCATCTGTGGCGTCCCCCAAGGATCATCACTCATCCCCACCCTCTTCAACGTCTACATGAGACCTCTCGCAGCCATCGCACGCCAACACAACCTCAACATCATCTCCTACGCCGACGACACCCAGCTGATCCTCTCCCTCACCAGAGACCCCGACACCGCCAGAACCAGCCTCCACGAAGGGATGAAAGACGTCGCCGAGTGTCTGAAGAACAGCCGCTTGAAACTGAACTCAGACAAGACGGAAGTCCTCATCCTTGGGCCATCACCCACAGCCTGGGACGACTCCTGGTGGCCCCCAGCCCTGGGCACTGCCCCCAAGCCGACAGACCACGCACGCAACCTGGGCTTCATCCTGGACTCCTCCCTCTCGATGACCAGACAAGTCAACGCCATCTCCTCTTCATGCTTTCACACCCTCCGCATGCTCCGCAAGATCTTCCGATGGATCCCGATCGAAACCAGGAAGACGGTCACCCAGGCCCTCGTCACCAGCCGGCTGGACTACGGAAACACCCTTTACGCCGGAACCACAGCCAAGCTGCAGAAAAGACTACAATGCATCCAGAACGCTTCCGCCCGACTCATCCTAGACATCCCTCGACGCAGCCACATCTCGGGCCACCTGAGGAACCTGCACTGGCTCCCCGTCAACAAGAGGATCACGTTCAGGCTCCTCACCCACGCACACAAGTCTCTCCACAACCTGGGCCCCAAGTACCTCAACGACCGCCTGACCTTCCACACGCCCACCCGCCAGCTACGTTCCGCTAGCCTCGCCCTCGCCACCATACCACGCATCCGAAGAGCCACCCCCGGAGGCAGATCCTTCTCCTACCTGGCGGCCAAGACATGGAACTCCCTCCCCATCCACCTTCGGCTGACCCAGGACCACCTCACCTTCAGGAGACAACTCAAGACCTGGCTGTTCGAGCAGTAGCGGCCCCCCTCCCCAAGCGCCTTGAGACCCTTCGGGGTGAGTAGCGCGCTATACAAGTGTTATGATTGATTGATTGATTGACCTCGTAATAAGAAGCCGGACGTGCTCACCATTTAATTCATGATTAAGAGGCTTGCTGAGTGAGGGGCCCCCTGGAGCGTGGGCCCCCGCAACTCGGGGGCTGCAGGGGCCTGTGTTACGCCCCTGTGTTCCACCTATTGGAAAAAGAGACAGTCCTCAGACCCTACGCCTTTGACTCTGCTCTCGGCAGCATTGTTTAATTGAACAAACTGTTCCTGTTTTCCCAAATGCCTCTTGTCTCTTGTTTTTTCCAGGTATTTCATGTTCAAGCAACACAAACCACTTCAGCGCCTAGCTAGCTTTACTGTGAGTGACATCATTCTGCCCTTTCACAATAGTGCATCTGCAAGTAAAATAGTTCCCTTCAGTGCAAGGGGACCACTATGCAGTGTGTGATTTTTGATATCAAAATATTTTGCTTTGTAAATATTGACATGGGCCCATTAGTTCCCCTACACAAAAGCCATAACAAAACAAAACAAACATTGACAAAGCCAAAAGACTGGCAGCCAACACCAGACCCATTGCCTTTGTCAATGCATGTTTATGTAGGAATTAAGGAAGTGATGTGTCACACAAACTAGGCAATCTCCATTCCATGTATGGTTCAAATGTCATACAGAATGGCCACAGAGGTTTGGACTGCCAGAATGCCGGAACCATACCGCTCTCCTAAATCAGTCCAAAAAATGGAAGTTACATATTCCCTGTTTTGTCAATATTACTCACACTAAGGGAATTTTCCAGAAACCCTTGACATCTCTTTCCAACATTGTTGCAGCTACTGTTCCTAAAGTTTAATTCAGAAGTCAATACAGAGATGAATACTACCTTCAAGCCTCAAAGCCTTGTGCACTAAAGCTGGGTATATTGCTGTGAATTCTTCTACATTGAAAGCCTTTATTGCTACTCACTGTCATCAGCGCTACCGTAACGACTGCTAGCGTTGCAGAAGGGTTGTGCGTGATTTGTCAAGGATCACACTGTGATTACTCCGGCCAACCAAGGACACCAAACCCAACAAAAGCTACCACACAGTCAATGTCTCGAAGTAGACTGTGCTAATGGGTGTTACGTTGTCACTTCAGTGATACTTGATGTGAACACTATCCAACCAGTAGCTATCAACATAGAGAGGTACACAAGGAAATCCAACAAAACGGCATCAAAAGTGCCAACAGCATCAACTGCGCCAAACGTCTACTAGTGTTTAGCGAAGCCAGCGCTACTTCCGAACAGTGACAAAACCTGGTGAGTGCCCGGTCCTCTAACATCTTTCTATATCTCATCCGCAAACACAGAGGAGGGGCTGGGACTAACTGCCACACTCCTCATTACAAAATGAAAGACCAAGAAAGCAGTGCTTCCTTCAAAAAAGCAAAACCGGAACCAAGCACCTCGGACTCTCCAATCAAGGCTAAACCAGACCTAAGCAGCACAATGGACATGATATTAAAGAAACTAGCGGAAGTCCATGACTTGGCGAAATCTTTGAAACAAAATACAGACATCATGAAATTGGAATTCACAACAATGCGGGCAGATATGAGTGCTATGAGCTCAAACATCTGTGACGCAGAGCAAAGAAATGAGCGACGTTGAAGATGTGACCACCCAATCCAACAAAGAAATTAAACACCTCCGAAACATCATTAGCGAGCTCAAGAAACAAAATGCGGAATTGGCAGACTGACACAGATGAGGTAACATACGCATTTTTGGTATTCCTGAAGGCTCAGAAGTTGACGCAGGTTCTTGCATGGCCTTCCTGGAGTCTTGGATACCCATGATAACTGGGATAAATTTCCACCATGGCTTGGAACTAGATAGAGCTCACAGAATACCATTGTTTAACCCTTCAAACAGAAAAGGAACTCATCCCATGATATGCAAACCGTTCCGATACCAGCATACAGAACCCATCCTGAGCTTTGCCAGGAAAAACCACCAATTAACTTGGGAAGGTCACGGATAAACTTTACTCAAGACTACTCTGAAGAAACAGTCGCCACGAGAAAAGGCTTCCTTCAATTACGTGACAAATTGAGCAGGAGGAACATTCAATTTTCATTTACAGGCCCCTCTAAGTTTAAAACAATGGACAACGGCAAAAGGTACATCTTTACAAACCCTCAGGATCTGACGTGTCACCTAGAGAAGCTCCTACCCAAGAGATGGAACTCTCTGCTGGATCCTCCAACAAACGAAAGACTTAATATCATTTGAACTGTGTCTGAATTGTGCTACATTGTTCACCCTTCTTACATCCATGCAACAACGTTGCCATAAACGTCTAACCATCCTTCTGGAAATGCAGATGTAATGTTATAACAGAGTCCAATACATTTCATGGTTATTTCTGTTATTGCTTTCAGCTCAGTTAACCCTAGGAACTTGACCTCACTCTGAGTATAGTGCCTCAATGTTCCCACGGGGTACAGTGAGATCATTAATTAATAAGTTAATATACGTTAATGCGTTTGTCGTCGGCCTTCGATACCATCAACTACAATCTACTAACTATGAGACATAAATCCGCTACAACTCTACTGTCATCTTATCTCTCTGAAAGATCTTTCAGAGTTGAAGTAGACGGAACAAGTTCACAAACCTTCAATCTTCACTGTGGAGTACCGCAAGGCTCGTCTTTGAGCCTCACGCTCTTCAATGTTTATGTGGCCCCACTGGCCGCACTGATTAGACAATTTGGGTTCTCAGTAATCAGCTTTGCAGATGACTCACAAATTGTAGTGTCAATCACCAACAATGTAGACGAGGTGGCAGAACGTTTTAACACCTACATGTCCCACGTTACCAACTGGATGCAATCTAATTGCCTAAAATTAAACGGCAGCAAAACGGAAGTCCTACTGTTGGGTGCCAATCCTTTAGGTCGGTCTCCGAAATGGTGGCCCACTAAGTTGGCGAATGCCCTCCACCATTTTCCAAGGTTAAAAATCTAGGGGGTGATTTTTAACTGTCGGCTAACTTTCGATAGCCAGATCAACTGCCTTTCAGCGACGTTCTGGGCTACATTAAAACTCATCAGAAAGATTTGGTCTTTCATTCCCCCGGATGCCCTGAAAATCGTGGTTACCGCCCTTGCAATCTCCATGCTAGATTATGGTAACGCTCTTTACCTAGGGATTCAAACACAGCATTTGAGTAAGCTCCAACGCCTGCAGAATGCAGCAGCCAGATTGATCTTGAACATCCCCAGGCACAAATCAGTGTCCCAGCAGCTAGCAGCTCTCCACTGGCTTCCGGTCCGGAAAAGAATCATATTCAAGTCACTCTGCATTATGTTTAAGGCACTCCAAGGAAGGGGACCCTCCTACTTGACTTCTAGGATAAAATACTATGTTCCGTCCAGGAATCTCAGATCAGCACAACTGAAACTGCTTCAAGTACCTAGGTTCAAGCAGGTGCGTTGGGGAGGAAGGAGTTGTTTGCTAAGAGCTGTAAAATCTGGAACATCCTACCATTTTCAATCAAAAACAGCCAGAATCTAACCTCACTCAGAAAATCACTAAAAACTTGGCTATTCCCAGCAGACCTTTAATTCGTCCTTGCACTCATTCTGGCTTCTTCTTAGGCCTCAGCGCCAATAGGCGTCCTGGCATTCGTTGCGCTTTATACATTTAACAATCTAATCAATCAAATCATTTGTCTGACATAGCCTGACATAGTACTTGACAGCCTACTGGGAACATCTGAGATCATCCATCTGTTACTCAATACATCTGAGGTCATCCATCTGTTACTCAATTCTCCACCTACCTACAGTTGTAGTAGTCGCAATTTCAATGTTATATATATATGTCTCAGAGGTGCTCTATATATGTTTCTACCAATGAGACAATGTTCAGTTAATTTTCCCTTCAAGTTGCCTACTGACGGACCTGCCGTCGCAGCTCCTGCATTCAATTTTCTCAGGGAGGGGAGGGTGAGGGAGGGGACAAAGGGTAAATGTACTTTTGGTTGTTTCCTTTTTGTTTTTACTCTATGTATGCTCATTTTGCTATTTAAACTGTGTTGGAGTATCAAGTATGCTCTTTGCTCAATATATGCTCGGGGTCAATACCACACACGGGCACTAACTCCGGAAATAGATTCCAAGTGACATTTACTAGGACCCTAACAATGAGGCACGGACACCACGCACATACGGGTTCACCGACTTCCACGCAAACTTCTCATAAAGTAAATCATATATACAGCGATCCCTTGACCTGGCGATGATTCAGAAAAAAGGCATAGCTGAGGACCTTAACACTGTATCTCTAAACATCAAAGGGCTTAACCACCCGGTGAAGCGCACGAAAGTTTTGGAGTACCCAGCCAAAACTAAGGGTGACATCATCTTATTCCAAGAAACAAAATTATCAGAGGAGGATGTAGGCTTTATCAAACACAACTGGATCTCTCATATTTCATGCTCACCAGCAGACCATAAGAAAAAAGGTGTTATTACCTTTATTGCTAGGAAATCCAATATCACCACTATCTCACACACACACGATGAAGATGGGAGACTATTAATTACACACCTGCAGAGAGGTGACTGCTCCATCCATGTGATCAACGGCTATGGCCCCAACTCCGATGAGCCTAATTTCTGGGAAAAGATCTCAAATACAATTGGGACCCTCCCTCACGATGATCCCATCATAGTATGCGGTGATTTTAACCTGCCGTTGGACACTCTTATTGAATGTCAATCAAAATTTAAATACCAATCCACCCGCTCACACAAAGTTCTCCACAGAATCTGTTCCAAGTATAACCTAAAATACCCATGGAGCCTCCAACACCCAGATGCAAGCAACTATACATTTCATTCAGCCCCACACAACTCCTACTCTAATTTCAAGTACATTCACACACCTCATAGATCAAACTATATAGCCCCCAAACTAGTTTCAAATCACTCATGCATCAGCACTAAACTTGCAGTTACCCATCCCATCCTACCCCCAAACTGTGGCGTTTTAACAATGAGCTACTCTCTGATCCAGTAAACAAAGTAAAGATCGAAACCACTATTAAACAATATATTGCAGAAAATGACCTCCCACATATAAACACTTCCACTCTGTGGGATGCGCTTAATTCGACCATCAGAGGGGTCATTATTGGAATGAAAGCACAGATCAACAAAAAACTAAATCTTGAACTGGAATCACTGGAGAGAGAAATCAAATCACTTGAAACAACTCATGCTAAAGAGCTAGATAACAAGGACATACTTGATCGGCTAGTTAGGAGGAAATATGAATCTAATAAAATTGAGAGTAATGTGTGTATTAACAAATTCAAGGCGCTCAAGCTCTGTGAAAGGAACACAGCAGGCAAAGTACTTGCCTCATACCTCAAACACAAACAGAGACTAGCTATTTAGTTAGGATGGAAGCTGCTGGATACACGTCCTTCCCTCTTGGGTTCCGCTCTTCAAGAGACAAGAGCGGAACCCAAGAGGGAAGGACGTGTATCCAGCAGCTTCCAGCCTAACTAAATCTTAAAGAACAGAAACTTCCATAGAAGATTCCCAAATTAAATGAAGGGATCAGGAGAAGAATTAGCAGGCAATGCTTAAAGCTTACAGAATTGAAAAAGGAAGTTGTAAGGCTTAACACGTCCTTCCAAAAATTCACCCATAATTAATAGAGCAAATACTTCATAACTTGGCATGAGACCAGTGAAGAAGAAACCACTGAGTAATTTAAGAAATACTGCAACATCAGGTCAAGTTTTTTCCTATAAGAACATAAAGAGATTGACTCAAGGGAATAAACAATTTTTCGAGCTTGATTGACCAGCGAGCTCAGAAAATCCGAACAATACAGATATTAGGAGGTCTCTTGATGAGATCTATTAGATGTTTTTATTAATTACAATCAATGTCCTGAAGAAGTTGCAGATACTATAGAACAGCGAAACGCCGCGTCGACAAGTTGTTCCATTGGAACATCACATTTGAAAAACATGTTTTTAATTTTTAATCTTGAAATGTATATGTTTTAATAAACAATATGATTAAGTGTTTTTAAATATTTTTGATAATGATTATGACAATGTATTGGTGACTTAAGAACAATAATAATAAAAGAAGATATATATCACATACTGGTATTTTAGTTATATTTGATTTGTTTTACGTATGGAATGACAATGTATAGAACCTGAGTTTTGTAAATTTGGTAACCTGGGTAAACTCTATCCTTACACCACATCCCCTTCTCACAAGAAGATAGGGAGTGCATAGGATCTCTCCCCTACATAATCCGTGGAAAAGGGAACTTTCTGTTGTTTGAACCTATTTACCCATTCCTTTCCAGAAAAAGAGTATCTCCCTCCATATTTAAACTGGAGTAGGATTAAGACCATTAAGATGATAGTTTCTCCTTTAGTGAACTACTTAATAACTATGCTCCCCCTCATGCTGTCAGAGGACTTCCACCATAAGCTGAACATCCTGCTCCCAAACTTCCTATGGAATACAAAAAAGCAAGAATTAGTAAGAAAAAACTCAGACTAAACAAATCCGTAGGAGGGGTTAACATAGCTGATTATAAACTATACCAGACAGCATTCTTAGCAACAAAAGGCTCATATTGGTTCGTACCACAAGAAGAATACACCTCAGTGTGGCTGGACATTGAAAAATCACTTCTTAATAATCTTGCCCCGGCAGCCACCTAACTGCAAACCTTTCCAAGGGCATCTGCTCAAAGCCCATATTCAAAAACACAAAGTCTGCCCCGTTTAAGGCAGATAAACTATTAGACACTAGCATCAGAAGATCTAATCTAGAATTCCTTTGGAATAATCATAAAATCTTATATAAAGGGAATACCCTACATAACGAATCCTGGGTTACAGGGGTATCTATTTCCCCTAGCAACTCTTCAACGGAGCCTACCCACTAACTTTTAAAGAATTACAAGCTAAATACAACCTAGACCCACTCGAATTTTACAATTTTCTAAAAATAAAAGTCACATTGACTAAAGCGAAAATATCAACCCTACCTCCATCCCTCCTACAATATATGTCAAAAATAAATAGTTTAGGTCACCAGGTCTCCTGGATATATAAGTTAATATGACCACAGCAATCTGCCCTCAAAAAGAAGCTGACTTCCCTCTGGGAGTCACCCTCCTCTTACCCGATTTCGGAGACAGACTGGTACAGAATCTGGAACGCAGCCGCGAGAAATATGATCAGTCCTACACTCTCCCAGACGAAGTTCTGGTTACTACATAAGGCCTACTGGACACATCAGCCCAGCTACACTCACACAAAATCCGTGAAGATCCCGTCTGCTGGAATTGTAACAATAAAATAGGTGACCTGGAACACTTGCCACTTTTTTGCGAATGTGGGGTACCCTTTTGTGATAAGGTCTTTGAGTTCATATCTAAACTCATCTCATAGTCCCCTAGTAGGGAAGTATCGACACTAGCATTTGGTTTAGTCAGAGCAGAGTCACTGAATGAAAAAGATGGGGCGCTTCTGGACCTACTATTAATGGCAGCGGTTAAAATCATACTCAACAATTGGAAAGACACAAGTTCAGCATCCTTTCAATGTTGGTTGAACTGGGTCACTAACCTAAGGGGGGCTGAAAATATAGCTCTCCAGACCTCACTGTGGAAACCTCCCATTAGACACATGTGGGACAGCTGTGATCTCTACTTTAACTCATACAAACCGCCTTGAACCACTTTGAAGCCTATAAAGCCAACTCCCCCCCTCATGGAATACTCTCACTTGTGTTCGCTTCACCATACTAAGCATTACACTACTGATCATTAGATGCATACTGATACCTAAGGTGTTCTGGCCCCTGAGCCTTGATACTCTTTTTACCTCCCCTTCGCTGAATATTCAGATACACTTCTTGTCAATGTTAACCTCCATGATAACCCTTGCGTGACTAAGCCAAGCACTACTAGTGTATCAAAATGAATGTGTTATACTGCCACAGTAGCCTAACTACTCAATGCATTGGATTGTTTTGTCTTTTTCATATATTTTTGTATGTCTATTCCTTACGTCCTTTCATTTGAAGTATTGCATGTAATGCTTATTTGGAAACTACCAATAAATATTCTAAAGATTTCCTACAGAGGGTATGCATTTGGTTCAAGGTTAATCAGACATTTAGCGCTCAAAGTCTTTATCAGTATCCATGATTTGGTTGCACCGAACTTGGAGGAAGGAACCCACAGTAAAGCCAAAACTGAATCGAATGGCATGTCTCATAAAATCAGTACTGACTGAGATCACCAGCAGCGTCCCAGTAGCCGTCCACCACCATAAAACCAGGCACTTAAAAATATATTAGCTATATGTCAGCTAAAGTTAACTGAAACATACTTTTCAATGGTCCCCCATGTCAGTTAATCTTAGGGTAAGGTGGTATTACAGCGGAAGCATGGTTAATGTTTTATTTTTTCCACGTTTACTCTCTCTACTATTCTAACCGCACTGGGCCCTTTACAATTAGACAATCTTCAGCATTTCCTTTTACCACAGAGGCAATGATCCTCTGACGAATCTTTCCACCCCCCAATAGGAGGGTTGGAAATTAGGGTGACCAAGCACTATGTTAGCTGTCCAATGAGGACCTTTAATTAACAGCAAACTCAGAAATTTGAGATCAGATTTAAGTACACCACTCTTAAAACCATGCTGTAGAAATAAAGAATAGCAATGGAAAGAACCAACCTCCTGCAGACTAAAATATCTGCAATAGCGGCGCAAAACAAAAGAAGTAACACTTAGGGGCATATGTACAAGGAGTTAACGCCGCCTTAGCAGCACTTTTCCAACGGTTTTGCAGCAAGATTATTATCGCCATATGTACAAGCTGTCACTAACCACTATTAACAGCAGGTTTCTGCCAAAAACGTCCATTCTAAAGATCGCCACTTCTGTTAGCGATAATGACATGTAAGGGAGGCGTTCCCGTGCAAAAACAGCCACTATACACCCACATTGTGATATTTACAAGGGGATTCCTGAAGTTTGGAGGACTGAAAAAACTGCTGCTAACTGCAGTTAGAGGCAGAGATAACACTTGGGGCCTCTTCTCAGCAGGTTTTGGTGCTGGACAGCGCTGCAAGCAATGTTTCTGTGTTGCCCTGCGACAAAACAACAGGGCAAGAATGAGCACCATCAATAAGATAGTGTGCATTCCTGGGCCTCAGTCATGAAAAGTGTTGCAGCGATGAGACAAGACAGTGTTGCAACACTTTTCACTATGCCATTCTTGCAACACCACAGATGCGCTGCATTCACTGTACAGCGCTCCATGATGCAATTAATGACAGATACATCTGGAATCCTGATGTATCTGTCTGTGCCAAAGTCATGCATTGCTGCAGTCGTGTCACAAGCATGATGCCACTGGAGCAATGTATGGGGCCAGCCTACCCCTGGGCACTGCTTCATCTTTACGGCTGCCATCAGGCAGGCGTAATGTACTGACGCAGTGCCATCCTACAATTGTCGCAGTGAAATCTGAGTATTTCACTGTGCCACTCCTATGAGGCCTTATCGCGTGGGAACGCACACCATGCGTACATCATACCTGATGCAGGTATGATGTGGCACAGGGCTTCACATGGTCACGCATATGCCTACATACGTCACTTTGCAAATACGGTGCAATGTGGTACTAGTTTTGCCTGTTCCATTCTTGAGGGGTGCCAGGGTGTTGGCACAGTTGGAGATCCATCGGTGGCGGTTGCACGCTGCGGTGTCATTGTCTGTAGTCTTTGGCAGAGTGATAGTGCTGAGGGATTGTATGAGGCGTTCTTCTGTGGTCTTGATCCAGCTGCGAGGAGGGGTGTTGATGGCTGTGGTGTACAGTGGACATGGTGAAGACGGGATGTATACAATGATGGTGAGTCCAGGAGAGTCCGGTGGTGTGGCTGTAGTTGAAGTTAGCGCTGGTGTAGGAGACATGCTCAACCTTGTATCCTGCTATGTTGCTTGTTGCGGTGACTAGCTGCTTTAGTCTGATGTTGGGAAGCTTCCCCAGGAGGGGGTGGTGTTCTGGTCACTGGGATTGCCCAGGTGGAACTTGAGTTTACAGAATAGGATGTCATCTGTGGATGGGAGAGCCTGGGGTGCAATGAGGTCCTCAATGGTATCGGAGAATGTGGGTCCATGGCCTGCAGGGCCTGCAGATCAGGGTGCCGCAGAGGATGGAGTTGGGGTTGATCTGAATCTGGAGGTTGAGGTGTTCCATGGTCACCATTGGGTCATTAGACTGCATGGTCAGTCTGAATGTGCATCTGTAGGTGATGGCATTGCCTCCTCCTGGACAGTCGGGGTGGTCCTTGCAGGTGTTTTAGTAGCCATCAGTGATGGCAATGGCGATGTCTGGTCCGGAGCAGAGGTAGTCCTGGCAGGTGATGTGGCATCCAGGGTTGATGGCGAGGAGGGTGCTGGCATCTTAGCAGTGGACTGTCCTATAGGAAGGTTCCTTGGTGCTGAGTGCGGTCCAGTGGCAGATGGACACAGACGGGCTTGCCTATGGCTTTGGCACAGGAGATGTCCATTATAATGCAGGCATTACATCATAATGCCTTTACAACCCAACTCCAACAACGTAGGTGCCTTTACATCGCATTCCAATGCAAAGCATTCTGAGGTCAGTAATAGCGTCCTGGTGGGTATGGGTTTCAGGTATCGGAAATGAAATTTGGGGTGTATTATGAGGGAAAATCTGAAATTTGGGGTGTGTTTTGGGGTCAGTTATGAAATTTGGGGTGTGAATTTGGGTCAAATAAGATTTTTAGGGTGTGTTTTTTTGGGGCTCAAAGAAGAATTTTAGCATTCAGGGTGTGCTTTGGGGTGCAAGGTTTAGTTTTAGGGTTGCACTCACTGAAGTGGGAATAGTGAAGTTTACATCTCCACTATCCAACACCTTCCCCACTCTTGCAATATGCCTAGTACTGGTATGCATTTTAATGGAATGCAATGTAATGGTATGCATTGTAACTTCATATATACCTTTGGCACACCAGCCAGCTGGGAGGTGGGAAACACCGGAAAGGATACTAGATGGGGCAGGGACCTGGGGTGTGTGTGAAAAGGTGTTGTGAATATTTAAATGAGAAAAATCTTACCTCGAGGCCTGGTCCCCTGTCTTCGTTGATCCTGCTCTCCTGAGTCTGCTTCCAGGAACAGGAAGTAGGCAGCCAGACTCCCTCCCCTAAGCCAATCACAACACAGCAATGTGATGTTGGGAATGGTCATTGATGCCGGAACAGGGAGTCAGCCAGGGGCTGGAGAGGTGGGCATGTTCTCCATGCAGGCTGTAATGCAGCCTGCATGGCAAACAGGACAGTGTGCATGACTGCTCTGGGCGGCCTGAGCGGGCCAAACAAACAATCATTGCACACTTGAGTGGGCATGCCACTCCACCCCTGCACTGCTCTGTGAGTGTAGCAGCCCAACCCACCCTCCCACCCGAAAAGGAAACATAGCACAATTACATTAGGAGGTCATCATCATGTGATGATTACTCCTCTTCATGCACTGCTTGAAAGCATTGGGGTGACGCTTTTCCGCCATAGTTGATGAGCCGCCACTGGGGGCGAGTCATCTACAGGTGCTAGGCCTGAGCGACTCGACCCCCGGGCCTTCTCCGCTAAGCATCCCACCTTCTCCTCACCTAGATATTGACACCGTGGGGCAAACCGATGCACTCTCTCCAAATCTGTGACTCAGTCAGCTGGAGCCTCAGCCAGGTGGGATTTCACAAGCCTGGGTACATCAGTTGCCACCAAGTCCTCTGGTGAACCTCCTGATACAGTTGATGCAGCAGGGCCCCCTTAGGCGTGAAGTTGCAGCTCTCCCGCCACACAAGTTTGGCGCAGCTCAGGGGCCTCACCCTCCACAGTGTCCGGCCAGTGCAAAATTATCCTTCCTGAGAAGCCCCGCCCACCTTTGGTAGTGGTAGATCATAGTATGCGATCCAGGCCTACCTACGTTGGTGCGCAAGGGCACCTTACCATTCACAGTTCCATGGAGCTCAAGGCAATCTTCTCACACAGGTCAGCAATGTGTCTCCATGCGACCTGCCAGACTTTACCACCCTGTACTGGCAATTGCTGCGCCTCAATGTCTACCGCTATGGCTCATCGACTCCACAGCACCTCCGCATCACACTCCAGACTCCAGATGCAGGTCGAGCAAGGCATCCTGGCTCCAGATGCAGATCCAATGAGGCATCCAGGCTCCAGAAGCAGGTTCAGCGACGCATCCAGGCTCCAGACGCAGGTCCAGCGAGGCTCCAGGCTCCAAACGCAGGTCGAGTGAGGCATTCAGGCTCTGCTCTGGTCATCCTGGATGTTGGGTGGCTTGAGGGTGTTGTTGAATTGTGCTGCACTTCGCCCTGGCTGCTTCATTCTGCATTTCGTTGTTTTTTGCCTATTTTCCTATTGGAGGTCGACTGATAGGCTATTTTTCTCAATAGAGGCAAAAAACTCACGTTGGGCTGACTATCGTGCGTTTTTTGCCGCTAAGGGGCCTTTTGATGGTTTACGCCTGCTAACGCCAGAACTCCTATTGCCATAACGCTAATTGTAACAGACGTTTTCCCCGCCAATCCCTGAAGCTATCGCCATCTAGCGACATCTTGTAAATACGTCGCTAACATGGTGATAGTTTTCAGCGGTACGCAGTAGTAAGAAAACTGCCGCTAACTAGCATTAGTGGCAGTTATCACCAGTCCTTGTACATATGGCCCTTAATGTTTTGTCAGAGCTCACTGATTCTCCCTGCAATACATTTAAGTCATTAGTAAATAGCATACTTTAAATGGAAGAACCAACAGGACTCAATGATAGACTCAGGCAGATGTTTTATTAATTTGCTTATTGTATTAAAGATTTAAAGTTCATTGCCACAAGCAATCAATTGAGAATTTCAGTGAAGAATATCACAGTTTGTATAAAAGTGCCAAACATTTAAGCAGGCTTTATCGGGTAGTTATAAAATGAGTTTAAAGAGTTACAGAGTTCCGTCAACATTAAGGCAGAAAGATAGCTTATTGTCTAACAGCTCAAATCCTACGAAGAAAGGGAAAGGGTTCAAATATAAAGTTAATTTAATGGTGAGTCCATTATCATAAACAGGGAAATAAAGGAAATGAAAAAAGAAAAGGTTCAGCATAAAAGGATTCAGTCCATCAGCTACTGATTGTAGCATCAGTAAAGCAGTCAAAAGTAGGAAAAAGTTCTCAAAAATTGATCAGCATTGCATCCTCTCGCAAGGGGAAAAGAAAAGTATGGCAATGTGTCAAGAAGCAACAATCAACGGTGTCTGCATTGCCCCTCCATTGAGGTTTCTTCTTTTATAAAGTCTCTAACAACGACCATCGGAAGACAGTTGTATGCTCAAATTCAAATAATGTCACCTAGGACCCTTTAAACATTAAGATGCTTTCTCATATCAGTCATTAAATGAAAGAGAGTTGGAAGTACACATAGTCCTAACATCTGTAAGAAGAAATACAAAGTGTTCATCTATAGCAACAGCGGAAATCCTGTTCACACAGAAATATTTTACTGTGAAAGTTGAAGAAACTTTCATGAATGTAGTGGTTTATATTTTTACAGAACAAATAAAGCAACAATTCGCTAGTGGTAAATGGTCCATTGTATTAAGCCACGGTAAAGTTCAGCATTAGAGAATTTCTTTGTCCGAAAAAGCCTTTATGTTAGCATTACACATTTACATGATATAGAATCTAAACCAGTGACACTCAAAGTATGGCCCCAGGGCCAAATGCGGCCCTCCCGACCTTTCAATGTAGCCCCCTAGGCAACAGCCGCACTGGGTTGCTGTTTACTGAATTCAGCACAAACATTAAAAACATGTTAAATAAACAGCAAGCATTTATTTAAGGGTTCATTTCAGTTAAAGAAAGGAAGTAACTAGAGTGTACTGCACTGCAGGTTTTCCAGTTCCACATTGTGCAACTCAGTTCAGCCACTAGTGTACACGTTTTGCTTCCCCTACACCCACTTTACACCCCTATCCCCACTTTCCACCACCCGGCTGGCATTATTACGTCCCTCAGTCACACCAATGACCAACCTTTTCGGCCCCCTGGAAAATGCTTGCAAGTACCCATGCTTAAAACGAACATTAAACATTTACAGGCAGATGCATCAAAGACAATACCGGGAGCAAACGGGCAGATTCTCAGAATCTGGCCGTTTGCTCCCTGTATTTTTGCATTTGGGATGCATCATCCCAAATGCAGAAATCGCAATTTAAGGAATCTCTAAATAGCGATTCCTTAAATTGCTCTTGCATTTAAGGAATCCCAAAATGAGATTCCTTAAATGCAATGCATGAAACCCCAAAAAATAGCGATTTCGCCAAATAGGGGGAGCAAATTACCATGAAGTTGAACTTCGTGGTAATTTGCTAAAACTTTGAAAAATGCACTTTTGTGCATTTTTCAAAGTTACATGTTGCGCACACACATGCCCTTAGGGCATGTGTGTGTGTAACATTTGTGCACAGGTCCATTTCAGGGGTGCAACAGGGTGTCCTTTGGACACCCTGGCACCCTTGAAATAGCGGAACATTAGAGATTCGGTAATAGCTAATCGCTAATAAGGAATGGCTTTCCCATTCATTCCTATGGGCCTTTAGGCCCATAGGAATGAATGGGAAAGCCATTCCTTATTAGCGATTAGCTATTACCGAATCGCAAATAAGGAATCTGTAGGAATCGCTAATAACATTGCGATTCCTAAATGCATCCCGTTTTGCAAGTCTTTAATAGCGATTCCTTAAAGTTCGCTATTAAGGACTCGCAAAACATAACTTTAATGCATCTGCCAGAATGTCATTAAATCAATTCACATAGAGAATGTGTAGAACTTTCACCAATCATTGTTACTTGGAAATAGCAAACATTAGAAATACTCTACTACCCACAAATGTTCTTAACAATCAAAGTGTATGATTTTCTAAATAAACATCACAAAATGTGTTTTATACTCTTCATAAACTATAGAATCTCTTGTATTACTATGCAAAATGTCAAGATTGTGCCTAGTTTCTATGAGTTTTTGCGTGGACTTTTCTAGATGTTTGGATTCTTACCAAAAGCTTCAGAAACACTAGGCCACTGTATTAATAGCTTAATCCCATTAATAAACATTAATAAACAACGTAATTGTAGGAAACTATTATTCTAACTCGTTTGTATGTGTTAGTATTGCTTTGTATGCTTATTTTCTTCATCTTACATTTTAAAGCAAGCTTTTACAGTGCTTCTACTACACTTGTCTTGTTTTCATGTGTCACTGTGTCTAACATGTGTAAAACGTACTTTCAGCTCTTCGTGTTTTTAATCAGTAAATGTGTTGTGTATTATGATTTTAAAAATCGTGCTGCATCAGGCACCCTTCTGATGGTGAACCAAGCCATCACCTTATCTGCTACATCAGATCTTATCACAGATTATGGGTGTGTTGTCTTTAACCTTTTCCTTCCACTCTCCTAGAAAGCATTTATTTCATTAGAGTACATCCTTCATTTCAAGATCAGCTCTTGTTCTTTTCACTCCACTGTTTTTATTCTTTTTATATCTGCAACATTGATAATATCAGCAGCATTATTCACAAAGAAACAGCCACTAAAGGTCTCAAGATGGAAATCACCAAATAATTTCCTTATTTTCCTAACCAGTTGCTAACATTTGATAATCCCTTAGTGGTTTCCGAGGACCACCTGCTTATAAGTTTTTCAAGTCCTTATTTAAGACAGTAATGTTGTTCATGTAACTCTCTAAATCTTTACTCCTGTCTGATATATATTTTAACAATTGGCAGACTCCACCCTCCTTCACAAGTGGGATATCAAGGGCAAGTCAATTTTGAATCACCATAGACATTATTGATATAATTTCTTCATTTATAATAGAATACCCCCCAGTTGTACTGGTGGCAAGTTTATCAACAATAGTTGACAGCTTTCTAGTTTTCTGAGAGGTTAGTGCTACTCCAACTGAAAGTATTAGAACTCCAAATATGTCTCCTACTTTTTCACTTGCCCTTATTTTCCTTCTCACACTGGCATCCACTAATTCATCTTTAATTCACTAAACCTGATACATTTTTGGAAAAACTGTTCCCAAATTACAACTTCAATGCCATTCTTCTGGTAATTTGTAATAAGTACTCTTCCCACATATGTAATACACTCCATGGAAAATATGATCCACACCTTTTAAATCTCCCCCCCAGTCCTCATACATTTCAAATGTATATTCACATTCACTAAGTCCTACAGAAACAGTATTGGTATTTGACTTTTATGTGTATATACAAAGCTTTCCTTTATGTTGCCAGTCTAAAGCTAATGAAAACATTCCCAATCTCATTTTATTTTCTTCTTGCGGTAAGCTCCAAGCAATTCATTTAGGCAATGCATTATTGTTATTTGTTACATTCTCTCGACTACTTTCCACGAAATCTATAAAATTGTATTCAGCTGTCACTAATTTAAACATTAGTTTATTTCTAAGAGCATAAGCCATGTCCAGGATTGAGCTGGCCTGAATAAGTAACCCATAGTCTCAATTGTTGAAACTTCAGAATGTTTAAGCACGGTCAGTTAAAATAAGATCCAATCTTAATTAAAGTAATTATACTGCAATTGATCAGTTCCATAAAATAGGCTAGCTAACACACTGCAAGAAATCCATATGTTGAAGGTAATATATGGTAAGTTACACCATTAGCAGCTGATCATGTTATTTGCATATAAATGTAGGATCACCAATATCCCTAGTATTTACATATTTGCTAAACAGATTAGTATAAACATTTGAGCTAAAATCTATTTTCAAAGCATTGTTGTGTAAAGAGTTGTCATTCAGATCAATTGAACCAAAATTATTTCTTTTAGTAGTTCAGGAAGGGATAGTAAGCTTAGAATCTTTCAGAGATACATAATGTGGCAGGTTTAATAAAATAAGCATTGTAATTAATATCAAAACAATAATAGAAAGAATCACAGTATATACACATTTGCATTTGGAAGAGATTCCAATCTCAGATTGCATGACTACTCAAAATTTAGACCGTTTAACTACAGAAAAATCAAAAATAGTAGCAGTGGTTGAGCAATTGAGCACAATCTTGGCACAAAATAAATTAAGGTGAAGCTCGTAATCTTCTCAGATATAGAAATACTTATATAAGCTTTGTTAATGAGTATGTTCAGGAAAAACTGTGTAAGTCCATTGATTGGTACAACCAGATTAAAGTTCAAATCAACAACAAAGTTTGTTTCATGGAGGTTCAGGTGGCCGCGTGTTGTTAGTGCAATACTAGTAGAATTCTCTCCCCCTCTCATTGGCAGTCAAATAAGTCCATTCAGGAGATGCCTTCCTTTGACTTGGTCCTTTTGCTCTTTTTGATCTCCTCACAGCTCTTTGCTCAATATCTGTGTCACTTTGATCTGATTCTTCAGAGCTTTCAGGAATAGTTGGTGGTACTCGTCCTGTAGTCAGAAAAGCTTCTCACGATTTATCCTCTTCTGGGGCAACTGTCTCTGGGTACAACTCACTTTCTTACTGCACTAGTCCCTTCGCCAGTATCTGTACCTCTCGTAGTCAACTCACTTGACTGTGACCCTTCGGGATCTGCTGTTGATTCTCTCAGACCCCCTCAGGCCAAATGAGTGCTGCCCCAGAAGCTTGCTGGTTCCTAGCAGCTTGACCAACCTGATCCCGCTGTCTTACTGTTACCACCGGCACATTGTGAACAGGTGCTGTTGTATCATCATGAGAACTTGGGACTCTGAGAGTGTGACTGGCATGCATCCAGTTAGGGAGGCATCCACACTTCACAGCACCAGGACTGAGGTTATGGCACTGCTCCTTTTGGACCACATAGGCAGCTTTTCCAACCTGGTGAAGACAGGACATGTCTCATCAGCAAGGCCCCTGCAAAAGTCCAAAATCATATCATCCATTATGTTGAATAGGGCATTTGCAGGAACAGCTGGCAGCCTCATGGCACATCACATGATAACCCCATGAGGCAACAATACTGTCCTTCTATCTAAAGTACTACTCAAACTGATCTACACAAGAGCCAATGCATCTGGTCACTTCAGAGATTTAGAAGCTCATACTTTTGCCAATCTGAATTTCAATGTGCAATTAATCTGCTCCACCAACCCAGAAGCCTCTGGTCGGTAACTGCAATGGAGATTCTACTCCAGCTGTAGTGCTGCACATAACATTTTTAGGACCTCAATTTTAAAATGAGTTCTGCGGTCTGACTCAAGAAAAGCCGGAAATCTGAACCTTGGAATCAATTCCCTCAACAGTAACTTTGCCACAGTTAAACTGTCATTCTTATGAGTAGCATAAGCTCCAACCCATTTAGAAACAAAATGCACACTTTTACGAAAACATATCTTATTGCAAAGGGACATCTCTATGGAATCCATTTGCATCTGTTTGAAAGGAACTGCAGATTTACCAATGTGGCTCATGATAACTTTTTTTCCTCCTAGGTTTTGTAGCGGATATACTACTCAACAATGACATAACGTTTCTTCAGTTACTCTGACTCTAGGATTTTACCACACCGGTTAGAAAAGCGCATCATTGCATCTCCCCTAACATGTGCAGAACTTTGGTAGTATCTTGATATTGGTGACAGTAGGCTGTCAGGCAACACTGGTCTGCTATCAGTTTAAACCCACATGTCATCTTCCCTTTTGGTGCAACCTGCTCGCAACCAGCTGTGCTTTTCTGGTTCTGTCACCTCATCCTGCAGTTTCCTCACTTCCTCCCAGTTATCTAAAGCTGACAACAACACATTTCAAGATGTGATGGTGGATGGTGGGCAGGCAATAGTAGGGCAAATGGCTCCTCATGCACTCTCCATTTCTAATGGGAGAACTAGAGGATGTCATGAACCCACCCCAAGACCACAATTGCCCAAAGTCATGTGCAACTCCAAAGCCATACTGACTATTACCATGAATTGTAACTCCGAGCTGTTGTAGAACAGTACATGCTCATGTCAGCGCTATGAGCTCTACAACTTACGCAGAAAAACTCCTTGCAACCATGTCCCCTCCACAACACCTCCAACTGTACACACAGCATAAGCATTTTTCAGACATCCTTTATTGTGTCTCAAACATGAACCATCAACAAACAACACATGATCAGATTCACGCAATTGCTCATCGAAAATATCAGGATGCATCTTCATACTCAGCTCAGTCACCTCCAAGCAATCATGCTTGACTTCATCACATTCTCATTTCCGGGCAATGCCATGAAAGTAGCTGGGTTCCACACTGTACACCTCTTGAGAATCACATTCTCTTCAACCAGCAAGATTTGCTCATACTTAGCCAAATTACTATTAGTCAGATACAGTGTTCAAGTACAAGTCAACAGTATCTCCACTGATTTGGGTATAAATACTGTCAGTGGATGACCGATGACAATACTTTCACACTACTCAAGACTCATGCACGTAAATGAAACTGGATCCAAACATCCAGGCAAAGCAGCCTCAACAGGGGCAAGTGTCACTGAAAAAAAGGCCAGCATTAGAGAATAAGCATTTTCTAAACTTTTTTCAAGTTAGCATCACGCATTTAAAGGAAATAGCCTCTAAACCAACACCGCATACAATGTAAGTAAATCAATTCAAATAGAGAATATATAGAACATTCACCAAAATTTCACAACATTCACATAAGTGTATAATTTTGTAAATTCACATTGCAAAATGTACTTTATACTTTTCATAAACTATAGAAACTCTAGTGTTACTATGCGAAATTTCAAGATCGTACCTAGTTTCTACACGTTTTTGTACCAATCTTTCTAAATGTTGTCTTCTAACAAAAAGCATTAAACACACATGGCTATTTTATTAATACCATAATTCCATCAATAAATGGTAATGAACAACATGTTCATAAGAAACTCTAATTAGTGCAACTCATTTCAATGTATTAGTATTGTTTTGTATGTATATTTTCTTCATCTTGCATTTCGAAACATGCTTTTACGGTGCTTCTACTACACTTGTCTCATTTTTCATGTGCCACTGTATCTAACATGTGCAAAACATACCTTCAGCTTTTTGTCTTTTTAATCAGTAAATGTGTTCTGTATTATGATTTTTAAAATCATGCGACATCAATGGTCAGAATTTATGAGGCAGTCCGTCAGAAAGGTGAATGGCAGAGGCAATTAAAGCACAGTATTTGTCAAAGACACACAGACACACACCACATTTTCGGTGAAACTTAAATAAGATGTAATTTTATAATAAGTCCCAAAGTCATCCGTGTCCAGGTTTGATAAAAGCAAGACGTAGACAAGCATTGGAAATGCAATAGGTCTCGGATTTATTTAAGTTAGAGCTAATGGCATTGTAAATGGCAATGTCTTTTAGCCATGTGTTATGGAGTGTATGCATGTGGTGAGTAATGGAATTATGTGGTTTGGATTGGAATTGTTCACCCTGCACACTCGCACACTGTTCACCCTGCACGCTCACACAATGTTCACCCTGCACGCTCACATACTGTTCAGCCTGCACGCTCACACACTGTTCACCTTGCACGCTCACACACTGTTTACTCTGCACGCTCACACCCTGTTCACCGTGCACGCTCACACACTGTTCACTCTGCACTCACCACTCTGCACTCACTACTCACTACTCTGCACTCACTACTCACTACTCTGCACTCACTACTCTGCACTCACTACTCACTACTTTGCACTCACTACTCACTACTCTGCACTCACTACTCACTACTCTGCACTCACTACTCTGCACTCTGCACTCACTACTCTGCACTCACTACTCTGCACTCACTACTCTGCACTCACTACCACTCTGCACTCACTACTCACTACTCTGCACTCACTACTCTGCACTCACTACTCACTACTCTGCACTCACTACTCACTACTCTGCACTCACTACTCACTACTCTGCACTTACTACTCTGCACTCACTACTCACTACTCTGCACTCACTACTCACTACTCTGCACTCACTACTCTGCACTCACTACTCACTACTCTGCACTCACTACTCTGCACTCACCACTCTGCACTCACCACTCTGCACTCACTACTCACTACTCTGCACTCACTACTCACTCTCTGCACTCACTACTCTGCACTCACTACTCTGCACTCACTACTAACTACTCTGCACTCACTACTCACTACTCTGCACTCACTACTCTGCACTCACTACTACCCTACTCTGCACTCACTACTCACTACTCTGCACTCACTACTATGCACTCACTACTCTGCACTCACTACTCACTACTTTGCACTCTGCACTCTGCACTCACTACTCTGCACTCACTACTCTGCACTCTGCACTCACTACTCTGCACTCACTACTCTGCGCTCACCATTCTGCACTCACCACTCTGCACTCACCACTCTGCACTCACTACTCACTACTCTGCACTCACTACTTAGTACTCTGCACTCACTATTCTGCACTCACTACTCACTACTCTGCACTCACTACTCTGCACTCACTACTCACTACTCTGCACTCACTACTCACTACTCTGCACTCACCACTCTGCACTCACCACTCTGCACTCACCACTCTGCACTCACTACTCTACACTCTGCACTCACTACTCTGCACTCACTACTCTGCACTCACTACTCACTACTCTACACTCACTACTCTGCACTCACTACTCTGCACTCACTACTCACTACTCTGCACTCACTACTCTGCCCTCACTACTCTGCACTAACTACTCACTACTCAGCACTCACTACTCACTACTCTGCACTCACTACTCTGCACTCACTACTCACTACTCTGCACTCACTACTCTGCACTCACTACTCTGCACTCACTACTCTGCACTCACCACTCTGCACTCACCACTTTGCACTCACTACTCACTACTCTGCACTCACTACTCACTACTCTGCACTCACTACTCTGCACTCACTACTCTGCACTCACTACTCTGTACTCACTACTCACTACTCTGTACTCACTACTCTGTACTCACTACTCACTACTCTGCACTCACTACTCTGCACTCACTACTCACTACTCTGAACTCACTACTCTGCACTCACTACTCTGCCCTCACTAATCTGCACTCACTACTCACTACTCTGCACTCACTACTCACTACTCTGCACTCACTATTCACTACTCTGCACTCACTACTCTGCTCTCACTACAGCTCTCACTACTCACTACTCACTACTCTGCACTCACTACTCACTACTCTGCACTCACAACTCACTACTCTGCACTCACTACTCACTACTCTGCACTCACTACTCTGCACTCACCACTCTGCACTCACCACTCTGCACTCACTACTCACTACTCTGCACTCACTACTCACTACTCTGCACTCACTACTCACTACTCTGCACTCACTACTCTGCACTCACTACTCTGCACTCACTACTTTGCATTCACTACTCACTACTCTGCACTCACTACTCACTACTCTGCACTCACTACTCACTACTCTGCACTCACTACTCTGCACTCACTACTCTGCACTCACTACTCTGCACTCACTACTCACTACTCTGCACTCACTACTCACTACTCACTACTCTGCACTCACTACTCACTACTCTGCACTCACTACTCTGCACTGCACTCATTACTCTGCACTCAATACTCACTACTCTGCACTCACTACTCTGCACTCACTACTCACTACTCTGCACTCACTACTCACTACTCTGCACGCAATACTCTGCACTCATTACTCTGCACTCACTACTCTGCACTCACTACTGCACTCACTACTGCACTCACTACTCTGCACTCACTACTCTGCACTCACTACTCACTACTCTGCACTCACTACTCACTACTCTGCACTCACTACTCACTGCTCTGCTCTCACTACTCACTACTCACTACTCACTACTCTGCACTCACTACTCACTACTCTGCACTCACTACTCTGCACTCACTACTCACTACTATGCACTCACTACTCTGCACTCACTACTCTGCACTCACTATTCTGCACTCACTACTCTACACTCACTACTCTGCACTCACAACTCACTACTCTGCACTCACTACTCAGCACTAACTACTCTGCACTCACTACTCTGCACTTACTACTCTGCACTCACTACTCTGCACTCACTGCTCACTACTCTGCAACTCACTACTCTGCACTCACTACTCACTACTCTGCACTCACTACTCTGCACTCACTACTCTGCACTCACTACTCAGCACTCACTACTCACTACTCCGCACTCACTACTCTGCACTCACTACTCTGCACTCACTACTCTGCACTCACAACTCACTACTCTGCACTCACTACTCACTACTCTGCACTCACTACTCTGCACTCACCACTCTGCACTCACCACTCTGCACTCAATACTCACTACTCACTACTCTGCACTCACTACTCACTACTCTGCACTCACAACTCTGCACTCACTACTCTGCACTCACTACTTTGCACTCACTACTCACTACTCTGTACTCACTACTCACTACTCTGCACTCACTACTCCGCACTCACTACTCACTACTCTGCACTCACTACTCTGCACTCACTACTCACTACTCTGCACTCACTACTCACTACTCTGCACTCAGTACTCACTACTCACTACTCTGCACTCACTACTCACTACTCTGCACTCACTACTCTGCACTCGCTACTCACTACTCTGCACTCACTACTCTGCACTCACCACTCTGCACTCACTACTCTGCACTCACTACTCACTACTCTGCACTCACTACTCTCCACTCACTACTCACTACTCAGCACTCACTACTCACTACTCTGCACTCACTACTCTGCACTCATTACTCTGCACTCACTACTCTGCACTCACTACTCTGCACTCACTACTGCACTCACTACTGCACTCACTACTGCACTCACTACTCTGCACTCACTACTCTGCACTCACTACTCTGCACTAACTACTCACTACTTTGCACTCACTACTCACTACTCTGCACTCACTACTCACTACTCTGCACTCACTACTCACTACTCACTACTCTTCACTCACTACTCACTACTCTGCACTCACTACTCTGCACTCACTACTCTACTCTGCACTCACTTCTCTGCACTCACTACTCTGCACTCACTACTCTGCACTCACCACTCACTACTCTGCACTCAATACTCTGCACTCACTACTCTGCACTCACTACTCACTACTCTGCACTCACTACTCTGCACTCACTACTCTGCACTAACTACTCTGCACTCACTACTCTGCACTCACCACTCTGCACTCACTACTCTGCACTCACTACTCACTACTCTGCACTCACCACTCTGCACTCACCACTCTGCACTCACCACTCTGCACTCACTACTCTACACTCTGCACTCACTACTCTGCACTCACTACTCTGCACTCACTACTCACTACTCTGCACTCACTACTCTGCCCTCACTACTCTGCACTAACTACTCACTACTCAGCACTCACTACTCACTACTCTGCACTCACTACTCACTACTCTGCACTCACTACTCTGCACTCTGCACTCACTACTCTGCACTCACTACTCTGCACTCACTACTCTGCACTCACTACCACTCTGCACTCACTACTCACTACTCTGCACTCACTACTCTGCACTCACTACTCACTACTCTGCACTCACTACTCACTACTCTGCACTCACTACTCACTACTCTGCACTTACTACTCTGCACTCACTACTCACTACTCTGCACTCACTACTCACTACTCTGCACTCACTACTCTGCACTCACTACTCACTACTCTGCACTCACTACTCTGCACTCACCACTCTGCACTCACCACTCTGCACTCACTACTCACTACTCTGCACTCACTACTCACTCTCTGCACTCACTACTCTGCACTCACTACTCTGCACTCACTACTAACTACTCTGCACTCACTACTCACTACTCTGCACTCACTACTCTGCACTCACTACTACCCTACTCTGCACTCACTACTCACTACTCTGCACTCACTACTATGCACTCACTACTCTGCACTCACTACTCACTACTTTGCACTCTGCACTCTGCACTCACTACTCTGCACTCACTACTCTGCACTCTGCACTCACTACTCTGCACTCACTACTCTGCGCTCACCGTTCTGCACTCACCACTCTGCACTCACCACTCTGCACTCACTACTCACTACTCTGCACTCACTACTTAGTACTCTGCACTCACTATTCTGCACTCACTACTCACTACTCTGCACTCACTACTCTGCACTCACTACTCACTACTCTGCACTCACTACTCTGCACTCACTACTCACTACTCTGCACTCACCACTCTGCACTCACCACTCTGCACTCACCACTCTGCACTCACTACTCTACACTCTGCACTCACTACTCTGCACTCACTACTCTGCACTCACTACTCACTACTCTACACTCACTACTCTGCACTCACTACTCTGCACTCACTACTCACTACTCTGCACTCACTACTCTGCCCTCACTACTCTGCACTAACTACTCACTACTCAGCACTCACTACTCACTACTCTGCACTCACTACTCTGCACTCACTACTCACTACTCTGCACTCACTACTCTGCACTCACTACTCTGCACTCACTACTCTGCACTCACCACTCTGCACTCACCACTTTGCACTCACTACTCACTACTCTGCACTCACTACTCACTACTCTGCACTCACTACTCTGCACTCACTACTCTGCACTCACTACTCTGTACTCACTACTCACTACTCTGTACTCACTACTCTGTACTCACTACTCACTACTCTGCACTCACTACTCTGCACTCACTACTCACTACTCTGAACTCACTACTCTGCACTCACTACTCTGCCCTCACTAATCTGCACTCACTACTCACTACTCTGCACTCACTACTCACTACTCTGCACTCACTATTCACTACTCTGCACTCACTACTCTGCTCTCACTACAGCTCTCACTACTCACTACTCACTACTCTGCACTCACTACTCACTACTCTGCACTCACAACTCACTACTCTGCACTCACTACTCACTACTCTGCACTCACTACTCTGCACTCACCACTCTGCACTCACCACTCTGCACTCACTACTCACTACTCTGCACTCACTACTCACTACTCTGCACTCACTACTCACTACTCTGCACTCACTACTCTGCACTCACTACTCTGCACTCACTACTTTGCATTCACTACTCACTACTCTGCACTCACTACTCACTACTCTGCACTCACTACTCACTACTCTGCACTCACTACTCTGCACTCACTACTCTGCACTCACTACTCTGCACTCACTACTCACTACTCTGCACTCACTACTCACTACTCTGCACTCACTACTCACTACTCTGCACTCACTACTCTGCACTGCACTCATTACTCTGCACTCAATACTCACTACTCTGCACTCACTACTCTGCACTCACTACTCACTACTCTGCACTCACTACTCACTACTCTGCACGCAATACTCTGCACTCATTACTCTGCACTCACTACTCTGCACTCACTACTGCACTCACTACTGCACTCACTACTCTGCACTCACTACTCTGCACTCACTACTCACTACTCTGCACTCACTACTCACTGCTCTGCTCTCACTACTCACTACTCACTACTCACTACTCTGCACTCACTACTCACTACTCTGCACTCACTACTCTGCACTCACTACTCACTACTATGCACTCACTACTCTGCACTCACTACTCTGCACTCACTATTCTGCACTCACTACTCTACACTCACTACTCTGCACTCACAACTCACTACTCTGCACTCACTACTCAGCACTAACTACTCTGCACTCACTACTCTGCACTTACTACTCTGCACTCACTACTCTGCACTCACTGCTCACTACTCTGCAACTCACTACTCTGCACTCACTACTCACTACTCTGCACTCACTACTCTGCACTCACTACTCACTACTCTGCACTCACTACTCACTACTCTGCACTCACTACTCACTACTCTGCACTTACTACTCTGCACTCACTACTCACTACTCTGCACTCACTACTCACTACTCTGCACTCACTACTCTGCACTCACTACTCACTACTCTGCACTCACTACTCTGCACTCACCACTCTGCACTCACCACTCTGCACTCACTACTCACTACTCTGCACTCACTACTCACTCTCTGCACTCACTACTCTGCACTCACTACTCTGCACTCACTACTAACTACTCTGCACTCACTACTCACTACTCTGCACTCACTACTCTGCACTCACTACTACCCTACTCTGCACTCACTACTCACTACTCTGCACTCACTACTATGCACTCACTACTCTGCACTCACTACTCACTACTTTGCACTCTGCACTCTGCACTCACTACTCTGCACTCACTACTCTGCACTCTGCACTCACTACTCTGCACTCACTACTCTGCGCTCACCATTCTGCACTCACCACTCTGCACTCACCACTCTGCACTCACTACTCACTACTCTGCACTCACTACTTAGTACTCTGCACTCACTATTCTGCACTCACTACTCACTACTCTGCACTCACTACTCTGCACTCACTACTCACTACTCTGCACTCACTACTCTGCACTCACTACTCACTACTCTGCACTCACTACTCACTACTCTGCACTCACTACTCACTACTCTGCACTCACTACTCTGCACTCACTACTCTGCACTCACTACTTTGCATTCACTACTCACTACTCTGCACTCACTACTCACTACTCTGCACTCACTACTCACTACTCTGCACTCACTACTCTGCACTCACTACTCTGCACTCACTACTCTGCACTCACTACTCACTACTCTGCACTCACTACTCACTACTCACTACTCTGCACTCACTACTCACTACTCTGCACTCACTACTCTGCACTGCACTCATTACTCTGCACTCAATACTCACTACTCTGCACTCACTACTCTGCACTCACTACTCACTACTCTGCACTCACTACTCACTACTCTGCACGCAATACTCTGCACTCATTACTCTGCACTCACTACTCTGCACTCACTACTGCACTCACTACTGCACTCACTACTCTGCACTCACTACTCTGCACTCACTACTCACTACTCTGCACTCACTACTCACTACTCTGCACTCACTACTCACTGCTCTGCTCTCACTACTCACTACTCACTACTCACTACTCTGCACTCACTACTCACTACTCTGCACTCACTACTCTGCACTCACTACTCACTACTATGCACTCACTACTCTGCACTCACTACTCTGCACTCACTATTCTGCACTCACTACTCTACACTCACTACTCTACACTCACAACTCACTACTCTGCACTCACTACTCAGCACTAACTACTCTGCACTCACTACTCTGCACTTACTACTCTGCACTCACTACTCTGCACTCACTGCTCACTACTCTGCAACTCACTACTCTGCACTCACTACTCACTACTCTGCACTCACTACTCTGCACTCACTACTCAGCACTCACTACTCACTACTCCGCACTCACTACTCTGCACTCACTACTCTGCACTCACTACTCACTACTCTGCACTCACAACTCACTACTCTGCACTCACTACTCACTACTCTGCACTCACTACTCTGCACTCACCACTCTGCACTCACCACTCTGCACTCAATACTCACTACTCACTACTCTGCACTCACTACTCACTACTCTGCACTCACAACTCTGCACTCACTACTCTGCACTCACTACTTTGCACTCACTACTCACTACTCTGTACTCACTACTCACTACTCTGCACTCACTACTCCGCACTCACTACTCACTACTCTGCACTCACTACTCTGCACTCACTACTCACTACTCTGCACTCACTACTCACTACTCTGCACTCAGTACTCACTACTCACTACTCTGCACTCACTACTCACTACTCTGCACTCACTACTCTGCACTCGCTACTCACTACTCTGCACTCACTACTCTGCACTCACCACTCTGCACTCACTACTCTGCACTCACTACTCACTACTCTGCACTCACTACTCTCCACTCACTACTCACTACTCAGCACTCACTACTCACTACTCTGCACTCACTACTCTGCACTCATTACTCTGCACTCACTACTCTGCACTCACTACTCTGCACTCACTACTGCACTCACTACTGCACTCACTACTGCACTCACTACTCTGCACTCACTACTCTGCACTCACTACTCTGCACTAACTACTCACTACTTTGCACTCACTACTCACTACTCTGCACTCACTACTCACTACTCTGCACTCACTACTCACTACTCTTCACTCACTACTCACTACTCTGCACTCACTACTCTGCACTCACTACTCTACTCTGCACTCACTTCTCTGCACTCACTACTCTGCACTCACTACTCTGCACTCACCACTCACTACTCTGCACTCAATACTCTGCACTCACTACTCTGCACTCATTACTCACTACTCTGCACTCACTACTCTGCACTCACTACTCTGCACTAACTACTCTGCACTCACTACTCTGCACTCACCACTCTGCACTCACTACTCTGCACTCACTACTCACTACTCTGCACTCACCACTCTGCACTCACCACTCTGCACTCACCACTCTGCACTCACTACTCTACACTCTGCACTCACTACTCTGCACTCACTACTCTGCACTCACTACTCACTACTCTGCACTCACTACTCTGCCCTCACTACTCTGCACTAACTACTCACTACTCAGCACTCACTACTCACTACTCTGCACTCACTACTCACTACTCTGCACTCACTACTCTGCACTCTGCACTCACTACTCTGCACTCACTACTCTGCACTCACTACTCTGCACTCACTACCACTCTGCACTCACTACTCACTACTCTGCACTCACTACTCTGCACTCACTACTCACTACTCTGCACTCACTACTCACTACTCTGCACTCACTACTCACTACTCTGCACTTACTACTCTGCACTCACTACTCACTACTCTGCACTCACTACTCACTACTCTGCACTCACTACTCTGCACTCACTACTCACTACTCTGCACTCACTACTCTGCACTCACCACTCTGCACTCACCACTCTGCACTCACTACTCACTACTCTGCACTCACTACTCACTCTCTGCACTCACTACTCTGCACTCACTACTCTGCACTCACTACTAACTACTCTGCACTCACTACTCACTACTCTGCACTCACTACTCTGCACTCACTACTACCCTACTCTGCACTCACTACTCACTACTCTGCACTCACTACTATGCACTCACTACTCTGCACTCACTACTCACTACTTTGCACTCTGCACTCTGCACTCACTACTCTGCACTCACTACTCTGCACTCTGCACTCACTACTCTGCACTCACTACTCTGCGCTCACCATTCTGCACTCACCACTCTGCACTCACCACTCTGCACTCACTACTCACTACTCTGCACTCACTACTTAGTACTCTGCACTCACTATTCTGCACTCACTACTCACTACTCTGCACTCACTACTCTGCACTCACTACTCACTACTCTGCACTCACTACTCTGCACTCACTACTCACTACTCTGCACTCACCACTCTGCACTCACCACTCTGCACTCACCACTCTGCACTCACTACTCTACACTCTGCACTCACTACTCTGCACTCACTACTCTGCACTCACTACTCACTACTCTACACTCACTACTCTGCACTCACTACTCTGCACTCACTACTCACTACTCTGCACTCACTACTCTGCCCTCACTACTCTGCACTAACTACTCACTACTCAGCACTCACTACTCACTACTCTGCACTCACTACTCTGCACTCACTACTCACTACTCTGCACTCACTACTCTGCACTCACTACTCTGCACTCACTACTCTGCACTCACCACTCTGCACTCACCACTTTGCACTCACTACTCACTACTCTGCACTCACTACTCACTACTCTGCACTCACTACTCTGCACTCACTACTCTGCACTCACTACTCTGTACTCACTACTCACTACTCTGTACTCACTACTCTGTACTCACTACTCACTACTCTGCACTCACTACTCTGCACTCACTACTCACTACTCTGAACTCACTACTCTGCACTCACTACTCTGCCCTCACTAATCTGCACTCACTACTCACTACTCTGCACTCACTACTCACTACTCTGCACTCACTATTCACTACTCTGCACTCACTACTCTGCTCTCACTACAGCTCTCACTACTCACTACTCACTACTCTGCACTCACTACTCACTACTCTGCACTCACAACTCACTACTCTGCACTCACTACTCACTACTCTGCACTCACTACTCTGCACTCACCACTCTGCACTCACCACTCTGCACTCACTACTCACTACTCTGCACTCACTACTCACTACTCTGCACTCACTACTCACTACTCTGCACTCACTACTCTGCACTCACTACTCTGCACTCACTACTTTGCATTCACTACTCACTACTCTGCACTCACTACTCACTACTCTGCACTCACTACTCACTACTCTGCACTCACTACTCTGCACTCACTACTCTGCACTCACTACTCTGCACTCACTACTCACTACTCTGCACTCACTACTCACTACTCTGCACTCACTACTCACTACTCTGCACTCACTACTCTGCACTGCACTCATTACTCTGCACTCAATACTCACTACTCTGCACTCACTACTCTGCACTCACTACTCACTACTCTGCACTCACTACTCACTACTCTGCACGCAATACTCTGCACTCATTACTCTGCACTCACTACTCTGCACTCACTACTGCACTCACTACTGCACTCACTACTCTGCACTCACTACTCTGCACTCACTACTCACTACTCTGCACTCACTACTCACTACTCTGCACTCACTACTCACTGCTCTGCTCTCACTACTCACTACTCACTACTCACTACTCTGCACTCACTACTCACTACTATGCACTCACTACTCTGCACTCACTACTCTGCACTCACTATTCTGCACTCACTACTCTACACTCACTACTCTGCACTCACAACTCACTACTCTGCACTCACTACTCAGCACTAACTACTCTGCACTCACTACTCTGCACTTACTACTCTGCACTCACTACTCTGCACTCACTGCTCACTACTCTGCAACTCACTACTCTGCACTCACTACTCACTACTCTGCACTCACTACTCTGCACTCACTACTCTGCACTCACTACTCAGCACTCACTACTCACTACTCCGCACTCACTACTCTGCACTCACTACTCTGCACTCACTACTCACTACTCTGCACTCACAACTCACTACTCTGCACTCACTACTCACTACTCTGCACTCACTACTCTGCACTCACCACTCTGCACTCACCACTCTGCACTCAATACTCACTACTCACTACTCACACTCACTACTCACTACTCTGCACTCACAACTCTGCACTCACTACTCTGCACTCACTACTTTGCACTCACTACTCACTACTCTGTACTCACTACTCACTACTCTGCACTCACTACTCCGCACTCACTACTCACTACTCTGCACTCACTACTCTGCACTCACTACTCACTACTCTGCACTCACTACTCACTACTCTGCACTCAGTACTCACTACTCACTACTCTGCACTCACTACTCACTACTCTGCACTCACTACTCTGCACTCGCTACTCACTACTCTGCACTCACTACTCTGCACTCACCACTCTGCACTCACTACTCTGCACTCACTACTCACTACTCTGCACTCACTACTCTCCACTCACTACTCACTACTCAGCACTCACTACTCACTACTCTGCACTCACTACTCTGCACTCATTACTCTGCACTCACTACTCTGCACTCACTACTCTGCACTCACTACTACACTCACTACTGCACTCACTACTGCACTCACTACTCTGCACTCACTACTCTGCACTCACTACTCTGCACTCACTACTCACTACTTTGCACTCACTACTCACTACTCTGCACTCACTACTCACTACTCTGCACTCACTACTCACTACTCACTACTCTTCACTCACTACTCACTACTCTGCACTCACTACTCTGCACTCACTACTCTGCACTCACTACTCTACTCTGCACTCACTTCTCTGCACTCACTACTCTGCACTCACTACTCTGCACTCACCACTCACTACTCTGCACTCAATACTCTGCACTCACTACTCTGCACTCACTACTCACTACTCTGCACTCACTACTCTGCACTCACTACTCTGCACTAACTACTCTGCACTCACTACTCTGCACTCACCACTCTGCACTCACTACTCTGCACTCACTACTCACTACTCTGCACTCACCACTCTGCACTCACCACTCTGCACTCACCACTCTGCACTCACTACTCTACACTCTGCACTCACTACTCTGCACTCACTACTCTGCACTCACTACTCACTACTCTGCACTCACTACTCACTACTCTGCACTCACTACTCTGCACTCACTACTCACTACTCTGCACTCACTACTCTGCACTCACTACTCTGCACTCACTACTCTGCACTCACCACTCTGCACTCACCACTTTGCACTCACTACTCACTACTCTGCACTCACTACTCACTACTCTGCACTCACTACTCTGCACTCACTACTCTGCACTCACTACTCTGTACTCACTACTCACTACTCTGTACTCACTACTCTGTACTCACTACTCACTACTCTGCACTCACTACTCTGCACTCACTACTCACTACTCTGAACTCACTACTCTGCACTCACTACTCTGCCCTCACTAATCTGCACTCACTACTCTGCACTCACTACTCACTACTCTGCACTCACTATTCACTACTCTGCACTCACTACTCTGCTCTCACTACAGCTCTCACTACTCACTACTCACTACTCTGCACTCACTACTCACTACTCTGCACTCACAACTCACTACTCTGCACTCACTACTCACTACTCTGCACTCACTACTCACTACTCTGCACTCACTACTCACTACTCTGCACTCACTACTCTGCACTCACTACTCTGCACTCACTACTTTGCATTCACTACTCACTACTCTGCACTCACTACTCACTACTCTGCACTCACTACTCACTACTCTGCACTCACTACTCTGCACTCTTTACTCTGCACTCACTACTCTGCACTCACTACTCACTACTCTGCACTCACTACTCACTACTCACTACTCTGCACTCACTACTCACTACTCTGCACTCACTACTCTGCACTGCACTCATTACTCTGCACTCAATACTCACTACTCTGCACTCACTACTCTGCACTCACTACTCACTACTCTGCACTCACTACTCACTACTCTGCACGCAATACTCTGCACTCATTACTCTGCACTCACTACTCTGCACTCACTACTGCACTCACTACTGCACTCACTACTCTGCACTCACTACTCTGCACTCACTACTCACTACTCTGCACTCACTACTCACTACTCTGCACTCACTACTCACTGCTCTGCGCTCACTACTCACTACTCACTACTCACTACTCTGCACTCACTACTCACTACTCTGCACTCACTACTCTGCACTCACTACTCACTACTATGCACTCACTACTCTGCACTCACTACTCTGCACTCACTATTCTGCACTCACTACTCTACACTCACTACTCTGCACTCACAACTCACTACTCTGCACTCACTACTCAGCACTAACTACTCTGCACTCACTACTCTGCACTTACTACTCTGCACTCACTACTCTGCACTCACTGCTCACTACTCTGCAACTCACTACTCTGCACTCACTACTCACTACTCTGCACTCACTACTCTGCACTCACTACTCTGCACTCACTACTCAGCACTCACTACTCACTACTCCGCACTCACTACTCTGCACTCACTACTCTGCAGTCACTACTCACTACTCTGCACTCACAACTCACTACTCTGCACTCACTACTCACTACTCTGCACTCACTACTCTGCACTCACCACTCTGCACTCACCACTCTGCACTCAATACTCACTACTCACTACTCTGCACTCACTACTCACTACTCTGCACTCACTACTCTGCACTCACTACTCTGCACTCACTACTTTGCACTCACTACTCACTACTCTGTACTCACTACTCACTACTCTGCACTCACTACTCCGCACTCACTACTCACTACTCTGCACTCACTACTCTGCACTCACTACTCACTACTCTGCACTCACTACTCACTACTCTGCACTCAGTACTCACTACTCACTACTCTGCACTCACTACTCACTACTCTGCACTCACTACTCTGCACTCGCTACTCACTACTCTGTACTCACTACTCTGCACTCACCACTCTGCACTCACTACTCTGCACTCACTACTCACTACTCTGCACTCACTACTCTCCACTCACTACTCACTACTCAGCACTCACTACTCACTACTCTGCACTCACTACTCTGCACTCATTACTCTGCACTCACTACTCTGCACTCACTACTCTGCACTCACTACTACACTCACTACTGCACTCACTACTGCACTCACTACTCTGCACTCACTACTCTGCACTCACTACTCTGCACTCACTACTCACTACTTTGCACTCACTACTCACTACTCTGCACTCACTACTCACTACTCTGCACTCACTACTCACTACTCACTACTCTTCACTCACTACTCACTACTCTGCACTCACTACTCTGCACTCACTACTCTGCACTCACTACTCACTACTCTGCACTCACTACTCTGCACTCACTACTCACTACTCTGCACTCACCACTCTGCACTCACCACTCTGCACTCACCACTCTGCACTCACTACTCTACACTCTGCACTCACTACTCTGCACTCACTACTCTGCACTCACTACTCACTACTCTACACTCACTACTCTGCACTCACTACTCTGCACTCACTACTCACTACTCTGCACTCACTACTCTGCCCTCACTACTCTGCACTAACTACTCACTACTCAGCACTCACTACTCACTACTCTGCACTCACTACTCTGCACTCACTACTCACTACTCTGCACTCACTACTCTGCACTCACTACTCTGCACTCACTACTCTGCACTCACCACTCTGCACTCACCACTTTGCACTCACTACTCACTACTCTGCACTCACTACTCACTACTCTGCACTCACTACTCTGCACTCACTACTCTGCACTCACTACTCTGTACTCACTACTCACTACTCTGTACTCACTACTCTGTACTCACTACTCACTACTCTGCACTCACTACTCTGCACTCACTACTCACTACTCTGAACTCACTACTCTGCACTCACTACTCTGCCCTCACTAATCTGCACTCACTACTCACTACTCTGCACTCACTACTCACTACTCTGCACTCACTATTCACTACTCTGCACTCACTACTCTGCTCTCACTACAGCTCTCACTACTCACTACTCACTACTCTGCACTCACTACTCACTACTCTGCACTCACAACTCACTACTCTGCACTCACTACTCACTACTCTGCACTCACTACTCTGCACTCACCACTCTGCACTCACCACTCTGCACTCACTACTCACTACTCTGCACTCACTACTCACTACTCTGCACTCACTACTCACTACTCTGCACTCACTACTCTGCACTCACTACTCTGCACTCACTACTTTGCATTCACTACTCACTACTCTGCACTCACTACTCACTACTCTGCACTCACTACTCACTACTCTGCACTCACTACTCTGCACTCACTACTCTGCACTCACTACTCTGCACTCACTACTCACTACTCTGCACTCACTACTCACTACTCTGCACTCACTACTCACTACTCTGCACTCACTACTCTGCACTGCACTCATTACTCTGCACTCAATACTCACTACTCTGCACTCACTACTCTGCACTCACTACTCACTACTCTGCACTCACTACTCACTACTCTGCACGCAATACTCTGCACTCATTACTCTGCACTCACTACTCTGCACTCACTACTGCACTCACTACTGCACTCACTACTCTGCACTCACTACTCTGCACTCACTACTCACTACTCTGCACTCACTACTCACTACTCTGCACTCACTACTCACTGCTCTGCTCTCACTACTCACTACTCACTACTCACTACTCTGCACTCACTACTCACTACTATGCACTCACTACTCTGCACTCACTACTCTGCACTCACTATTCTGCACTCACTACTCTACACTCACTACTCTGCACTCACAACTCACTACTCTGCACTCACTACTCAGCACTAACTACTCTGCACTCACTACTCTGCACTTACTACTCTGCACTCACTACTCTGCACTCACTGCTCACTACTCTGCAACTCACTACTCTGCACTCACTACTCACTACTCTGCACTCACTACTCTGCACTCACTACTCTGCACTCACTACTCAGCACTCACTACTCACTACTCCGCACTCACTACTCTGCACTCACTACTCTGCACTCACTACTCACTACTCTGCACTCACAACTCACTACTCTGCACTCACTACTCACTACTCTGCACTCACTACTCTGCACTCACCACTCTGCACTCACCACTCTGCACTCAATACTCACTACTCACTACTCACACTCACTACTCACTACTCTGCACTCACAACTCTGCACTCACTACTCTGCACTCACTACTTTGCACTCACTACTCACTACTCTGTACTCACTACTCACTACTCTGCACTCACTACTCCGCACTCACTACTCACTACTCTGCACTCACTACTCTGCACTCACTACTCACTACTCTGCACTCACTACTCACTACTCTGCACTCAGTACTCACTACTCACTACTCTGCACTCACTACTCACTACTCTGCACTCACTACTCTGCACTCGCTACTCACTACTCTGCACTCACTACTCTGCACTCACCACTCTGCACTCACTACTCTGCACTCACTACTCACTACTCTGCACTCACTACTCTCCACTCACTACTCACTACTCAGCACTCACTACTCACTACTCTGCACTCACTACTCTGCACTCATTACTCTGCACTCACTACTCTGCACTCACTACTCTGCACTCACTACTACACTCACTACTGCACTCACTACTGCACTCACTACTCTGCACTCACTACTCTGCACTCACTACTCTGCACTCACTACTCACTACTTTGCACTCACTACTCACTACTCTGCACTCACTACTCACTACTCTGCACTCACTACTCACTACTCACTACTCTTCACTCACTACTCACTACTCTGCACTCACTACTCTGCACTCACTACTCTGCACTCACTACTCTACTCTGCACTCACTTCTCTGCACTCACTACTCTGCACTCACTACTCTGCACTCACCACTCACTACTCTGCACTCAATACTCTGCACTCACTACTCTGCACTCACTACTCACTACTCTGCACTCACTACTCTGCACTCACTACTCTGCACTAACTACTCTGCACTCACTACTCTGCACTCACCACTCTGCACTCACTACTCTGCACTCACTACTCACTACTCTGCACTCACCACTCTGCACTCACCACTCTGCACTCACCACTCTGCACTCACTACTCTACACTCTGCACTCACTACTCTGCACTCACTACTCTGCACTCACTACTCACTACTCTGCACTCACTACTCACTACTCTGCACTCACTACTCTGCACTCACTACTCACTACTCTGCACTCACTACTCTGCACTCACTACTCTGCACTCACTACTCTGCACTCACCACTCTGCACTCACCACTTTGCACTCACTACTCACTACTCTGCACTCACTACTCACTACTCTGCACTCACTACTCTGCACTCACTACTCTGCACTCACTACTCTGTACTCACTACTCACTACTCTGTACTCACTACTCTGTACTCACTACTCACTACTCTGCACTCACTACTCTGCACTCACTACTCACTACTCTGAACTCACTACTCTGCACTCACTACTCTGCCCTCACTAATCTGCACTCACTACTCTGCACTCACTACTCACTACTCTGCACTCACTATTCACTACTCTGCACTCACTACTCTGCTCTCACTACAGCTCTCACTACTCACTACTCACTACTCTGCACTCACTACTCACTACTCTGCACTCACAACTCACTACTCTGCACTCACTACTCACTACTCTGCACTCACTACTCACTACTCTGCACTCACTACTCACTACTCTGCACTCACTACTCTGCACTCACTACTCTGCACTCACTACTTTGCATTCACTACTCACTACTCTGCACTCACTACTCACTACTCTGCACTCACTACTCACTACTCTGCACTCACTACTCTGCACTCTTTACTCTGCACTCACTACTCTGCACTCACTACTCACTACTCTGCACTCACTACTCACTACTCACTACTCTGCACTCACTACTCACTACTCTGCACTCACTACTCTGCACTGCACTCATTACTCTGCACTCAATACTCACTACTCTGCACTCACTACTCTGCACTCACTACTCACTACTCTGCACTCACTACTCACTACTCTGCACGCAATACTCTGCACTCATTACTCTGCACTCACTACTCTGCACTCACTACTGCACTCACTACTGCACTCACTACTCTGCACTCACTACTCTGCACTCACTACTCACTACTCTGCACTCACTACTCACTACTCTGCACTCACTACTCACTGCTCTGCGCTCACTACTCACTACTCACTACTCACTACTCTGCACTCACTACTCACTACTCTGCACTCACTACTCTGCACTCACTACTCACTACTATGCACTCACTACTCTGCACTCACTACTCTGCACTCACTATTCTGCACTCACTACTCTACACTCACTACTCTGCACTCACAACTCACTACTCTGCACTCACTACTCAGCACTAACTACTCTGCACTCACTACTCTGCACTTACTACTCTGCACTCACTACTCTGCACTCACTGCTCACTACTCTGCAACTCACTACTCTGCACTCACTACTCACTACTCTGCACTCACTACTCTGCACTCACTACTCTGCACTCACTACTCAGCACTCACTACTCACTACTCCGCACTCACTACTCTGCACTCACTACTCTGCAGTCACTACTCACTACTCTGCACTCACAACTCACTACTCTGCACTCACTACTCACTACTCTGCACTCACTACTCTGCACTCACCACTCTGCACTCACCACTCTGCACTCAATACTCACTACTCACTACTCTGCACTCACTACTCACTACTCTGCACTCACTACTCTGCACTCACTACTCTGCACTCACTACTTTGCACTCACTACTCACTACTCTGTACTCACTACTCACTACTCTGCACTCACTACTCCGCACTCACTACTCACTACTCTGCACTCACTACTCTGCACTCACTACTCACTACTCTGCACTCACTACTCACTACTCTGCACTCAGTACTCACTACTCACTACTCTGCACTCACTACTCACTACTCTGCACTCACTACTCTGCACTCGCTACTCACTACTCTGTACTCACTACTCTGCACTCACCACTCTGCACTCACTACTCTGCACTCACTACTCACTACTCTGCACTCACTACTCTCCACTCACTACTCACTACTCAGCACTCACTACTCACTACTCTGCACTCACTACTCTGCACTCATTACTCTGCACTCACTACTCTGCACTCACTACTCTGCACTCACTACTACACTCACTACTGCACTCACTACTGCACTCACTACTCTGCACTCACTACTCTGCACTCACTACTCTGCACTCACTACTCACTACTTTGCACTCACTACTCACTACTCTGCACTCACTACTCACTACTCTGCACTCACTACTCACTACTCACTACTCTTCACTCACTACTCACTACTCTGCACTCACTACTCTGCACTCACTACTCTGCACTCACTACTCCACTCTGCACTCACTTCTCTGCACTCACTACTCTGCACTCACTACTCTGCACTCACCACTCACTACTCTGCACTCAATACTCTGCACTCACTACTCTGCACTCACTACTCACTACTCTGCACTCACTACTCTGCACTCACTACTCTGCACTAACTACTCTGCACTCACTACTCTGCACTCACCACTCTGCACTCACCACTCTGCACTCACCACTCTGCACTCACTACTCACTACTCTGCACTCACCACTCTGCACTCACCACTCTGTACTCACCACTCTGCACTCACCACTCACTACTCACTACTCTGCACTCACTACTCTGACAGCAGGCAAGGCTACCGACTAATTTTACACTGGTCACGGTTAACACTCTTTTCTAGAAGAGAATAGACACGTTTATCTTGGTGGGTTGAATAAAAAAAAAACACATGGCGCACCCTGGTGTCCAATAAAGAATAGGCGATCAGTAACATGCATGCTCAGAGAGCAGACTGTACTGAATGTTCTGTGTACATTCGCAGAATCCTTTAAAGCACATCTGACATCATTCTTTGCTCCCGCCATTCCGGTCCTTTACACTGCAAACACTCCCGCAAGTCCATGCAATTAGAGGACATAACATTCTGAACAAGCATCTACCTCTCACTACTCACTACTCTGCACTCACTACTCACTACTCTGCACTCACGACTCTGCACTCACTACTCTGCACTCACCACTCTGCACTCACCACTCTGCACCCACTACTCTGCACTCACCACTCTGCACTCACCACTCACTACTCTGCACTCACTACTCACTACTCTGAAAGCAGGCAAGGCTACCGACTAATTTTACACTGGTCACGGTTAACACTCTTTTCTAGAAGAGAATAGACACGTTTATCTTGGTGGGTTGAATAAAAAAAAAACACATGGCGCACCCTTGTGTCCAATAAAGAATAGGCGATCAGTAACGTGCACGCTCAGAGAGCAGACTGTACTGAATGTTCTGTGTACATTCGCAGAATCCTTCAAAGCACATCTGACATCATTCTTTGCTCCCGCCATTCCGGTCCTTTACACTGCAAACACTCCCGCAAGTCCATGCACTTAGAGGACATAACATTCTGAACAAGCACCTACTCTCAGTGTCCTCACTGCGTTGCGAAACTTCTCGATGCCGGCCAGGAAGAGAGCAGGGATAGGCGCGCGGCGGGGACACTGGCGCCGTGAGTGTGCGCGCGACTGAATCCACGCGTGGCCAGCACTTGTCGATCCCTCTCCCTTTAGGATTGCTGGGCGCGCCGTGAGCGTGCGCGCGACTGAATCCGCGCGTGGCCAGCACTTGTCGCTCCCTCTCCCATTAGGATTGCTGGGCGCGTGCCCAGCTCTTGTCTCCTTTTGTCGGCTTTGGAGACTGAAACGATTACAATAGTTCTCTGCCGAGAACGTGCTTCGCGCGTCTCTAGGCCGAGACCTAAAAAGGGGCTGAGAAAAGCTGAACGAGTGTGTTGATCACTGTTGGACTGTCAATGTTCAGGTATAAAGTTAAAGAAGTGTGAAATTAATATTATTTGTAATTGCACGATTGTATTTTTTGTTCTTTATATGCGTTCATTACTCAAAGCATTGTGATTTTCTAGGTATGGTTATGTAGCATAATATGTTGTGCTACATATAATAATAACCGTTCAGGTAACTGCTTAGGTTGGATTTTAGTAAGCTGGCGTTTCACGTTTTGTTTGTTTCTAATCATGACTCTAACTTTTTGCAAAATGTACTTAAATCATTTGTTGAGATATTATAGCTGATGTAGTGTGTAAAGTGATAAATGTAGGAAATAATTTGCGAGGTTATAAAGATGGCATGATAGGGGTGGGAGTTATCGTTAATTTACTACCTTAACTGTTGTATTTTATGTCTTTTAAGAGTCTGTATGGTAGGCACTATTTACTACCGATCGACTTTAACATGTTTTTCAAGTGAAATGTGACACAAATTATATTTCATTAAATAATAATCTATTGTACTTAGAATAATGAGAGTGCAGTTGTGCTCAGTAACACATGGCTTTTTCTCACTAGTCAAACTGGTGCAAGCATCAATTTGTCATTTTACTGTCTTGTCCAGGGTGGGACCAGCATTGGCTGAACTATGGACCACAAAGACTGAACTGATAATGATAATGCCACTGTGAAGAAGAGTTCAGCTACCTTGAGGTCAACATCCCTGCTGTACATGATCTTTTCCACAACAACTCCAGGAAACTTATCTTTGGAGTACAAGTTGTCTTGTAGCACGCACAAAGAGTTTGGCATGCATATCTACTGTGACCTTCTGTGGTGGCAGAGGCCCATCCTGAACTTGTGAAGCATAAAAGGTCACATGTCAGTGCATCAGTGAACTCTTTCGCGGAGCGCAGGGTTTTACACTTATTACTTCCCTAAGTGATTGTGCGCCCCTGTACCAGTCTTTCTGTATTCTTTATCTTGAACAAATGCCCTTTGTGATTACCCGGCTTCAGTGTTGTGTCCCCTCCTTCTAGAGGAGTTAATAACAACATTATGCTGCTAGCAGTCTTGGCCCCTTGTCTCTTGTGGCTTGCTCAGCCTTTCCCCTTCTTGTGGATGGTGTAGTCTGACTTAGGTTGACTGGAAGGAATAGAGAAGGTGTTCCAGAATAAAGTGCATCGTGATTCAGTTGTTAACAAGGCACTATGACAGTTGTCCTGGTCCTCCATCAACCTCATTCTTTTGAGATTGGAGGAGGACCTGGGCCCGTATTATGTAAAGGGTGCACGTTCACTGTTTGAACCTGGTGCACCTTAAAACAGGTGTGCCAGGTTCAAACAGGGGAAGTGTGTCCAATTACATGGAATGCGCTGCCCCCTGGGGCAGCACATGCCTGTGAAAAACGGAGCAGCTGCTTTAAAGCTGCACCGTGTTTTCACTGTGCAGGCAGGCAAAGGGGATTGGCGATCCCCTTGAAGGCGGGTGGAGTCACTGACTGCATCTGCCTGCGAGGGAATGTATTGGGGGATCATAGGATAGGACTGCCTTTCCCCCACTCCAGAGGGTTGCTCTCAGGGGTGCACTGCCAGTGCACCTCCTGAAAGCTTTTATTGCCTCTGCACCCACGTCTGTAATATGGCATAGGCGCAGAGGTAAGGGGATTGCCTTATTTGCATGGGGCATGTCCCCATGCAAATGAGGGAATGCCCCCTGCAGAAAGCACTGGACCTGTAGGTGCGCCCGTGCTATGAGGATTACAGAAGGGGCTGCACAAGCGCCTGCAGCCCCTTCTGTGATACCAAAGTGTCCTGGAGCCCTAAAAGCGGGCACAAAAGCCCCTTGCACCCTGGGGGCACTCTCTGTAATATGCCCCAGGTCAGCTAATAGCTGCCACAGTTCTGTATTTGCAAGTCTAGATAGATTAACAGGGCAGCTAACAGGTTCCCAGGTAATTCCAAACAACCTTGAATAAGTTATAGGGGGACATTAAAAAGAACCTGAACCTTTAGTAGAAGGCTTATAGGTGTTCCAAAAAAAAAAAATACTCACCCTTTGGCAATTTGTGTGGCGTGGGAAGTATAGAGACTCCCCCACCACACACCAGGTCTTTAGCCAAGGTGGGTAGGTACCATAAGGGTATAAATCCACCTAGTCTTAAGCAAGGGGTTTCATAGAGGGTAGCCTGGCCAAAAAACCTCTCCTCATGCATTTGAAAAAGCCAGAAAGAAATATTCTTTAAACTGCAGTTCAGTAGCAAGGGAGAGTTCATGACCCCTTGGCTTCAGCAAGACTAGAAAAGTAGGGTGAAAGGCTTATTGTATTTCAAACTCTAACCTGGACTGTATAGCATGCCTGGACAAGAAAAGTGTTAGCTGGCGGACCTGTGCTGCTTCGTTGTGTGTCTTTTTTTATTGTTCCTCTGATATTTGCAACAACCGAAGGTTTTCAAGTTAAAAAAAGACAGTTTTTTTCTCACTCAAACATAATGTTTCAACATTGACAACATGTTCACTGGTGTGAAGGGGGAATGTCTAGTCATGGGCGGCGGGGCTGGCCCACTTTATTCTTTCGCAAAGGCACTGATAAAACTAAATTAATATTTCCAGCTAGTAATAATTCAGGGTTCAGTTACAGTACTCCTTTGAAAAATACACATTGACTCTGACTAGATCCCACTGCCTGGCCTGGGGGCTGCTGCACTCTCCCCAGGAGTACTTCTGTGCAAGCTAGTGCCTGCCAAACCTATTCATCAACAGGTAGGGCGAACACAACCCCCATATTGGCAGATTGCTCATAGGATTTTAAAATTGAGTATGTGACAAGGAACAAAAGATTTAGTAGCTGATTGCCATTCTATATTACCATGCAAAGGGTAAGGTGTTGAAGTAAACAACGTAGTGGAACTGTAGAGGAAATTCTGAGTATCTCAATGGAGGAATGGGATACAAGCATTTACAAGGATCTATCTCTTAAATTAGTAAAGGGAAAGAATGTCCATGGATTACCAGTTACCAAACCGGGTAATCGAAAAGATGATCTCAAGGAATTTTGGACTGTATGCAATGAGTTAAGCATTGTCAATGACAGAGTCATGAGATGGGATAGATTGGTGGCCCCCAGAGATCTATGGGACAGGATAGCTGAGTTAACCCAAGAATGCCACTCAGGGAGGAGCCTTACTAAAACTAAGAAAGAGCCACATACTGGTTTCCCAGGATGGACACTGTGGTAGAAGGTAGGGTCAAAGATTGCTTAATTTGTGCCATGAACGTTAAAAAAAACACTAGAGATGCACTGTTATCTCCAGTGAGTGTTCCATCTAAGCCTTGGGATAAACTTGGTCTTGATATTATTGGTCCCCTAAAATGGTCCATGTAGGCTGGAAAGTTTATGTTAGTTCTAGTAGATTATCACTCCCATTGAATTATGACCAAAGTGGTTTGGTAGTAAAAACATGTTTTCCCTGACAAATTTCCTTACTGACATGTTCATGACAGAAGGAGTGCCCAGCACCATCATTACTGACAATGGTGTGCAGTTTACTTCTGATGAAATGCATGATTTTCCAGAGAAGATGTCCACATGGCATCTTAATACAGCACTATAGTGCCCAAGGGCAAATGGATTAGTGGAACATGTTAATCGCATGAATAAATAATGTATCCAGCTTGCTCATAGGTTTAGTAGTCCTGCACACAAAGCCCTTCAAAAAATGCTCTGAGCTTACCATACTACTCCAAGTTTGATCACCAATATTATGCCCTTCCTGGCACTTAAGGGCACACTCCCAGGTATGAAAATGGCTCCTAACTGGTGTTCGGGGGAGAACCCAAATGGGTGTGTAGAAATGAAATGGGTAGCCAGGTGAAGCAGTATAAGGAGGGGTAAAGGAAAAGATATAACCTTAAACATGGAACCAGGGAAGGCAATCGGAAGGTTGGAGATTTTGTATTGATCAAGCTTCCAGTTGCTCACCAAAGTGGTAGGAGCAAGTTGTCTAAACCTATGAAAGTAGTTGATGTAAAAAATGTTGTGATTCTAGAGGATAGTAGAACATGGTATATGGACAGATTGACACCTTAATGATGTAAAAACCAATTGTAATTCTCCTGAGTGTTTGAACTCTAGTGTAAGTCACAGGAATGTTGGCTCTCATAGTATCACTGTGTGGCACAAATATTATATTCTTTACTAATACTAACGGAAACTGCAATGATGTCATGTTATCACAGGTCCGGTATTTTAGATAATTCTTCTTGAAAATGTCTAATGCAATCAATTTCATACATTCATTAAGATACTTATCGGTCTCTTTTGGACATATGATTTGGTCTTCCTTTCTTATCAGAGTGAGGTGTGTTGTATTTTATATTTTTGTGGATAAAACAGGAGTGGGGTACCTGTCAACCGTTTTGGGATTGGGATGTAATAACGTAAGAAAAATAGTATCCCAACTGGTATTAATTGAAGGCAGTTAGCAAAGATATGCATACAACATTATCCGAAAGGAAGCAAGGAGACTCTATATGATTCTGACATGTGCTAGAGGCAGCATTTTATGTACAAATATTTAAAAGCGAAACAGAAGTATAATTTGCAGTTATTGCAGAACTGCAGTGTACAAATCACAAAGATGGAGAAAAACCCAAATTGTACGTGGTGCTCTAGGTGTGACAGTGAAAACCAAAATAGCGATGCATGTTTCAATGTGAAACAGCGTGGGTGGCGCTAAGTGACTGGTGAATAAATGTACAGTGAAATATTTAAAAGTGTCCAGACCAGGGCTTAATTTGTGCCGGTGCTTTCCGGTGCTTAGCACCGGCACTTAAATGACAGGGCCGGGTCGCGCACCAGACGCACATCACATTTTTCAATGTAACTTACACTACTATGTGTGTCCCTCCCGTGCATGCATCCTAGCGCTGTAGTGCAGGGTGCGCATACGTCCTTGTGTAATGTAACTGTGCTGGTGCAAAGCGTCCCAATACCTTTGGTTCTAATTCGACTTCGAGCCGTATAAAAAGTGGTACGGCATCCGATCCCAGGCCAATCGAAATCAGGGCCTTTGTTTTTAACTGGTGATCAGCAAAGCGGGTCTTAGAGGAGAGGCAGGTGGGAGCACAGGACGTTCAGAACAGAGGGAGTGTCCCAGACCAGCCCCCGTGCAAATATTTACTGTTCACTCGGCAGAGGACAAGCTATCTGCACATCCTTCTTGCTAACAGCGAACCTCTTTCTACCCTTCACAGCCCGCCCCTCTTTGAAGGTCAACGCGCCTTGAAGGTCAATGTTGCAGCAGTATAGGATGTGTGCACGTTGCGGCTCTGTTTGAGCGCCTCTTTATGATAATTACTAGCCCCAGATCGCTGTACGACAGATATATTTTATTTGATTGAATGTCTTGAGGGAAGGAATTTAAAAATTCATCAGGGAAAAAGACCACCGATCAGCCCACAGCAGTTGTGCTATTTTCTAGTGCTATATGTAGCAGGTGCTTCTGCTTCTCAAACCAATGATGAGCCATTTATCGATCTGGAAAAGCTGAAAATGGGGGTCTCGATTTTTCACGATCCTGCTTCCTCTGATGAAACCATGCCTAGAAAATGTATTGATGTGAACAGAATGTAGAAAAAACGTGATGTTAAAAACACAAAACTCTAGCATCAGTTTGAGTTACATGTGTACATCTAACATGCAGTCTTTCTACATACCTGTTATTTGTACGATCACAGCGCTGAATGAAACACCGCACACGTTTACATATAGTTCAGGGGTTAAGGACGCGCTACTGAGATCTTACAGAGATGTCAAGGTCACGGATTCAATTCAAGTTCAGAGTAAACTCAGCCATTCATCCTCCCGAGGTCGATAAAATGAGTACAGCTTTAGAAAGAATAATAATATTTTTTTACCACCATTGTACTATGCAAAGACATTTGGATAAAAACACTATATAAATAAAAAGTGTGTAGGAATAAAGAATTAACCATTCCCTCCACCCTGTTATTAAAGTGTGGTTTGTTTACAAGCAGTGACCAGAGGTGTCTCCCTGGCACATCACACAAAGCCAGAGATCTCTGCTGCAGGGAGACTGCAGAGTCAGTGTCACCTCTTTATGGTCTTATTAAAGCAAGAAACAGGTAACTGCAAACTATCCGAGCTGCCAAAGGGGCTCTCTCCTGTGCACTTCTTCAGAGGGCATATGGACTGGGGTAGGTTTGACAGGAGGAAGGAATGGACTGGTCTATAAGGCAATATTGCAGTGGCAAAGAGGCTGGTCTGATAGGTCAATCTATGGGCCGTTTTTGGGGATGTTTGTGGCCCTGTTTTACAGTCTGGTGGTTGGTTAGTACTGCTGATTCCAATGAAATGACCACAAACATTTGATGTAAAACCCTAAGTGGCAACGGGCATTCCCAGACATGGGTTGCACGCACACTATAACACTAGAACGCTAGGGAGTGTCTGGTGATGTGTTAAAGATGCAAGAAGGGTGCTCAAACCTACCCGTCCTGGTATCGGCACCACGACTTTCTGCAGCGACGGCAGTTTCAGAGCAAATTTTGAGCCCTGGCACTTAGTTTTTTACAAATTAAGCACTGGTCCAGACCTGTAACTGAGGGTGATCCAGGAAGGGAGTGAGTTCACTCCCTTCCTGGATCACCCTCGACGGTACTCACCACCATTGACCCTGACCAGGAAGCCATTACGGATCCCCCAGTTACAGGTCCGGACACTTTTCCAGTAATGGAACAAGAGCCAAGTCCGACACACGGCTGATGCCGTCCACCAGCGATTTACTCCTCCAGATCGTCTCTCAGCACTGCCCACGACCCAGTACTGATGAAGATCCTGAACTAACTAGGATCGAAACGCCGTCGACTTTCCAGCGCAAATACAGGCGCAAGACACAAAGCGGTTTACTACATTGAATACTTCAAAAATGAACTTTTAATCCACTTGGAACCGCCGTGAACCAAATATTTCACTGTACATTTATTCACCACTCACTTTCCACCACCCACGCTGTTTAACATTGTCACATGCGTCGCTATTTTGGTTTTTACTGTCACACCTAGAGCACCACGTACAATTTGGGTTGTTCTCCATCTTTGTGATTTGTACACTGCAGTGCTGCAATAACTGCAAATTATACTTCTGTTTCGCTTTTAAATATTTGTACATAAAATGATGCCTCTAGCACATGTCAGAATCATATAGAGTCTCCTTGCTTCCTTTCGGATAGTATTTTATATTTAGCACCATTTGTATGAGTACATTTTTTACCTATTCCTGGTATTACCTTTTCCTCGCCCTTTTCTTCCCCTGCTCCTCCCATGACTTGGTGTGTTCCAACATTCTATTGTCAGTTGGAATGTCAGTTGGTGCTTTGTTTGGAAATGCTTACTACTAAACAGCTGATATGCCTTAGAGGCTATCACAGTGTTAGGAATAAAAACTCTTTCAACTTGAATACAGTGTTTGTACTTCATAACAATTCCTCATTATAATTAAAAAGCAAGCAAAACCTAGTACAAACATTCACCCTTTCTACACTGACTGCCTCTGTAACTCCTCCACCAATCCCAGCGCCTCTCCGTCAAAGATCACTCTATCACAGTGCATCTTCGCTATTCACTAGCCACTCACTGCGCAGCACATCAAAAACACAAAATTCGAATCACTCAAGTCACAGCACGTCACAGCAATTATGCAACACCTCAATTGCTCCAATGTCTCCCAATTTCACTCAGTCGGCCTTCTCCTTTCGCACAATTTTCCAAAAAGAAAGATTTTCTACTTGCTCTCGTACTGAAGTGAGCTTTCAACCAGCAAAAATCATGACTCAGAATTGTCACCTCTTGTGCACTCAGGAGAAAATCAGTCCTGACATCTGTTAAGGCACTCACACAAGAAATGTAGACTTCTAACTTGGTATGACTGCCAGAGCTTCTCAGTACGCCTCTCCTAGTAGGCAAGATTACCAACTCAAAATGTAACTTGAGGTACCTCTTGTCTAACATTATGAGCATAGATGTTGTATGAATGAGATATGAGTATCCTGAATATGAACCAAAGGATTGTGTGATTTTCTCAATCTCGACAATTGCCTCTGTGGGGTTTGGTGTTAATACCGCCACGTCATCGGCGTAGGCGAGTACTTTAGTGCTATGTAGGCCTACTTTGATTGGTTCAATTGTAGGTGAAGTTATAAGTTTAAGGATTAATGGGTTGATATAGAGGGCAAAGAGCAGTGGGGAGCACGGGCATCCTTGCCGCGTGCCTCTCTGGATGTTGATGAACTCAGATTCGCAACCACCTACCATCATTTTTACCTTAGAGTCAACATAGAGGGCCTTAATAGATTTTATAAAGACCGGGCCAAGGTTGTTTACAGCTAATATCTCCCAAAGGAAGTGCCATGAGACCCGGTCGAAGGCCTTCTCCGCGTCCAATAGGATCATCGACATCTGGCCTCCCTCTACTCCCATGATGTCAAAGAGGGAAATGACTCTACGAGTATGGTCTGTCGTACTCTTGCCAGGTATGAAGCCGTGCTGCCAGGGGGAGACCAGATGTTCGACGATCCGACTGAGGCGATTGGCAAAAATCTTGGCGTAAATCTTTGAGTCTGAGTTGATGAGTGATATTGGTCGGTATGAAGAGGTTTTGGTCCGGTGGTTTATCTTTGTTTGGGAAAATAGCTATGTTGGTATGTTTCCATGATTCAGGGGGTTTACCATGCCATTGTATCCCGAGAAAAAGATCATAAAGAAATGGGATGATTAGATTACCGATCCTTTGGTTCATATTCAGGATACTCCCTGAATAGGGATAAAATGATGGTCATTTGTACCGAGAACATGTCTTTCGTCAGCCAATACAGAGTTAATAATGCAAAATATTTGGGGGTGAATATCTCGCCAAAAATTAGCGAAATCAATCAACTAAACTATGACCCACTTATTAAAAAAATCAAAAAATACTTACTTAAGAGTTAATAATCTTCACCTCTTTATAATTGGTAGAGGAAATTACATTAAAATTAGCGTATTTCCAAAGACATTATATCTGTTCCGGGCAATTCCCCTTTTAGCTAACAGCGACACAATAAAAACGTTAGACTCAGCGATTTCTAGATTTGTCTGGAATTATGGCAAAATCAGGATGGCGCTCCCTAAGCTAACACTACCATATTCTAGAGGCGGATTAGCAATCCCAGACTTAACATATTATCTATGGGCAACCCTCCTACAACAAATGACCATCTTGTTTACAGCTCGAGTTTCTATAGACACCAGTCGGGACCAAGTTATACCGTCAATTTACGAATTAATTTTAGGAAGCAAGGCCAGGGGCCTGTTGTTAAAGCAAGTTGAACCATCCTACTTTAAAAAGATTAAATTTAAGATCCTTACAGATGCTTTAAAAATTTGGAAAAGAACTACCAAAACACTGACAATACCAAGGCATACCAAATATACACCCTCATGGCAGAGCTCAATAATTCCACTCTACCTTACCGATAATACATCTGGGCGGTGGGAGAGACTAGGCCTTGTAACAGTTGGAGATTTCCTAGGTAGAGAATGTAAACCTACTTTCGAAGAGCTCTGTGTTAAATATCAAATCCCCCGCACGGATTACTTGAAATTCATACAAATCTCTACCTCCCTTAGACAGTCGGCATCAACTACAGACTTAAAAACCATACCACTACTAGATCTCATAGGCAAACAGACAACTAGGATAGGCAATATCTACGAATTATTTATAAGGAATCATCCTGATGATCTCGAACATATCGAAACAAACTGGGCTAACAAGTTGAATAATGTAAACATCGATATAGATATGTCTCTACACTTATCATCTAAAGTTTTGCTGGCCTCTAACCTAAAAGCTCAAGCCTATAAAACAATATATGATTTATACTTTACCCCCTGTAAATTATTCACCTGGGGTAAAAGGGTACATGATCAATGCCCAAGTTTGTTCGCTAGGACCAGCTAATCTTATTCACATGTTCAAGGAATGCCCAAAGCTAGATGAGATTAAAAAATACATTGTTAAGTATTGGGCCGAAATCTTCGGACACGAAGTAAGAGCATCAACAACTCTTTTTATCCTAGGTCACGACGACTCCCTAGGGTACAGCAATAAAGAAGCCATGGCTATTTTTGTAGGCACTGCTGTTTATAGAATTATTCTGGCAGCACGGTGGAAAGACCCAGACGCCCCCACTTTCCAGAGATGGTTGAGCAGATTGTTAGGTATATACAAGCAAGAGGCAGCAATCTGTAGAACCAGAGGCAAAAAATCGAGATCATTAGGTGAACAGATATGGGCCCCAATTGCCACCTGTTTTGAGAGTCACAGAAATTAATAACTCTCCTAACTAGAAAACACTGTATAAAAGCATTCTCGGTAGGCATTCCTTCCATAAAATCCTCTAGATTGCTGCTTTATCCTTTTTTCAAATATGTGAAATATACTTGAGAATCTATATGAAATGACTTTGAAATGAACCATGTAATTTAGCATTACCTATTCAGTTTAACATATTTGCTTAGAACGAATAATGTATTATAAGTTCTTATTTCTGTTTCTTTAATCATTTTTGTTTGCTATTTGATTATACTTTGGTAAAACTTTTGCATATTTATGTTTTATGTATAAAACGTCACTTTGCTTCTTAAAAAAAAAATGAGATATGAGTGCTGTCTGAATGAAAGAAATCTGTGCTGCAGGAATGCATTGATATTGTTTGCATCATTATTGTGTGAGTGAGTGAAGCCTGCACTTCTGAATGTGCATTTTCACTGGTTATAAAAACCCATTTACTGGGTCACATTACCATTGTGTCTCGCTTTGTTATCTTAATCAGCTGTTTACATTCCATTGCGTGCCCAACTAGCACCCCCCCCTTTGTATACCGTTTCTTCTTATGTGCCAGCTTTTCTCCAAGCCCTTACATACACTCTTAATGGACGCACCCCAGCTGACATAACAAACACTCTACACCCGGTTGCACTGTGCACCCCACTTTCAAAACGTGTATTTTCTTTTTTACGTGTTAGTCTTTGGGGTTGCGTCAAATGCGAGTTCTGGTCATACGTGCACTCTCTGTTTGCCTGTACATATTGACCATTTTTTCATAATTTGAATGTTGTTTTACTGTGCACCCCTCTCTCAAAATCCGCATTTTCTTGTGTCTGTGTTAGTATTTGTGGGTGCTTCAAATGTGAATTCTGGTCATAGGTCCACTCTCTGTTTTCCTGCACATATTGACTACATGTTCATAATTTGATTGTTGTTCTACTTTCGCTCTAAAAACGTGTATCGGCTTGTATGCGTATTACCCTTTGGAGAAGCTACAAATGCGAATTCTAGTCTTATGCGCACTCTCTGTTTTCCTGCACACATTTTTAAATTCCAACTTTGTATAATGTTCAATGGAACCCCCCTCCTCCGCAGGGTTCACAGTGCCTGGAGACCCTCATGGGTAACTAGCCACGATTTACAAATCCTGATTGAGTGATCTGCTGGCATAAAGGAATATATGATTATACCACGATTTCAATTACCACGCATGGCTTTACCACGCGAATTTTACATCGCAAGTGGCTTTACCACGCTGGTATTTACAACGTAGGATTTTACTACGCGTAGAAACGTCTTACCTGCACGTCTTTCTCTACGAGCCCTTACTTCCATCCTCCATGGAAACAAGCGTCAAAACACGTATACCAAAATAAAAAAAGGACTGCTTTTTTGACGTACACGGCACGTCTTTGGGGGAGGCACTTTCCTTTTTCTTCGGTGGTACTGAAGTTCGTTTTTTTAAATTTATGTAATCCGCTCCTTTGTTTGTTTTTTGGGGGGGGAGACCCCCCATCCCCCCTCCGAGCACCCCCCCGGCCCCCCAAAGCCCACGCAGAACGACTTGAAGGAATACCACGTCTCCCCCCCCAGCCCGTGGTAAAGAGGTCGTGGAAGGCACCCTCGTTGTAAAGAAGTTTGCGTGGTAAGTGTCACGTGGTAAAGGTTATTAGTGGTAATGCCTTCGTGGTAAATGATGTTTCCCGGCATAAAGTGTTAGTCTCGAAAATGTATTGATGGTCAGTTTTTCCCCTTGAAATCTGCTTGAGACAAATGATACCCACTTCAACCTGTGTTGTTAATTTGCACGTTTTCAAGCAAGTTGAGTTATTGTCTCTTGAATTACTTTGACCACACTGTCTGACAGCTGTACGCCTTTTCCATTGTTATTCAGCTGATGTTACTTCTGAAAGTCAGAAGCTCCGCCTACTACTTCTGCTATGACACTCAATTTTTCCAAATGAAGTTGTAGTTTAAATTTTCTGGGAAATAGGCTTTCGTCCTTCCTATAAAAGATAACAATTGACTCCTGTTTTGTTTCCTCATCTCCATTTAATTTTGTACATGACACATGCATTTATTGATGCTTGTATTTCGCCCAGATCACAAACATGTACTTATGTTCATAAACAGCTTAATCTACTTTCCATACAATGGTATGGCCATGTGTTTTAATACATTTCCCATTAACAAACGTGAAGGGGAATATCTTGACATTTGTACATGTGAAGTTTTTACCTATACGTCCTTCATTGAACATAGGTGCTGGTGTTTCTAGTGCCTTGCACATTAGAAATTATGGAACCATGTTGGCTCCAGATGGACAGCCGTAGAACTGTGACATAAGTGTTAGGGCAGAATGAGCTAAAGGCTGGATTAGAATGTTGAGTTCACAGTTACAAGCATAAGATTAAAGACATGTTTTACTAACCTCCGAGTGTGGGAAAGTCCTTTGTAGGTACCCAGGCTGGGGGCGACACAACAATTGGCGATGAGAAAGAGACTAAGTAACCCAAAGATTGGCAGTGCTCACCCAGAAAGTTTACCATGGTCCAAGCAAACTGCTAGTGCATGCTACGTATGCTGCAGTGAAGTGAGGAACCGATGCCCAATGCATGTGGAGAAAAAGTGCAACTCCAGCTGTTGTAAAGAAGTTAGAAATTATGAAAGCCTTGGATTGATGACCGAGAACCTGCTGGTCAGATCATATGTAAAGGTGATGTGCTGCTATGCAATATACAGTCAAATGTAATCTAGAGCGTGAACGCTAAAGGCAAATACAGCCAGGCTTTCAAAGACTAATTATTGATAATCAGAAAGTGCAAGATAACGTTACAATTATAAAGTGGTGAAGACAAAGACTGAGAAAAGAGATGCCTAAGGTTAAAATAATGATTTACTTACTAGATGTTGAGTAAAGTGAGTAGGTAAGCTGCAACAAAGTGATGCCACTCCAAAATGACTGAATATATCTTTGGAGCTGTGGAAGGTCGGAAGAATGGAGGCAAAGACTGAGGCCGTTATTCCAAAAGTCATCAAGGATGATCCCTAGGCCAGCACATCTCAAGGTCTTGGAGATGGCTCACATGAACAGTTTCAAGATGAACAGATGAGCTAGCCAGGGACAGCTCCACCCTCAATGTCAGCCACTTTCATAAATGGCCACAACACTGCTGTTTTCCTGAAACCACCACCATCATTCAATAGCACCAAAAAGCCAAATATTGGTGATAGATGGACTGCTTGGATAGAAACATTTGATGATTTCATCAATGTACTTGAAGAGACTTATAAAAAACAACCAAGTATGTCAAAAATCTTGAAGGTGATGTTGTTAAAGAAGTCATAAAAAGAATGCCATGATTTGATGATGAAGTCACATATCGTCAGATTAAAGTAGTGTTGAATCTCAAGTTTAATCTAACGCCAAATGTTGATCACGAAAGATACATCTTCAACTGGGAATGGCAGAAATCTGTTGAACCCATTGATGAGTTTGTAGAGAGACTCAACACACTCATTAGACATTGTAAGTTTAATTAATTTAATGATGAAGAAGCTTTCATCTGAGAGCTATTGATGGATGCCTGTTACATTAATCCAGGGGACAAATGTTATGTTAGATGGTATTTATGAAGCGCACAGCTACTCCTGGCGCTAAGAGAAAAAACACGTAACAACTAACAGAGAGAACCCAGGCAGAAGCGGGACCGGATCTAATGTTGGAAAAGCCATGTTTTTAATTTCCTCCGGAAGGTGAGGATATCTTGAACCTGTCTAAGAAAAAGAGGTAGGCTATTCCACAGGCGAGAGGCCACCATTTGAAAAGATCTGCCCCTACCTTTGAAGTGGAGGTCAAAAGCTGGGCAGAGGACCTCAAGGTTCATTGAAGTGTATAGTGCTGAAATCGTTCCCTAAATTAAGGGGCTCCTTTCTTATGAAAGGCTTTGAACTAACGCTTTGAAGTGTATCCTCTTCTGAACCGGAAGCCAGGGTAAGGAAGACAAAAGATGGGTTGTGCATGTCCTAGGTCCTGCCAAAAAATGGCTCTGGCCACCACATTCTGGACCACCTGCAATCGGCCCAGTAAATAGGATGGGAGGTCCACGTATCAGCAAATTTACATAATCCAGTTTGGAGACCACCAAGGCCTGGACTACCGTTTTCCTGTAAGAGACTGGGAGCAGGGGAAGAAAGTTCTTCAGCACTCTGAATTCCCCAAAACAGGTCCCAGCCACTGATTGGATCTGAACTTCATAGAGAGGACGGCGTCCAATTTGACCCCAAGATTTTTCACCATGTTGACTGAAGATGTGGGGAGAGACATGTCCTGCGGCCACCATTTGTGCCATGCTTCACAGGGATGGGAGCCGAAGAAGATAATCTCTGGCTTTTCAGCGTTGCACTTCAGTTGGTTTTGTCTGAGCCAAGAGAAGACCTCTGAGAGACAGGTGTTGATCAAATTGACTTTAAACTCAGCGCCCTTCTCCCAAGTGAACAACATTTGTGTTTCGTCCGCATACAACACTATTTTGACACAGTATTTCTCTGCGAGGAGTGCAAGAGGGGCCAAATACAAGTTGAACAGTGTTGGGCTCAGGATTGAGCCCTGTGGAACCCCGACATTCATGGGAGGTATTATAGCTGCGAAAGGAGGGGACCAGATAGTTTATAGACGGTTGTTTAAAAAAGGAGGTGAACCATCTCAATATTGTGCCTGTGATACCGCCCTCCTTAAGTCTTTGCAGTAGTCTGTTGTGGGGCATGGTATCGAAGGCCGCCGAAACGTCCAGCAACACCAAAACCGCATTGCCTCCTCTATCCAGGGTAGCTTTTACAGTTTCAGTGACTTCTAATTGAGCCGTTTACGTGCTGTAATTGGCTCTGGATTCCTGACTGACTCAGATGCAGAAGTTGGTTGGCCTCAACATAATCTGTGGTAAGTGTGTTGACATATTTCTCCAAAACCTTGGAGAAAAAAGGCAGCAAGGATATAGGCCTGTAGTTACCGGTGACCAATGGGTCTGCCGTGGGTTTCTTTAAAAGCAGCAGGATTTTCGCATGTTTGCAGCTTTGCAGCATATGCCCCTCACTCAGGGCGGTGTTCAAAATCAGATTAACTTCTGGGTTTATCACTTCTGCAATAGATGTCAGTACTTTTGCTGGACAGGGATCAGATGGTGAGTCAGACTTAAGGGCCTTCATTAGTGCAAGGGATTTCTCCAATGTCATGGCAGGGAACTGCGTAAGGGAGTAATCGTTATTGCCGCTAGCATCAGGGGGCAGACCAATGGCTGCTTCTAGTGCTGGCGACTGAGCTTTAAAAGAATCCTGAATGTTTTTAATTTTACAGTGGAAGAAACAGGCCATACAATTGGTTCACTCCCTAGCGAAAAGCAAATGGGCTACTGATTGCCAAATGCTGAGAAAAACTCTTAACTGGAGTGAGTGTTAATAGCTACAAGAGCTGAAGAGCATGCCTGTCGACAAGCTGATGGGATGGAGGCCGGATGTGCCCAAAATTAATTAGTCATGAGTGTAAAAAGTAAGCTGAAGTCGAAGGCTCAAGGACATAAGGTGATATCTGCCCTTAAAAAGAAGTTGTTTTTTAGATGTGGATTTTTGTTTCCACACGAAAGTAAGTATCCCGCTCTCAGACAGATATGTAAAGGCTGTCTGAAGAAAAACCGTTATGTGACAGTTTGCAAAGCCAAGAGAAATGCAAGTGTGTCACGGCATAAAAAAAAATGGGCAACAAAAAATTCCAGAAGCAACGTTCGACATGCCACACAAGTCCAATCGGCGACATCTGATAAGCAAAAGCAACACAGAATGATGTTGATCATTTTCTAAATCATCGATAAACAGTTCCTCTATTTCAAAGTCAAGTGAGAGTGAAGGAAATGATTGTGGCATGTTGATGTTTATTTCAGAAAAGAGTGCGCATGTTGGGCTGGCAGCTTGTGAAGAAGAATGTCAGTCAAAGAAAAATCGACATACCTCCCGATCTCCTCAGAAGTGGGTAGGTCAGAGAGCCTGTTGCTGATTCAGCAAACTACAAAGGGAAATTCCTTATGTGATACCTGTCGGGTATTGATGAAGTAAATTGAGAAACCCTACTGGGGTTGGTCATGTTCTATCAGGTCCTACACAGAGTTTGTGTTAGGCTGGTTTAAAGAGGTAGTTTATACCATGTAACCACCTGTGTATAGATAGATTTGATTTTATAAGGTCCTGACAAATTGCCACCAGATTGATTGACTACTAGGCAAGAAACATGTTGACCACACAATAGAGCGCCCTACTTGCGTATAACCTCAGACATGTGCCTCTGACTCTTTGCATCAGGTTCGGTGACCTATTGATTAAAATTGTCTTTGTTGGTACTTCCAAACTTGTTTTAAACTTCCTTTAGGTTACACACCTCCACTCACTCATCTACACTGGTTAGGCCCACACAGCACCAAACGGCAATTTGGAATAAAAGATCTCCGCCAAAGAGCCCCTCATAGGGAGCCCGTCAGGTATTGCAACGCCGACTTGATGAGGAGCAGCCCTATGAGGAAGCATGACACGCAGCCGGGTGTGTGAGGACCCCAAATTCCAAGAGGAGGAATCCCCGTCCTCGTACATCTCATGACCACGCAAAACGGGTTCCCCTAGTTTTTCCTCATCTCGAAATTAGGAAACAGCATACTTTTTTTATCTTTACTAAGTTTGGGACATATGCTGGACCTGTTAAAAATCCCAGAGTACCTTCTTTGTGATTTATGTCGATGTATGTTTATCTCGGAAAATGATGAGCTGGCAGCTTGTGAGGAAAAATGTCAGTCAAAGAAAATCAACATACCTCAAAAGTCATTCAAACATTTTCCTAAAATTACACTTAAAGTAAATGTTTGCTTGACACCTTTCATTATTGACTGTGGTGTATCGATAAACATTATGCAATGTATTATCTCCATTTCCACAACTTATGTCATTGAAAACCAAAGTGTATACATGGGTTGTATCGATGCCCTTAAAAAGTTAAGGTCCATTTGTCGCAACAATGAAACATACGAAAACAACAGTAGAAGCACCCATCTATGTGCTTCAAGGCACAACATCTAGTGCCAGCCTGCTACGTTTCTGCACAGCTGCTGATGTGGGACTGATTTCTGGGAATTACAGCACGAATGCTCACCACAAAATAGTCAGTTTCCTTTATTATTTCATGGTTTGAGAAAACTTAAGACTATAAGAGTCATATCTAATTTTAATGAGGATGTCAATCCTGTTGCTTAAAGACATCGACAAATTGTATTTCATTTGCAAGAAGCAGTTGAGTAAGAGCTTGAATTGTTATTTAAGCAAGAAATTATTGACCGTTGTACTGCTCCAACTCCCTGGGTTTCTCCCATAGTATTCATGCCCAAAAAGGACAGTGAAGGAGCTGTATGCATATGTGTTGTAATGCGTCAACCTAACAAGGCAATTGAACAAGAACGCCATTCAGGTTCACACATTGCTGACATGATAATGCAATCAAATGGTGCAAAGGTCTTCTCTCGTCTTGATTTAAATCAAGGTTATCATCAATTAGAACTTGAAGTAGATTACAGGTACATTACAATCTTTTCTACACATGTTGGTCTGTTTCGATAAAAAAGAAAGTTTTTGTGTGTCATTCACTGCAAAACTGTTACAAGTCATCACTTTACGTTTCAGACAGCCTGTCATGAATGCGTTCAATTACAATGTTGACATATTAGATTCGGAGCTTCACAAAAATGTATGTAATTTACTTGCTAAATCAGGTTTGACTTTGAATGCAAGTAAGTGTTAGTTCTACAAGTCAAAGTTACAATTCTTTGGCAATATCTTTTCTGGTGGGAGTATGACACCAGATCTTGCTAAAGTACAAGCACTGTCAAATGCTGATCCCACAAGATGTTTCAATTGTATGTTCAGCGCTTTGCATGGCCAGCTACTCTTCCAGATACAAACAAAACTGTGCCACTATAAGTTTTGAGTGACTTGACGAGAAAGCATATTTCATTTCATTGGTCACCTGAATATGAGAAAAGCTTCATGGAAATTAAACAAGCCCTTGATAATGTTACTGAAATTGCAAATTTCAATCCAAAGCTTCATGCAGAGGTTGTTGTTGATGCTGGCTCAGTCGGGTTGGGTTCTATTCTTGCACAGCACAGTGGGTACCCAAATGCTCAAAGGCATACTGTCGCCTATGCATGTAGAAGTATGTCCTAAACAGAATGTGCTTACTCACAATATGAGAAAGAAAGATTAGCTGTGGTATGGGCTTGTGAACATTACCTTGTAAACCTGTATGAAAACCTTTTACAATGGTAGCTGATCAACAAGCTTTACTGCCTATATCTGGAAATCCAAAGGCCAAAACGCCTCCTTGCATTGAACAATGGGCACTATGGTTACAAGCATATAAATATACCATTGTGCATCATCTGGAGAAGGATCAGAACCGTGCCAACTACTTTTCCAGACTAGACGGCCTACACAAGGTAATCGTGACACCATCCACAACAGCTGTAGCCTATATCAACGTCACTGTAAAATAAAACACACCAGCTGCCATTTTGTTGCCCCAGATTATCATGAACTATGATAGTGGCATGTTAAAGTTGAAGGATATAACTACACATCAGTCATGAAACCAACACATTTCACCGCTCACCATTGATGGAGAATATCAAAAATACAAAAATGTTCAGGATAAACTGTCCATAAATCAGGAAGGAGTTATATTACAAGGGTTGAGAATCCTTATTCCAGAAAGTCTGAGAAGGAAAATAATTGAGGTCTCCCTTGAAAGACATCCTGGAATTGTTGCCACAAACAAGCTCTCTGAGACAGAGTTTAATTTCCTTACCTTAATCCCACGGTTGAAAGAATTGAATGCAACTGCCATTCTGCAAAAACTATTTATCACATCTTCAACATGTCATAAGCATGCATGGGAGAGAATAACCATTGACTTTTTTGGTCCACTTGACAATGGAAATAATCTATTGCTGATTATGGATGAATACTCATGATTTCCTCTAATTGAAGATTTTCATATGCAACTCAAGAGCGACTCATTGAAAGGCTGGATGGCATCTTTGTGACAGGATGTTCCATGCATACTGAAGTCTGACAATGGCCCGCCTTTAAATTGGCGAAATATCAGAGATTTCTTGAAGCTTTTTAAAATAAAGCATCGAAAGAGCACACTTATATGGTCACATGCTAACTGACCTGTTGAGCATTGTATAAGTACACTAAAGAAAGCAGTGCAATGCGCCACTTTTGAAAAACTCAATTTGAAAACTGTATTGAATTCTACCTTGAGAGTTCATCATTCAACACCCCACTCAACCACATGTAAAAGTCCTGTGACTTTGATGTAGGGGAGAGCAATGTGTACCAAGTTACATCAATGGACAAATCAGAGAAAGATAGATGATATGGCATCTTATGAGAAGGACTTGGTTAACAAACACAAGATGAAAGGTGGTTTAGAATGTTGAATTCAGGGTTACACAAAAGAATAAATATGGTTATTACTAAGCTTGTGCGAGGCATAGTCCATTGTGGGTGCCCAGGCTGGGGAGGTTGCTACAGTGTGCTTCTGTTCATGACCGCGTACTTAGATTATTGTACTGACAGTTCATGAATGTGCCTGCGTATTTATGAATCAGCAGTTGAAGAATACATACTATCTTCATGTGTGCATGCACATCCTACCACGGTTCATACTTGCATGTTCATGAGCTCACAGCAAATGTGTCAGGGGACCCAATGTAAGCAAGGCAAATGGGAATTGCATTCCTTGGTGTCTTAGTAAAAAAACAGTCACTTATATGGGTGAAGTGGTCTCCTCACACCACTGGGCCTTGGTGCCACTACACCTGCTTTGACTCTAGGTTCTTAAATGCTTGTGAACCAAATGTGTATTTTCTTTATTCACGTTGTCGCCAAAATAAACTTACTGTTTTGAGCTCACAAGTTTTAGATACTGAATCATTTAAAACAAATATTAACTTCGAAGTGGAGGTTAGTGTTCCATGGATCACGTCTCCTTCTACTTGAGGGTGTGGCTCAGCGTTAAGAGCTGCAGAGTCCGGTGCTGGGAAGCCAGGTTTGAGTTTCAGCACAACATCCTGTGATTCTAGGCAAATTGCTTAATCTCCCGGTGCCCAGTGTCAGAGCTTTGATACCCTGATGTGTATAGCTGCACTATATAAATCTACAAACATACACCACCTTCTAAACTGTATTGCCCTTGTGCAAGATGAAGCAGACGAAGCGTGTGACAACGGTGTCCAGATGTTGAAACCAGAGTCATGTCACCTATAAACATTGTAGGTCTGGAGGTTTTGCAGACAGTCTGGAGGTACCATGAAAATGACCACCAAAACTGTAGTTAATAAATCTGCACTTAATCTGTGCACTAGTATGTTTTTGGCAATACCAGATTAAAATTACATAATAAGTGCTGGTATTCTGAAGTTGACCAGGATCACATGTTGAAATCCTCAGGTTGAAAGAGAACAAAAGCTGCAAGTCCATCCTCTTCCCAAGAGGTTGCTGTCGGTTCCACAGTGTGCAAGGTCATCCTGGAGAACACTGAACAATGCAGTTCACAACATTATATTCGCAGTGTCATGAACTTTTCACAGACCTGCATCAGTGAGCAAATGTCTTAAATGAAATTGGAGAGAGCTAATAGATAGACAAGTAGAGCACTGTCATTCATAATCTGGTCTACACTAATATAATAGTTTGTTCTTGTTCTACCAGTTGGAGATACTTTTTATATCCGTTTGAAAAATTAAATCAATAAAACATTTACAGCACTTTGAAATGTTCTTTCCAAATCCTCTATTCTGGTTAAAGAACAGAACGTAAACAAACGAATTTACAATATGCGTAGATATATAAGGTGATGGAAAATCTAATTGTATGTTTTTAAGATTGAGCTTCAAGCCGAAAACATCTGCAGTTTCTTTTTGAAGCAGTGGGAATCAGATAGTGTATGATCAAAATGTTACATTATTTTCAAAAAGCCATTTTAGCTTATTGTTACACTGTGCACAGCCTTTTGTCCTGCACTGCAGGCATTGAAAGGGGCGGTGGTGTTCATCAGCTCAGCGACTATACTCAGGTCCAATGGCCACAGAAACCACAGTGCTTGTCTTTCCCATGCGGCCGGAGGCTTTGGTTTAAAGGTACATGATTTAGCCATGCCCTAACTCCACTTCTAGAGATCACAAAACTAGCTGTGCACAGCCTTTGACAATGCTTAGTGGGTTCTGAGTGCAGGTGATTGTGCATGGTGGCATGTACATGCTCTGGACAAAGGAGAAGGCTTCTGGGTCACTCAAGACCTAACACTTTTGGCCACAGAATATGTTGTGCTGGGCCTTCAGTCTTGAGTGGCAGAATCTAGGCAGGACGTGGTCTTTGGCCACACCGTGCACCTGGTCCACATGCTTCCACAATGAATGGCCTTGGACCATGAGCAGCACACATTTGGTACAGCACATGACCTTCAGAACGGGGGACAGTTAAGGTTGCATTACTCACCACAACTGGTGAATCACAGCAGTTTTTAGGAGTTGTGCTATAAACACATCATCCCTTCCACAGAGGTTTGTTAATGGGAATTTGGATAGATTTGATTCCAGATGTTATTTGACTACTTGATATAGAATCATATTCTCCCATCAACAAAGCTTCATTGTTGATTTTTTAAGGTTTATTATAACATTGGAATGTGGAACGTCTCAGTGTAGAATCCTGCAGAGTAACATTCCAGTGTTGTTTTTGTTCACAGCTGCTGCTGTGAACAAAGGCCTCTCGGAGTCCAAGACCTCTGTTTTTAGTAATATAAAATTCTGCCTTCTCGGGTGGAATATTCTAATAGCCTTAGAGCCCACCTAGCGGGCTCTACCAGCCATTAAAGGTCCACTCCCTTGTTAACTCTTTAACGCGGGAGCGGGCCTTTCATGGCCAGTAGAGCCCGCTAGGTCGGGCCAGTGGTGTGACATAGGCCCCCACTGTCCCCCGGTGCAGGGGGCCAAAGTTCCAGGGGGTCCCCTCAGCACATTACTCTGCCTGAAGAGCTCCTTAATGAGTCCGAAGGGGCCCCCCACTTACCGTGCAGGGAGGCCTCCTCAAGTTTCACTAAACCAGTGGATTGGGTTCTAGGGCTAAGGTAAGGATAAATGTGGCCATGGGCTAAATCAAGGAGCAATTGCTCATGGGTAGCACATCTGGTAGGTACAGGGCAGGGCGGCTGGTGACATCATACACTCAGCTCCTATACCCCAAGTAATTCTGGCTACACCCTAGGTCCAAATTCCATGACTCCAAAGTCCAGATCCACCTGCACATGAACAAGTAGCAAGCTTTTTTCTGAATACATAGCTCGGCCGCAACCAAATCAAGGATCTGCTGCACATATCCCTCAGACATCCACACCATGTCCGGGTATATGATTTGACCTTCAACTACCCCCTAAGTTCCTGTGCACCCAAAACCACCCACCCTAAATAAATGGCTGCATTTAGCTACAGACATTGCCTGACTGTGCACGTTTTTTTCTTTTCAAAGAAAATGTAGGATAATATACCAAGACAACTCTCTACCATATGACTCTACCTCTGTCCCTAACCCAAATCCCGCACTGTTACCTGTTTTTATGATTGCCGCACACTGAGCATGACCACAGGCTTTGTGTTGTGGGCTACTGGGCTATGAGTGGGGTCATTGAGTGCAGGGAGTGTGTTGCCACACTGCACACACTGTTTTAATCGCAATGCAGTACAACACAGAATAATCTTCATTGTACGTCGTGGACAAGGGTAGGTAACTCCAGATTTGTTACTATTAATAATTACCATCCCCTGTTCATTGCTCACAATATCAGTAAAACTGTTTGTAAAGTTTGAAGACAGGCCACATTACTCTTCCTTGAATTCTGCAAATTAAATAAAGGGAAATTGCAGTACTTTTTTAACTCAAGATGAAAAGCTCCTCTAGAAAACTACTGCCTTAATTAGGCAAAATAGAGCTGTGAGGAGATGTGCTGGTGAGTCTCACATTCTCACTTTGTCATTCTTCCGTGAGAAGGAAGACCGAGGCACTTAGCACCGGGACCCTGTCTCACACACGAAAGATCTCCAGCAGATCACCATTCAAAAAATTATCCTATTCTGCTGTGTTTTAAGTGCTTCAGTGACTATCGTACTGGGTACATTGTATGTGTGTTCTCTGCTTTTAACCCGTTAACCACTGTGGTAATTCAGCCGCTGTGCGGGCGTTTCCTTGTGCGGGCGGGGCCGCGTCGGCCAATGGACGTCCGCAGCACTATGAAGGTTGTGCTCGCGATGGCCATTGGCCGACGGCAGCAGGGAAGGGGTTAATGTATTATAGGAAGTTTCTAGAAGAAGGAATGTGTGATGGGAGTAACTAGACATTGAAACATCATAGAAAATGTAAGCACATAATAAGCATACTAGGCCCTTTATCTATCTATCTATCTATCTATCTATCTATCTATCTATCTATCTAGCTATCTATCTATCTATCTATCTATCTATCTATCTATCTATCTATCTTTCTATATATCTATCTATCTATCTATCTATCTCACTCTATCTATCTATCTATCTATCGCCCTCACTCTATCGCCCTCACTCTATCTATCTATCGCCCTCACTCTATCTATCTATCTATCTATCTATCTATCTATCTATCTATCTATCTATCTATCTATCTATCTATCTATCTATCTATCTATCTATCTATCTATCTATCTATCGCCCTTACTCTATCTATCTATCTATCTATCTATCTATCTATCTATCTATCTATCTATCTATCTATCTATCTATCTATCTCCTTCACTCTATCTATCTATCTATCTATCTATCTATCTATCTATCTATCTATCTATCTATCTATCTATCTATCTATCTATCTATCTATCGCCCTCGCTCTATCTATCTATGCCCTCACTCTGTCTATCGCCCTCACTCTATCTATCTATCTATCACCCTCACGCCATCTATCTATCTATCTATCTATCTATCTATCTATCTATCTATCTATCTATCTATCTATCTATCTATCTATCTATCTATCGATCTATCTATCTATCTATCTATCTATCTATGTATCTATCTATCTATCTATCTATCTATCTATCTATCTATCTATCTATCGCCCTCACTCTCTCTATCTATCACCCTATCTATTGCCCTCACTCTATCTATCATCCTCACTCTATCTATCTATCGCCCTCACTCTATCTATCTATTGTCCTCACTCTATCTATCTATCGCCCTCGCTCTATCTATCACTCTGCCCGATGGAGCTACCTGGTTTAGTTATAGGGGAGATGGGCCATGGATTCCCTCCTTTGTCGTCACCTACCCAGTCGGCCTTTAGACAGATTTCATTTAGTCTCTCCTTGTTGTCTCTACCCATATACTCCCTTTCTCACCTTCCCTGCTCCCTCCCCTCTACGCTCCATTTATTTTGCCCTCCATGTTAGTTAATGTTTCTCATTGAGACCTAGCTATTTGGCCAAAGCCCGGTGGAGCTACATGATAGCTATAGAGGAGTTGGGGTTTTGTATTTCCCCCTCAACCGTCACCTACCCAGCCGGTCTCTGGACAGACTTTCCTTCATCTTTCTGCCGTATCTCCCTCCCATCCTGTTTTTATGCGATCCTCTTCCCTCGACACTTGAGACCGAACTACTTTGTCTGATGCCCGGTGAAGCTACCTGGTTTAGCTATAGGGGAGAAGGACCGTGGATTCCCTCCTTGGTCGTCACCTACCCAGTCGGTCTTTAGACAGACTTCCTCTCGTCTCTATGGTTGTCTCTTCCCTTATCCTCACGTTCTCACCTCACCTACCCCCTCTTCCTTTCTCTCCTCTCCTAATGTATTGCTTATTGTCTGATGTAATGTTGTAATTGTTGATCTTTTTCTGTTACACTGTTAAACCACGGATCACTGACAGAATATCGAGGAGCAAAATATCGACCTGCCAAAATATCGTGGAGAAAATATAGAATGCCAGAATATCGAATTCCTATCTTCAGAAAGTTAAGTACAAAAATATCGACTCCAAAATATCGTTGTGAAAAACTATAAACAGTCAAAATATCGAATTTTTTAAATGTCTTAAAAGTAATTTAAAATTAATATAATAATAAATATGATTAATTTAAACATACTTAAATTACTTAAACTTAAAATTGATAAATAATTAATGTAACTTAAAAAAATAATAATATTGTAATATATATATATATATATATATATATATATATATATATATATATATATATATATATATATATATATATATATATATATATTATTAACAAAACATATACAATATTTTCAACGTAGGATAGCAAAAGAGTTACCTTTTCTATTACCACTCCAGTGAGTGCAACAGTAAAGAAAACATTGGATAGCGTAGGGGTAAAAATTACTATTCCCACTCCAGAGAGTGCAACAGTAGGGAAAGCATTGGATAGCGTAGAGGTAAAAATTACTATTCCCACTCCAGAGAGTGCAACAGTAGGGAAAGCATTGGATAGCGTAGGGGTAAAAATTACTATTCCCACTCCAGTGAGTGCAACAGTAGGGAAAGCGTTGGATAGCGGGACATTACAAATTACTATTCCCACTCCAGTGAGTGCAACAGTAGGGAAAGCATTGGATAGCGTAGAGGTAAAAATTACTATTCCCACTCCAGAGAGTGCAACAGTAGGGAAAGCATTAGATAGCGTAGGGGTAAAAATTACTATTCCCACTCCAATGAGTGCAACAGTAGGGAAAGAGTTGGATAGCAGGAGATTACAAATTACTATTCCCACTCCAGTGAGTGCAACAGTAGGGAAAGCATTGGATAGCGTTGGGGTAAAAATTACTATTCCCACTCCAGAGAGTGCAACAGTCGGGAAAGCGTTGGATAGCGTAGGCATAAAATTTACTATTCCCACTCCAGTGAGTGCAACAGTAGGGAAAGCATTGTATAGCGTAGAGGTAAAAATTACTATATCAACTCCAGAGAGTGCAACAGTAGGTAAAGAGTTGGATAGCGTAGGGGTAAAAATTACTATTCCCATCCAGAGAGTGCAACAGTAGGGAAAGCGTTGGATAGCATAGGAGTAACAATTACTATTCCCACTCCAGTGAGTGCAACAGTAGGGAAAGCATTAGATAGCGGGAGGGTAAAAATTACTATTCCCACTCCAATGAGTGCAACAGTAGGGAAAGCATTGGATAGTGGGAGAGTGAAAATTACTATTCCCACTCCAGAGAGTGCAACAGTAGGAAAAGCGTTGGTTAGCGTAGGGGTAAAAATTACTATTCCCACTCCAGAGTGCAACAGTAGGGAAAGCGTTGGATAGCGTAGGGGTAAACATTACTATTCCCACTCCAGTGAGTGCAACAGTAGGGAAAGCATTGGATAGCGGGATGGTAAACATTACTATTCCCACTCCAGAAAGTGCAACAGTAGGGAAAACGTTGGATAGCGTAGAGGTACAAATTACTATTCCCACTCCAGAGAGTGCAACAGTAGGGAAAGCACTGGATAGCATAGGGGTAAAAATTACTATTCCCACTCCAGTGAGTGCAACAGTAGGGAAAGTAAATACTTCATATATGAATTAAATTAAATTAAATATTAATACCAATTACAAACAATATAAAATAATTAACAATTTTATATGATATATTCATTAATCAATTAAAAATACAAATGAAATTTAATTATTATAAAAAATTACCTACTAATACAAATTATTTACCAATTAATTAACAATTAATAAAAAATAAATATGACATCAAAAATAGGCAATAAATAAATAAAAAAATGTCATTATTTATAATTCAATTACTTCCCACACTATTCCCCTATGAACGCAAAACCCACTACTGAAAATAAATTAATAAAATGAACATAATTATCAAATAATCAATTCATTAAAACTATTGACCAATTATATTTTAATTAATTACCAATTAATAATTAATTAACAATTAATTCAAAATAAATACCAATAAATAAATTAGCATATTCAATTAATTATATTTAAATTACTTCCCACCCTATTCCCCTATAAACCCACACCCGCTGCAGAAAATACATTAATTTAATTAACATAATTTTCAATGATTCAATTAATTAAAAAATTAATTACCAATTATATTTTAATAATTACCAATTAATAATTAATTACCAATTAATTCAACATAAATACCAATAAATAAATAAACATATTTAATTATTATATATAAATTACTTCCCACCCTATTCCCCTACAATCCCACAACCCGCTACAGAATTATATTACGCAAAAATTAAATACAAATAAATTAATTCATTAAAATGAATTATAAAATAAATATACACTTTTCACACATATAGTAACATAAAAAACACTTTAAAAAAATCATATTAACTTACTTACCTCAAATTCGATATTTTTGTTGTCTATGTTCTGTCAATTCAATATTTTGTCCATTCTATATTTTGGATTCAATATTACGGCTATTCTATTTGATATTTTGCTATTCTATTCGATATTTTTGTAGTCTATATTCTGTCCATTCGATATAGTGTCCATTCTATATTTTTAACTCGATATTTTGGCCAATCGATATTTTTTATTCTATATTATGACTGTATACAGTTAAACCACATTGTTGCACTTCCTTTCGTCACTCCTGTCGTCTCCTCCCGCATCCTCCCTCTTTTTATGTCTCTCCTTCTCCCCTCTCTTAAAGTATTGAGACAGAACGTTTTTGTCTGATGCCCGATGGAGCTTCCTGGTTTAGCTATAGGTGAGATGGGCCGTGGATTCCCTCCTGGGTCCTCACCTACCCAGTTGGTCTTTAGACATACTTTCTTTTCGTCTCTCCTTATTGTCTCTTCCCTTATCCTCCCTTTCTCACCTCCCCTGCCCCGTCCACTACTTTTCTCTCTCCTCTCTCTCCTAATTGTATTGCCTTTTTTTCTGGGATTTAATGTGTAATTGTTTAACTTTTTCTGTTACATTGTTGATTCTCATGTAAAGCGCTCTGATACCTCCGGGTTTAGCCAGCACTATATAAAACTCTTTAAATAAGCTGCACCAAGAACCTGCTCTTCATGGTTGAAGGTTGTATATCACAAGTATGAAGAAAGGACAGGTGCAGTGCTGGGTGCGGCAGTCAACCAGGCCTCTTAATCAGAGCAGTCTGTACCTGACCAAAGACCAAGGGGTGAGTTCAGTGGAATTTTGGAGCAGGGACACAAAGAAGGGAAGGAGAGGGCAGGGGAGGAAAGGGTATGATAGGTCAGAGCAGGGATGGGAAGGGAAGGGTAAGAAGTGGGCGGAGGATCTACATATTTGGATACTGATAAGAGGCATGATCAATTTGAAAATGAATGCAAGGATCAACCATTTGACCCCAGGTGGGGTAATTCTATCACAGGGTGTTATGCTCTTGGGAATATTTTTTGTGACTGATTCATGCGGTCAGGACTAATTTAACTAATTTGTGGCCTTTTGAATTTCTTGCCACTAATGTTCAACATTCTCCTTGGTGATTCACGTTTCATAAGATGTACCGTTTCTTGTGGCGAGACAACGAATCCTTGCAAAAACAGGTGTTCTAGCAGACTATGATGTCTTACACCCATCACTGAAAACCCACAGGATAATCCTCGACTTTCACCAAGAAGAAAAGAGCTTCGCTCTCTTTAAGGGGCGGTGCTCAAAGAAGCAAATCCGTAAAACTCTCGTCACTGCATTGTCACATGCTGCACTGTCTGCTGTTTTTTTGCGGCCAGCATCCAAAGCATCTGCCCTGATGCAGAACTGCCAGATGAAGTATGCTAACATCAGTACAACGGTGAAGGAGCATCTGTGTCTCTGTTGCAATGATGCATTAGAGCGTTAGAGACCCGAAAGATCATTTGGGCCATTAGCATTCAGGGCGCACGAGCCCAAATGTCACATACTTTCAATTTCTTTCATTTGAGTGTTTAACTTGGCAGAGATTTGCTTTGACATTTTCCCGACTGCTCAGCAAACAACTACCTGAGCTGTAGAATAAAAGAAACACCACTCTGATGGGATTGCGTCAAAGGTCATTCGACGCAATCACTCAGCTATGAAGAGCAACATGAAAGGTACAATTAGACTCATCCGCATGTACCTTGGAAGATGACTGTAATACATTTATTCGAAATACGTTGGAGAAGTGCCCCGGGGGAGAGGGGGTTCCTGTTGTCTTATATTGCTGGGGGCACATAAGAATGTGCAAAAAGAGTGGAAAAAGAAGAAAATATATTACTGTTAGCAAATCCCTTTAGAACAACAAATGAGGGCAATCCCATTGTTGGCATTTTTAATGCACCAGTTACTAGTTAAGTTACTATGAATTGAAGCTGCAAACTGTGCAGAGTTTTAACACTAGACAAAAGACAAACATGCAAGCAAGCTTTCAGGCTTGTGACCAAAGGCTGAAAATGGCGAGTTGCAAACTATGCAAATGAAATTAACACCGAACAGGTTCTCTGCAATTGTGAGATAATCTCCTCAGAATGGAAAATAACTGTGCGAACCAATTTTTTGGGTTAAATATTTTTTATTGAAGAGTTGAAAAATCAAGGTTGTATAATAGAGGCATGCATGGCTTAACCACGCATTCCTTTACCACGCATGCCTTTACCATGCAATTTTGTGGGGAAAGGCATGAATGGTAAAGTGGTATGAGTGGCTAAGGTCACCACTACTCCAACCCCCGCTTCCCCGGCCCTAACCTACACCCCCTATCTGCCCCGCACCAGAAGGCCCAAAGCCTTCCCACCCGAGCCCTTCCCACCCCGCCCTGACCCTAAAACTATCCCAACCCATTCCACTGCCCGTTGGACTAAAACCCTAACCCCAAATTTTAAAAAGTACCCTGACTCCCCCATGCCCTAAAAACTACCCAGCCCTCTTGTTAGCTCTCAAGACTATGGTGACGTTGCTTTCCACTCCCCATGCCCTGAGGCCTAAAACCCTGCCCCTTTACATACACTACCCCACCCCCTCCCAACCCGCGCTGTCCCTGAAACTACCCCAACCATTTCCTCTGCTCTTCGGCCTAACACCCTAATCCCTAATTTAAAAAATGACCCAACCCCCCCACCAACCCTAAAAACGACCCGACCCCCTCAAGCCGTGAAAACTACCTGACCCCCATGCCCTGAAAACTACCCTGACCCCCATACCGTGAAAACCACCTGACCCCTCCAACCACGAAAACTACCCGACCCCCTCAAGCCCTGAAAACTACCTACCCCCATACCCTGAAAACTACCCTGACCAGCTACCCTGAAAATGACCTGCCCCCCCATCCCTGAAAACTACCCCAACCCATACAACCCTAGTCCCACTTACCTCACTGCGTCCTCTGGCTTCCTTCCTGGCGTCTTCCTGCTTCCATCGAGCAGCAGCTAGACCGCGCACTGCCTTAAATGCATGCGTGGGTAAGGTGTTTGCGTAGTTAAGGCAAGCACGGGCTGAAGACGGCTGGAATGCCAGAAACCAGTCCTCGGAAGCTTGTTTGCGGTCCAGGGAGGACATGGCTTGGCAGTTCGGGCTGGACTGTTCCCATGAGGCAAGGGTCAGACTGATTTGCATATAGCTGTGTCTGAACTGGGGTGGCAGAGTGGGTTAAAGAACGGTGATGTATAAAACCCAGATCTTTTGACGGGGTGTGAGTGTTTGATTGATTCAGATGACAGTCCATCACCATCCCCTTTTTGTACCGCTTTTGGCCACCATAAGTGTGGCAGGGTATGCTCAGACGTGAGTCCCTTGCTCACTTTGCCACTGGATTCAAGCAAGCCGGGCTGAAGACGGCTGGAATGCCAGAAATCGGTCCTCCGAAGCTTGTTTCCGGTCCAGGGAAGACATGGCTTGGCAGTTTGGGCTGGACTGTTCCCATGAGGCACAGGGTCAGACTGATTTGCATATAGCCATGTCTGAACTGGGGTGGCAGAGTGGGTTAAAGAACGGTGATGTATAAAACCCAGATCTTTTGACTGGGTGTGAGTGTTTGATTGACTCAGATGCTCCGTCCATCACCACCCCCTTTTGTACCGCTTTTGGCCGCCATAAGTGTGGCAGGGTATGCTCAGACGTGAGTCCCTTGCTCACTTTGCCACTGGATTCATGCAAGCCGGGCTGAAGACGGCTGGAATGCCAGAAACCGGTCCTCGGAAGCTTGTTTCCGGTCCAGGGAAGACATGGCTTGGCAGTTCGGGCTGGACTGTTCCCATGAGGCACAGGGTCAGACTGATTTGCATATAGCCATGTCTGAACTGGGGTGGCAGAGTGGGCTAAAGAACGGTGATGGATTAAACCCAGATCTTTTGACTGGGTGTGAGTGTTTGATTGATTCAGATGCTCCGTCCATCACCACCCCTTTTTGTACTGGTTTTATTGCAGCGTAATGGTGGATTCCCAGGGCCGCAAGGCCGTGGTGGTTTTCAATCAGCACCTAGAGGTAGAGGGCGAGGTGCATTGTCCCAAGGACAACGTTCCTTTCCCCCTCAGTATTGTCTGAATTATTTTGATCAGCAGAATACTCAGTCTTTGCAATATTACAATGACGATTATTGTGTTGAGAGTGAGGCTCAGGATTTTTACACTAGTTAGGACAGCCATGGACAAAGCAAGGGAGTCGTATCAGTTCCAGTGGATCAGAATGGGCCTTATGTTAAAGTTGTTGCATTGGGGTTTTCAGAACCATTTCTTTTGGATACTGGTGCAATGAGAAGTTCTATCATTCACTCCAAACTCCCTGGGGCACCTTTGTCTGGCTTAACTAACGTTTCTGTAGGATTCTCTGGCACTCCAGTTAGTAACCCGGTTTCTTGTCCTTTGCCTCTTTCGATTGGTCCTTATAATTTGGAGGCCCGCTTATTTTGATGACCGGTTGCGGCAAGAATTTGTTGGGTTTGGACTTGTTGAAAAGTCTTCATGCAACATTGTATTGTTCCCCTTCTAGTGTACATCTTACCTTAAGTTGGTTTCTCCTATGTATTTATCTAAGGACCAACTCCCACCCGAATTGCATTCTCTTCCTGCTACGCTCTGGGCTACGGGTCCGAGTGTTGTTGGTCAGCTCCAGATTCCGCCTTACGTGGTTATTATTAAGCCTAATGTCAAATTACCACGCATTCCGCAGTATAATATTTCTAACGATGGTGAACGTGCTTTGTTGGCTATAATCTATGATCTGGTTCAGAAGGGTGTGGTCGAAGAAACGAGAGGAAATGTATGCAACAGTCCTGTTCTACCTGTTCTTAAACGCACTGATCCTTCTCAGCCTCCTGTATATCGCTTTCTGATCGATCTTCAGGAGGTCAACAAAATTGTTGTCCCCCAGTTTCCTGTTGTCCCAGATATCACTGCCTTGCTCACTATGAAACCCGCTTCAGCGGCATGGTTCTCGGTTATTGATCTCAAAAATGCTTTCTTCAGCATTCCTATTGCTGAGGAAAGTAGGGATATTTTTGGCTTCTCTCTCGGAGGCCGAAGTTTCCGATTCAAACGTGCACCTCAAGGCTATTGTGAGAGTCCCTCCATTTATAGTCAGACTTTGAAATCTCAGATAGATGCTTTCACTTTGCCCCCAGGTGCCACTCTTATTCAGTATGTGGACGATTTGTTAGTTGCTGCTGATTCAGCGGATGTTTGTAAGGATGTGACTGTTTCATTGTTGCGTTATTTGTCTGGCCTGCATCACAAGGTGTCACCCTCAAAATTGCAATATTGCCGCCAAGAGGTTACCTACTTAGGTCATCTCTTGTCGAAGGAGGGAAGACGATTGACCCCAGAACGTATTCAAGCAATCGAACAAATGTCTGTACCATCCACACAAAGGGAGGTGCGTGCCTTTTTGAGCATTACCTCTTATTGTAGACAGTGGATTCCAAATTTTTCTTTGTTGGCTGAACCTCTGCTGGCACTTACTCTGAAAGATACACCCCAACCTCTTCCTTGGACTGATGAATGTCAGAAGAGTTTTTCTGACTTACCTACTGCCTTGTGTTCTGCCCCTGTGTTAGGTACTCCAGATTACAGTAAGCCTTTCACACTTTACGTTCATGAAAGAGAAGGCTGCGTGTTGTCAGTTTTAACACAACAATTTGGAGACAAACAATGGCCATGCGCCTATTTTTCGGCTACATTGGATTCAGTAGCCAAGGCATTGCCTAGTTGTCTCAGAGCTACAGCAGCAGTAGCGATTTCCATTCGTCAATCTGCTGGATTGGTACTAGATAACACTCTTGTTGTTATGGTACCACATGCAGTAGATACTCTTATGAACAGAACAAAAACACGACAGCTTACCAGTGCCCGCTTGTCTGGATATGAGCTGACGCTCTTGTCTAGTCATATACACATCAAGCGGTGTAATACTTTGAATCCAGCAACATTGTTACCCATTCCGGTAGGGAATAGCACTCAAGAACAGCATGATTGTTTTCTCCGAACAGAGGAGGAAACGAAAGGCAGAATAGACTTAAAAGACACACCACTTGTGGACCCGGATGGGATCCTATAGGTGGATGGGTCTTGTTTCAAACTTCCTAATGCCGAGACGACTGCGGCCTATGCTGTTACCACCTTGTATACGATAGTGGAGACAGCACGCATTGCACAGAATTCAGCCCAAGCAGCTGAACTGATTGCCCTGACGAGAGCGTGTGTGTTGGCTAAGGGAAAGAGAGTGAATGTTTACACGGATAGCCAATACGCCTTTGGCGTGGCTCATAGTTCGGTCGTTTGTGGAAGGAAAGAGGATTCTTTACTTCCCATGGGACTAAGATACAGCATGGTTAGTTGGCAACTGACCTTCTCGAATCACTTGTTTTGCCTACCCAAATAGCGATAGTGAAGTGTAGTGCTCATAAGAAGATCATAGATGATGTGGGTTGCGGGAATGCTTTTGCAGATGAGGTAGCAAAAGAAACCACGAGAGATGCTACGAGTCGCATGTCTGTTGCAGGCCCTGCAAGATGGGTCAGAGAGGGAGGAATGTGTGAGGACACAATAGAAAGTGTGAGAATGATTCAAGAAGAGGCTACTGAAAAGGAATTGTGGAGAGAAAGTACGGGAATGTTGGACGCGACAGGGTGTTGGACGGAATTGTCAGAACATCAGCGTAGGCTGTTACCAGACGCCTATGTACTGCCTGTAGTTACTATGGCGCATGGTCCAGCCCACATCAGTGCAAAAGGAATATGCAAACTTCTGGCTCCAGTATGCAGAATAAAGGAATTCCTAAATATGTGAAGACTGTGGTGAAACATTGTATTGTTTGTTTAATGTATAATCCAGGAAAGGGAACCCCAAATCCAGCAGGTCATTTTTCTCCCCCTACGTACCCTTTTGAGGTATTACAAGTTGATTACATTCATATGGAACGTTGTAATAACCTCAAGTATGTTCTGGTGGTGGTGTGTGCCTTTTCCAGATGGATAGAGGTCTACCCCCTAAAGGACAATACTGCTTTGTCTACTGCCAAAGTCCTTTTGAAGGAATTTTTCCCGAGGTTTGGTTTGCCGCGAATTGGCTGGAGTGACAATGGAAGTAAAGTTGTAGGCCAAATTATGCAGAAGGTGTGTACGGGTCCTGGTATTAGGCAGAACTTCCATGCGGCAAACCACCCTCAGTCAGCAGGTTTGGTAGAGTGCTATAATGGCACTCTCAAGCTTAAACTGGCGAAGATTCAGGCCAGCACGGGTCTTGCTTGGCCTGACGCATTACCTTTGGCACTTTTATCCACGAGAACTACTGTACATTCTTGTTTAGGACTCAGCCCATTCGAAGTTGTTTTTGGGTGCCCAGCTAACGTCTGGGGAGTCCCTCGACCTAAAAAGTACTCTGACATCCCGTATCCAATGTTGATTGACTATTTACATAATCTCACCACTAAATTGCGTGTTCTTCACCAACAGGTTCAAAACGCTCTGCCGGAGGCCTCTGCAGATCCAGGTCATTCCATTCAACCCGGAGACTGGGTCTGTCTGAAAAATTTCCAGAGGAAAAAGAATTGGGGCCCGTCTCGGCAAGTTCTGCTAGCAACACGTACAGAAGTAAAGGTCGTCGGGAAGAAGAATTGGGTTCATGGCGTGCACTGCAAGAGGGTACCTTTGCCTTTCGACCAGTGGGTCCGTAAGGGTATAAGTGACAGCGAAGGTGAAAGGGTCCCTCGATTTGTACCTTTCAGTAGTGCACGCCTGAATCGAACGGACTCTGAAAAAGAAGACGACGATGTGTTGCAAGAAGCTGTACCATCACATTTGCGATTGAACACAGTAAATCCAGAGACTTTGTTTCAAGAGCAAACGGTACCTAATAAGACTTGGTACAACTTAAGACCCAGATTGATGAAAGACAATTGAACTTTCTTTTTCTTTTTCTCATCACACCTTTTGAGAGACATTTCTTTTCCACTATCCATCAAGTTGCAGGGTCACGGTAGGAGTCTTAAGCTGTGACCTGAGTAGTGACAGTAGGTCTGCAGGACTTGCAGTGTCATAGGACGGCTAATAATCACAGCTAAGTGATCTCAGAAGATTGTGCTGAGCAACGCTTTAGAGAATGGATATTAAAGTGGAAAAGAGTGATAAGAATCAAGAAATGAAAAGTAAATATAAAAAAATGTTGGTTAGTCCATGTGGCATAACGTTATGTATTTTAATATGTTCCTGTATTTTATTGGCTTGTGTGAGTTGGGTTGTTCACACTATGCAGCAAGCACCTGTTCCAATTTCTGTTTCATTGTCTTTTCCTACTACTGCCTCCCCACATCAGTTTCATACACTCCCGGAACATGAGCAAATTAGAAGAACAGAATACTTCAACAATTCATTTACCCAGTTGTTACATCAGCATCAACTGGTAGTCAATACTACTGACTGTTGGGTTTGTGGGCTCATGCCCCATAACACAGAGAGAGGGATGCCATATTTAGTCCTTCCATTTTCCTACGAAGGCTCCACTTGGGCTTATTTGGCCATGTTTTCTAATGTATATCAGAACCAACTTCGATATCCTCCTGGTAGTCCATATGGTGATGGAGCAGACTTTAGTCACAGTTTTTTGATAAAGGGAAAAGTGGCCATGGCTTGAATTGCTGAAATTAGTAAGATTCCCGTTGATGAGAAACGAGCATATGATGGCTGGAACGTGACTCGCTATGTTACTAGCCTTACAGATAAGGCTAGATGAAGGAGATCCCCACCAATTTGGACTATACCCCATCGAGGTAATTTCTGTCTGCAGACAAATGGCCAAAATATTAAAAACCAACAGGAAAAGAGTGTTTGTTCCCATACGTACATCTATTCACCCCAGATTTCTTCAGCGTTAGTGCCATCACAAGGCACATATTTTGTCTGTCATGACAGAGCCTATACGTGGCTTCCTACCTACTTTCCAGGAACTTGTTATGTGGCTTTTCTTCTCCCTCCGACATATACCGCTCCTTCAGGTCATCATAGAAAAGACATGGCAGAGGGGTTATTGATTCTAAGGACACAGCAGGACAAGAAGGAGGTGACTTTATTGAAGGATTACTTCCTTTTTGGGGCCTAATGGCCAACAGCAGGGACATCAGACAGTTAGTTTGCGTTGTTAAGGCTACCATAAATGTAACTTCTGGAGCCTTGAGTAATCTGACAGCCAAACTTCAGGCGGATCGCCTTATGACTTTGCAGAACCGGATGGTTCTAGACATTGTCCTTGCAGATCGTGGAGGAGTCTGTAAATTGATCGGGTCTAGTTGCTGCATTTATATTCCTGATAATGCCCCTACGGTATACCAAGCCATCTCTAAATTGCATGTAATTTCTGAGTCTATACACCAGGACACAGGAGATTGGACTGTGATAGGATGGTTTTGGGGACTACTGTCCACTTGGGGATGGAAGATACTAACCTTCCTTGGAATGGTTTTGGCCATAATTTTCTCTTGTTGTCTTTGTTTACAGTGTGGCCCTGCCATCTGCGGTCTTTGTGCCACCATGTGTGTCCCAAGGCCTTTGTCACAGAAAACAGAGAACATTAAAATGATGTTGCAGCAACAGCTTGACGACCTCATGGCCATTGACATCGACTCAGATTAAATTGAATCCTTTGTGTTTTGCCTGAGTAATGGCAAAAGGAGGGTATGAGGTTCTTTGGTTTCCGACTTCGTCCCGTATTTAGCCGCCATTTTGTGTCTCATCGCCATTTTGTGTTGCCCTCACTGAGGCAGCACGGCGAACGGACTGTTTTTGCTTTTCCCAGCTGCTTCGTGTCTCTTCTGTTAAAAAGTAACACCCTGCCCTTGTTTACGAAACCGATTTCAGGGTCTGACCGAGTTCACTAATCCATGTCTGGGTTGATTGATCCCTGTCTCGACTGACTATTTGGCCTCTCCTATTCTTTCCTTACATTATCTTATCCGACTGGCCTTCGCTATTCTCTCCTTGTATTCTCTTGTTACACAACTATCCTTTAAGACACACAAATACGTCCTGCCACCTGCAAATTGGATTGTAGGCACTAGCACTGTTTAATTTGTGGGGAGAGGTGACACACAGGGTTTGAAAGAGGGGCGTATTTGGGACACCTGATAGTTTGTTTTCCAACTTTTCTTATTGGCTTGCTTTGTATGTACTGGGAATATACGTTGTAAATATGTGTGCTATAAAAGATTGTGCGCCACGGACTAAAGTGGCAGTCTCCTGAGAATATACACTGTACTTCTAGGACAACTGTGCTTAGCTGCGCCTAATAAACCTGGTTTTCTACGCCCAACAGAGTGTCTTGTGTCTCTGTTCGACAAGGCAGGTGAACTCGGGGATTTAAGGCGTGCCCTGCGTCGCCAGAATCATAAGGCCCAGTTCTCCACAAGTGGTTGAGATGTAATACCACCAGTATTTATCCAGTGTTCTGAATGACGACAGCAGAACCACGTCACAAGCTGGTGTCTTAGGAATCGCTACCAGAGCCAATAGATATCAGTTACATTGGAGTGAATTATGGGACGGAGTGTCCAGGGGTCACACCTACATGACAGATGTGAGTGCCTATGGGGTGTGGATTTCTTGGTTAGTTGATAGTGGCTACCTACAAAGTGTACCAGACCCATGTTTGGCCACTCAAACTCCTGACACCATACCTATAAATTGTACTCAAAATGAAATAAAGATGTACTCTACATCCCATGTGACACTATGAATAGATGTACTCAACATTAATCTCAGAGCAGGACTAGGCCTTCATTTTCCAGACCCTTTAGTTTCCCGAAATAACTTTTTTCCCAGCATTGATTTTTCAGTAATGGTTACAGAAGACTCTCTTTTCTGGAAACAATATAGAAGCCATTGCACCAAAGTTAATAAAAGATGAAGACAAAAGACAATAGAAAACCAAAGCAGGACTTTTCTGGCTACTCCTGAGGATTCTGACTGGAGTGTATTTACCCAATGCACTTTTCACCAAGAACAGTTCAAAGACCCTAGATTGTCATATGCCCTGCAGAGGACTGGAACAAAAGATGAAGCTGAGCTCATCCCAAATTGCCCCTACTTTCAATCATGCTATGGGTTAGTGTACTGGTTACAGACAAAAGAGGAGCAGAAAAGACCCAACAAGCCGTTTTGAAAGGTCTTATTGGCTTGGGGTGTACACTGAACCTGCTCAATATTATCAACAGTGTCCTATCAGCAAATCAATCTGGATTTTGTTCATAGGGTCCCTCTTAAGAAGATTGAGGATGGTGAACATTCCATCCACAACCTCAGCCCTAGGCTGCTGCCACATGTACTTACATATGTCACTATTAAAAATGTATATCTAGCCCTGAGAAGTCTTATGGACTACTGTTAGGCCTGGCATTTTCTCAGGTTTATCCCCAAACTTTTTGTTTTTTGGCCTCCTGTTTTTGACACATTTTTCATTGGTTTTAGGACTCTGGGCACTTTACAACTGCTAATCAGTGCTAAGATGCATATGCAGTCCTACTGTAAATTGTGTTATGAACTTCTGCTTCGGTGATTAACTTATTTGATTTACTACTAAGTCCCTAGTACTCGGCACATGTGTGCCCAGGGCATGTATATCAAATGCTACTAGTGGGCCTGCAGCACTGGATGTGCCACCCATACAATTAGCCTTTCAAAGGTATCTCACACCTGCCACTGCAGTGTCTGTGCGCAGTTTTTACTGCCATGTCGACCTGGAAAGTGCACTAACATGCCAGGCCCTAACCTTCCGTTTTCCTACATGTATGTCACATCGAAGGGAGACCTATGTGCATGGCCAGTGTATGTGAAAGGTATAGCATGTGGTAGTGTGTTTTACATGTCCTGATAGTGAAATAATGTGCATTTTGTTTTTCACTCTTGTTAGAAGTCTCATGCACACCAAAGATTTCACCAATTTCTGAATACCATTCTCTGAATACTCGCTTCTGAAACTGCATGTTTCATCTGCCACAGAGGAAAAATCAACTTAATGCTCTCAATGCCACAGGTGCTGGCTCCATGACCTGTTGGCACCACAAAGAGCACAGCCCCGCTTTGCACTACAACCCTGATCTCACTGACAACGATACCCAAAGCTTCCACTGAGCCACTGGTTGCTCCCAGTACTGAAGGCACAGCACTTCGTACCGCCTCGCTTCACAACGCCGCCCTGGTATCCCTAATGACTCCGCTCCATGCCGACATCGTGGCCTAGGGTCACAGCTCATAACTTACTTGATGCATCACCCCATACCACACTGCAGCCTTGGCCCACTGATGCCCGCACCATCCACTCCACTCTACCGACGTCAGCGCTTCAGCAACAATGTCGCTGCTGCTTGCACCATGACCTGACAGCACGGCGATGAGCACTGCCCCATGTCGCACTTCAGCCTTGGTTTTACTGACGCCATGGGATGCCATGACTTCAAGGGCCTGACAACTCTTGCACCATGTCCAGGATCGATGCCTGCCGATGCCGCCTCTTCGGAGCTCACACCCTGCATTTCCAAGGTACTGTTTGTGGGTCTTCCCAACACCGAAGCTGGCCCGAGAAGCTGCACGAACTGTTGGATGTGTTTGTTCACGAGGCCGTGATAGCCCCAGACAGAGCTATAAACTTCAAGGAATTATATTTTAAGTCTATTTTGGAATCTTATATTGATTACTGTATGTTGGATTTTTATCATTTTCTTCTTGTTTTACACAGATAAACATTACCTATGTTTCTAAAACTGGTGTGGTGCGCTTTTGTAGTGTCTTTACTGGATTGCTGTGCATTATGTGCAAATGCTCTACACATTTCCTCAGAGATAAGCCTTACTGCTGTGCAGTGGTTATTTTAGACGTGTAATCCCCTTACTCTGACTAGAACGAAGGGTCCCTACCTGGACAAGGTGCATACCTCTGCCAACTAGAGACCTACATTTTTAACAACTACATTCTATATTATTTTCTTAACAATCACTTCACTTTTTCACTGATCACACTCATGTTTTTTTGCCTGATACAATGATAGCAACAACAGGTTGCTGTATTTCTTTTTGATGTTTAGCTTCATTCCTTTTTGGTTACCATTCAACGTGGGAGGTCTTTGGGTACAGTTAAATATCTGTTACACATATTGTTTCTGCCTGATTGTCTGCCTTTTTTGGATGGGGAATGGGGTGGGGTGCTCATATGTGAACGGGGGGACCTGACTACAGATGTTTGTTTGGCCCTGTCCGGTGTATGTGGAATAACATTTCTACAATGTGCCCATCTATCAAGTATGGTATTACGTCTGATTGGCCAGTTTGTGTTTATCCTCGTTCCCTGGCTAAACATTTACCACATATCCATGACCCATGTGAGATAGTTGTCTCTTACCGAAACTAATTCAGGGTCTCACAGCAATACATTTTGTGATCCCTGCATTTAGGGCTCCTGTTGGACTTGGACATTTTCGCAGGGTCATCCCTGAACTTTTTGCCTTCCTCTTGTTTTTTTTTACCTGTTGGTGGTGGTATTATGACTCTGGGCACTTTACCACTGCTGATCAGTGCTAAAGTGCATATGCTCTCTTTGAAAATTGATGTTATGGATTAGTGATTCCATGATTGGCATATTTGATTAACTTGTCAGAACCTAGTACAATGGACCATCTGTGCCCAGTGCCTGTAGATCAAATGCTGCTGGTGGGCTTGCAGCACTGATTGTGCCACCTACAGAAGCTGCTTGTAAAATGTGACTCAGGCCTGCCATTGCAGATACTTTGTGCAGTCTGGCGCTGCCATGTCAACTTGGCAAGTGCACACACTTGGCAGTCCCTAAACCTTCCCTTTTCTACATATTGGTCACCCCTAAGGTAGGTACAAGGTACCTTCAAGGGCAGGGTCCATTGTCTGTGAAAGGTAGGACATGCCCTGATGTGTGTGGCATGTCCTGATAGTGAAATACTGCCAATTTGGATTTTCAAGGCTACCTGTTCCCATAGGACAGAAAGGGGAGTTTGTTTATAACATATTATAAACATAACTGGCCCTGCGAACAAGTTAAATAAAGTTTAGTATGCCTGAACTCAGAATGTTAAAGTCCATCTTTTAGTGAGGGTGATGTTTAAACAAAATCAACAAAGGACCCAATACATCCAATATGCCAGCTAGTAAATGAAACTCAAATGCTTAAGAGAAAAGACAACGGAGTAATAGAAGGACAAATGGGTAATGATTCTCTAGATAACCCGTGTCAGACAATAAAACTGGATACAACTCTAAAAAAAGAAGAGAGAGTGCCAAGTAAATGTAATCCAGACAAAACGAACAGAGGCAGTCCAACAAATATAATCCAAATAATAACTCCTCACCAAATAAATGGTACTGCTGAGAAAAAAAAAGAGAAAGATTGGGCCCTTACAGTGTCGCAGGCAGCAAATGGTCCCACAAATACATCTGAATGGGACCATTTACAAATTAAAAGTAGGGAAGGAAAAAGTCAATTATCTATATACCCAAGCAATCTGAGAGAAAAAATGCCCCTACTGTAGAAAGCCCTATAAATAGTGAAAAAATTATATTCACACCTCAATTCCAATCGAGAGGTAGGCAAGATATTCTTAACAGGGGCAATTTACTTAGACAATTCAAATCAATACCGGCACTGACCAATATCGATAGTGAGGATATCATCTCTGTCGAATTTTTGGAGCGGAAACATAATAACCAAACCTCAACGCTAATAACATTAATGTCGACAATAATAGCTAACCAGATTATAAACAAGCAAATAACATTTAAATCCTGGGGCATATTACTTACCAAAAAACTACCAGAGGTTTACCCCACTCCATTCATTGGAGAGGAAACAACACCAAAACACAAAAAGGTAGACATACAGACTATTTCAGTTCTAAAAAATGCTCTTGGTAGGTCCCCGACAAAAAATATGTGTACTATACCACAAAACACCATAAATAGAAACATAGAAATAAATGAAAAATGGGTAACTATGGCACTCCACAGTAACCAGAAACAATGATATGGTACCTTATCACAAACAGGAGACACAAATAATGACAGTGAAATAGTAAGAGTATGCTCATGGAATATAAATGGACTAAGAGCTAAGATCTTAAATGCCCAGATAGACTCCATACCGGGAAACCCCCACATTATAGTATTACAAGAAACCTGGGAAATTAACCGATTTATGCTACATGGATATGCTGGCTATTATGAGCACGCAAAAAAAGAGCGAAGGTTCGGACGAGCAAGTGGTGGACAGGCAATATTTATTTCTATTACACTACAAGTACAGCATGAACAAGTGATAGCAGACAGCAATAACATCTTGATATCAAACTAATCTATAAAAAACCTACCCAAAACCTTAAAACACTATATCGGATTACAGTATACATTTTGCCTACAAATCAGAGCAGGGAGGAAACCTGTAGAACCCTGAACAATGCCCTTATTAAGATAATGATAGAGGATCCCCTAGCAGATTTCATGATTACCGGTGACTTTAATCTAAATCTTATGTCATCTCACACAAGAGACGACCTAATACAATCCCAAAACCACCAATGGCTAATTCCTGAGCAAGATCTAGGGATACACAATAATCCCGATGAGAATAGAAAGGGAAAGAAACTAGTCATGGACATAGAAGCAATGGGACTCCGAATACTTAACGGTAGAATAAAAACAGACATTCCACCATTAAATAGTTACTTTGGGCATAACGAATGCTCAAGGATCGATTACACCATGACCTCGTTGCATATGTTCCACAATATTATTTCGTACCAACTAAAGAAAGTTAACGTAAGTGATCATGCCCAACAAATAATTATAATGAACATCGGACTAAATAGAAATAAGGAGTACCAAACCACCAAAGGGCATATTGGCACAACAAACTACAAAAAACTGTTTTGGAATGTGGATAACAAAGAAATAATGAATGATGAAGTGGAAAGGATTTTGGAGGTATGCTTTAAGGACACGGTAGCAAAAACAGTGATAGAGCAATGGGAATACTTCACGGGGAAGCTGACCACACCTCAAACTAAAATAAATACTAAGAAGAAACAAAAATATAGAGAGCCACCCAGGGATAATGAAAACCACTTAAATCTGCCTTACACTATAAGGACATTGAAGAAAGAACGAAACAGGATTGTCAGGCAACTAAAGAAACCAGGGTTAAAAGCGGAAAATCTGGGAAAATTAAAGTCATTGTATCAAAATCTGAAGAAACTAATATGGGGTGAGAAAAATCAGGCAAAACAAGCAACCTGGGCAAAAGTATTCCTTGCTAGCAAGCAAAAGAACTCTAGAGACTTCTGGAAGATTATCAATAACCTTGCCAGACCTAACAAGCAGGTAATATCATCACCACGAACTGAGCAGGAATGGGAGATCTTTCTGAGGAGACATTTAAATCAGGACACTTCACAGTTAAGACCCTTAGAAAAGGGACATGGGTGCAAAAAAGATAAATCTCCTCTTAAGGATAAGGATTTCGATACGCCAATAGTTATAGAAATAGAAGAGATAATCAAACTTATAAAAAAGCAGAAAAATGGAGCTCCTGGACCAAATGGGATACCGTTTGCTCTCTTTAAAGAAAACCCAGAACTATGGGCGACCATATTAGAGAAACTATACACAGAAGTCATTAGAACTGGAACTATCCCTAAATCATGGCAAGGATCTTTAATAACTCCAATTTTTTAAAAAGGAGACTGGGCTCTTGCAGAAAACTACAGACTGATTACTCTCCAAGATACGGATGCCAAGCTATTTGCAAGAATTTTGCTAACAAAACTATCTGAATGGGTGAGGGAAACAAAGAAATTACCTTTAAAACAAACAGGCTTAATTCAAGGCCTAGGAACAACAACAAACATAATGGTTCTTGCACTACTAATGGATAAATCTATCAGACTCAAACAACCCCTGTACCTATGTTTTATAGACTTTAAATCAGCATTTGATTGTGTCAAAAGAGACCTTCTGTGGAATAAACTGGAAAAAATGAGTATTCAACGCCCCCTCCTCAAGCTGATTCGCCTTTTATATACAGAGACATAGGTAAGTGTGAGGATTGGGGATGGACGAACGCTATCAAAGGAAATTCCAGCAAAGGAAGGCCTGAAACAAGGCTGTGTTTTAGCCCCCCTACTTTTTAATTTGTTTCTTGTGGACCTAACGGGAATACTGGACGACGAGAATGCGCATCACCCGAAATTAGCTGATAAGCGCCTTACGAATTTGATGTATGCGGATGACGTCATACTATTGAGCCATACTAAAGTGGGACTGCAGCGTCTAATCAGGAGGACTCAAACATACTCGAAAGAGAACAGGATGGTCATAAACGAGACTAAAACAAAGATTATGGTAGTGACCAAAAACAACAAGAGAAGTTACAAAAATAAATGGATTATGGATACAAAGGAGCTGGAGCAAGTAGAGGTATATAAATACCTGGGTGTGCTATTTGATGCGAATGGTAGCTATCAACTGCAAAAAAATGAGACTCAAAGAAAAGCGAACTCACTAACTGCAGTATTTAGAATTGTCCAAAAGTCACTTCCCAGCCTAACATATGGTCCTTTGCTGAATGTAATTGCCGCAAAACTCCTACCGACCATAACATATGGCAGTGAAGTGATAATGGGCAAGGATAGCGAAACCCTGAACAAGATCATAACCAGAGCCTACCGAGCAATATTCCATTTACCAGCAAATGCGTCCCCCGCCCAAGTAAGGCTGGAGTTTGGACTGACCAACCAGCAATATGCAAGGCAAGGCCACTATATAAAAGGATGGAACCAAATAAAAAATGACCATCAAAATGAAATATCGCAACTGGAGAGAAATAAATAAGGTCACAAATTCTACTGCGTGGATCTACCTAAGGGAAGCAATAAAGGAATTTGCGATCACGCCAATATGGGAAAACAATATAATCAAGTCATCGTTCAAGAAAATAATTAATACAACTGCAAACCATCTATCCATCTTAAATGATAAAGCTATTCTCACCAAAAGAAAACACGCATGGACGATAATTAATGGATATAAAAATAAGGCAATCCAACAATACCTGGTAACTCCGTGGGCAGAAAAAAACAAACAGGTCCTCCTTAAAGCCAGATTTGGAACTATGCCAGGCCTATGCCACCTTCCCCCGTGGGAGAGACCGAAAACTCAAAAGAAATGCAGACTGTGCAATAACGGTGAGGAAGATATGCTTCATCTTCTCTGTATCTGCCCTACGCTTTTACAGGAGAGGAAATCGTTACTAAAGTTTCCCTTCAAAGTACGTGGCATAAGGACATGTAGACAGGCCTTGATCAATTGCATGAACTCGAACGACATTATTTTAAATGCTATCTTTGTAAAGTTTTTAATGATAGTCAAAAGCAAATTAGATGTAATGCCTATTGTAGATATTTAACTACTTACAAATGCCATTTTTTTGTGCTTTTATACGAGAACACAGTTTTTTTGCCTTTGTCTGAGATGTGTAATATTGTAAGATTTTAAATAATCATCACAATAAACTAAATTTGGTCTTGTTTTGGTTTTAGATAAAGATCACTTATTTTTCTAAGTTCACTGCAAAGGTGCAGGCAGCACCAGGGATGAATGCACAATTCAGCCACTTTCTTTCAAAGGTTCTTTATTAATCTTCATAAAAATACAGGACAACAGCCAACGGGTTTTGTTCCTGTTAAAGGAACTTCATCAGGGCTGTAAGAAACATAAAACAACATATAAATAACCATATAAATAACTACATAAATATACATAAACATTCCAAATACACATTAATACATAAACAACTATACATAAAAGCCACATATAAATATACATAGGGACATAAGCAATCTTATAACATGACTACAAGGCACTAATGATTGACAAAACCACAGCAAGACACGAACAACAATAACATCACATATATAAAAAGATAGTCATAGTGAGTGTTTGTACCATCACTGTTGCTATTATTTGGCCTGTATAATCCGACAGGAGACACTTTTACTTCACAGTGTGAGATATCAATTTACCCAAAAAGGGAGGAGACAGGAGGAGAAAACTAACAAGCCAGGGGAAAAAAGGTGTAATGATAGCACCCTCACCAAGAAAATGTAAACTTATAAGATGGACCAAAAGTTCTGGTCTGGAACGTGATAATCCCGATCCTAGTATCTATTGCAGGATCCAAAGTCTGTATAAGGTAATTAAGAAAATAAACATACACAAGTATATGAGAATAGTATAAAAGTATGACACATTAATGTTTATTATTAGTAAGTCTGCAAAATGTCACAGTCATCATTATTTACGGGCAAATAAATTGCACTAAGGGCTCCCACGCATATGTTTTGGAGAACCAGTGATGTTCCATGAGGCCCTCCTACCTAAAGTCCATTCTTTTACCCATAGTGAGATATAAGAACAAGAGAAAGGTAGAGGTCAAAATCGTAATACTCATATACAATGTTGTATCATATACCAATATCCTCACCTCAACAATATCTGTACATGGGTGCAGTTTGGATATCTCTTATGCAAGTAATTTCTCCAGGCGAAGGGGGCGCTAGAGGGCGCACTAGCTAATGGCCGCACTCTAGTGAGGCTCTGGCTGCCTGGCCAGGAAGATCCTAAAATTATCCTCTTGATCTGTGGGTAGACGCCCAGGAATAGCAGCACAGGTGCAACTACCCGAGCCGCAGCTCCGGTCCGACTTTGAGGGAAATCCGACGTCGGATGCCGGAGTTACGCGGCTGAGAATCCCGACCGGAGAGCGCTGCTGCTCACGCTGCTGAGGCGCCCGGACACTGGACTACGCGAGGCCGCGGCTCTCCACGAGGCGGCTGGGCCTCGGAGCCGAGGGGCCTGTCCCACTGCAGGAGGGGTCTGCTGGAGGCCGCGGTGCAGCACCGGAGGTGAGGCTTTCCCCCTACGGGGCCATCGCAGGGCGCTGGGGTGCTGATCACTACCCCGGCGGTCCGCTGCGGGGCCGGGTGAGCATAGCGGCGCCTACCTGGACCCGCCGAGGGAGACGGACAACTTCCCGACCACGCGCCGCACAGCCCTGCTGCTGCCCCTGTCTCCCGCTGTGACCTGGGAGTGAGAACCTGCGAGGCAACACCATACCCTCCGGAGGGCATAAGTATCATCCGGCCTGCGGGCCCTGCTCGCTGCACTTGGCGCTCTGGCCTTCCGCTGCGCCCTGCGGCCTACAACCACCCCCTGCTACCTCGCCCTACACTCCGGACCACAGGGCTCCATGCAGCGCCACGCCACATCAGCCGTGGTAGCATCACCGGGGGCTCTGGGGGCGAGAGGGAGATTGCCTGGGATGCTCCTGACCTCGAGGTGAGGATACCGCCACACAAGTGATTACTGCACGGGGGTGCCATCAGGACACGCTAACCTTGTTCGGAGCAGTGGGTGCGGACATTGATACCGGTTGCGGGATCCGGTGGGGGCTCCCAGTCGAGACACGATGGGCAAAAATGACAATAAACAACCCAAGCTCTCTTTCGAACCTGCGGCTGCCAAAAAACCATTACGCAGCATGGCGGGGACCAGTGGAGCCTCGGTGCCGTCGGGCACTGAGCCCCCCTCTCCCCCCTTGGCCCCGGAGCTGAGACTGATGATGGAGGAGATGCGGCAGGGCTTCGCCACAATAGTCGACAAGGTTGAACGCTTATCGTCCAGGATGGACGGGGTTGCGCAGAAACTGGAGGTCCATGAGGAGCGCCTGGGAGAGGCGGAGAGGCGCATCTCTACCTCAGAGGACACGGCCGCTGCCCACGATACGCGCCTAACTAGAATGGACAATATCCTGAGAGTTATAGCGGCGAAGAACGAGGAGTTGGAGGCGAGGAGCAGACGCAACAACATTCGCGTCACGGGGGTTCCGGAGTCCACCAACACTGGGCGCATGGAGGACTATGTGGAGCGAATCCTCATCACGGCGGTGGGTAAGGAGGCCTTTTCCAGTCAATTTATTGTGGAGCGGGCGCATCGCTCCTTGGGCCCGGTCCCCAAGCCGGGGGCGCAGCCGCGACCCATCATCGCCCGGTTGCTTAACTACCGGGACCGCGATACAGCACTTCGTGCTGCCCGCACGAAGCGGAACCTAACCTGTGACGGCGTGCAGTTCTCCCTATATCCGGATTTTACGCCCATGGTGCAGGACCAGCGAAGGAAATTCTTGGACGTGAAGAAGAAGCTGAGGGACATGCAAGTGGACTACGCGCTTCTTTATCCGGCGCGGCTCAGGGTGACCCACCAGGGCAAACAACACTTCTTCGTGAACCCACAGCAGGCTGAGGACTATGTTCGGAAGCTACGTACTGCCAGGAGGGGCAGACAAAATGAGGGGGAGGATGAGGCAGATGTGAATCCTGCTGAGCACGAGGAGTCCTAATTGTGTCCTTGTGAACATTCGGCCACTGGCTCCGCGGATGGTACAGCGGCTGGACCTAGAGCTGTGGTGCCTGCTGCCATTGGGGTAGCCCGGCCCTGCCTCTCAAAACATGGATGGTGGGTTTGCTGTAATCTTGACTAGTGGTGAGCGACAACTGCTTTTGTACATTTTGTCATTCTGCTGGTGATGGTCTGGGTCCGGGCAATCCGGCAGCGGAGCGGAGACAGCGGTGGTCAGCGGTTGTTCCTGGGCTGGACCTCATGAACCCCTTTTGGTGATTTTTCCGGTATGGGGAGAGGTGTTGGAAGGAGCTGACTTGACACATGGGTTCTAGCCTACAGTGATAAAACATGCCAGGCACCACCCCACCTTCCCTGGCTTCCCCGTATGGCGCACGTGGGTCGAGAGGGGAGTGATGGGGTGATGGGGTGCATTCCTCTAGGGTCCTTAGGAGGGGATTCCCCAAAAAGTTTTTCTATCGTTCTTGAGTGTTGGGTTCGGGATGGAGGGTGGGGATGTGATACTGGCAAGATTGGGTTGCTTCAGTGGGTGGGGGGGGAGATGGAGCTCAGGGGGGGGACTGTTGTGCGTGGAGGGAGGGGTGGAACTTGGTAGTTGGGGTGCGAGTTGTTGAAAGCGGAACTGATGTTGCGGAAGACTTTATTGACACGTGTGCAGGTACTGGAGATCGGGAGTATGAAAGTATGGCTATTTGTATGCAGAGAATGTATTGGACAGCGGAAAGATTTGCATCAGGTGCATCTAGATTGGAGGCTGCAGCATTGACCAAATGCTTCTCTCAGGGATACTGTGACAAGCGCAGGTGATGATACGTCGAATACTGTCTCAATAATGTCCTGGAATGTCCGTGGCCTTAATAATCCCCGCAAATGCAGAAATGTGCTTGCTTATTTAGATCGGCATCATGTGCAGATAGCGATGCTCCAGGAAACCCACCTTAACCCGAATGGTATCCCTAAGTTTGCGAGCAAATGGGCGAGTGTGAGAGAGTTTTCTTCCTATTCCACGTACTCCAGGGGGACTGTTATTTTAGTCAACAAACAACTACCGTTTCAAAAGCTGGGAGTGCGGGCGGATAGGGAGGGGAGATACGTCATCCTTTGGGGGAGATTGGGCACTGATGTAATAATACTTGTGAATAGTTATGCGCCTAATGTCGACACCCCTGGTTTCTTTTTGTCACTGTGGGGCCATGTACTGGAAATTGAAGCCACTCATATTCTCTGGGGAGGGGACTTCAACTTATCGCTATGTCCCATAGTGGATAGATCGGACGGTAGTGCCCAATACAACACTAACGCCAGAGATACACTTCAGGGCATACTAACAGAGGCTGGACTGGTGGATAGCTGGAGGCACACACACCCGACGGTTAGGGAAGGCACACATTTTACGGCACATGCACGCTCATGGGCAAGGATTGATTACTGCTTTGTCTCACGGGGCCTCGCTGGTGGAGTTGTTCGGGTGAAGCATCTGCCTTGTACCTACTCGGACCATTGTCCTGTCCTGACAGTCTTGGGTATGCCGGGGTACGCTAGGGTGCGACCGCCGTGGCGGCTCTTTCCTCAGCCTTGCTGGACCCTGTCTTTAGACAAGAACTGGGCGAGGAGATTGAAGCCTTCTTACCGAGAAACAAGGGATCGGTCGACAAGGTCGAAACGATCTGGGAAGCCTTTAAGGTGACAGTGAGGGGGATCACGATCTCTAAAAGTTGCGGAATACTGAGGGACATTGTGCGCACATTGACTAAGATTGAAGCAGAGCTTAAGACGCTGGAAGCAGAGATGGTCAGCAACCCCTGCCCTGACCTAGCGGGGAAATTCAGAACTCTGCTATCGACCTTTGAGGAGGAAGCGGCCAGGGAAGCGAAATTCCGGGGCAAATACTGGATGGCCAGGCGCTACTGTGAGGGGGACCGACCGGGAAAGGTGCTTGCTGCTCTCACGAGGCATCAGCGCTTCGCCACCCATATACTGGAAATCTCTGACTTACCAAGATTCCCAAGGGATTCAAAACACCTTCCTACGGCACTACCAGCGGTTATACTCCACGCAGCAGGTGGGTGAGGTGGAGTTCGGTAACTTCCTGGACGATATCGCACTCTGCTGGCTCAGTGATAGCGACAGGGCGTTCTTGGGATGTCCGTTCGAACTGGACGAGATCAGAGAGGCGATCATGTCCCTTAGCAATGGCAAAGCGGCGGGGCTGGACGGCCTACCAGCCGAATTTTACAAATGCTACATCGACATCATGGCGCCGGTCCTGAAGGAGGTCTTCGAAGATTCACTAGAGGTGGGGATACTGCCAGGCTCCATGAGGGAGGTAGCGATACGTCGCTTCTGAAGCCGGGGAAGGATCCGACGGACACAGATGCCTATCGCCCTCTGTCGCTGCTCAACTGCGACGCGAAGATCCTTGCGAAAGTGCTGGCGACTAGACTGTCCCTGCTTATGAATACCCTGGTGTTGCCGGACCAGTCTGGCTTTGTCCCGGGGAGAGCTACATCCCATAACTTGCGTACGCTGTTCTCCCTGATACCCACCATTTCACCTGACTTGCCGATCGCTGCCGTGTTTCTGGACGCCACCAAGGCGTTCGATTCGGTGGAGTGAGGTTACCTAATAGCTATACTGAGCAGAATGGGGTTCCCCCGGATCTTCATAGCCTGGGTGCAACTGCTCTACACCTCACCGGTCGCCAGGGTCATCGTCAATGGGGTACTCTCGGCGCAGATGCCGATCACGAGAGGGACTAGGCAGGGTTGTCCCCTATCACCCCTACTTTTCGCCTTGGCGATAGAGCCATTGGCTTGCAGAATCCGACAGCTGCACAAGGCCAGTGCCTTTAACTGTCTTCAGCGGCAGATAAGTATTTCCCTCTATGCGGATGACGTTACTTTGTACGTGCGTCACCCGCAAGATCATCTTAATTCACTGCTGAGGGAATTCGTGGCGTTCTGAGGCATTTCCGGGGTACATATAAACTGGAAGAAGTCACAATTCTTCCCCCTCACGGCATCGGTAACCCGGTTCCCGCTGGATTACCCCCTGGAATGGTGCAGCTCTGACTTAAGGTACCTGGGCATAGAGGTGTCGCTTGATAAAGACGACACTATCCGGTTAAATTACGGGGTGGCTATCTCACAGTTGACTGATAACGTGACCCGCTGGCGGGCTCTACCGATCTCGATGGCAGGAAGAGCTTCCCTGATCAAGATGGTCGTCTTGCCGCGTTTTTTATATTTATTTCAAAACATTCCCTACTACCCGGGGGCCTATTTTTTTAAACGGCTCCGTTCTGAGCTACTGCGCCTTTTCTGGGGTGGTAAGCAACCGCGCCTTAGCTGGAGGGTCTTAACGCAGCCATACGATAGGGGAGGGTTTGATGTGCCCGACATGGAAATTTACTATCTCAGTGCTCAGGCTCAACACTCCTATCACTGGGTCAACCCCGCTCCCTTCATGCCACAAGTCGCTGCTGAGGACTGGATCGTTCATCCGCTTCCGCTTAAGGGCATGCTGATGGGACTGATTGAGGATGTTGAGACGCCTGCTACTACGGTTACTGGTACTATTGATGCCTGGCGGAGAGTAACTAAATTGCTGGACGCCCCTATGCTTTATTCCCCGGCACTGCCCCTTGCATATCACCCGAAACTTTCTCTCTTAACGGAAAACGGATTTCGGTCCATGTGTAAACGCATACACCTTAATACATGGGGCGACCTGTTTCAGGACGGAACGTTCCGTACTAAAGAACAGTTATTCCAGACTACTCCCCCGACACCCATGGAGGTGTTTTACTACATCAGACACCGGCAGGGTATGCGTGACATACTCCCCAACTTCCCGGAAGAACCTGGGATGGTACTACCATTGCATGTCATGCTCGTATCAGATGGCAAGCACTTAGTGTCTAAAATGTATGCCGCTGTACGTGGGCAACGCCCAATGTTACTGCCGAAGGCCCGGACCAACTGGGACTCTGAGCTGCCCTCTGCACTCACGGACGAGCAATGGAGCTATTGCTGCTCGGTCACGGCTAGGGTTTCCTCCAGCTGTCGGCTGAAAATTATTCACTATAAGTTTGTGCAACGCTACTATTATACCCCAGTCAGGAAACTCCGGTTTCATCTCTCGGAAGATGATAGATGTGCGAGGTGCCGGGCGTCTGGCGCGGATTTCCTTCATCTGGCCTGGGAATGTGGAGCCATACAAACGTATTGGGAACAGGTACATGCCGCGCTCCAGATAATGATTGCTGGCCCGCTTCCCATGGAGCCAGTAGTGATGCTGTTGGGTTATACCAAACATGTGCCCAGGCCGGACCGCAAATTTGTTGACATTGCGCTGCTTCTAGCTAAGCGGAGAATAGCTTGCAGGTGGGGGAGAGGGAGAGCACCGAAATTTAAGGAATGGCTCGACGACCTCACATACTGCCAGGACCAGCATGGCGTTTATGCGGAAATGATGCCCGCCCGGTGCGCGCCTAGCGATTTCTGGTCCCCCTTGCAGGTGTACTGGCTGTCTCAAGCGACGCACAGCGACTCCTCTGGAGATGACGAACCGGTCCCAGGCCAATGAGCGCGTAGTTGCTATGTATTGCATACTACTTCACACACGCTGGGAGGTGACTTACACCATCTACATTAAGACGGATGGTCGTGACATGTGGGTAACACTGATGTTGAGGGGATTGGGAATAGCCGGCGGCCTTATGGCGCTGTTTAAACGGGGGACCTCTCTTACTCATCCATATCATGGGATAGTGATGGTAGACGCACACACTGATGGCCACGCAAACTCGTTGATACAGGTGACACTTGAGAGGGGGGCGTTGTGTACGGCTCCGCTCTGTGGTACGACCTGCATATCCCTGCAGTAGCTGATGGCTGCAATGCTTGGCATGGATGCATACGCTTGCCATATGTATGGAACACTGCTACACATACTGATATATCCGACTGATTGTACAGATCACAGCTGATTAAGGGTTGGTGGGTTGTGGCGATGCCGCCCCTGCTGGCCTGTCCTTATGCCTGAAAGTGGAGGGGCGTAAAGTGTTATCCTGCTTACGCCCTTGACTGAGGAGGGGGGGGGGATCCTGTTTTTTTTTGTTGACATCACATCTGATGTACACATAAAGCCGCGCCTATGTTGTATTGTACCGAATGAAGCTGCTGCCTCTCTGTAGAATGTACCATGATTATTGCTTTTCTGGATTACAGATGCTGTCACTGTCATGTTTTTGTGCTGAACGCAACTAATAAAGGTTTAAAAAAATAAAAAATAAAAAAAAGGAATTTCTCCAGGCTGAACAGTACACAGCCTGTATATGTATAATGTTAATCCAAATACAGAAGTCCAAGAAGAAAATGTGATTGAGGAACTACATCTAAAAACCAAAGACAAAAAGGTGTGAAGAGGTTATGTCCAAGTGGACAAGCAGTTTCATCAAAGTCCCTATATTAAAGAACAATGAATTTGATATTAAATAGAATAGAATCACAGTTACCTAAATATGATGGTCCTGCTAGTGTATACAGCAGTACCAATGTTGAGGCCAAGCTCGAACAACAAGGAGTCAGTCAATTCGACAAAAGAGACAGTAAAGTTACAAAGATCCACACCATATAGAATTGGATATCATAAGAACAGAAAACCTTTAATATGTATCCACAGAAAAAGGGCTAGTTTGCACTCCATAAGCAAATATGTATGCATAACTGTAAAACATCCACAGTGCTAATTCCCAAAACGTGGTTCACAATATTAATTGCCCAAAAGGAGCCACTGGAACAACGACTATTCATAAGTATTATATCAAGCCTGCAACACACACATTTTAAATTGCACGTTAACCAAGCCTAAATCCTAGTACATATTACCATATTCATAACATTCCCAATGAAAAGCAGTCATAGTTCACAGCTACTCTAAAAGAGAGTCAACCTCTCTTCATCATCCCCACTGCATAGATGATGCGTTAAACTGTTAATACGAATCATTTGCTGCGCATGCATCACTCACATCGGTCCCATACGGAAAGAGGCACTGTCGCACATGCCGGAGTTAAACTAATCTATACTGATAGCGTTATGTGTATGATAACAAATTATTACATATAAAGCACTTACACAGGACGTCTTTATAGGGTGCACATCTTTTTATGCCCACGAGATCGTGATACACCTCAAGCGTAGAGATCTAAGGGAAAATCAAACATGAACACATCTCATATACCTTACAAATAGTGAGAATGGTAGATGCCTATCAATGAATACCATACCGCCGTATCCGTGTTTATAACCCATATTTAGGGCTACCCATGTAGAAACGTAAGTACCACATCTGCCCATGGGTCCACCCACTAAACCATTGCCACAATATGTGGGCAAGCAAACAATCTCTTACCAAATGCGCCCGCTGAGCCCAAAGTATGCTGATTTCACACGCACATATCGCCCATATTGCCCACGTTTTAAACAAAAATATAAAATTTGTGTAGTTAAGAAATTGTGCGCCCCACTGAGCGCAGGTCACCCCTATCTAAATACCACCAAAGAAGCTGATTTCACAAGCGACTACTGCCCACAGACCTTAAAACAAAACGTCAATACACTCCACTTGCCCTACTGGCCTTCTGAGCAGAGTAACGAAAACCCCACCACGACCCACGATACGGGAAGCCTGCAATATATTTCCCAAATTCCTGGCAACTTTTAAAGTCCTCTATTACGCACAGAGACGCGCACGTCTGACGTCTGTTAGGTCCTAACCGTATCCATCAAAATGTATGTGAAACCCCACTCCATCTTTGAATGTGTATACACAGTCCAACCAAACAGAACATATTGTACTGGAACGACATTACAGTTTTGAAAACGCAAGGTGTAATCATTATTAAATAGCCATAATGGCTGAAAACAGTGAAGAATATCACCCCGATCATCGGCACCCCAACTAAATGCCATGAAGCAGATCGATACAGTCAAAATGTGTGATCGCGGTTGGACCTCAATCCAGGTTTAGAACCCCTACCGACGAAACAATGAGTGTGGGTGGCTTAAAAAAATGCCCGTTTGTAACGTATACCTAGAAATCCCCTGAAAACAAAATGAAATTAAAATTAAAATTAAAATTGAAGTTGACTCCTAATCACATACAGGCGCCATTTTGGAATGGGGGATCTGCCCAAACCAATCCCACAAGTTAGGCACACCAACAGGAGACAAGCAACAATACAAAAGATGATTAAGCAGTTTTTGAGGAATGTGGAAAAGGAGTTCACAAACATGAGAAAATATGCATGCTTATATTTCAGAAATCCCCAATAAGAACTTATAAATTAAAGTATTGATGATGCGCAAAATTGAATAATCAGTACACATCCCAAAAATGGACAATAGAGGCCAAATTTGCATAAACCCCATTTCTTTGCGATATTTTCCTAAGGAGCGGATGTCGAGTTACAAAGAGAAAGGGAAGACATATTCTAACCAATATGTAGTGCCTCCTGTCACATTGTCACCAGAAAACACCACCCATCAAAATTATTAGAGTAATAGCAGAAGTCATTGAAAAGGTGCAAATATAAATCAGAGCAAATACATATATATATAATAATGGTAACTCATATTCGTTGTTGATGCATGTGCGTTGTAAGTCTGCTATTTCTAACAGACAGACAGCAAGTTATGGAATCATGTGTTTCAGATAGCATAACAATTAATAATGTCCTTATCTCATATGCATAAACCTAGAGTTTATATGACAATATTCAGTGTGTCCCACCCAGTTAACCTCTTTTATCATACAAATCAACAAGTGATAAAAACGTGTGTTTCAAGTTCCAAGACAAATGACAATACCACTCTACAGGAAATAGTGCATTTCGCTGTCTGTGTTATGCCCAAACTGAATTGATTGTAAGCGGCATATCCATTTTGCCTCTGCTCTTCTGAGCAATAGCTCCCTATTCCCCCCTCCATATTCAAATTCATATTCAGTGGAACGTGTTTGATAGCATGGACCCAAAACGTATTATCATTTGGGTGTGTGTCATTAAAATGTTCCGGAATTGGATATCTTGAATCCCTGCCCATGATAGCCCTACGAAGTTCCTGAATACGTAGTTTCAGAGGGCGTATGGTGCTGCCAACGTAGATTTGTTCACACTGGCAGCCAAGAATATACACAACATGTATAGTGTTGCAATTACAGAGTTGATCAATGGGGTATTCACACTCATTGTTGTAGCAAAACAACTTAATTTTATTTTTCCCATGGGACAGATATTACAAGTCCCACATGTAAAGAAACCTTTGAGTAACGGGGGAAGCCAAGTCCTGCTATTGGGAGGAGTTGTCACATAGCTTGGACATAACTGATTTCGTAAAGACACACCCCTCCTGTACGTAATGGAGGGCCGGCTGTCTATGTTATCCTTTAGTCCTGGAATTACTGCCAATAGGTGCCAATTTTTGCGAAAAACATTGAAGATCTTGTCACTATGCATAGTGTATTGTGTCACAAATCTAGCCTTAGTCCTATTGCCACACTGTTGTCTTCTAGTAGATTTCTCACATAAAGTAGTATCCCTGTCAACCATATATATCATAGCTTCAGCTTTGTTAAGGTTTTTGCTATCATAACCATGTTTCAGGAACCTCTGTTTAGTTTCAATAACATTGGCCTGAAAATGTCCTGCTTCGCTACAGTTCCTCCTGACGCAAGTCAGTTCCCCAAAGTGTATATTCTTAATCACCAAACTCGCGTGTGTACTGGATGCATGGAGCACTGAGTTGCAGGATGTCTCCTTTCGATAAAATTTACTCTGGATGACGCAATGTTCAATATAGAATGTAATATCAAAAAAGTTGATACACTCTTTGTTATGGGACATGGTAAACTTGAAATTAAACACATTGCTATTAAGATAGGCAAAGTACTGTTCCAGATGTTCAACTGATCCCGACCACAAACAAATGACATCATCGATGTACCTCCCCCAGTACACAATGTATTCTGTCCAAGGGGAGGCACATTTTGCCCATGCATGCTCCCTCTCATATCACCCCATAAAGAGGCAGGCATAAGAGGGAGCAAACCTGGACCCCATAGCGGTACCATTGATCTGCTGGTACCAGCGATTGTCATACATAAAGCAATTGTTCAAGAGTATCAGGTTGATCATATCGACAATCATCTCATTGTGGGCATAGAGATGGCAATCCTCCCTATCAAGAAAGGATTGCACTGCCATGACACCATATTTCCTGTCAATGCAGGTATAAAGACTTTCCACGTCTAGCCTAACAAAGGTGAGGTCCTCTGACTTTTCAAAATCCTTGAGTTTGGTCAGAATATCTTTGCTGTCCCTGATGTAAGAGGGGAGCCCTAAGACATATTTATGTAACTTCAAACCAACGTATTCAGACAACTTTTCAGTGGGCGAACCCACCCCAGATATTATAGGTCTACTGGGTGGAAACTGTCCTCCTTTATGGATTTTTGGTAGAATGTATATGCATGGATAAGAAGGACAGTCCACCCGTAGATATCTGTATTTGTCTTCCGAGATCAAACAAGAATCTTTCCAATCACATAATAGCGTATTGATTTTAGTCAAAATGCCAGGCATTGGATAAACTGGTGTGATGTCCATTTGTAGTGTTTTCCCTGTATTACTGTATGTGTTCACAAATGCTTTACACACAGCCTCTGAGATAAGCCTGTTGGCTCATGCCAAGCTACCAAGGGGGTGAGCAGGGGTTATTTTAGAAGTGTATCCCCCTTACCTTGACAAGAAGCAAGGGTCCCTATTTAGACAAAGGTACCTACCTCTGCCAACTAGAGACCGCCATTTCTAACAGCTCCTTTCTCCACACTCGCAACACTGCAACAAAAACTCAGCAGAAAGCCATGACAAGGGAAGGGGGTCTGGTCTATGATGTGGGGTGGGGCTTCTTCAAACTAAAGTCCAAATAACCTGATGACTTAAGAAAATGACCTAATTCTACCCTATCAGGTGTTGCTTGAGGTGCAGTCAGGGGGGATTTGAGCTACTTGCCCCATATTTAAGGTTAGAACTTCTTCTCCAAAGCAGGTTGCAGAATGTTTTAAGGATCACAGTCTTACTCCACTTCATTTCTTCCTGAAAGTATTTGGGGACTGGAAGGAAAAACAGAAAAATAACAAGAGACACGCTATTCAACCTTATTGAGACTCTCAACATGATTCATTATGTCTCACAACTAACACACTTCAAAGGCGACAATTTTGATCATGACTTGTTCCCATCACTACCAATCCAATGCAAGCTACCCCTATCCCTAGACTAGACTGGCCACTTTGCCATCCCGATCTCAATTAAGCGTCCTACTAACAAACCACAGTCAATACAAAAGAAAAGACCCAACCTCGAGATCCGTCAAAAACTTCTCTATAAACAGCTTAATGCTTGAGCTCGTCTCTCACTCTTTCAACTCCATGCCCATCTCTAACACACTTCTGAACAACTTTATCAACTTTTTGAGAATAGTATGTGACCATGCAAGTACAAGCCAAGGCAGTAAGCACACAGCTACTGCAAAGAGCTTACTTAGAATAAATGGACAAGCTACAAACAGGAAAGAAATTGGCCGAAAAATAGAACTCCTAATGACCTCATGATAGTGAAGTTCCTCTGCACAACACACAGACAGCTCATCACACTATGATACAATAGCAGCACACCACCAGTGAAGCCACTAACGAAAGCAGAATGGCTTTCAAGACAATCTAGCACTACATCAACCCCCTGCTAGACCTAACTATTCTTCACTTATCAGAAAAGTGCAATGCCATCAACCCTTTTCAGTGAAAAAATATAGAAGATCTGATAACACATCAACAACACCATGCTTGCTTCACCTTTTAAACAATCTCTTCCCATTTAATACTGCATTGGTCAACCTTAAAATCCCTACCTCTCTCAGATCTCACTGACATACTAATTTCCTCAAAGCTAGTTTTTATGAAGGTGATGCCTTACCCTCATTGTTAATTCAACTCTGTCTAGGGGGTGTTCTCTTACCCTTACCGATCATAGTCAATTCCTCCTTCACCCAAGGCATCTTGCCAGAAGCTCTCAAGCCAGGCTAAATACTCCCACTCCCAAAGAAACATAGACTACACCCTGGTGACCTTTCCAACTACCGCCCATCACTTACCTACTATTCAGTGGCAACATAATTGAAAAACCAATCTGTGTTCAACACTAAGATAACAGCAATTCTAACAATCACCTGCATAACTATCAATCTGTCTTCAGAGCGTGCTGCAGCATAGTGACTGCTACCATACACATAGTAGGTGCTGCAATGTCCTCCACTGGCTCTTCTTCTATCTTTTGAACTGACATCGCTGTGTTCACAGCGACACTCCAGGTCCCAATAAATTCCTATTAACTCTGGAGTTCGCAAGGGCTCCGTACTGCCATCTTCAGCCTCCACGCGGAGCCAGTTGATGCCCTTCTCACAGATAACAGCATGAAGATTCAACATATACCAAAGATGCACAACTGTACTTGAACATCTCATCTGCTTCAGACATCCAACTCCTAAAACACTGAAACCCAGAAGCTCAACCCAAACAAGATAAAATATCTGTTATATGCCAAGAACAAAACCACTCCTCAATGGCAATTTTCACTGAATGCCAACTCACTTTGATTCTCTGTGATTTTTTGGGCCAATTTACAAAGGCATGCAATAATAGTATGTAAAAGAGTAATACTTTAGGTACTGGAAATGCCTCTGGGAATAGGCCGAAGTATATTTAGAAACTGCATTCTTCTGATGAATGTCACAATGCTATGTAATAAAGCATGTTTTATTAAAGGATGGCAAGTGCCAAATCATTTCCCACTCTCTTGATGTATTTATTACGTAATAGTTTTATCCCCCTCTTGAAATAAGATTAATTCACAGGGGAAATCCGTGCGGAAGCCTGTTCTATCTATGCAATACAAGCCATTGTAAAGGAACGCGTTCATTTACTGCACTGGGGCTTTGAGTCCTACAAACGAGTCCAGGGGGTTTTCGCTCCTATCTCTTGCTGCCTAATTGCAATGCTTATCCGACCAGCTCTGTCTAAATTTAGAAATGCCTGTAGTCTAGAGGGACTTTGTCCAATCAGATCATTTGTCAGTGGCATAAAAAAGGCGCTACAGAAAACAGGTAACATGTCTGTATCTGAGCGAGGCCAAATTGTAAGCACAAATATGAACACCGATTTCTGTCTGAATTAACTCTGTTTGAAAAGATGGACGCCATCTAGCCTGGCTAACATAGAAGCATACACCATCCTGTATTACAAAGAGAATACTGAAGACTATGCTATTTCGAATATGATGCCCTCTCTAGACAGTGGACACAGAAGCCCTAGGTGGTGGACGACTAATACATTACTGTACATGTGAATGGTCAAGACTAGGTAGTGGTAAGGATTTCTGTTATTTCAACAGTCCATTTTTAACTTTTGTATCGTAATTGCATTCATGTAGCGTTTTCTACAACTGGCCAGGCATTGAAACGCTTGATGGTTCTAGCACTCTAACCCACAACACAAGGTTTTTTTACAGAGTTTTATATAGCACAAACTTGACCCGAATCGGGTGTCAGAGCGCTTTACATAGCACCAGTTGCATTACATGAGGACACATTAATTTTTGTTAGGCACAGGGAGATTATGTGATTTGCCCAGAATCACAGTATGTTCACCGTCATTGCTGAGACTCGAATCCAGTTCCCCAGATTTGAGGTCGACTGCCCTAGTGTTAGGTTAACTCATCTCCCTAAGGTTAACGGTTTGTCCAGTTCTTATTATTGTATATTGTCGGTTATCGGGATTAGTCTGGTGCTCTTGAGGAGCTATTCCATGTGGTTTTTTTTTTGTTGTCCTCATACATGCCACCAGTGAATAGATACTCTGAATTAGCGCTCTTCAAGCCACTGACACAAACCTTCTGTCCTGGCCCTCGTGTTTGTGGATAGCCATTGAAGATTGCCCAGAGGTAAGGTTGTTACCCGTCCAACTTCCTCTCGTAATGGTACTTGCTGCATAGGAAGGACAGGACCACAAGACCTCTGGTATAATCATTGGACTATTAGTTTATTTTTCGCTCCAGGTTTTTAGCACCGACCACAATTTAGCAGACTTTTCACCCCCACATAAAGTATCTAGTTTACTCACCGCCATGATGTTTTTAAGACAGTCTGCAAACGTCGGAGGGAGCGCCGACTTCCATACTTTACAGATCTCTCTTCTAGCGATCACTATTACATAGAAAATAAACTGTGATAGATTACTATTAACAACATAATCAGGGATAAGACAAAAAAAAAACAATCTAGGGGTACATATAATTGAAAATGAGAGTACCTCCTCCAAAAACTTACACACTTGTCCCCAGAAGTTACTTATGTTAGGACAATCAAAAAACATATGGATGTCATTTGCATCTTGTGAGTTGCATCTGGGACAAAGATACTGGGTTGCTGACAATTTGGAAAGTTTAGCTGGAGTCCAATATACTCTATACATTGTGTATAAATGATTTCTTCTTAAATTGGATGGTTTGATTACTTTCTGAGATATCGAAAAAGAATCTATCCACAGTTTTTCTAAGTTTTCTGTAATCGGAACCGTATTAGGATCCCATAGTTTGGTGATTTCTGATTCCAGATTGTCTTTGTAGTCTAATAAGATTTTATAACATTGAGCAGTCTCTCCTTTCCTGCCACTAGAACTACTAATGAACCTCAACAGGGGGTTCTCATCCTCTGTATCCCAATATTGGCTTCCCCACCAGGCCGAGAGTTGATAAAACTTAAATCTCGTGAGAGTGCCGCCAGTTATACCAACCAAAAAATCCCATTCTAAGACTCTCGACTCATCACAGAAGTCCCCCCATCTGAAAAGGCCAGCTCTCTTTAGAGGAAGGGCCAATTGGTCAGTTAAGCATTCGGGGGTGCCAGGGGAGTCCCAAATCGGGGCGTATAGATGGTAGTAGGGAATACGTAACAACTTACAGCTTTGTGACCAATAATATAGAGCCGCCTTCAAGAGCTTTAGTCTAACCTTTTTAAAGAATTTTTTATCACCAAACTTAAACAGAAAAAAGTCTGCATCATATGGGAGGTCTTGCAGCATAGCCTGAAAGAGTAAACTGTTAGAAGTTGAGTCCAATTCATTAGCTAATAACCTAAAATATTTAAGTTGGAAGGCATAACAATAAAGTAATAAGTCCGGAAGAGCTAGTCCACCTAATTTCAATCCTCTCCTTAACTTCTTCCAAGCTATCCTTGGAGTTTTAGATGCCCAAATAAAAGATCCTATCCTGCTTTGCAAATTAATAATATCTTTTTTGTTGAATACTAAAGGAATAGAATTAAACAGAAACGTCACCTTAGGTAGGATAATCATTTTAACTAAATTAACTCTGCCATAAATATTGAAGGGAAGAGCGTTCCACCTGGACAAGAGTTTTTTAATCTCCTTTATTACCTCTTCCCAACTAGTCTTAGGAATTTCCTTTAGATCATGGGTTAATTGGATACCCAAGTATCCAAGTATCTCATCTTTGGTTTAGCTTCTGGAATAGGAACTGGGATATTCCAGCACATAACGTCAGTTTTATCCCGATTAATACAATAACCTGAGACAAAACCAAAATCCTCAGCTAGGCTAAATAATCTTGGGATTGCTTCTAGTGGGTTAGAGGTATAAAGGAGAAGGTCATCTGCATATAGTGCAGTCCTGATTGATAACTCTCCAATGCTAAACGAAGAAATTATAGGGTCTTGCCTTAAGGAACAAAGAAAGGGCTCAATATATATGTCAAATAATAGTGGGGACAGGGGACATCCCTGTCTTGTTCCTCTGCAAACATTCAACCAATCTGACAAGCCGCCATTTACCAAAATCCTGGCTCTCGGGCCCCTGTATAAAGTTTCAACACCTTTTATATAAATCTCAGGGAAGCCAAATTTCTTCATCACTTTCCATAAGTAAAGCCAGTTCACTTGATCAAAGGCTTTGGCAGCAACAATGGCGAGTGGCTTCTTCTTCTGGATTGCATAGTCTATCGCACCAATTACTTGGAATGTAAGTTCATTCAGTTGTCGACCAGGGATAAATCCTCACTGATCAGGGTGAATGATAGTCTTTATGACCTTAGCCAATCTGCTTGCTAATATACCCGAATAAATTTTCAGATCAGAGTTCAAAAGTGAAAAGGGTCGATACGACCCTATTTTTTCCGGGTCTTTATTTGGTTTTGCAATTAAGGAAATTGTGGCATCTAACCAAGAGCACGGAATTTGTTCTCCCTGGATAAAAATATTGTTGAGTAATTTCTGGAGTGGGCCTAAAATTTCATCTATATTGTCCTTATAAATCTCTAATGGCAAACCGTCTGGACCTGCAGCTTTATTCCTTGCCATCTTCTTCACTTGAGATCTGATCTCCCCCTCCGTTATTTCCTTTACCAAGAAGGCTATATCTTCATTGCTCAGTTGTGGTAGGTTTCTCAAAATAGCCAAATTTTCTAGATCATCAGCTGAGCGATTAATATTTTCAGAATAAAGTTCTTCATAAAAAAATCTAGCTTCCTCCTTGATCTCACCATCTTCAGACAGAACAGAACCCGTCCTTCTTTGTTTTAGAGATTTGATGTTGTTTCTGGTCCTCTCCGACCTGGCTTTCCAGGCTAACAATGACCCACATTTTTCACCGTATTCGAAATTACGTAATTTGCTTACTTCCCATTTATCTTTAAGTATTTTTTCATTTCTTAAACTGAAATTTGTTTGTAAGTCAAAAAGTTCTTTTTCCCATCTTGATATATCAGATTGATCGTTAGAAATGGCAGAAAGGAGTTGCTGTTCTTTTGATTTGATCACTCTGAGATCATTAATATCCATTTCTTTATTTAACTTTCTAGTCTGGGCCATTTGAGAACCATATGTTCCTCTTAAAACAGGTTTAAATGCATCCCATATAATATAGTCTGGAGCTGTTTTATGGTTAAACACAAAAAACTCTAATATATTCTCCTTGATTTTAATCTTGAACTCTTCATTTAACAAGATGGACCTGTCTAGAGTCCACCTGTATTCTGAAAAATTATTTTGAAAGTTAATGTTTAACTCAACTACTGAGTGATCAGACAACCCAATTGGAATGTAAGAAATGGATTTGGTGTTTGCTAGCAGTGATCTATTAATCAAGAAAGTCCTCATGCGCCTTAAAGTATCACGTTTTTTTTTTTTAATTTACTTGTCACCACAGGTTAACATGCTCTTGGCAAGCCACAAATCATAGCTTAAAACTTTGTTATGTCTCAAGCTAGGCATACTAAAATCCTTTCCTGGAACTTGAACGGTTTAGGGAGTCGCAAGAAACAAATAAATGTTCTCCACTTCTTGGAAAATAAGGGGGCTTCTTTAATTCTTCTACAAGAGACCCATTTGGAAGCAGATGAATGTAGAAAATTTTTTGCTAAGAATAAATGGGACATTTTCTGTTCAAAACAATCAGGCAATACGAGAGGGGTGGCAATAATAATCTGCACTAATAAAGGAATTGTTACTCACGATTGGGCCACAGATCAGTCAGGCAGGTGGTTAGTCGCAATAGTATCAATTAGTGCAGTTAAATTCTTATGAGGGGTTTACTATGGCCCAAATGAGGATAAGCCCTGTTTTTTACAGAAATTAGAAAACTATATGTTGCAATATACGATCCCTATTGTATTAGGAGGTGATTTTAATCTGTTATTAGATCCTGAAGTAGACCGCACTTCAAAATCTAAATATAACTGCCCTAAGAAATCTCTGTCTGTTCTGAAAAATATTATGAAGGAGTACTTGTTGTTTGACGTGTGGAGAGTTAAGTACGGTACTCGTAGAGAGTATTCTTTCTATAGTAAAAAATATCATCAGTTCTCCAGAATAGATTTTTTCTTGAGCTATTCCATGTGTTGACTCCATTTTATTTGTAGAATTGTATGCAACATTAAAGACTCCAAGATTTACCTATCGAGAGTTCTTTTGTTTTGATAATTCTGTCATTTTGTTATTTGTGGATTGCTTTTTGTTACTTAACATTGTTTACACCGTCTGGAGTGCAACGGCAACCAATTCTGTTCTTGTTAGGGTAGGTGCTCTTCTACTCTATTGAGTGGTTCAAGGTTTTTCCACTCGCCGTCTTGCACCTAAATAGTCAGCAATTCTATACTGATTTGCGTATATACGGGCAGTGCACCCGGAGCCTAACTGATCAAAAGCCTTCCTAAGTTCTCACTCCATTTTATTTGTGGTAAATTAGATTAATAGGAGGTAGGTGTCATCATTAGTGAGGGGATGTGATTGTGCGCAAATGTTTGGTGTGATGAACTGAAAAGGGTACAGGAGATTAGTATTGTTATGTTGCAAGGATAGGGTTTGTAAGAAGGAGAGGCTGTGAACTAAGAAAAAGGGTGTAGGCAATTTGCAGAAATACAATAAAAGAGAATAAGGCAGTACGCCATGTTGCTTAGAGGCTACACTCAAAGAGAGTTAGACATGGAAAGGATAGAGGGCAAGGCGAGAGATATTCGATAGAAAGGAGGGAGAGAAAACCCTTGCTAGGTTGAACTCAAGGTCAATTCTCAATACAGGCTTAAAGGGACATAGTGGGAAGGCACTTTTTGAGACAGCATGCATTCCGAGGATGTAAAAACTGTAAAAAGAGAGATTATTTCCTGTGAGCTTGCATATTGTACTTTAATCAATCAAGTAGTATTTGTAGAGCGCTTGTCACCCGGAGGCTATCCAGGCGCTTACATTGGGTACTTTAGAATTTGTATTGTGCCTATACCACCATGTGGGCACCCAATTGTGTATCCACAAAGACAACATCCTACACCGATATATGTAAAGTTTTGTTTACATATGCCAGCCCCTCCACAAAACATAAACCTGTGCAAAGCACTGGATGATTATTTTAGGGAAAAGTTAAAACTCAAATATATATTGTTGAATAAATAAGATGGGCGTCATGTTTTCTGGTAGATGTCATAATAAAAGGCGCACAAAGGGAGTTGGCATGCATGTATACACCCCCTTCTAATAAGGGTAAGTATGTTACACATCACTAAGAAACCATCAACTTCATGAAATATTTAAATATTTTCCTTCAAAATGGCGTTTTTTTACTTTTACTTCGATATTAATAAGATGTTGTTTCTCTTTTCACGTCCATCCCTTTAATCCTGCTCACATCGCTCAATTTAGGCGACCTGTGTAGGCTTCCCATTTGGAATGTGTGGACAAGGTAGAAATTTTGGCCAAGTAAGTTTATTAGATTGAACATTCCTACCATTCCTTCAGATTTTGATCAATCTTCTAATTCCGCATCCTGGAAATATATAGCAGTAATCAAGTAAAACAGTGCAACAGGTGCTGTATCCTTTTTACCACATTTTTCTCCATTGGACTGTAACTTCTGGAGTGGAACTGCATCTCCAAAAATCATTATCATTTGGTGTTCACATTGTAGTCAAACCAAATCTAAATAAGCGTATCAAACAGAAATGTCATGATCCCCTCCGTCGCATTATATAAATGGTGGCTATTACCAGAAGTTGTAACAGTAATCCCTCAAACCTCCAAAATCTATTTGCCAATCAAGATGATAAATTCAGACCTAGGAAGCATTAACATTGTTGCTACTGATTATGTCCCATTTTTAGGTCTGTTTCGAAACCTGACAGAAATGGTGGACTGTAATTCTAATCGAGCCAGAACAATGTCTGCCATATTAAATAGAAACCACGCAATCCTTCCCATTTACGAATTAAGACATTCCATCCTGAACACACACTATATAGTCTCTTGTGAGCTTGAATGGTGTGGCCACTGGCAAACATCCAGTGAAAACCGAGAAGAGTGCCCTGAGGGGAGTGCAGCAGGAAGCAGCATTGCATCATGCAGTCTGGTAGCCTCGCTAGGACACCAGACCACTTTTAAGTCCCATATACTTATGGAGGTACAGGCAGAGCCTGGTGGGCAGAGAGGCAGAAAATTAAGTGGTCGTGGTAAGTCCTGACCCTTGATATGTTATCATGGCATACATTTGCCTTTGAATACGTGTCTTTTCATGAGGAGCCTGGGAACATGAGCGAAGGGCCAACGTTCCTGGATTCTCTGGAATCGACCAAGAAGGGGTATAGGAATAACAGATTTACTGGCTGATGCGATATTCACATGGAAGGAATGTAGAGAATGTCAGGTTGTGTGATATGAAGATTTTATTGGATCCAGGCATGCATTTAAGGAATCCTGTAGTTAAAATAAAAATTAAGTCTTCCTTTGTTGGAATTGGATGAATGCAGACATTGATAGTGTAGAGCAGATGTGGTCAAATAGAACTATGGTGGTAGATTTTGAATAAAGTCTAAGTATGATAAGCTGGTGATTGGTTAATTTCCAGGGTATAGAGATCTTGAAATGACTGTTACATTAGATAGTATAATTATGGGTTGTATTCCTCCGGCTCCAGTTTTATATTGGCTTATGAAACCAAGTTTCATTTCCAACTTTCTTATAAACATGGCAATTTTTGATGAGAGATGAGTTAGAGGGAGCTAGAGAAAATGCTGATGTCTGTTAAATGGAGAATCAATGGAAACACATGGGACACCTTGTTTCCTGTCTTGATCACTGCTTCTTACTGCGACTTTGGCGTATATTGATTCAATATTTTATTGGGTTTACAAGCTTTCCCTAGGTACAATTTCACAACGTCTTGGTACCATCGTTGGGTAGTTATATTTCCTTAAGGAGTTTTAGAACGTATGGATCTGGCTTGTGGTCAGGGCCAGCTTTAACACTGGTGGAGCCCTGTGCAACAATGTTTGTTGGCACCCCTCCAATGACCACCTCTGCTACGGATTTCCTCACTAGCACCCTTTAACAGTCCCCTCAAGTCTCCATAACCACTCGCTCTCAGATTCATTTCGTTTTATAGCACCACTCATACCACTGCAAGGTGTCAGAGCACTTTTCATCACACACACATTACACAGAGACAATCAATCATGCATGTTTAAATCACTGTATAGAAATGTTACATCAGACAGGACTGCAAGGTACAGTGTAGGAGTGACATGTCATCGATACTGGTAGACAATATAGTTTAAGAGTCCTTATTCTGGAAAAGCACAAATTCTGAATTTAAAACTCAACATCATTGTTAGGGGTTCTCTTTATTAATAAGAATTGTTTTCTAACCAAATGTACACTTTTAGCAAGATTAGGATATTGAAATACTGGGAAAAAATATATATTGCCTAACATATACCTTGCAGTTTGCATACAGCTCTTTGATGACAGTTAATAGCTCAATGTTCTATATCAGGATTATGACTTAAAAACGACAAGTAACAAAAGGAGCTCTCTTACAGAAGCAGTAACCTATTTACATTAACTGCACTTTGTTATCTGCATGGTACACGTTCTTAGCAGCAGGCATTTTAATCCTCTGCGCTACCTTAGGACTTCTCAAACCTTCAACTAGCCAAACCTCCAGTCTCTTCCCGGAAAGGCGATTAATAACGGGAGTTACCTTGACATTTTATTACATGCCTGAAAATTGCTGGAAGCCAGGAACACGGTAGCAGGTGCTTTTAAAGAGATAATATACTTGCAAAAATGATGCCTCGCCCAGTGTGGTGGCACCAATCACACCGCCCTAGAGCCGGCCCTGCTCTTGGTGAAAGGGTATCCTGGCCTAGGAGGCTCACCAAATTAAGGACTTTAAGTAGACGGACTGTTGGACGGTGAATGTGGATGGTGCTTACTTTGATTCTAGCAAACAATCAGATTCTCAGGGCATAGGCGCTAGAAGTAGGGGTGCGGAGGGTGCGACAGCACCCCCAAATAAATCCTGCTTGTCTACAGAAGGTGAATAAAAAAGCATTTACATATTGCTCTAATCTTGTCACATTTGTCACTTTTCCTGTGCGTTCAAAGACAGGGGTCCAATGTCAGGCTATGTCTCCTGATAAAATTGCTGCTTATTCTTCCTAACACAGGAGATTGGTGTTTACTTTTCTTTCTTCAACAGGACTGTTTCGACCTGCTGGGGGATTATTCACACACTGAGGAAAATCAGGCACTTTCTGTCACCCCAGGCAAGAAAGCAACTTGCTGTTGCCTTCCTGGGCTCGCGTCTGGACTACTGCAATGCGCTGTATGCAGGGTTGAACAAGAGTCATCTACAGCGCTTGCAGGTGGTCCAGAACGCAGCAGCGAGATTTGCTCTTGACCTACCTAAGCGTGCCTCTGCCACTGAAGCCCGAAAACAACTGCATTGGCTCCCCGTTGAATACCGGATCCGTTTCAAATCCCTGTGCCTGGTGTACAAAGCTCTTGCTAAACCCAACCCCACAAGTATGGGATCCATTCTTTCTCGGCATAACCCGAGTAGAAATCTTCGCTCCGGTCACAAACTCCTCCTCTCTGTACCTCGTGTCAGAAAGGTAAGATGGGGAGGTAGGGCCTTTTCCTTTTTGGCCCCCAAGTGGTGGAATGCCCTCCCTCTAGAAGTAAAATCTAGCCCCTCTCTGCAAACGTTTAGATCTGCGCTCAAGACCCATCTTTTCATACTTGCATACCCCTAGTGGCATTCAGCATTAGTGGCACTCTATATTCTGTATACTTTCTGTTTTTGATTTTGATAGGCGCCTTGATACCTTCGGGTTTAGTCTGCGCATTACAAATTGCTTAATAAATAAATAAATAAATTTCTTTGGCTGCAAAGTTAGAGGATTGTGTAAAGAGACTATCTAACAATCTTGTTGGGGTAAAGTGTGTGTGAATGGAAAGGCTGTATGTTGTCATTTTTTGTCTTAAACACAACAACATGTAAGTACCTGTAAATGAACTGTACTCATGTTTCAAAATATACAGCAGTTAGGAAAGCATAAATTGAGCAAACATTTTTGTAATTCTGAAGTGTGATGGAAATAAGATTTTAATAGGATCAAGACAAATCAAGACACTTCACTTAGTGGTGTCCATTTTATATATTTTTCTAAAACCTGATTTCTATACATTAACTGTTGCACATATTATGGTTTTATTAGTAAAACCGCAAGTCAGTGAAATGTGTGGCCATTTCGTGCTGTCTGTAAATGACAGTGTGCTATCACACCATGCAAGTAATGAGAGGCCACCCCCGCGGCTAGGGGAGGGGAGCCTTTAGTGGGAATTCCGTGCCTGGCGAGAGAGTTTTGTTTCTCCAGGTCTGGTCATGGGGAGGGTCTCTCAGTAATGTGAGATGCCAGGGTGGGCGTCTGGGAGCCCTCCCCCCAAGTTAATAAAATTACGGCTCCCCAGGGCGTAGCCCTCTTTTGTCTCTCGCCTCGATTACAGGAAAGGCTAGCCGGATCAACAGTTGCCCACCCACCCATCCCTAAGTTCAATAGTGAGTGGTGGGGTCCCGGATAAGAGAAAAGGCAGGGGGACTCTTTTTGGGCGGAAAATGAATGACCCTGCAGCAGGGGAGGCAGTTATGGCAGCTCTGGGCTGGCGAGAGAGGGGGCCGTCCTGCTGGTGGTCCTGGACTCTCTGGCCCTACCCTAGTAGCTGGTGCTTGAAAAAGGGGGTGGTGTTGTGTCCTGCTGGTACAACACGCCTCTAGAGATGCCGAATTGTAAATACATGTTAACCTGTGACGCATATGTATGGGGCGCATCATTTATGTGTGAATTTAATAAAATGGTCAATGTGGGAGGTTTTACCCACAAATAAAATGGTGTTTTGGTATAATAATAAAGCTACGCAGTGGACACCAGTCACTTGTAAGCGTTTCACTGGGGAGGGGTGATGAGCGAATGGCACGAGATATCCCCACTATAGATTTGTGACATTGACACCTGTTTCAGCCCACATTCTTACCACTCTCTTGGTGAATAGGCATGGCTCATTTGCTATTTTTATTCTGGTATGATCTTGATTTTTTCATAAATTCTGTCGACTTCAGGGATGTAACATTGGTGGCAGAACCCCCACTCTGAAAATTGTTCGAGTACCACTGTTAATATTGGAGCTTTCCAGGAGCATTGGGGTAGTGGTTCTTCTTCCGCGAATTCTGTGCATAAGGTGCTAAATCTATGTGTGGTGTATGATGTTGTTTTGCTTTGGTATTACTTGCCTGTCCTCTTTTGTGTTCTGAAATGCCGTTCTACAATGAGCTTCATTCCTCTGGCATTTATTTGAGATTCAATGCACACTGTCTTTAAATGTCAGAAGCATTTTGAAGTTATTATTTGGTTGGTAAATGAGTTGTGTTGTTTGTAGATGGGGTATGTCTGTTAATTTGTATGTTATATTTGTTAATCTGTGTGTTATAGTTTTATTGTCTTACTTGTATTTTCATTGCACTTTGACAAATCATAAAACTGCTTCACAAAGAAGAAAGCACTGTGAGAAAGGAATCCCAGTGAGAATTATTTATGACACACATGTTGGAATTTTAATGGCAGAGAAAGCGATTTCATGCTTGGGTATGTAGAATGTTCAGGGTGGATTCGCCTGCAATAAATGGTGAGCGCCAATAATTTACAAGTTTGATAGGTTGAGGGGTGGGCTTGCACCAAGGGGGGGAAAATCTGTAGGAACAAAAGAAAGGTTTACAAATTATAATGCAATTTTTTGTCACTCTTTTCCGTGGTGAATTTATGCCTGTTACATTTCTATTTGCGAAAAAAGTTACACTTGTGGGTACTTCTGGGAATTTGCATCATTTACATATTCCATTTAGTATATTAGCAATTCACTGAGAATTAATAAAAAGTTGCGAATTTACTCTGAATCTCAGTAGAAACATATGGACGTTAATGTGTCACCTTTTAAGGGGCACTTACTTAAATGGGCCGAATAATTATCAAATGTGACGTAATATTAGCATAGTATGTTACATCTCTATTTAAGTATGCATGCCGAACTCCGATACACAGGTTGCCAGTAGGTGCTCACCAACTTTGAGATTTGTTGATGTTGAAAGTGAAATTCGTAGACCAATTATTCCCACATTCAGATGGGCCTCGGTTAGGGAAAGTCAATTGCATGAGGAGGGAGAATATAGGAAAAAGATTGTGAAGATGTCATGTCATCATATCACCCGGACACAAATTACAAATGCAAATTATGGATCACACAGAGTTGTAGTTAAAATGTTAAATCTTCATCGTATGGACTCTACTTACTTGAACAAACACATAATGGTACACTTATTACTTCCCATTAATATCAATTACATCAGTCTAATACCAGCCATTAATAACGGTAAGGGGTAAAATTAAATCATACGATCCTAGTATAGTTTTGACATCTTAATAAGCTGTTTGGTCCAATGGTGTACACCGCTGCTCAGCAACTCTTTGATAGCGCAGAGTACATTTCTCTCTATTCTGCTTCATGCCGATGCAAAAAGCCTTTATTATCGCACTCCAAATGGGAGGAATAAATTGGTTGATGGTTATATTAAATATAGGAGTATGAAGGGATGATGATATTAGAAATTGTGTGTGCATTTGTCCAGGGACATTAGCCGCCCCCTCTCATTTACTCCTTCTGAATGGCCGAATATGCTCTGCTGTGTTGGAAACTCACATCATGAGTGACCTGACTAGTGCTCTATGTGATTTTATCTGTCGCTCACCATGACAGCGGTAGACTCTTTTGGGCATGAGGGATACAGCAAATTGTTGCCCCCTTTAGGCTTGAATGACACGCGTCACCATGACCAGACCATGAATTAATGGGTGGTGGCAGCTGATTAATAGGTGTCCGATGAAGGCAATTTTATCTGCCCCACATTGGGTACCTGTCTAGAAGGTACCAGTAGGAAAACAACTCTTTTTGTATGATCCCAGTCAATTTGTTACAGCTGTTCCTGATTTTTTGACTTTGTATACTGGGCTCTGCCAGCCACTAGCCAGCTGCCAGGGAATGCGCTCCAACCCCTAACATATGCTGAAATTGGCTATACTCCTAATTGCCATATTTAACTCACCTATAAGTCCCTATTATATGGTACAAACAGGGTCAGCTTTAGGGCGGTGAGACCGGTGCAGCCGCACCTAACTCTAAGAAGGGGACGGGGGGGGGAGGTTCGTTTAGAAATAACTTATGGTTAAAACACCTGCCGCAGAGTTCCTTGTGACTCTAGCAGTTAAAAGGCAACAATACAAATGTCAACATAGCTTTGGTGATTATTGTTCCTGCTTGAGATATCTTGGAATTTTATCAAGTGCCAGATTTGCCTCATTATAAAGTAGTGCAGAGGGTTAATATGCCTGCTGCAAAGAACATGTACCATGCAGATCACAGAATTGCATTTTCTTCTGATTGCTAAGTGGGTTTTACTGCTTTTGTCACAGAGATCCTTTTGTTTCTTGCAGTTCATAAGTTACAATCCTAATATAGCACAGGGTCCTATGAACTGCCATCATAGAGCTGTATTCAAACAGGAAGGTATAGGTTTGAACGCTGTTATTTTCCCAGTCTTTCATTACTCTAATTTTGCTAAAAAAGGGTTTGTTTGGAAAGAAATACGTTTTTATGAGTAAAGCTAACCCCAACCACTGCGGCATGTTTGAAATCCTACATTTGTCCTTCTCCAGTCCAAACTCTCTTAATATATACAACCTGCTACTATGGATGACATGTGATTCCTACACCTTTTAATCCTCTTTGTCTTACCTAACATGTCATATAGACTGATTTACACATGTATGATTAATTATCTCTCGATAATATGTGGGATGTATAATGCCCCGGACACCATCAGAGCTAATTCCGGCCCTGGGCAAAATGTGTACCCAGGACCTGTAAGTTAAATGTCACTGGTGTCACTCCTCTTCACAGACCTAAACACTCTTTTTAAATAATATTATGTCACCCCTAAGCATAGTTCCCACTAACCTGCGTGGGTGTGAGCGCGCGCACAAGGCCTTCTCCCAGCGTGCACACACACTTGCAAAGCGCACACAATACCAAAAGTCTGTTCTTTAACCACAAATGTAAACATACATGGGCAAATGTGAGGAGCAGTGGCAGCGTATTTACGAAATCAGACGGAAGAGCGGCTATTCTGCCACAGACATGCTACAGATTAGAGTGCTCACACCTTCTGCATTTGCTGTGTAGTCTGTGAAGGTCAAAGGTCATGCAAAGGCAGATTGGTGTAATGGTATCGCTACCGACTTTGAAAAAAGCGAAGGGATCGAATCCAGGCAAATATTAATTTTTTGGGCCCTGTGAAAAGCTTCTGAATTGGCATCATAAATAATATACACTGATTTCCATCCAGGAAGTCTGTATTTAACCTAATGGCCCTGGGTGAGAGGCTGCGATCACACCATACTTTAAGGCCATTCAGAAAAGTAAACCCAGAGGCGGCTCTATGGTAAGACTTGCATTATAATATAGGTAACCCTAACTTGTGGTCTGAACTGTACATCTTCCCCTGCTCTCTCATTGAGACTGAGGGGGAACAGACATAGTGTTAACTCCCAAGGGAAAATGTTTCCAAGCTCTGTATTTCACTTCATCTCCCCATATCTTAAAAATAAATCTTAAGGAGGCTTTGTGTAATGCAACTGGTGCTCATGCAAGGGGCTCCTGATCCCTTGCGCCAAGTTCACCCTATATAAAATGAAAAAAACTAGCAACATTTGGGGACACATCTCAGGATGAAAGTATTGACAGCATATATTTATTTTTTGTGCATTTCATCCACAGAAGTGTAGCTGCCTCTGTTATGTGATAGGTTTCTCAGTTCATGTTTACAACCACACTCTTTTAATAAATACTTTTTAAAAATTTTGGATGTATTAAAGAAATACTCTTCTTGAATATCGAATGCAACCTTGCAACATATTCAACATGTTAGAATATTATATTTCCAATAATTTCAAGGTCATCTTGTACAAATAAGAGTGCAGCCCTTTACATATGGTGCTGTTAGAATTTGAGGAGTTAGGTGAATTAATGGTTCTGTTTGGCTTTTTTCCCGTGAGTGCTGATCTTAGAATCACATGCACTTTTTGGCCAAGTCACCAAGAACCCACGACGGAGACCTTATGGAGGTCCAAACTTATAAATTGGTGGTCAAGGCGTGACAGTAGAAAGGGGGTGCAGTCATGAGGAACAGAGTCATGCAAACTAGAGTTTGGCTTTCAACTTATACATTTACTTTTTTTAAACTCTGCAGCAAAGAAATGGCAACGAGGACAAATATGACAGTAAATCTTGTCTGGTTTAAATGACTGCAAAGTCTGCATTTTAAAATATTTTATGGGGTTAAGCCACTTCCTTGAGGTGACATTTGTGTGCCAAGAAAATTTTAGGGGATAATATTGATGGTCAGATAACTCTAGGGGTTAATGCAGTTGCTGGAGAGATCTGTGTTTTGCCTAGTGCCGGTTTTGACTGATAATGCTGCATAGAGGGTTAATGCATCTACTGTAAAGCACATTGTGTAACATGCAAATCACAATTTTTAATTTTTTTGTAGATATTGAAGTGTGTTACTACTTTTGACACATATTCGTTATGACATGCACTCCATAAATTGCAATCCTATTGTAGCACAGTGAGCTATGAACCAGCATCAACAAGCCTCTTGCAAACTGCAAAACATGGGTTTAGAGCCTTATTGTTATCTTTTTCAATTTGTTGTATAGTGCTGCTGAAAATGATTCTTTGTGTAGTAATACATTTATATGAATACAGACAGCCCCAGCGCCGCTACATTTTAAATCCATACTTTTACTTTTTGTTTCTCCCAGTTATGCACTCTTAACATATGCCTATCTTCTTCCAGTACATGCATGTAGCTTATATAGGAAGGGTAAACAAAGTAAAAAACCTGCCTCAAATGTTTCTTTTAAGTACCTGACTTGTAAAGTGATACTTTTGTGCCTTCATTTACCCTCAATTGTGTTGGAATCTAGGTATTAGGCTCCAGGTGACGCCCTGCCAGGATCATTCTTGAACAAAAGTAGGGCTGTTGGCCCTTTAAATTAGATTTATGTTTTGGGACAACTTAAATTGTAAATAAAAAAGCCCCTTCACTGCCTGCCTGCTCGGAACCAAAAGCAGACAACCTGTGAGCTCTGCTCAATATGTTCCGGTGTTGGTGAATTACACTGGGATTTTCAACAAAACTGCTTCATTCTTCTGACTGCTTGCATCAACCCTGCTGTTCAGTTAATACATATAATGGTAGCACCTTCTGTGTCCAGTCCTTTTCTAATCTGGGGTGTAGGTGCTACCGCACAATAAACAGTTCATGTCTAAGGATGTGTATCTAAATTGCAAAACTGTCTCAAGACTTTATTAAATAGAACTATATGTGTGTGCAATGCACCTGTTTCGCTCTCGTAAACAAAGGTTTGGAGTGGTGACTGCCACAGATTTATATTGCTGAGCAAAGCACTCAAATGCATAATCAGTTGCTTGGTGCACATAGCCTTGGTTGCAGTGCACAGAGATCTTGAAACTACAGCACACAGAGGAAAATAATTAGAGGGGGAATTGCCCCTAAGTAGGCCTTAATGTCCATAACGCAGGATGCAGGGTGTTTAAAAGAAGGCCATGTAAAAGTGTAATGTTAAACACGTCCTTACAGTAAAAAGCCCCAAAAGCTATTTTCACTCTAGCAGGGTTAGCTGTTCCATACAAAAACATTGGGATAGACTATTAACTTCAATAATGTTATCTTCGGCTAGGAAACTGCTGAAAAAGTCATTTTGGAGCATTATTAGAAGCTCAGTCAAGTGGTGGTGTCAACTTTATAATACATATTTTGGAAAAGGTATACCTTTAAAAAGTTACCTAAACCCTCCCTAAAGCCTCTAGAAACACATTTGCATGATTTTCAACTGCCACCTGTGAACTTGTTCCCAGAGCTGAGTCAAAGGCCTGGGGGTTGGGGAGGTGTTCTGTTCCTCTGGTAGGATTACCAGACCATCTGGGTTGTGCACAGGAACTTAATTATTTTCAAAGAGGCCTACCTGGTCACTGGCAAATGTTAGCTGACACCTCTGCAGGGCCCTGTTTTGTTCACCTAGTCACACAGGCACCAATCCCAGTGGAATAGAAGCTATTACGCTAAGCTCAATACAGTTTAATGATAGTGAGAAATGTAGCCTCCTTGCCCCCATTGCAACTTTTTACTTTAAGATATCCCCTGGGTGGATCTGCTGGAGGAGGAAGCTGCCATAGATCATGGATGACACCAGAGCCTTCTGCTGATGACCCACAGCAGCTTGGAAGAAAGGCTCCTCATTGTCAGGGTAGCCCCGCTGGAGATAGAGGGAGCACAGTGACACAGCAGCACCAGCATCGCTCTGTTCCCTTCCAACAGCAGGAATGTTTCACAGTAATGGGACAGGCCACTACAGCAGCCCGTCCACTCCCTGCAGGGCACGAGTCAGGGGTACACGCGGGTGGATGACGTCCACCCACTCTTTTCACAGTGTGGACAGCGTTCAGCCTGCCAAGAATTCGTTTTTGGGAGTGGCACAAGCAGTAACGTGGCAAGGATTGCATGGGTCCTGGTGTAAAAAAGGATTATGGCCCTATTAACTGCTGTTGGGATAGCAAAGTCACAGCAATTATCAGGGTTCAATGAACCCCCCAGGGCTCTTGAACTCTGAAGCCACTGCATCTGCTTCAGCTGCTGTACCAGTAATAGCTACACCCTTGGGCACAAGCGCTAACTGAACTAGGTGTTCTATCCTTCACCACCCTCAGAAGGTAAGCCATAACAGGTAATCCTTACTATCTCTGAAAAGTCAATACTATATTAGTATCTGGCTTCTGTGGTTCCAGGTACAACAGCAATTCTTGCCACAAGAGTTGCTTAGCATCCCTGCCAACGTGCCTGATACTCTTTAACAACATTGTATGGAAATTAACATGCATTGTTTATATTTCTACCACTTTGTAACAATATGTGTAAAAATGATCTTTGCCCATACTACTAGGAATGCATTATCTATTTGTCCACATTGTTAGCTAATTAAATTAACCTTTCCCATTCCAAGTGTGTCTCCTTTTCCAAGCAATCGCACTTCATGAATTAATAAAAAACTTTAAGGTACTTACTTAGACTCTGTAGGAAGGTAGGATCCTTCTACATGGTTACCCCCATTTTTTGCCTGATGCTAAGCTGGTTTTCGACTAGTCTGACTGGGATCATGCTAATCAGAGCCCCAGTCTATCTGCTTTCTCCCTAAACTGTTGTGTTAGTGCCTAGGTACAATACCAGATTGGATACTGGAGTACCCTTATCCGTCCCTACTATGTGGTACCCATGTACCCAGGGCATAGGTACCCCATAGGTCTCCCATGGGCTGAAGAATGCATTGTGCCACCCATGAGAGGCCATGCAAAATGTAACTACAGGACTGCCATTGTAGCCTGTGTAAGTTGGTGCATGCACCACTTACTAAAGATATAGGCCTACTATATCTAAGGGTTACAGCACTTAAAACCTATAAGTCACCTCTATAGCAGGCCTTGACAATCCTGAAGACAGGGTGCTTGGTTCTAAGTGAGAGGATGCCCCTGCATGAGCAGGAAACATCTGCAGCCTATGGACTCCATTATCCCAGGTTGCCAATGAAGCAGCCATATACTATATAGAGGGGCACAACATAAATATGCGATGACCATCCCGAAAATGGCTGGAACAAATCCTATCATGTTTGGTAGCAAACATGTTGGAATCTCATCTCCACACCGTAAATGGTGTGGGAGGTATGATTCCAAGCACTGGAAGAGCCCTCCGTTAGGCTCTCAGTGTTCCCGGTACTAGCCTTCTAGATCCAGACAGCACAAAATGGTTGCTGACGACCAGAGACACATTTTTGCCCTCCTGCTGCTGAGCCAAGCTCGAGCAGAGGAAGGTGGAATAATAGGCCTCCTGTCACAGTGAGGTGTGACCCCCTCCCAGACAGGATTTAGTGTATTGGGGCTGGGTGGGTGCGCTTGCCAGAGCCTGAAAGTCTGCAAGAAGGGCACATTTGGTGTCCCTGTGCATAGTCTCACTCGAACCAGTGCTCTGGTGCGAAACTGGACAAAGGATATGGGTATAACCTCCCCCCTGTTCAGATCCTCCCCTGGGAGGGTCCACTGAATCTTCCCAACCTTCTTGTTAGGGTACTTAAGGGCTTACCTGGGTGTAGGTCCTTAGATTCGTTGTGAACAAGATTCAGAACTGAAACCACTGCCCTTCTACCATCTGGGCACCCTGGACTTCGCTGGACTTCATTTGGGCCTGACTTCGTTTTCCCTGTGCACTATACAGTCTCTGTGCAGGACCTGTGGAGCATCCAAGGCACTTGAAGATAATCTTCCTTGAAGTGAAGGAGTCAATTCCCTGCATTCACAGGCACCTAAACACTGAAGACCGGTCTGCTGACCCCAAGTTTCTACAAACTCTAAAGGGTTAAAAAACACAGGTGGTAGTTATCTACATTTCCCAAGGCCTGAGCAACCCTCTCACTGAGTTTGAGGTCAAACTCCCTCGTGGGGTCTGCCTTAACCGGACCATTGCGCAACACGTACTTTTGCAAGTGCATATGCTTGTTAGCAACTTTGCAACAAGTGCATTGGGCTCGAAAGAGCCCCAACCTCCAGCAACTTCTTCCACCAAACATCTTCAGCCACACCACCTGGTAGGCACCATGGCCTGCTCCTCTTGGTGAGCTGCTCGAGGTCCTCTTGCGACTCCTGTGCCTCCAGCCTGTGGCTACTCTGATTGCGTTGAGCCTGCCCTAACTCCCCTGCTTGTGGTAAGACTCCTGGACCTTGCTGGTCCCAACCATGCACCTTCTTGACATCCTGCATGGGTTAAATTTGCCAAGGCTTGTTGTGCTCCCGCTGGACACCAACCCCTCAGCACACGACATCCTTCATGGGACAGCTCGTATGCGGTTCCTGGTCATCCTCAGCATTGCCTGGTCCCCACAGCTGCAGAGTCAAGGTCACTGTCATCTACCTGAAGCACCCGACATCAGAGGGCACCCGTCTTCCAAGTCTCCTGGCAACCTCCGAGTGACATATATACTACTCCCCTTCACAAAGCCACATTTAGATTCCTCCGGACACTATCTCCTCTTCGAACAGAAGCACTTTCCTGTAGTCCCCCACTGGGCTAGAAGGCAGTTTCTGACACCACTTCGCACCTATGCACCCGGCTCCCCTGGGATAGGTAACTTAGGTACTACTGTATCCACGGGAGGGGTGGCTCTCCAACCTTTTGTCTTCCACTGGGTTTCTTCAGGGTTCACTGGGAAGGGTCACTAATCTTTAAAATTCCAACTGTGACTTACAAATAGAGTTGTACGGAGCTTGCAGTTGTGTTCACACAATGCGCACGCTCTCTGTGGGGTCCCTAGCTACTTACCATGGGTGGTTCCTTGGGGTCCCAGCGATTCTGCATCCTCTCAACATTGTTTTGACTCAAGTAGGGGTTGTTATATCACTTTTTTAGTATGTGGTTTGGTCCCCGTCAGGCCCATTGTGTATAAGTGTTATTTACTGTGATTTCTTTGCTAAAGTATTGTGTGCTTTGTGTCTATATCCGTGTAGGAGATACTGTAATGTACTAGAAAGTGGTATATAATAAAGACACATTTTTGTGTGGTTCTTTTATATTAAATCTATACTATAAGATTGCATTCTGGTAAAACAAGCTGCTTTACACTCCTTCAAGACTAAGCCTGACGGCTGCTCTCCAACAGCTACCACTTTGATAGCTTCTTAAGGGTTGTCTGGACTGGTGCAAGGTACCCACTTACATTAGTGGACATCATATACCAGGCCACATTCTCACAGACTCACACTAGGAAGGGCATTTCTTTTCTGTTTACAAAAAAGAGGGGTTGGCAGCCAAGATCACTAATCATTCTGAATCCCATTCTTGTTCACTGAAATGTATTTGTCTTGCACCACTGTCATTTCATCTTCAGTTTAAGAGCAATTTCACTAGAGAAATGTTATGTTGAAGAAATCAGTAATCTACTTCCAATGGTATCCCCCTTGGGGGAAATTAAATCGAAATGTTGGCAAATTCAATGTTTTAAAGAGAACAATTAATAGTGTTTTTTTCATAAAATTCCTAGAACAGTGATTAAAAAATGCCCAACTATTTGTTTTTAATACATTATGTAAGTGCTGATCTTGAGGAGGAAGGAGAGAGTAAACATGTTTAGTGGATAATGTGCTCTTCCTCATCATCTAAGACTACACCTTTTGGTTAGGCAATGAAGGCCGGATCTCAGAGCTCTCCTCCTTCTTCCAGCACTATCTGTTCCTCTGATAGTAAATGTTTGCACATTGTCACCATGGTCTTGACATCTTATATTGATCACCTGGTCTTAAGGCCATCAATGCTAGCTCCGAAGCATGGTGAAAACATATATTAGAGGCAAGTTGGAAAACAGTCCCAAATAATAACTTCAAGCACATTATTTAAACAATTGATGGTGATATCCCATATTTTATGTTCTCATGATAGAATACACAGGCCAGAAGTTCAATATTCACTTTCTATACTTGCCCTACTCTTTGTCAACAAGCTTTCTTGAAAGAGTTAACTCTCTCTTGACAACGTTTTAATGGCTGGCATTAAACCAAGAATGATGCTTGCTACATAACAGGCTGATGACCCCCACACTGATTTGGCCTTTCCAGTGGAGTGCCAGGACATCTTTCTACGAAATCACGCTGGTGAATGTGTTGGCTTAAAGTAGAAGTAGAGGTCAAAATGGGTCTGGGCAGAGGAGTAAAAGACGTCCCTCTTACTTTTTGGAAATGCTCCCATGAATGAAACCCTGGCTTGGGAGTGAAATATCAGTATAGGACTAATTTTGGTCCCTCGCATAAAATCTCAAATAGTTTCAGATAACAATATCACATAATCTCTTGTTTCATATAGTAAAGCATCATCGTTTCATATAACAATATAATATAGTCACTTGCTTCAGATATTACACATCAGACATAACATCATATGCTCAGCTGTAGGTCACAGGCCTCCCTACACCCAATGCAAGATTGAGGTGGTGGAATCAGGTACTCGACCCCCACACTTAATTATCAACACCAGCACTCATGGTAGTCTGCCATATGGTGCCAGTGTTTGTCTAATTCAGACATGAGCACAACAACAGTTATTTACAAATTCAACATACATTAACCCGTTACGTGCTGCCGTCGGCCGCTGGCCGTCGGGAGCACTACGTTCGTAGTGCTACGCACGTCCAACAGCCGACGCGGCCCGCCAGCACAAGGAAACGCCCGCACCGCGAGGAACGGGTTAAAGATGACTAATACCTGCCGCCCAAGCCATTCTTATAGCTTTGGGGGCCTGGAATAGTATGAATTGTTACACTTGTGTGAGTGTGACAGCCAGTAGTTGTATTGGTACTATCATTGCACTGAGAGGGGCAATAGAGGGTACAATCTGCATTGGCCTCCTGACGACGGACTGGCACATAATTTGTTACAAATTAAGCACTGAGGGGCAGATTTACGAGGGAGTGCCGCAGCATGGCAACGAAAGCCCTTTGGCTACGCCACCCTGCAGCACTTCCAAAGCACAAGAATGTAAAATTTTTACAATATGTCGCATTCCTGTGCTCTCCCCTGCGCTGGCGCACAAATTGCTGCAATGCGCCGGCGCAGGCACCCTGGCACCATGGTGCAAGGATGCCCTCTGCATGAGGAGATTGTTTTTGTGCAGGAAGGGGCACCTTCCTGCACAAAAACAATCACTACAGGCATTTTCTTCATTCAATGCACGCTGTAGAATACAGCACTCATTGAAAGAGGAAAAAATGAGGAGAAATAAAAACATTTTTCCTTGTTCCGCCTCGCTACGCCACCCCTAGGGTGGCGTTGCATTCAGTGGCATTTCCTGATTTACGATCCCTCGTAAATCTGGAAATGTGTCTTGTTCCATTGGGTGTTGCATGGAAACACCCACAGCAACACCCATGGAACGCCCCTTTCACGCAAAGTGCTGCGTGTAAAGGGGCCATATTTACAAGGACAGGAAAAGCCACGCAGGGTGGCTTTTCCTCTCCTTGTAAATATGGAGCAGAAAAATATGCCACCAGTACATCACAAAAAGTGGCATACTGGTGGCGCAGGGGGCTTGTAAATCTGCCCCTGAGTTCTCACTACACCACAGCTCTGTAGTTCAGAACAGGTCAACTCATACAGAATGACAATTAACTCAGATCACAGTAGGAAGGTATCAAGCAAACAATATAACAATAAGGATACACTTTTAGAATATTTAATCTGAAAACACTATGCAGATATTTAAAGTGCAATATAGATGGTGTGGTGCTGGTACAAAATGTATTAAACAGTGGTGTATGCTGTTTGGTTCCAGCAGCAGGAAATGCTGCACAGAAGAAAAGAAAATGGCACTGAGTTTTATCTTCACTTTCACAGAGGCAGCAAATATCCTGCCGGGAACATCCCCTGACCACAACGCCTAGTAACAAAAGCCAAAACATAAATGTGTGTATACAAATGTAATACTTGAGACTTTCATCCACTGTAGGTATGTTTCACAACCACAAGCAGATTTGATCAACAAATATTGAATGTATAAATTTATCTTGTCATATTTAGTAGCCCTCCAGCTGTACTTTTCTTTTCCTTGGACTAACATTGTTTGTGTGTATCTTTGGGGGTGAATCATGAGTTCCTGTGGCCTAAAATCACCAGTAATTACTAAAAATGGGTAAACATGGGAGTGGTGATCTGGTATCAGTTCAGAGTTCTAATAAAGCATCTCGAAAGACACAAGGGCTCAAGAGATATCCAGGCCAAACCCAAATGCTTTCATCTTGGATCCATCTTGGTATCATAGACAATGCAGCTCCAAGATAGCCTCCCCCACTATTAGCCTAGCAAATTCTGGTTACATTTTAATACCATTAGCAACACCAAGATTGGTGAGTTGAGAGCCATAGCAAATCGACGAAACTGCCTTTGCCAATGCCTGTTTCTTAAACCAAAGCCATATATGTGTCTACCTCAAAATATCATTCCTTCAACAGTAGCTTCACCAAATACTTGTTAAATGCCTTCTACTCTTCCACGTCGTTAACATACTCACACGTAGACCCTGGCCATCATTTTCATTAATTCGCTTGTAATTTTTACAAAATGCATTTCTCAATCCATTCTTTGAATTCGTGGGCATAATTAAAATGTCGTTCAGGTTTTATAAACGCCCCCGTTCGGGTAGTTTACAATTTGTTCATGACAGGCCATTTCGAATTATCATTCAAGTACAGTACGACTGGATTCATGAAGAGAGGTAACACTGTACTTTTCACAATGAATACATATAAGGCAGATTTGCATGGAATGAATATTATTAGTGGCTACTTGCATATGTGTAGGTCCTTCTGAAAACCGAACTAGATTTTTTCTGGGTCGAGAAACAAAAACCTAAAATACGCTGTCATGTCATGTACTAAGCAAGCATTAATCAGCATGTCTTTTTCTAAAACGTCTTTATATTCCTTTATTATACACATAATATTTGTGATTATTCATTCATACTCTACAGATAAAATATTCACAACTAAACATTTATAAATGGTCAAAATGTGACACAGTTTAAAGACTTTAGATGAGTGGTTAAGGGCTCTCCTCATAAACATATTAAAACATATTGGAGGGGGGCATGGTCTGGCCACGAACGATAATGGCCGCTTGATAACTGAGCTCTACACGCAGGAGGGTCCTCCAGGATTGTGACAGGTCACTGAAGGCTGTGGTAGCATCGCACAAAAGAACCACATCACCCCTCTGCTTTTGCACTCCAGCTGGGGGGTGCTAATTGTCACCACTCATCCCCTACCCCCAGGGACCCCACTGCTCCAGCCAGAGAGGCGCAGGAAGGCCTGTACGTAAGGGTGGAGCACCGCCTTCGATTTCAGGAGAGCTGTGCTTCAGTGCAACGCATACCATGACTCTACCTGCTGGCACTGGCGCTGCCGTTTGCACAGCGCACCATTGAGAGAACCCTATCTACAGCACCACTGACAGGCCTAGACTTTTATGCCTGAACTCTCCAACCACATCTCCTGTCCGCGCAGCCCTGCTCCAACCGCATGCACTGGGCCTGCATGGATCAGCCTTATTCAACTGTATCACATCCATCACCATTTCAGGCGGGGCCATAAAGACTCACCGAGTCCCGTCAGGGACATCGACCATGACCTTTAAACAACTTACATGTCCTTGTGAGTGGACTGCCATCGCCCCCCATCCCTGCCAGCTACATTTGGGGGACTGCACTGAATCGCTGCCTGTGATTACCCCACGTCCTCACCCATGATTAGGCAAATGGAGACTTGTTAAACTTCCCTTCAGGCAATCCCCCTGTTCCTGGGATTCTGGGTCTTGTCACCACAGACCAGGAGACAGCTGCTATGGGGGCCCACCCTGAATTTGTCCAGGTTTGTGATAGCCTGGAGACCTCCCTGGGTGTGTACTGTAGCTCCTCCAGGTCCTTACCTACCTCTTGTGTCATCTGTGCATCATCTCACCTCATTTCTCTAGCAACACCTGGCTGAAAGCAGTAGCACTACCCCTCCCACAGCCTCCTAGGGGTCATGCTCACAGCCTTGGCCCTGCATGCATGGCCCATGGACCCCTGAGGGTGAGTGAGAAGGAGCTCACCTCCCTGCCTGGAGGATCCCTACCAGACACCCTTACCCTTCTGATTTCTCTTGCTCACTGATCAACCTCGCACGGAACTGAACACCTGCCCTCCATGCCTCCTGGTGTACTCCTGGGAGCCTGGTCTTTTAACCCCTTCTGCTCCCCGACCTAGTGATGCCCTTTGGCAAGACCTCTGGCAAATCCTCCTGCCAGCTGCCAGTTGAGTTAGTCTCTCAACAACAGTCCATGTTCGACCCTTCCGCACCATCTACCATTCCACACCTTCGCAGCCTCCACCTGTCCGCAGCCAGATATCACAATGGATCGCATTCTACAGGAGGTCACCATGGTAGGCTGTCGACTGGAGGGCATGGACTCCAAAATTACAAACCTCACTACTGAGACCAAGTCCATACAATCCAATCCGACATTTTCGGTTTACAGGACAAGGTGGAGCTTGTGGAACATCACAAGGGGCATGGGAGCACACTGCTTAACTTCCCAGCACAGTTCACCCATTAGCATTATGGTAAATGCAGTTCAATTTAAACGCGTGCTTGAGTTTTTGCTGAAATGTTTCACCAAAGTTGGTGCAGGTTAGTGTGGTGAATCTCCAGACATGTGTTTCTTGATATTATCCTTCATCAGAAGAGATAAAAAACGAAATCCATCTGGGGTTGCTGAGAAAGATGCCACAATTCTCTCTGCTCAATGGCTCAAGGGAGCCTTTTCAAACACAAGCGGGATGGGAGCACACTGGTTGACCTCCAAGCACAGTTCACCCGTTAGCATTATGGTAAATGGAACAGAGCCTCTCAGCTGTGGAGGATCACCTGAACTGCCAACTGGACAGGGACCAGGAACTTGTGTATCTATGGAACAAACTCACAGACCTGGAAGACAGAAATCGAAGGGACAATGTCAGTTTTTGGAATTTCCAGAACGTGAAGAGGGCACAGATATTAGAGTCATCCTCAGGAACCATCTCCCCCTGCTTACGGGAATTGCTTTCTCTCCCACTTTGGAGATACAGCATGCTCACCGAGTGGGACGCCCTTGTCGGGATCCATTGGCAGGGACACATCCCCTCATAACCTGCTTTCTCCATCAAGAGCAGGTGCAACAGCTCCTGGCTGCTGCCCACTCCCATGGCCCCTAAGTCTTTGAAGGGGTTGAGATCTGCCTAGCTGCCAATTTTTCTCAAGAGACCAATGACAAGTTGTTGTGGAAATTGGACATTAAATGCCACCTGCCCATATGTGGTTCATGAAGGATAACTGATTTAAGGACTTCACTCCTTCCTGGATAGATGCCATGGACTTGAACCCCCTTGATTCATCTACAGCCCCCCACCCTCCAGGCCCATCCCCTCCCACTACCACCTCCGGCAGCCACTGGAACTTCGATGGGGGCCGCAACTGTGGCATGGACCTGGACCGACTGACCTGATCACAGTACAGCAGAGATTTGGATCTCAAAGGGGTGGCCACCCTTGACCAGGACCAAGGCTGTGACCAGTCCTGTTCTCCACTAAAACCTAGAGTGAACAATGGCTGAGACTCGCTTATTCTTGCACGTCTGTTATTTCCCTGCCCCAGCACCTGCATGACATGCCCCTCGACATCTTCAGGATGGATGGACATGTAAACTTTTCCTAACAACGTATTTCTCCTCTATTCTGATTTTTTACCATGTTAATTGGTTGTTCTTTCTGACCAACTGTACTTCTCTTGACATTGTGATGTTCTGTTTCGCATTGCTGTTACAATGTGCTGTGCGATATTTTGTTCTATTGAGAGGTTCGCAGTTGTTGGCCTTCCTTTTGGCAAGTTTATCATTACTGCCCTGTGGCCATTGAGCTTCTGGAGTGACCACCTTTACCCCTGGTCAATGATTTTTTTGGGGCTCCTGGGTTTCTAGGTTAATGGACTTTGCATTTGAGCCCTCCCTACTCACCCCCTTCCCCTCACCCATCTGTCTGCCCGGGCCCCTTCTCACACATTCCTACACCCCTCCTTTTCAGTCAACACAGATGTTGTCATTCTGCTTCCCCACGTCCCCTCAAGCACCCCCCTCGCCTCCTTGACCCTATGGCGGCATTTTTTTTAAAACATATTTTATTAAACTTTAGTCATGTTCCACAAAGAATATCATTATACATTACTACAATGTCATTATGAGATGTTACAGATTTCCTGACATTCAAATTGCCAACAATCCCAAGATCATATGCCAAAAGGCGGACAAGGATGGAATTATTGTGATTTTAAACACAACACATTATGAAAAAGAGGTGGAAACACATCTATCGATGCAACGTTGTACATGAGACTGGAAACTAACCCCACTGAATTCTTGTCCAATCAATTACAGTCGATCATCAATAATGCATACGACAAGAGGATCAATGATGAAAGGACCAAGAAATTTCTGACACCTACTCATCCTAGAAGTCCGACCATATACATGGTCCCAAAAATTCAAAAAGACTTACAAAATCCGCCCTTTCATCCAATTGTGTCCACAAAAGGCAGCATTCATCAACCGATTAGATAACTACTTGACAAATATCTACAACACAGTGTCGTAAAAATGAAAACATATGTTGAGGACAATACCGATTTTCTAAATGAACGACAAGCAATTGAACTCACACATGACAAACCCGTTTTACTTTGTACTATGGACGTCATAGCGTTGTACACCTCAATACCCCACAAACGAGGCATTGAATCAATAGAGCACGCTCTATTGCATACAGAGTTGGAAATGGATATGAAAGTATTTTTGATGGAACTACTATACTTCACTCTATTCCAAAGTTATTTCAAGTGGAAGGATCAATGTTTTTTGCAACAGTCAGGCACTTCCATGGGCAATTCGGCAGCCCAAGCCTACACTAACTTGTTCATGGAAAGATATGAGGAAGAACATATCCTTACCCAACAACCATGGCTAACTTATACCAAACTCATCTTAAGATACATAGATAATGTATTCCTACCATGGAGTGGACCAAAAACTACATTGACAGAGGCGATTAAGAACCTCAAAAAAGCAGACGACCGAATACAATTTACATCAGAGATTCAAGAACTAAAAATAAACATTTTGGACGTGGAGATCACAAGAACCACCACAGGATTTATCACTGACATCACCGCAAATCCACGGACCACAATAACCTTTTGCACTACCATGGTTTACATCAGGATAGCTTAAAACAGAGGTATTCAAACTTTTCCAGGTTGAGCCCCCCCAGCTGAATTCCCCCAGATGTTGGGCCCCCCCACCACCCGACCGAAACCTTGGGAATCCGGCACACCACATGATCGACTGCAACGCGCACACCACGGGCCATATCCGGCAAACAATGCCCAACACAACAAGAGTGCCTAGCAAACTGCAGGCCTGTGAGTGGGTGTGGCAAAACGACAGAGGCGTACCACACAGCTCAAAACACAATCCTCCAAGGCAAAGGAAGTCATCACAACCCTCCCCATCCATCATGTACACCTTGTCATCCACCAACTCCCCCACCATTCATTCCTTCCCTCCATCTGTGCCCCATCCACATCCAAACCCCTTCAATCACTTGCAAACCCATCCACCATCCATCCCTCCATCCATCATCTCACCCATCCATCCCTCCATCCACCCCCTCACCCATCCATCCATCATCCATCCATCCCTTCACCCAATCCATCCCCTCACCAATCCATACACTCTTCCACCCATCCATCTACTCATCCATCCAACCACTCACCCCTTCACCCAAGCTATCCTCCCACTCATCCATCCACTCCTCCATTCATTCATCCATCCACTCCTCCATTCATCCATCCATCCACTCCTCCATTCATCCATCCACTCTTCCACCCATCCATCCACCCACTCATCCATCCAACCACTCACCCCTTCACCCAAGCTATCCTCCCACTCATCCATCCACTCCTCCATTCATTCATCCATCCACTCCTCCATTCATCCATCCATCCACTCCTCCATTCATCCATCCACTCTTCCACCCATCCACTCACTCACTCATCCAACCACCCACCCTCTCACCCATCCAGCCATCCCCCACCCACTCATCCATCCACCTAGTCACTCATCCGTCCACCCACTCAACCCCCCACTCATCCATCCACCCACCCATCCATCCCTCCCGCTCTCCACCCTCCCCCCACTCATGCATGCACTCTCTGACCCATCCATCTCCATGCTCCTCTCCTCACCCATCTATGCACACACCTGCCCATCCACTCTGCCAATCATTCATCCATGTCCTCACTCATCCATCCATCCATCCTCCCCCTCTCTCTCCATTCCCCCCTCACCCAGCCACCCATCCCTCCATCTACCCTTCACCCATCCACCCACTCATCCATCCATCCACTCATGAATCCATCCATTGACCTCTCACCCACCCCTTCACTCCTCCATCCATCCCCCCGTCCATCCACCCTCCTCAATCACCCATCCATCCCCACATCCACCCCTTCACTCATCCATCCATCCATTCACCCCTTCACCCATCAATACATCAATACATCCATCCATCACCTCTCTCATCCATCCACCCACCAACTCATCCATCATCCACCCCCCATCGATCCATCCACCATTTCACTGATCCATCCATCCCTCCACCCATCCATCTACCCTTCCAACCATACACACATCCATCCATTCCCATCCATCCCTCCACTCATGCATCCATTCTCTCTCCCACCATCCATCCACCCCTTCACCTATCCATCCATCCCCTCACTCATCCATCCACCCCCCCACCCATACATCCACCATGTCACCCACACATCCACCATTCCACCCATCACTCCACCCATATATCCACCACTCCACCCATACATCTATTCACCCACATGGCAACATAACGGACGTCTGGTGGCCGGCTCCACCCGACATCCCTTGCTCTCCCTCTAGCTGCCTCTGTCTCCCTCGCTCTCCCTATGTCTCCCTCGCTATGCCTCCCTCGCTCTCCCTCTGTTTCCCTCGCTCTCCCTCGGTCTCCCTCGCTCTCTCTCACTCTGCCTCCCTCGCTCTCCCTCTGTCTGCCTGTCTCCCTCCCTCACTCTCCCTCTGTCTGCCTGTCTCCCTCCCCTCCTCTCCCTCGCTCTCGCTCTGTCAGCCTCTGTCTCCCTCCCTCGCTCCCCCTCACTCTGCCTCCCTCGCTCTCCCTCTGTCTGCCTGTCTCCCTCCCCGCTCTCCCTCTGTCTGCCTGTCTCCCTCCCCCCCTCGCTCTCCCTCTGTCTGTCTCTGTCTCCTTCCTCCCTCCCTCTCCCTCTCACTATGCTTGTGTGTGCCCGGGCTGACACAGCATCTGGGCACACACACATTCAGCCAGGCAGCCGCACCCGAGCACTTCACACCTTTTTAAGAGACCATTTGCATGCTAATGAGGCTCTGTTCAGCTCTTAGGCCCCTGCAGCCCCACTCTGACGGAAATTGCCCGCCCTCACAGAGAGTCTCTACATCACGCTGCACAAAGGGAAGATCGGAGTGGAGCGCGCGCCCCCCCTGGGATGGTGCCGCGCCCGCGCCCCACAGTTTGAAGAACCCTGGCTTAAAACATCACCTTCCATTTTCACAAATGGTCCGGGCAAAAAGAATAGAATCATCACCGCAAACAGCAACTAACAGAATCAACAAAATGGAGTCCAGATTCGTACAAAGAGGGTACCCCAAGAATGTATTAGACCAAGCAAAGACACGATGTGCAGAAAAAAACAGATTGCAAAAAACTCCAAGTATAGAAAACACCAGTGTGGTGGTAGTGCCCAAATATTATACTAAAAGCAAAGCATACCGGAACATCAATAAGCGTCACTGGTCAATACTAGCAAGAGAAAATGATTTTAACAACATCTTTAAAGAAGAACCAATCTTTGCATACCAAAGAGCCAGCAACTTGGGGGAGATACTGAAATTCAAAACCCATCTAATTAAACGCACTTGGCATCCTTCCAACTGGGACACCCTTGGTATATGTCAGCACACTGTTCTTCCACAGGCCATCATTTAGAGCTGGCAAGGAAATTCAGAATAACACCAGAAATTGTTGACTGCACTACCACACCTGCTTTTCATGTTACCCCAAATTTAGAGGCTTTCAAATTCTCCTGCTTTTCTTTCGCTCTTAAAGCTGCAGATTAGCACTGCTGACACTAAGGGGCATGGTGTCCCTGTGCTATGAGGTAGTGGTGAAATATTGATCAACTGCTAATAACAATTGTATTTAAATCGCTAAAGTTGTGGTGCATATGTTCGTATCTGTAAATAAAACTTTGGGTGACGGTTTGCTTCTAAATACTCACACAACAACGTCCCTCCCTGTGCTAGGCCTCCACTGCTTTCACAAGAGCAACGCAAATCTCTCTACATGGACCCTGTATTTGGCAGCTGAAATAGCTAAAGCAGACAGACATCAAAGTATGAGTGTGCGTCTATTAGTTAAAAAAATATGGAAATGTACAGGTTTACAACTACATTTAACTGCAAAACACAAAATAAATATGGATAAATACAGATAAAGCTGGCAAAAAATAAATTTGAATAAATACAGACGGAAACGCGAAAAAAATAAATACCATAAAACCGGGAGCCCTAATCATAATTAACACAGGGAGCACTTGCACTTTAGCACTGATCAGCAGTGGTAAAGTGCCCTGAGTACACAAACCAGAAAAAGCGAAGTCCAACACATAGTCAAAAATACACTAGTTAGAGGCAAAAAGACAATGCCAAGGATGCCAGGGCTAACAGTGTGGTTCAGTAAATGTTAATAAAGTTGTATGCTAAAAAAGCATACATATCTAAATCACCATCACTGGCTACTAGTTAATATTATTGTTGTTGCTTTTCATGTTGGCGGTGTTGTTGTGTTATCAATATTATTAGTATTATTATTGCCATCATCATCAATATGATTATTAGCATAGTTATCATAATTATCATTAATCAAAGCTCTTGTTTATTGCATTGCAATATTAATTTACTTGTAGACTCAGGAGTCGATCTGCTCAATCTCTGCATCCATCCACATGACTTACACATTCTATAGTTTGGAATCCAGAGAATGTGACGTGAACATGCTACATAGATATGCGGGAAGGGACATTATGAGATTTAGCACCAAAAGGAGGAGATACACTAAATGATGAGTGGAATGCTTTAATTAACCTCAGCCACTGGTAGTTACTTCTGGGTCGCATTCGAGTCCTTCATTCTTTTGCTCATCTTGCCACCTCAGATGAGAACCAGACATATGCAAATCAGTCTTGATCTTGTTCCAAAAGGGTAGCAACAGCTCAGCCTGAACTAAGCTGCAGCTGATTGAAGAGGCTCATATAGGCCAATGCCAGTTTTAGGTTGCTTGTGTTCCAATTCAAGGCAGGCCTGGCCTGGCAGTTCTTCATGGAATGTCCTTGTTGGTGCAGGACCAAGGATGATTTGCATATGGTTGGGTCTAATCTGGAGAAGTGTGGCTCAATGATTAGAGCGGCAGACCCTGATGCAGAGGTCTAGCCCGCGACTAGGGTTCAATTCCCCGGCTCGGCGGGTCTTGGGCTCAAAATTACCACAGACCTGATAATTCTCGCCTCGGTGCCTATTCCAATCATGGAGTCCCACTCTGCAACTCTGGGCAATAGCTTGCTTAATCTCCACAACGGCCCCCACAACGCTAAGGATGCCTGGCCTCCACCTTGGGGGTGCCCAGGAGTGGACGCCTCACAGGGAAAGCCAGGATGGGTTCCACAGCGGTATTCGTACAAGCGCCTTGAGACCCTTGCGGGTGAGTAGTGCGCTATACAAGTATCAATCAATTTACATTTACAATCTGAGGTGGCATGGTGGTAGAAAAAGAATGGACTAGTAGTATGCAGCCCCAAGTAATTACAGGGACTGGGATTAAATCAAACATTCCATTCATCACTTTTTTTTATTTTTCGGAGGAGATTGCATGGTTAAATTAAGGTCCTGATACATCTTCAAATAAGTAGCTTAGCAAAGAAGAAATGTGTCCTAATGCAATCATTCAAAATGGGCCGCTGTTCGTAAAAAAAAACCACGAATAATTAGCCATTAAGTACCTTCGCCCCCGGTTCAAATGATTTATTTTTTTAATCCAGCCACAAAGTAAAACCCCAATTCACCAATACTGTTCCAAGCAGGAAAAACACCAGGCGCCGATCACAGACTGAATCATCAGGAAAAACTGCGAGGACAAACCCTGCATTGTGAATAGAGCTTGCATTAGGAATTATGTTAGTGTTAAAGCAATTGAATATTAGTATACATAAACCTTGGCTTGTCTTTTAAATGGTAGCTGGTGAAGGCCTCCTAATACCAAGCATAAATCAAACAAGTCAATATACGCTGCCCTTGTAAAATTGTGCTGATCGCAGCTTTCAAATGAAGAGCCTGGCGAATGTAATAGAATAAATTGCCCTGAGTCAGAGCCCGTAATCGCGTGAGCAGAAACGGTTATGCTGTTTCTATTAATTATGGGTTAAGATACCATTTCCTGAGCTAAGAGGGAAACCGGTGTTGTGTAATATGTGGTATCCCCCTGGTATCGTGTATCCCCTGCACTTCGGCTTTCTTCGGAGAATAAACTCAGCCCGGGCAGGGTCAGACTGAAGCAGTCGATCTCTGCTCGGGCTGAGTGCGGGAATACACGATTTCACTGGATCCGAAACGGAGCTAAAGCTATTAATTGCCCACGTTTCTTTCAGGAGTCAATGCTGCAAATGAAGAGACAGGAAGCAATTAATTACCCGGCATGTCTTTATTAAAAGAGTCATACTGCACATGAACAGACAGGACGCAAATCTCGAGTAGAACAAAGAAAGAAACTTGAAATAAAAATGTATAAGCATGCACGGAGTGAAAGAATGAAATATATTTTCGAGGCATGCACGGAGTGAAATAATGGAGTACGTTTTCGAGGCATGCACGGAGTGACAGAATCACACGAGGCATGGACGAAGTGAAAGAGTACATTTTCAAGGAGAAAACAAAGATGTGACACTGTATGGAAGCGCAGTTAATGGCTAAATTACATAAATAAACTCTTATTTCATGGATTTTAAGTTTAAAAAATATATAATGGTTATTTATTGTGAATCTTTAAAATGTGCTCACACTGTGGCTCATCTCTGTGAGCGTTCTGTCATTAGTACAATTAGTGTGACACTGCTTTCAACACTCACTTTTTTGATAAAACATCTGCCCATCTTTGTGTGCATTGCGGCTGAACTCAGATTTAACATATTGCAGCATCAAAAATTCAAGTGAACAATTTCCACCATTCGAGTTTTGGATTTAAAAGAGGCCAAAAGACAAGAGAAAACAATGCTTAATCCCGAAATAAGAATATTTCTGCTTAAATGTCAGACGACATTCTGAAACATGTGAAATAGGTTGATGACTGATGTGCTGTGGGGAACTGCATGCTGTAATGACACATTTGCGTAAAGTAATGCGCATACCACCACCACCACTCGGAAACATGTTTGCATTTTTATATATCTGTTACTGTTCTACAAAACATTAGAAAAATATAGCAACACCATGTTCCTGAGGTTGTACAATATACAGACACTAGGTTACCTTTTTCAGCAGAAGGCTGGCCTACACAAGATGTTCACAGCACTCAAGAAAGATGACAAAAATCACAAAAGAAAAACAAGCATTGGCATAGCCAATAGGTCTCGCATTTGAGACCTTATAAGTGTTTAGCCAAGCAGTTGGTGTTGTTGCACCAAGGATATTCTGCTGCATAACTAAATACTTATGGGGTCCGAAAAGCGAGACCTATTGGCTATGCCAATGCTTGTTTGTTTTGTGTTGCTGTTTTGTTTAAGTTGCCAGATCTACACTAGCTGGACATGTCTTTTGTTAACAGGTCTTTGCATCAAATGAACTTGTTTTCATTGCTCTGAATGCTGTTTCCATTATAGTTGTAGGAAGCAGTCATTCCCGGGGAAGTGGGGGCTGCCTAGCTGTGCGCATGCGCCAAATTTTGCAAATGAGAAAAAGCCTGGTACAGGCGCAATTTACAAGTGTGGAGTGAGTGAGCCCCAGGCAGCATGACACACTCACACAGGAGTTCATGCACTGCACCTGCATACTCAGCATGGTTTAAGGAAACTCAACCCACTCCCTCCCAGGCATCAAACACATATTTACCAAGAAACTCTGAGAATATCCTACCTGCTGCACTGACGGCTGGTGGTGTGTGTGCCTGGTGAAAGCGTGCACTGACGGCTGGTGGTGTGCTTGCCTGGTGTAAGCGTGCACTGATGGCTGGTGGTGTGTGTGCCTGGTGAAAGCGTACACTGATGGCTGGGGGTGTGTGTGCCCCGTGAAAGCGTGTACTGATGGCTGGGGGTGTGTATACCCGGTGGAAGCGTGCATTGACGGCTGGTTGTGTGTGTGCCTGGTGGAAGCGTGCACTGACGGCTGGTGGTGTGTGCCTGGAGGAAGCATGCACTGATGGCTGGTGGTGTGTGTGTGCCTGGTGGAAGCGTGCACTGATGGCTGGTGGTGTGTGTGCCCGGTGAAAGCGTGCACCAACAGCTGGTGGTGTGTGTGCCTGGTGGAAGCGTGCACTGATGGCTGGTGGTGTGTGTGCCTGGTGGAATCATGCACTGACGGCTGGTGGTGTGTGTGCCTGGTGGAAGTGTGCACTGACGGCTGGTGGTGTGTGCCTGATGGAAGCGTGCACTGATGGCTGGTGGTGTGTGCCTGATGGAAGCGTGCTCTGATGGCTGGTGGTGTGTGAGCCTGGTGGAAGCGTGCACTGACGGCTGGTGGTGTGTGTGCCCACTGAAAGCGTACACCGATGGCTGGTGGTGTGTGTCTGTGTGCCTGGTGAAAGCGTGCACCGATGGCTGGTGGTGTGTGTGTGTGTGCCTGGTGAAAGCGTGCACCGACGGTTGGTGGTGTGTGTGCCTGGTGAAAGCATGCACTGAAGGCTGGTAGTGGGTGTGCCTGGTGGAAGCGTGCACTGACTGCTGGTGGTGTGGGTGCCCAGTGAAAGCGTACACCGATGGCTGGTGGTATGTGTGTGTGTGCCTGGTGAAAGCGCGCACCGACGGCTGGTGGTGTGTGTGCCTGGTGAAAGCGTGCACTGAAGGCTGGTAGTGTGTGTGCCTGGTGGAAGCGTGCACTGATGACTGGTGGTGTGTGTGTGTGCCTGGTGAAAGTGTGCGCTGATGGCTGGTGGTGTGTGCTTGGTGGAAGCGTGCACCGACGGCTGGTAGTGTGTGATGGCTGGAAGTGTGTGTGCCTGGTGAAAGTGTGCACTGATGGCTGGTGGTCTGTGTGCCTGGTGGAAGCTTGCACTGACGGCTGGTGGTGTGTGTGCTGGGTGGAAGCGTGCACTGACCGCTGGTGGTGTGTGTGCCCAGTGAAAGTGTGCACTGATAGCTGGTGGTGTGTGTGTGCCTGGTGAAAGCATGCACTGACGGCTGGTGGTGTATGGCTGGTGGAAGCGTGCACAGACGGCTGGTAGTGTGTGTGCCTGGTGAAAGCGTGCACTGACGGCTGGTGGTGTGCGTGCCTAGTGGAAGTGTGCACAGACGACTGGTGGTGTGTTTGCCTGGTGTAAGCGTGCACTGATGGCTGGTGGTGTGTGTGCCTGGTGAAAGCGTACACTGATGGCTGGGAGTGTGTGTGCCCTATGAAAGCGTCTACTGATGGCTGGGGGTGTGTGTACCCGGTGGAAGCGTGCATTGACGGCTGGTTGTGTGTGTGCCTGAGGGAAGCGTGCACTGACGGCTGGTGGTGTGTGCCTGGAGGAAGCATGCACTGATGGCTGGTGGTGTGTGTGTGCCTGGTGGAAGCGTGCACTGATGGCTGGTGGTGTGTGTGCCCGGTGAAAGCGTGCACCGACAGCTGGTGGTGTGTGTGCCTGGTGGAAGCGTGCACTGATGGCTGGTGGTGTGTGTGCCTGGTGGAATCATGCACTGACGGCTGGTGGTGTGTGTGCGCCTGGTGGAAGTGTGCACTGACGGCTGGTGGTGTGTGCCTGATGGAAGCGTGCACTGATGGCTGGTGGTGTGTGCCTGATGGAAGCGTGCTCTGACGGCTGGCAGTGTGTGTGCCTGGTGAAAGCGTGCACTGAAGGCTGGTAGTGTGTGTGCCTGGTGGAAGCGTGCACTGATGGCTGGTGGTGTGTGTGTGTGCCTGGTGAAAGTGTGCACTGACGGCTGGTGGTGTGTGCTTGGTGGGAGCGTGAACCGACGGCTGGTAGTGTGTGTGCCTGGTGAAAGTGTGCACTGACAGCTGGTGGTGTGTGTGCCTTGTGGATGCTTGCACTGACAGCTGGTGGTGTGTGTGCAGGGTGGAAGCGTGCACTGACCGCTGATGGTGTGTGTGCCCAGTGAAAGCGTGGACCGACGGCTGGTGGTGTGTGTGCCTGGTGAAAGCATGCATTGACGGCTGGTGGTGTATGGCTGGTGGAAGCGTGCACTGATGGCTGGTGGTGTGTGTGCCTGGTTAAAGCGTGCACTGATGGCTGGTGGTGTGTGTGTCTGGTGGAAGTGCGCACAGACGGCTGGTGGTGTGTTTGCCTGGTGGAAGCATGCACTGATGGATGGTGGTGTGTTTGCCCGATGGAAGCGTGCACTGACGGCTGGTGGTGTGTGTGCCCGGTGAAAGCGTGCCCTGATGGCTGGTGGTGTGTGTGCCCGGTGGAAGCGAGAACTGAGGGCTGGTGGTGTGCGTGCCTGGTGGAAGCATGCACTGACAGCTGGTGGTGTGTGTGCCTGGTGGAAGCGTGCACTGACGGCTGGTGGTGTGTGCCTGGTGGAAGCATGCACTGACGGCAGGTGGTGTTTGTGCCTGGTGGAAGCGTGCACTGACAGCTGGTGGTGTGTGTGCCCAGTGAAAGCGTGCGCTGGTGGTGTGTGTGCCCAGTGAAAGCGTGCACTGATGGCTGGTGGTGTGTGTGCCTGGTGGAAGTGTGCACTGATGGCTGGTGGTGTGTGTGCCCGGTGGAAGCGTGCACTGACGGCTGGTGGTGTGTGTGCCAGGTGGAAGCATGCACTGACAGCTGGTGGTGTGTGTGCCTGGTGAAAGTATGCACTGAGGGCTGGTGGTGTGTGCCTGGTGGAAGCGTGCACCGATGGCTGGTAGTATGTGACAGCTGGTAGTGTGTGTGCCTGGTGAAAGTATGCACTGACGGCTGGTGATGTGTGTGCCTGGTGGAAGTGTGCACTGACGACTGCTGGTGTGTGTGTCCGGTGGAAGCGTGCACTGACGGCTGGCGGTGTGTGTGCCTGGTGGAAGTGTGCACTGACGGCTGGTGGTGTGTGTGTGCCTGATGAAAGTGTGCACTGACGGCTGGTGGTGTGTGCCGGCAGCTGGTAGTGTGTGACAGTTTGTAGTGTGTGTGCCTGTTGAAAGCATGCACTGACAACTGGGGGTGTGTGTGCCTGGTAGAAGCATGCACTGATGGCTGGTGGTGTGTGTGCCTGGTGGAAGCGTGCACTGATGGCTGGTGGTGTGTGTGTCTGGTGGAAGCGTGGACTGATGTCTGGTGGTGTGTTTGCCTGGTGGAAGCGTGCACTGACGGCTGATTTGCCAATTTTAATTGCTGCCTTACATTGTAATTGCTGTATTGCACTGTGTCATACTGCTAAACCATTTTATGCTGAATTAATTGTATTAATTTGCCGAATAGCCCTGAACCACCTCGCCTGCTAATTGACTGCATAAAGCTCTGTGTCGTCGCTGTGCTGCTGCCATTTAATTTATGTGTTTGTGACATCGAGGCGTGACCGAGTAGACCGGGGACACTGCCTTTTTGCACTATATTGGCTGCTTGTTCGGTTTTACGCCGCCGGCCATTTTGTTGTTGTTGTTGTTGTGTCGCCCTGCCCGGGTCTCCACCCCGCTCCCGCCTTCCAGCTGACCCTCCCTCCCACTAATACTACCTGACCCGCTCTGACTAGATTGCGCTGTGACCGTCCTGTTCACTACAGACGCGGTCGCTCTCAAACGCTGCTCCCTGACCTGCCTCGCCTCACAGCCTGGTTTCGTTGCGCATCTCCGCTGCTCTGACAGAAATTGCCGATTTTAATTGCTGCCTTACATTGTAATTGCTGTATTGCACTGTGTCATACTGCTAAACCATTTTATGCTGAATGAATTGTATTAATTTGCAGAATAGCGCTGAACCACCTCGCCTGCTAATTGACTGCATGAAGCTCTGTGTCGTCGCTGTGCTGCTGCCATTTAATTTATGTGTTTGTGACATCGAGGCGTGACCGAGTAGACCGGGGACACTGCCTTTTTGCACTATATTGGCTGCTTGTTCGGTTTTACGCCACTGGCCATTTTGTTGTTGTTGTTGTTGTGTCGCCCTGCCCGGGTCTCCACCCCGCTCCCGCCTTCCCAGCTGACCCTCCCTTGCCCCTCCCCCTCCACTATCCACATATGACAGATGCCTTTACACGCAGCGGTATCGCGCAGCGGTCGCGCCCCTTGCGCGCCGAAGGTGCGCCAAAGGTAAGCCCGTCTACGCCCGTCTGCGCCTCGACCGCGCCCAGCGCCAGACCCCCTGGTCCCTGCAAAACCCATTCCACCCGCATAACGTACGACGCCGCTACCCTCTTAGCCCTTAACCCCGGTCGTACTTCACAATGCTGCGAAGCTACCCCAGGACGCACCCACGGTCCTTTCGCCTGCCACTCCTGCAAGTTCACCTGCATCAGGACCCACACCAAATCCACTTCCCCCAAACACAACTCCGACTCTAACCACCTGAAGTTCATCCTGCTGAACACCCGCTCGGTCCACAGACACGCCTCTGAACTCTGGGACCTACTCGACACTGCGTCACCGGACATCGCCTTCCTTACAGAAACATGGATGAACACATCATCAGGACCCGACATCGCCATAGCCATCCCGGACGCTTACAAGATCATCCGAAAAGACCGCACCAATCAAACAGGAGGAGGCATTGCCATCGTCCATATGAACACCATCAAAATCACGACAAGCTCCGACGATAATCTCACAACCGCCGAACATCTCCACTTCCAGATCCACACCGACCCCAGGACCACACTTAGAGGCACCCTCATCTACAGGCCTCCAGGAACCCGTACACAATTCAGCGATTACATCACTGACTTCGTCAGCCCACATGCCCTCGCCTCCGAGAACTACATTCTACTAGGAGACTTCAACTTCCACCTTGAAAACAAATATGACAGCAACACCACCACCCTTCTGGACAACCTGGCCAATCTCGGACTCAAACAACTTGTTGACACCCCCACCCATGTAGCCGGACACACGCTCGACCCTATCTTCACCTCCAGCAAGCACATTTCCTTCGATAGCACCACAGCTCTCCATTGGACGGACCACAGCTGTGTTCAGTTCAGATACAAAACCACCTTGACCCACAACCCCCCACAACCTATTCCTCGGAGAAACTGGAACAAAATCACTTCCGACCAACTCCTCACATCACTCAACGAAAACTCTCCCACCCTCTCATTGGATCCAAACCAAGCAGCCACCAAACTCAAGCAATGGATCACCCACAGCGCAGACGAATAAGCACCCCTGAAAAACAACCAGATCAAATCAGGCAACAAAAAGGCTCCCTGGTTCAATGATGACCTTAAAAAATCCAAAAAGCTATGCCGCACCCTAGAGAAAACATGGAGAAAAAACCCAACCACCGACAACATGGCAACCCTGAAGGCAGCCACCCGCAAACACCACCAACTGATTCGATGCACTAAGAAATCAGCACTCAAGGATCGACTCGACAACAACGACCATAACAGCAAGGAACTTTTCAACATCGTCAAAGAATTCACCAACCCCACCGCAGCATCTAACGACATCACTCCCTCCCAAGACCTCTGCGATGCATTATCATCCTTCTTCTACAACAAAATTGCCGACATTCACAACAGCTTCGAGAACACTCCCTGCGAACAACCCTCCCCACCCCCCTCAGAACCTACCCCGCCAACTAACAACCTCAGCGCCTGGAACCCAATCACCACTGAAGACACATCCGCCTAATGAACTCAATCCACTCTGGCTCGCCAACCGACCCCTGCCCCCACCACATCTTCAACAAAGCTGACTCCATCATCGCACCCCATCTCCGTGATGTCATCAACAGCTCTTTCAACTCTGCCACCTTCCCAGAAAGCTGGAAACACGCCGAACTCAGCGCCCTGCTGAAGAAACCCACAGCAGACCCCTCTGAACTTAAAAACTACCGACCCATATCCCTCCTCCCATTCCCTGCCAAAGTCATTGAGAAAGCCGCCAACAGCCAGCTCGCCGCCTTCCTTGAATCCAACAACTCCCTCGATCCCTCTCAGTCCGGATTTCGAGCCAAACACAGCACCGAAACCGCCCTCATTGCAGCGACAGACGACATCCGAACACTACTGGATAACGGAGAAACCGTAGCCCTCATTCTACTCGACCTCTCCGCCGCTTTCGACACAGTCTGTCACAGCACCCTTATACAACGCCTCAGCAACATCGACATACAAGGAAAAGCCTTGGACTGGATCATCTCATTCCTCTCCGGGAGAACTCAGAGAGTCCGACTCCCCCCATTCAACTCAGAGGCCACTGAAGTCATCTGTGACGTACCACAAGCATCATCACTCAGTCCCACCCTCTTCAACGTTTACATGAGCCCACTCGCATCCATCGCGCGCCAACACAACCTTAACATCATCTCCTACGCCGACGACACCCAGTTAATCCTTTCCCTCACCAAAGACCCTAACACCGCCAAAACAAATCTTCACGAAGGCATGAAAGAAGTAGCCGAATGGATGAAACACAGCCGCCTAAAACTCAACTCAGACAAAACGGAGGTGCTCATCCTAGGATCTTCCCCTTCCGCCTGGGACGACTCTTGGTGGCCTTCCGCTCTGGGCACAGCGCCCATACCCACAGACCACGCACGTAACCTTGGCTTCATCCTAGACTCCTCTCTCTCAATGTCCAGACAAGTCAACGCAGTCTCATCCTCCTGCTTCAACGTACTTCGTATTCTCAAAAAGATCTTCCGCTGGATCCCCCCCCTGAGACAAGAAAGACTGTCACCCACGCACTGGTCACGAGTCGACTGGATTATGGTAACACACTATACGCCGGAATCACAGCAAAATTACAGAAAAAACTCCAACGCATCCAAAACGCATCAGCGAGACTCATATTGGACATCCCTCGCCAAGATCACATTACCAGACACCTAAAAGACCTCCACTGGCTTCCCGTAAACAAGAGAATTACGTTCCGTCTCCTCACCCACGCACACAAGGCCCTCTACAAACTAGGACCCGAATGCCTCAACACTCGACTGTCCTTCTACACACCCAACCGCCAACTAAGATCCTCCAATCAAGCCCTCGCCGCAGTCCCGCGCATCCGAAAATCCACCATGGGGGGCAGATCCTTTTCCTTCCTGGCGGCCAAGACCTGGAACTCACTCCCCACTCACCTCGGCCTTACTCAGAACCACATCTCCTTCAGAAAAGAACTTAAAACCTGGCTATTCGACAAAAAATTATCCCCCCTCCCCAAGCGGCTTGAGACCCTCTGGGTGAGTAGTGCGCTATATAAATCCCTGAACTTGAACTTGTGGGTGTGTGCCTGGTGGAAGCGTGCACTGATGGCTGGTGGCGTGTGTGTGCCTGGTGGAAGCAGGAGCCTTCACAATGATAGAAGACGCAAATGAAACTGACGAAGAAGGAAGGGGAGTGCGAGCAGAGGAGCATGATTCAAAGCGAGAAGACACAAATGAAGCTGACCAGGAGGGAGGGGGAAAAGAAGGGGGTGGTGCAAGCAGAGGAGCATGATTACAGCAATAAAAACACAGATGGCAGCTGTGCACGTGCTCGAGCTCGTGAATGTAAGGTGTAGGCCAGCAAAAGCCTCTGATGGCACTTTTAAAAGCCACTTGCTAAATGTCTCGAAGAGACAGCTATGCGCTGTCTCAGACAAGACCTAAAAAGGGAGTTAGTCTTTTAAAAAAGTGTTATGTCAAGTACAACAAAGATATAGAATTCCAATATTGTAAACAGGTAATGTTTTTATCGTACATACTCATTTTCAGCCTCTTGGAGAAATCTCTTCGAACATTTGATGGCACGGACCCAAAAGCTAAGATATTTATATTATATTTAACATGTTGTTGGGACTAAGGATTTCAATCCAGTAACCGTCAGGATCCTGTATAAAAGCAAGTCCTTCCTTTTTACCATCATCTGGTTGCTTCACAGATGTTACTCCTAGATCTTCAAATCTTTTACAAACTGTGTAGACATCTGGAAATGCAATGCCAATGTCCCCAAATCCTCGAGAGTCAGAGCTTCCGTTATGATAACTAGGCCTGGGTGGTAAATTCTGTTTCTCTCGTGGAATTTGGGTAATTTCGGGTTCCGCAGAGAACGCCAAATTGTCCAAAATACTGCGTTGCGCGACTTCACGAAATGTTTTGCTTGTTTGCGTTCTCAAAATGCGTGTTCGCAAGATATTTACCCCCGAGGACGCAAACAGAGATTGCGAACCAGAAAAAAGCATTGCGAACAAGCAATACTGCATGTTTGTGGAATTTCTGCATGTTCGCGGAGATTTTTTACCGCTTCGCGGAGATGTGCGTAACGCAATTACGCAAATTCCACCCACCCCTAATGATAGCTCCTCTCTTCACTTCCCCAATTATAAGTCAGTTCTATGGTGGCCTTCCTGGAAAAAGTCCACGCTGTTCGTTCTTTTGTATTGCTGGGAATGTCCTTTTTGTCTTCATAACCCATGAAATAAAGTGAACATTTCATAGATGAAAAATCAAATTTCTGCAAGAGTGTCATTCAAAGAACTTTGGTGTAAAATTCTAATGACTTTTTGGGATCTTTTATCCTAAGCATAGTTTTCTCCATCAAGTAATCCTTAATGCTGGGGTCTCGGTCTGTGCACGCGCCGACCATGTCTTCTTTGGACAGGCCATGCAACTCTGGCGCCAGGACTTCGGACATGATGCCGCTGAGGTGGCGGGTTTTGGACGAAAGAGAGGAGACCTGACCCTGGGACTGAACTAGGTGGAGAGGCGGGAGCTTGGTCCCTTACATTCTATTATTTTTTTTTTTAATTCTTTTTATTAAAGTGAAAAAACATAAAAGCCAATTACAGGTACCTTACTTCACGGAACATAATACAATTATACCAACATAGAATAAATCAATGGGCATTCCCCAGGGCAAAGACGATGCTATGAAAAGTCACTATCGTGCGGTCGCATTAAAACAGGAGAGACGTTCTGTCCAGATCAGCCAGCATTAATCACAAACCCCACCACCCCAAGAGACCGAAACATTACGAACAGGATATTTCCTAGTGGCAGGAGTGCGTAAGGCAAGAGAACTAAAAGTGAAACTACGACCACAAAAATCATGCAAACCAACCCACGATACATTCTACAAATCAATGTGAACAACATCACCCCTGAGACCCATCGAACAGGCTTACCCCACAGGAAGGTACCCGACATCAGGATATTAATAGGATACTGAACACAAAAACAAACAAAGACAATACAAAACACCCCAACCCCCACCCTGCACCCCTGCATATGACTTTCGCCTAACCCCAACTAGCAGTGTGCCTGTCGCCCCATCTAACTAGGTTCTAAAGGTAGAAAAAGAAAAGGAAGTGTGGAGGAGGATATCTTCAAATAGGCTCCCAGTCTCCCCTCCCCTCCGCCAGAAACAAGCAACCCCTGTGAATTAGCTATAATTTTAAAAGAAACATCAACAAAACAGGCAGGGTAAGCCGTAAACACTGCCCAACTTGATCATAGTGATGACAAATCCCCCATTTATTGAAGCCACAATCTTATCTTATCTTATCTTATCTTATTGTTTTGGTAAAGCGCTACAGCTGCCCCAGCAATGAGGCGTCCCGGCGCTGGAACCCGGATCCACTCCTGATCGTGGAGAATCCATGGACAGAGGAAGGATTATAGGCAGGGAAATAGAAAGGTTTTCACTGCTTTTCGGAAAGCTGATAGATTGTCTATCAAGCGAATGTGATGTGGTAGTTCATTCCACATCTTGGCTCCCAGGAACCTAAAAGAGCGGCCGCCCATGCGGCAGAGTTTTATGCGAGGAACGCATAGAAGGTTTTGATTGGATGATCTTAGGTTCCGTGACGGCGCATAGGGAGTAAGAATCTTGAACCCAGTCCGTAAATCTCATCCCTGGCTCTTTCGATCTTTCATGCGAACCCCTTCCATACGAACCACCGCATTAACAGGAGAGTCAAGGAGCACCAAAAGTTCGGAAAAGTTAAGTCTGGAAAGAGTCAAAAGTGTTAAGCCCTCGTGGGTTACTCCGTCCCTGACGATCTCCCTCGCCCAGTCCGATACCAGATATTGTTTCCTTCTCGACCACAATGAATCAGTCAGGGAGGGGAAAGATGGCATTGTGATCCGGAAAAAAGTACCAGCAGTAACCAGGGACGGAGACCCAAAAGGTCCTCCCTCGATCGGCAGCGATGTTAAAGATGGCGATTTTCCCAAGGCCACGGGCTCATTTTCGTTTGTAGACACACTGGCCAGGGACTTCATTATTTCTTTCTGCACGGGGCCCATATTCGTTGGCATGATAGTCACTGTGGGGATCATGGCTCGCTGTTGATCTCGCAATGGCGCTGGGTCCGGTCTCATACTTCTCGTTACTAATGGACTGGCGATCATTTTGTGGACTATAAGTTCCACTCGTTGATGTAGTGCCCCGATGGCGGCTAAGATGGTCTTCAGTGATGGCTCAGACTCCGTCCCAATCTTCCCCTCTCCATCATCTTCGAACATAGTCACGTTCCCTAGAGAGCCAGGTCTCTCCAGGTGAACTGACAAGAACAAATCGGACGGCTACAGAGGGTGACTTGTCAATTATCACAGCAGCACTCCGTTAGTCTGCTACCGCGAGTGAGGATCCCTACCCAGCGGACCCGGCGGCGCAAACCGGGTCCCCGGGACCGAGACCCCCACCCACAGCCCCAGACGTGCTTTGTCACCACTCCTGCGGTAGTAAATCTACCAAATGACCGCCATCGAAATCGGGCAAAAACAAGTTCCACAGCGAGAGACCGGACCCCACCAGTGTCCCACGGCCGATGTTGATCAACTGAAGCCCGGCTGGGTCAGTACTCGAGGCCCCGGCTCACCATCTGGGTTAGGCCGTAGATTAAAACACAACGTATCTTCGTCATTCAGAGAGGTAAAATTCTCCGGACTTCACCATCAGACTCTGTACCGGTTCAGACACGCGAAAGGTGGGCGGAAATTCAGGATATTAACAAGGATCGTCCGGCTGGAGAAAGAGGTCGGCGGAGCCGGGAGCCTACGCGGCCATCTTGGTTGCTAGCGTAGCTCCTCCTCCCATACATTCAAATTTTTAACAAGTATTTCATAGAGCCAAGGTTTTAGATTGCTATGAGTGACATTTTCATAATGTCAGAGTAAGTATGAGTGACATTTGAATGACTATGGGTGACACTTTCTTGCCAGCAGAATTAAGCAATACAGAGGAGGGATGACCGCACTGAAAAGCGTTACACCTTAGGAATGGTACTTGCCAGGAATCGTTGACTAGGAAGACAGATCAGTATTTCTGTCCTGTGACACTGTTTGTCTGCATCAATATTTCATCTTTCTTGCAAATCAACATGCTGTGCACTTTATTGCTGTTAGATAACTTGTAGGTACTGAGTTACTGCCTATCATTTAAAGGCAGAGCCGAATCCCATCTAAGTGGACATGTTTCTTCTTCTCAAATTCCATTCCTTTCTGATGAATTCATTCTATAGTTTATCCATTCTCCCCGACTCATTTATGATTATTGTTGCAAATATTTTTGTCGCTCACCCGTAAACAAACCAAACTGGGTGTACTGCACTTATATTTTATACTAATGCGAACAGTTGGAGCCCCTAGTTTGACTTTAAATGATTACCATGTAAAACTACTATTACTGGTTTTTGGAAAAGTTAATGCCGCCTTTTACTTAACCTCCATTGCTAGGGGCAAGGGGTACTAAACTGAAATAGGCACCGTGTAATATGGCTAAGTAGGTTCAACTCCCTGCTGTAAGAATTGGTGTGAAATCTGCAAGGCCAATGAATGGATGTGGTCTCTGTTCTTCATTTTTATCTGATGTTGATGGTGTGGGGTGGTGTGATGTTATTTATAGTGCTATGAAGCTCTAGTGATGATGACACCTCGAGCACTGTAGAAAAACAAAATTTATTATTACAAATACCATGAATCTGTGTCATTGTACGTCAAGTGGACTTCAAGGCATGAGTTAAAATTCTTCATTTGTGGATGTTGTCCCTGTTTTTACAATTTTCTTACAAGCATGAGCTATGATTACTGTGTGCAGAACGAGGTTTGTACAAAGTATGGCTCCAGGCACACAGGCTGAACATTGTCACATAGAAACTTCGCTCCTAAAGGGCTACAGTTCTTGTAGAAATAAAATCCTTCTTATTGAATATGATGTAAAGTGGAATGTCTGCTTGGGAGTGTATACAAATGATTCCATGGCATGTTTCTGCCTCTGCAGAGCGCCTTTGACCAGGAAGTGTGGAAGTTGTTGACAACGACAGCAGGCCTCACGTGCAGCTTGTCCGTGAGCAGACGTCCACCAGGGGCTTACTATGGCATGCATTGCTCTGCAGCCCCGAGGAGGAACTGCCAGTTCTTTAGCCATGCATGAAATGCTGCTGAGGGCAGATCACCTTGTAGATGCCCCACTGAATGGAGTCTGGCCTTCCTGCCATAAGCAACTACTACACTGAACTTAGACACATTTACTTCTTTCGAGGGTGGCAATGATTCCTCGCGCCACTTAATTCTGGCTCGTCCAGGACCTGAGCACACACGCACACGTCTCAGGTGTGGCCAGTATGGTTGGGTCCGGTTGCGTGATACCGTGTGCGTGCACTGCAGCTGCGAGCTCTTTCTCATAGTGCCAGCTGCAGCAGAGTGTCAGTGTGCCAGTAGGTACATGAGCTGCTGGTTGGGTCGGGTTCATCTCTAGGCACCCGCCACGTGGTGCAAGGGGCCATCTATGCTGCCATTGCCCCAGCAGCCCTTAGTGCAGGCAGCAGCCCATGAAAGCTTTGCGAAATGCCGCCCGTTCAAGGCGCATGCCTCAAACAATACAACTTCATGGTAGCCATTGGGCTGGGCAGGCACGGACTTTGACATCCTGAAGTCAGTGAACCCTAATGCTGAGCGCATGTCCTAAGAGCTACATTGTACAACTGTGCAGCTCTTGCAGCTGCGCCAGAGCCCACAAGCCTACTTGGAACAGCGTGCACTGCATGCTGCCACTTAAGCTTGTATAACGGTACATTATTATACAGCAACACTCCGGCTTAACAGTTGAGGGGGCACTATAATGAGTGACTTTGCTTTTCAGTGCGGTGAAGCGGATCACCACACTGAAATGTGTTAGTCTAACGGCTGATGCGTGGTACTTGGTAGAGCTGGTTTTGCAACTCATGCTTGTCTTTTACATGGACGGTTGGCAATGTGGGTAAGTGTGCATTCATTGACTTCCGTTCACCACTGATGTGAAGCAAGGCCAGTTTAAAATGACCTTGCAGTCCAGTAAGATTAGGGTTCATAAAGGGTAAGATGTTTTTGAGCTTGAAGAGTTTGATTATAACATGTGGTGGAGCTGTTGTGATTAGGCAGGGGAAGTGATCTACAGGTCTGATTTTGCTATGGATGGATACCCCAGGGCATTGTGATTGCAAGGGTATTGTGCAAGTCAGTAAATTGACTGCTGGCACGATTTAGTACCTCTGCATTCTTGTTGGCATAATGCATCCCATCCCTTGTGTAGAAAGGGGTGAGGGTTTGCGGAATTTATATGGCGCAGTCATGTGAAACCTGTCTTGCATATGAGTCTGGAGGAGGCTTTCTAGACTGGATATTTCATATTTGAGTCTTGTATCAGTTGGCAATAGCCATAAATACTTGCAACTATCTGTTGTGTATATAGCCAAAGTTCCTGCGATGGGTAAAAGTAAGCATATTTGCACTCTGCTTTCATAGCTAATACCGAAGCAGGCACATTTGGTGTATACAAACCCGATTAATAAGAACAGCATGCATCTGCACGTACTTCATGAAAACGTCATGCAGCCGGCCTACAGATGACAATACAAGTTTTTTTTCATGGTTCAAGTGCCGCTCTGCCCCTGTTTTAACAAGCATCTGCAATGCAATAGGTCTCAAATTTGAGCTATTGGCAATGCCTTTTATTTATGTTTTGATTTTTTTAAACATAAATAAAAGGCATTGCCATTTACAATGCCAATAGCTTCAACTCTTGCAAATTTGAGACCAATTGCATTCCAAATGCTTGAAGGCATCGCTGAGTTGCCCCCTTCTGTCTTCCATGGGCCCTGAAGAGCTCCCTGTTTGCTCTGCCAGTGGTCACTCCTGCAGCAAGAGAAACTCATTAAAGAAAATAGTGCTTACAGACTAAAAAAGTCGTACTGTGTAACAACTGAAGGAAAAGTGCCAGTCCTCATGGGAGGTTACAAATGAAGACAAGGCGGGACTAAGGAGGGACTAACAAGCCTATTAACGAATCAGAAGCCAGTATTTACGAAGGACAATGACACAAGCCAATGACAATTAACGGAAGAGAGAGTGGGCAGGGCTTCAAGTACATAGTCCAATACAGCATGGCTCGCAGAGCAGCCCGTGCACCACCCAGGCTCGACCTAAAAAGGCCTTTGAATACCTGGCGGCTCAGCTGTGCTCCTCTGTAGTGCTTCTACAGTACTAAACTAAATAAGCACTGTTTTGTGGTGCAAGATTAACACCCTTTTCAATATATCAACCACCTTAATCAGTGTTAAATTTCTTGGCTTTGCTGCTGTTTGAATGAAATGAACAGCAAACCCTTTTGATTCCCCTCCATGAACCCTTTCTAGCAGTGCGTTTGGATTATGAGAGTGCTATCTATGAAACTGTAAAACCAACAGTAGATGGACAGAATGCAGAACAATGTCATACATTCACCCCAGTACACAGATCTGGGCCTAAATCCATCGTTTTTTTGCACTCCACACCACCCCAGTTCAGACATGGCCATATGCAAATCAGCCTTGACCCTTTGCCTCATGGGAACAGTCCAGCCCGAACTTCCAAGCCATGTCTTTCCTGGACCGGAATCAAGCATCCTAGGACCAGTTTCTGGCTATCAGCCGTCTTCAGCCAGGATAGCTTGACTCCAGTGGTGTGGAGAGCATGGAATTCACGTCTGAGCATACCCATCCCACTCGGGGTGACAAATGCAAAACCAACAATTGATGGACAGAATGCAGAACAATGTCATACATTCACCCCAGTACAGAGATCTGGGCCTAAATCCATCGTTTTTTTTGCACTCCACAACACCCCAGTTCAGACATGGCCATATGCAAATCAGCCTTGACCCTGTGCCTCATGGGAACAGTCCAGCCCGAACAGCCAAGCCATGTCTTTCCTGGACCGGAATCAAGCATCCTAGGACCAGTTTCTGGCTATCAGCCGTCTTCAGCCAGGATAGCTTGACTCCAGTGGTGTGGAGAGCATGGAATTCACGTCTGAGCATACCCATCCCACTCGGGGTGACAAATGCAAAACCAACTGTAGATGGACAGAATGCAGAACAATGTCATACATTCACCCCAGTACAGAGATCTGGGCCTAAATCCATTGTTTATTTGCACTCCACACCACCCCAGTTCAGACATGGCCATATGCAAATCAGCCTTGACCCTGTGCCTCATGGGAACAGTCCAGCCCAAACTGCCAAGCCATATCTTTCCTGGACCGGAATCAAGCATCCTAGGACCGGTTTCTGGCTATTAGCCGTCTTCAGACAGGATAGCTTGACTCCAGTGGTGTGGAGAGCATGGGACTCACCTCTGAGCATACCCATCCCACTCGGGGTGACAAATGCAAAACCAACAGTAGATGGACAGAATGCAGAACAATGTCATACATTCACCCCAGTACAGAGATCTGGGCTTAAATCCATTGTTTTTTTGCACTCCACACCAACCCATTTCAGACATGGCCATATGCAAATCAGCCTTGACCCTGTGCCTCATGGGAACAGTCCAGCCCGAACTGCCAAGCCATGTCTTTCCTGGACCGGAATCAAGCATCCTGGGACGGTTTCTGGCTATCAGCCGTCTTCAGCCAGGATAGTTGACTCCAGTGGTGTACTGGGGTGAATGTATGACATTGTTCGGCATTCTTTCCATCAATTGTTGGTTTTGCATTTGTCACCCCGAGTGGGACGGATATGCTCAGACGTGAGTCCTGTGCTCTCCACACCACTGGAGTCAAGCTATCCTGGCTGAAGACGGCTGATAGCCAGAAACCGGTCCTAGGATGCCTAATTCCGGTCCACGGAAGACATGGCTTGGCAGTTCGGGCTGGACTGTTCCCATGAGGCACAGGGTCAAGGCTGATTTGATAGAACCATGTCTGAACTGGGGTGGTGTGGAGTGCAAGAAAACGATGGATTTAGGCCCAGATCTCTGTACTGGGGTGAATGTATGACATTGTTCTGCATTCTGTCCATCAATTGTTGGTTTTGCATCTATGAAACTGTGCTATTTTGAAATTTGCAACCAGACAGATTCTTGGTCAATAGTGATAATGCCCTGATGGACAAGAGGCTGTGTCTAGCCATGACCTGAATGTTGGCAGAACTAAAGTACAACTGGACATTACTCTTGAGACTTTCAAATAGATCCGCTTCTTACTCTTAAAAAAATAAATATCATCCTGTCACGGAACTTTGTGCCTTTTTGTGTGTTATTAATGATTGGAATGCAGCTCAAGAAATATCTAATGCATTGTTTTATGTTTGTATATTCTGTTCAGGGTTCATATTTACTGTTTGTCTTTTGTGATTTAAGTTAATCAGACTACTGCAATTAGTAAGTGGATATGATACCACAAACACCTGCATTTTCCAGTTTGAAAAAAATGCATTTGAGGCAATTAAAAAGTAGTGTTGGACCCAAAAATGTTCCTGTTGTAGGATTTTCAAAAGAACTACCCAACCAAATGTAATAATGTATGGAAATATCTCACACTGTTATCTGCAACGTCCCACTTCATTCTACAGTTTCGGATTTATGTTGTTTTTATTTAATATTATGAAACAGGCTAAATGGCTCATCCCATATGGTTAAAGACAACAAAAACATTTATTCGGCCACTTAAAAAATATATTAGTTGTCAGTACTAAGCCTAAATTTCTAGCCGTTTTTTTCACAGTAACATGCATAGAAGTTAAGCTGTACTATAAAGTTTATTTTGATGGTGATGTTAACAAAGTACATAGACATACATTAATAAAGCATGTTGTAGGATGATAGTCTCTGTAGTGGACTCCCACCCTGTGCTGAAAAATCAAGAAACACGATTAGAGTTCATTAATTTATATTCAGAAGTTGCCTCCTGGATTTATTAAGTACTTTGTGTGTTATTAAAAGAAAGCAGTCCTTTCTTGCTAGTCCAAGTGTGTGAAATGAGTCCAATGCACAGAAAACAGTTTTCTCTTAAGCCACCCATGGTTGGTTGTTTTGGATACACATTTAAACTGAGTGCAAGGAAAAAGATGTTGCTACATAGCCCTACAAGTCTCATTCATCTCCTAGGGCATGACATTCCTGTCCCTGATGACATTATGCTGGACTACCGGCAGCCAGGAGGACCTGCAACTCCTCCCTTCTCTACACCTACTGGCTCACCCCAAACATCAGTTTACTACTAGGATCTCCCCCAAAGAACCCTACAAAATTCTCCCTGATGTTATCTCTCCTTTGTCTCATTCAAGACCTATTTTTTTTACTCTTGATTTTTTTCTCCCTAATCCCTTACTACAGGCTCTTCCCTACTCTCTCTCTCCTTTACTCATCCCAGACCTCAACTTACTACTATGATCTCTCAATTAAGACTCATGAATGTCTTCCCTTCTCTATCCCTCCATTACACTATTCAATCCAGCTAACCGATTTACATGTCCTTCGCTCAAATTAGCTTATACCTTCGAGTACAAATACTAATGCTAATACTAATACTATGCTCATATTTCCTTATACTAATCCACCACTAATCGCTTTGGGTTCCGGAGTAGCGTGCTACTCGCTAAAAAGTGCTTTGACTCCTTATCAGGGGTAGTAAGCGCTATATTGATACAATTACAATTACAATTGCGAGAGATGGAATCATATAATAAACTAAAACAGGAGGAGAGAGAATGACAGAGAAGGGAAACAATAGCAGAGATAAAAAAAACTAAAAGGGTAAAACACATCAATACAGACACAATATTAAAGTGTGATGGATAGATAAAGGCAATGAGAAAAAGCAGACGAGGTAAAAGGAGAAATAAAACATTGCAGATTTTATATAATGAACAATTTGCAAATCTGTTTTCAAAACATCACTGGCACTGTAAGTGCATAACAATGATTCTTTCATTTTATACATGCAATAATAAGGCTGCTATCTTACTGACATATCACCAGCCTGCATTATATTTCTGTGCCTGAGCCCATTAAAACAAGCATTAGCAGAACCAATATGGTTTGCCTATGATAGAGTTATTTGTTTATGCTTTTAAGTAATGATGTGTAGCAGCATGGCTGTAGAGCAGCATGAAAGAAAGTAAAACAAGCATTTGCAATGCAAATTGGTCTCCCATTTGTGAGAGTTAGAGGTATTGGAGATGTAATTGACAATGTTGTTTTCCCTTGTGGTGTGGATTGGTGGGGAGAGGATATATGTGGTGTGGAGTGGAATTGTGTGTTGGCTTGGAATTGTTAGATGTGGAATTGTGTGGTGTAAAGTAGATTTCTGTAGTGGAATTAAGTGGAATGGTGTTCAGTTGCAATATGTGTATAGTAATTATGTGTATTGAGTGTACTGGAATTATGTGGAGTGTAATTGTGCTTCATCGAGTGCAGTTATGTGGAATTGCATTTTGTGTTGTGGAGTTGACTGTTGTGGATTTTAATTATGTGGTGTTCTGTTAAATTTTTTGGCACGATGTGGAATTCTGTGGAGTGGTTTGAATGTATGTGGTGTGTTGTGTAATTGTGTTGTTGAGTTGAAATATGTGGTTTGTTGTTGAATTATGTGGGGTTGAAAGCAAATGTGTAGAGTTAAATTGTGTGGAGTGGAGGTGTGTGGTGTTGAGTGGAAATATGCTGAATGGAATTATTTTGCATGGCATGGAGTGTATTTGTGTAGATTGTCTTACCAAGTTTCAAAATGATGAAACAATTAGAATAAAAGGTTGCCTTTCGTCGTGCACAAATTTACAAAATCTTATAATATGCAAAGATTTGTCCAAATATTTCAAATAAAACATGCAAATTGAATGCTCAGTGACATTTGTGTTGCTGAATTTTAGGGAGGGCTTGAACAATGTGGGGTGCTGTTTGGGTTGCTAATGGTGCTAGGGCTCTGCACATCTGTGGCGGAGGGAATGTTCATCTTAACTCAGTCTAGCACATTTGATACAGGAATTCTGATTCCAACGGTCCAAACAAAGCACCCATACATGTGTATGTGATTCATGGGATTTTGGATTAATTCACTGCTCAGCAGGCAGCAAGTGGGTTTCTTGTGAAACTGTAAACATATTAAATGCCTGAGCATTAGATAGCTATTGAGTGAGGTAAGAAAAAAAGCATTAACATTTATATCACATTAAAGAGTAAAGACACCTGCATCATTTCTTCTGGCTGCACAGACTAGGGTTACTGTTATATTCCTGAGTTTTTCCTCGCTGCATTCTCAATCTGAAATTACCTTGTGTAACTTTTGAGACATGAGATGGGGGTTGGATCTCGCTGGGGGCAGTCTGGTTTTCTTTATAATGATGCTGACCTGTCTCAACGCCAATGTGATCACTTCGTGTGTTTAGGGCTGGTGTGTTTGGGATGGTCATTCGCCACTAATGACTTAGATCAACTACCAAATACAATAAATTACAATTTCTTCCAGAGGGCTTGGAAGACTTGTGGTTGTATTATTACTGTACTTCCTGAGAAATTGTCATATTCAAGTGGATTTCTAGTCTTTCTGCCCTAGTTAGTGTGTCTGCTCAGTAGGTTATGTGTTCGCTGCTGATATTACTGTGTGACCTGTCAGGTTGAAATCTAGGAGGACCAGCTCCGCCGTGCATCCATCCAGCATGGATAAAATGAGAAGCATCAAGTTGTGTAACACTTGTTATAATAGCGCCTACAGATGTAAACCCCTGGTATTACGCTACGCACTACATAAAACTATTTATCATCATCATTATTATAAACCTTCTAGTCACAGGTTTGATAGTGGCATGGCTGACTGACCATTTCATAGTTAGAAAATCAGATAAGTGAGTTGGGTAATAATGACCCCTTGTTATTCACAGCGCTATAAAACGTAAACACGTGCACTATAAAAATAACCAGTTTCTTATTTGATAGTAAGACCAACAAGTGCACCTAGCAGGTAATCTGCCTCAGATATCACCACTGCTCTTCTATCTGCAAAATCAAACAGAGAAGAAATGTGTGGGTTTAATTTGCTTACATGGCTATCCGGCAATAGTGCAGAAAATAGATGGTGAATCAGAAGGGTAACAGGAATCGCATTCGGGAAGAGTTGGAAGGAGACAGAAGCCTGTCTGACAATAGACTGAGCTAAGAGCCACATAATCCCTACTATGGACAGATTCTAGCCACAGTGGAGGGCATGCTATGGAGTGGGGATTCAGTGTGAAAAAGGTCTTGTTTTCCAGATTCAGTTTCAAGAACAAGGCAAGGGCAGGTCGCTGACTTAAGTCTAGAGGAGCTGAAGGCCATCAGCATTATCGTAAAATTAGCAAAGAGTATAGGAGATGAAGAGGCGCAAAAAGTTACTTTCTGTGGTACTCACTGTTTGCCTTGGAGAATGTTTGTAGAGAAGAGATGACTACAAAGCCCTTTAGGGTGAACTACACAATGCATCTTACATGGTGGGGTGTGAATTCTTAACGGAACACACATTTTCCAACAACTCCACACTATATCTTGGAGAAACAAGGGATCATGTGCGTTAATAGTTACAGCTCTGAAACAACGTACAGTATCAGTTCTCCAGAAGCCGTCTATACTAACAAGCCAGCGAGGCACAGAGCTCCCTCAGTCTAAATCTCTCCAGTAACATTTCTAATCATCTTTTGTGCTTCCGGTGATGGTCTCTCAGGTCTAAACATAAGAGCACTGTTAGAACTGGGGGTCTATAGTTGGCAGAGGAATGCGCCTTTTTCCAAGTAGGCACCCTTGCTTCTAGTCAGGATAAGGGGGATACACACTTTAGATAGAGCCTGCTCACCCCCTTGGTAGCTGGCATGAGCAGACTGGCTTAACCCAAAGGCAATGTGTAAAGTATTTGTACCCAAACTCACAGTAACACAGTGAAAACACCAGAAATGGACACCACACCTGTTTAGAAAAATAAAGTAACTTTATCTAAACCAAACAAGACCAAAACAACAAAAATCCAACCTATATGAATTCAAATACGACTTTAAAACAATGATCTCGAAAATCGAACTTGCAGAAAACAAATAGCTCAACCTGGGTCTATTATGACATTGTGACAGGCAATAATTCAAACAATGGGTCAAATGCGAGATGCGCGGCGTAGGGCATGGAGTCACATGGACCCCCAAGCAGATGTACCTTAGAACGAAGTCTTTGGATGATGCACGGTGTCATGGAGGTGAGGCATCGGTGCCGAGGTTGAGGTCCGTTCCCTGGTTGTCATGGCTGAGGTGAGGTGTCATGTCCACAAGGAGTCGATGCGTCGAGTCCAAGACAGTGGAAGTCAGTTCAGTCGGTGGTGAGGCTTTAGTTCTAGTGAAGCGATGCAAAGTCATAGACTTGTGAACTCACCCTTGTCGGTTACTGGCTCAGCAATAATGGGACTCAGGCGCTGATGGTGACGACGTTGTGTGAGCACCTGAAAGACCGATAACTGCAGACGTCGAAGGGCATCGGAGCTGCAGTGTAGACAGGGTGGTACATCTTGCAGTTAATGGGTGGTGCCCCAGGCCTCGCTGATCGTTGTGGTGGTGAAGACAGCATCGGAGTTGGTTTTCTTTGTGTTGCAGGACCAACCACACAACTGGGATTGGTGCTATTTTGAATGCAGGAGTCCACACAGTAGTCGAGGTGCTGGTCAGTCAGTTGCAGGTGAAGTCTTGGTGTTCTTGAAACTTCACAACAGGACGCTAGCACACACAAGTCCAGTTTATGCCCTTTCCTTGGCAGAAGCAACAACTGCAGGTCAACCCAGCAAAGCCAACAGCAAAGGGGTAGTACTCCCACTCACAGCGCTCCAGCTCTTCTTCTAGGCGAAGGTTCCTCCTGAATACAGAAGTGATCTAATTCTCTGGGGTTAAAGGTCCTCTACTCATACTCTATTTGTCTTTGTGACAAGGGTCTCTGAGCCTAGTCTAATCAGTTCTGTCTTCTCTGGTGCAGCAGGGCCACAGGAGGTGGAAACAGCATTGTGTAAAGGAGACACAGCCTATTCAGGTGCAAGGGAAACTCTTCCCACCCCTCTAAAGCCAGCCAAGGTCTATTCAGCCCAGCAATGCATCTCCCAGGAAAGGCAGGACACACATCAACACCCCCCGAGTGGCTCTACAGTGAATGCACATACCTAGCCCCTGTCACTGCACAACCAGACAGTCAATGCACAAACCAGTAGAGGCATGCAGAATGTTTAAATAAGAAAATGCCTACTTTCTAAAAGTTCAAAAACTTGGTTGGCGAAGTGAGCTAAAGTAAGATGATGGATTCAACTCAGATCTGTGACTAGGGTGAGTGCCTGAAAGGATTCAGCGTTTCCTCCATCATCTTTTTGTGTTTTCGCTACTTTCTAAAAATGGCATTTTCAAACACATAATTAAAAAAACATCTTAACTAAAAGATGTGTTATTGAATTCTAAGTTTAGAGAACCTTAACTCTATTTCTATATCTTGTCCCAGTGGAAATTTATGCTTCTAAGATGGTATAAAGTAGTGCCCATTTTAGCCTATGTGACAGATAACCTTTCAAAAGTGAAAAACTAAATTGGCAGTATTTCACTATCAGGACATGAAAAACACACCAGTATTTTTTTTTGCAGAGTTTTATATAGCACTGGCTAGACCCGGAGTTATCAGAGCGCTTTACATGAGGATCAGTGAATTACAAGTTACAAAGAATTACATCAGTTACATGAGAAAAGTATAAAATAAGTGAAAAAACTTTGATTAAACAATAACCTGAGTTAGTGCCTAGCATAGTGAAGACACACGTCCAATGGGGCATGGAAGGGAGAGGGAGAATGGCAAAAAGGGGTAGGGAATGCATATCAAGTCAGGCAGACAGGTAAGGGGAAAGGAGGCGGGGAAGGGAAGGAAAAACAGCCGAGAGACAAGGAAAAACTATGTCCAAAGTCCGGCTGGGTATGTCACGGCCGAGGGGGTGGAACAAGAGCCAATCTCCTCTATAGTTGCCTGAACAGCTTCACCGGGCATCAGCCATGCAAGCTCGGGCCCCGCGGTTAGTACAACATTCGTGGTTTCCGCCTAGGGAGCATTGTCATAGTTCCATTGGTCGCACCAGTACCGGTGTTACTGGGAAGCACAGCCCGCCTCACCCTCCAGCTCGTCCCCAGGAGGGCTGAGTTATGTCCATCAATGTCGGCATCAAGGAACGCTTACAAAAGAATGCGATGGGGAAATACTGTGTACAGCCAGAGAAGTAATGTAGCACCAATCACCTGGAATGGCTTGCGATGAGCCATGGCCTCAGCTCACCGATGATGGGAAACTTCCATCGTCGTCATAGGGTCAGAGTGTCGTGTCAGCTAGCTAGGCTAAGCAGCAGAGACCATAGCATGTCAGCAACCATGCTCAAAAACTGGGGGGCTTTCGCCAGCCTCAGAGTTAGGAGATCAGGGTGCCACTTACCCTGTCAACCGAGCGGGCCTGTAGAGAATGCAGCAGAGCCACCACAGGATGCCTGATGTGCCGTGTGCTGTGGGAGGACATGGATCTCAGTGCTCCTCGTCTGTAACGCAGGCTGAGGCAGCGTGCTCAAACAGACAAACAGAGCCGGAGCGTCAGTCGGAATATGTCCTACCTTTCACATACACTGCACCCTGCCCTTGGGGGTACCTTGGGCCTACTTGAGGGGTGATCCCACATTTAAGAAAAGGTTAGGTTAGGGCCTGGCAAGTGGGTGCACTTGCCAGGTCGGCATGGCAGGTTCAAACTGCACACAGACACTGCAGTGATAGGTCTGAGATACCTTTTTAGGGCTACTCCTGTGGGTGGCACAATCAGTGCTGCAGGCCCACTAGTAGCATTTGATTTACAGGCCCTGGGCTCACATAGTGCACTGTAATAGAGACTTACCAGTAAATCAAATATACAATCACCAATTGCAATAGCAATTTATACTGGGAGCACTTTCACTTTGACACTGATCAGCAGAGGCAAAGTTCCTAAAGCCTCTAAGACAACAAATGCCAGCACAGCATCAAAAATACAGGAGGTTGAGGCAAAAAATCAGCGAAAAGCACGCCAAGGATGTCAAGTCTAACAACCACATTGGGAGATCCCCCCACGTGACTCATAATCGCCGTCTGTGAAAAAGAAATGAAGCCTAACCTGCTTGAGCAGAAACGTGCCTAATAAACAGAGAAACACGCAGTGGTCAAGATGTGGATCTGTTTGAAGCATGCAGTTTATTGTGCAAATGTATCAATGCTTAAAGTTGACGTGCCATGCAGAAGAATGCATAAAGTGCTGTGTGCTGTGCTGATCAAGGGGGAAAGAGCAGAGGAAGCACGCGTTGCGATGGCTGACCAGGAGGAACCATGAACGCATGCTGGCCAATCCGAAGGAATAATGAGTGAAATCGCCTGGACGTAAACCAAGTCACTTTCTATGTGGATACCAAATATTAAGGCTCATTCTTTGCTATAATATGTGGCATTTCCTACTTTTCAAGGTTTACCTTTTAGAAATTGACATTTTGAAATTGTTTTTTACTTAACACCAAATTACAATATCTTTTAGTACTTTTGAATGTATTTCACAAGCTTTCACATCAAGTTAATTTTGGGGATAACAAATATAATGGCCCATACAGACTATAATATTTAGTATCACCTAGGATTTTAGTGTTAAAACATACCAGGGATCACTTGGACATGGTCGTATGTTGGCTCAGTGACCACAGTATGTTTCTGCCAACTGGTACCCTTCCTTGAGATTTCTAACATCTCTTGGTATGGGAATACAAATTAATATGGTCTATACATTGTTGTAAATATCTCCTATCCCCAATTCTTCATGGGTTATTTGTTAGCCATTGACAAGATGAAGTTGCCTTTCATTTGATAGCAGACTATGGTATCTTTTCATATGTTTAATATCATGCCACGCGATTTGACATCCAGTTCCCTTAGGGGATACCAAATATAATGCCTCTTTCGTCTATAATATTTGGTTTACCCTGTGTTTCTCGGGTTAGAACGTACCAGGATTCAATTTGACATGGTCTTATGTTGAATGGGTGAGCACAGTATTGGTATGCCAACTAGCACCCTTCCTTTTCCTTTCCAACAGTGTTTATTTATTTTGGGGATACCAAATTATATGTCTCACAGATTGCTGTAATATCTCGTATCCCCTACGTTTTATGGGTTACTCTTCAGCTATTGACCAGATGAAGTAGCCATTTATTTGATAGTAGACTACAGTATCTTTCCACATTTAACATCTGGTTCCCTTAGGAGATACCATATGTACTGGCCTATACCAGCTGCAATATTTGGTATCCCCTGTGTTTCTCAGGTTAGAACTTACCAGGATTTAATAAGACATGGTCTGATGTTCGATGGGTGAGCACAGTATTCCTATGGCAAAGAGCACCATTTCTTTTGCTTTCCAATATCATTTACAATGGGGATACCAAATAATATGGCTCCCGCATTTTCGTAATATCTGGTATCCCCCTACGTTTCATGAGTTACCCTTTAACCATTGACCACTTGAAGATGCTTTTTATTTGACAGCAGGCTACAGGGTCTTTTCACATTTTTGACATCATTCCAAACGATTTCTCATCCGGTTCCCTTAGGGGATACTAAATATAATGGCCTATACCGCCTATGATGTTTGGTATCCCCCGTTTTTCTTGGAGTTGAACTTACCAGGATCCAATTTGACATGTTTGGATGTACGACGTTACGACGCATGGTTTTACCACGCGTACCTTTACAACGCGTTTTTTACAACGCAAGTCGTTACCACGACTTGCGTTGGAGGGGTGCGGACTTAGGAATTTTTTTATTTACTATTCCAACACCAGCCTATGTACAGTAGGGAAGGTGTTGGATAGTAAATTAAATTATTCCTTGTCCTGTAGCGCCCTCCAGCGCAAGTCGTGGTTACGACTTGCGTTGTAAAAGACGCGTTTAAATGGTACTGCGGAGTAAAATCCGCGTGGTAAAGGATGTTCCCCGACATGTTTTTATGTTGGATGGGTGTGCACACTATTTCAATGGCAAATGGCATCCTTCCCTTTGCTTTTCAACACCCTTTACAATGGGGATACCAAATATCATGGCTCACGTATTGCTGTAATATGACGTATCCCCTATGTTTCATGGGCTACCCTTTAGATATTCACTAGTTCAAGTTGCCTTTTATTTGTTAGGAGACTACAGTAGCTTTTCACATTTTATACATCATTCCACAAGATTTTACAACTAGTTTACTAAGGGGATACCAAATAAAATGGTCTTTACCGCCTATAATATCTAGTATCCCCAGTGTTTCTCGGGTTAGAACTCACCAGGATTCAATTTGACATTGTCTTATGTTCAGTGGGTGAGCACAGTTTTTCTATGCCAACTAGCAACCTTCCTTTTGCTTTCCAATATTGTTTATTATGGGGATACCAAATATTATGGCTCACGAATTGCTGTAATATCTCGATCCCTTACGTTTTATAGCTTACTCTTTAGCTATTGACCAGATGAAGTAGCCATGTATTTGATAGCATACTACAGTATATTTTCACATTTTTTACATCGTATCTACAACATTTAACATCTGGTTCCCTTAAGGGATAACATATGTATTGGCCTATACTAGCTACAATATTTGATATCCCTTGTGTTTTTCAGGTTAGAACTTAGTATTTCTATGCCAAATAGCACCCTTTCTTTTGCATTCCAATATCATTTACTATGAGGATACCAAATAATATGGCTCACACATTGCTGTAATATCGAGAATTCACAACGTTTCAGGGGCTAACCTTAGACTTTCACCAGTTGAAGTTGCATTTTATTTGTTAGCAGACTACAGTAGCTTTTAAGAATGTTTGCATCATTCCACAAGATTTTACAACTGATTTCCTTTGGGATTTCCTTTGGGATACCAAATATAATAGCCTTTACCATCTATAATATTTGGTATCCCCTGTATTTCTTGGAGAGAACTTACTAATATTCAATTTGGCATGTTCTTACATTGGATGGGTGACCACAGTATTTGTATGACACATAGCACCATTGCTTTTGATTTTCATCATCATTTACAGTGGGGATTCCAAATATTATGTCTCACGCATTGCCGTACTATCTCATATCCTCTATGTTTCATGGGTTACCCTTTAGTCATTGGCCACTAAAAGTTGCCTTTTACATGATAACAGACTACAGTAACCGTTCACATTTTTCATCATTCCACAAGATGGTACATCTGGTTCCCTTAGGGGATATAATGGCCCATACCGGCTATAATATTTGGTATCCTCTGTGTTTCTTAGTTTAGAACTTCCCAGGATTTAATTTGACATTGTCTTATGTTGAATGGGTGAGCACCGTACTTGTATGCCAACTAGAGGCTTTGCTTTTGCTTTCCAATATTGTTTACTATGGGGATACCAAATATTATGGCTCATGCATAGCTGTAATATCTCGTATCACCTACGTTACATGGGTTAGCCTTTAGCCACTGATCACTTAAAGTTGTTTTTTCTTTGATAACAGACTACAGCATTTTTTCAGATTTTTTACATCTTTCCACAAGATTTTACATCCGGTTCGCTTAGGGGATACCAAATATAATGGCCTTTACCAGCTATTATATCTGGTATCCCCTGTGTTTCTGGGGTTAGAACTTACAGTATTCAATTTGACATGGTCTTATGTTCGATGGATGAGCCCAGTATTTCTATGGCAAAGAGCAGCCGTCCTTTTGCTTTCCAACATCATTTACTAGGGCGATACCAAATATTATGGCTCACGCATTGCTGTAATATCTGGTATCCCTGATGTTTCATGGGTTACCCTTTAGCCATTGACTAATTGAATTTGCCTTTTATTTGATAGCAGACTACAGTACCCTTAGGGGAAACCAATTATAATAGCATACACGTACTATAATATTTGGTATCCCCAGCGTTTCTCAGGCTAGAAGATACCAGGGTTCAATTTGACATCGCCTTATGTTGGATGGAGGAGCACAGAATTTCGATTCCAAATAGCTCCCTCCCTTTTGCTTTCCAACATCATTTACTAGGGGGATACCAAATATTATGGCTCACGCATTGCTGTAATATCTCGTATCCCTTATGTTTCATGGGTTACCCTTTAACCATTGACCAATTGAATTTGCCTTTTATTTGATAGCAGACTACAGTATCTTTTCACATTTTGTACATCATTCCACAAGATTTTGCATCCGGTACCCTTAGAGGATACCAAATATAATAGCAAACAGGGCCTATAATATTTGGTATCCCCATCGTTTCTGGGGTTAGAAGTTACCAGGATTCAATTTGACATCGACTTATGTTGGATGGAGGAGTACAGTATTTCTATACCAAATAGCAGCCATCCTTTTGCTTTCCAACATCGTTTACTATTGGGATACCAAATATTAAGTCTCAGTCATCGTTGTAATACCTCGTATCCCCTATGTTTCATAGGTTACCCATAAGCCATTGACCAATTGAATTTGCCTTTTGTTTGATAGCAGACTACGACTACAGTATCTTTTCACATTGTGTACATCATTCCATAAGATTTACCTTTCGTACCCTTAGGGGATACCAAGTATAATAGCCTATATGGCATATAATATTTGGTATCCCCAGTGTTTCTCGGGTTAGAAGTTACCAGGATTCAAATTGACTTTGCCTTATGTTGGATGCGCGAGCACAGTATTTCTATACCAAATAGCACCCTTCCTTTTGCTTTACCACATCATTAATTAAAGGGATGCCAAATATTATGGCTCACACATAGCCATATTATCTCGTAACCCCTATGTTTTATGGGTTACAATTTAGCCATTGACCAATTGAATTTGCCTTTTATTTGATAGAAGACTACAGTATCTTTTCACATGTTGTACATCATTCCACAAGATTTTGCATCCGGCACCCTTAGAGGATACCAAATATAATAGCAAACAGGCCTATAATATTTGGTATCCCCATCGTTTCTGGGGTTAGAAGTTACCAGGATTCAATTTGACATCGACTTATGTTGGATGGAGGAGTACAGTATTTCTATACCAAATAGCAGCCATCCTTTTGCTTTCCAACATCGTTTACTATTGGGATACCAAATATTATGGCTCAGTCATCGTTGTAATACCTCGTATCCCCTATGTTTCATAGGTTACCCATAAGCCATTGACCAATTGAATTTGCCTTTTGTTTGATAGCAGACTACGACTACAGTATCTTTTCACATTGTGTAAATCATTCCATAAGATTTACCTTGCGTACCCTTAGGGGATACCAAGTATAATAGCCTATATGGCATATAATATTTGGTATCCCCAGTGTTTCTCGGTTTAGATGTTACCAGGATTCAAATTGACTTTGCCTTATGTTGGATGCGCGAGCACAGTATTTCTATACCAAATAGCACCCTTCCTTTTGCTTTACCACATCATTAATTAAAGGGATGCCAAATATTATGGCTCACACATAGCCATATTATCTCATAACCCCTATGTTTTATGGGTTACAATTTAGCCATTGACCAATTGAATTTGCCTTTTATTTGATTGAAGACTACAGTATCTTTTCACATGTTGTACATCATTCCACAAGATTTTGCATCCGGCACCCTTAGAGGATACCAAATATAATAGCAAACAGGGCCTATAATATTTGGTATCCCCATCGTTTCTCGGGTTAGAAGTTACCAGGATTCAATTTGACATCGACTTATGTTGGATGGAGGAGTACAGTATTTCTATACCAAATAGCAGCCCTCCTTTTGCTTTCCAACATCGTTTACTATTGGGATACCAAATATTATGGCTCAGTCATCGTTATAATACCTCGTATCCCCTATGTTTCATAGGTTACCCTTAAGCCATTGACCAATTGAATTTGCCTTTTGTTTGATAGCAGACTACGACTACAGTATCTTTTCACATTGTGTACATCATTCCATAAGATTTACCTTGCGTACCCTTAGGGGATACCAAGTATAATAGCCTATATGGCATATAATATTTGGTATCCCCAGTGTTTCTCGGTTTAGATGTTACCAGGATTCAAATTGACTTTGCCTTATGTTGGATGCGCGAGCACAGTATTTCTATACCAAATAGCACCCTTCCTTTTGCTTTACCACATCATTAATTAAAGGGATGCCAAATATTATGGCTCACACATAGCCATATTATCTCATAACCCCTATGTTTTATGGGTTACAATTTAGCCATTGACCAATTGAATTTGCCTTTTATTTGATAGAAGACTACAGTATCTTTTCACATGTTGTACATCATTCCACAAGATTTTGCATCCGGCACCCTTAGAGGATACCAAATATAATAGCAAACAGGGCCTATAATATTTGGTATCCCCATAGTTTCTCGGGTTAGAAGTTACCAGGATTCAATTTGACATCGACTTATGTTGGATGGAGGAGTACAGTATTTCTATACCAAATAGCAGCCATCCTTTTGCTTTCCAACATCGTTTACTATTGGGATACCAAATATTATGGCTCAGTCATCGTTATAATACCTCGTATCCCCTATGTTTCATAGGTTACCCTTAAGCCATTGACCAATTGAATTTGCCTTTTGTTTGATAGCAGACTACGACTACAGTATCTTTTCACATTGTGTACATCATTCCATAAGATTTACCTTGCGTACCCTTAGGGGATACCAAGTATAATAGCCTATATGGCATATAATATTTGGTATCCCCAGTGTTTCTCGGGTTAGAAGTTACCAGGATTCAAATTGACTTTGCCTTATGTTGGATGCGCGAGCACAGTATTGCTATACCAAATAGTATCCTGCCTTTTGCTTTACTACATCATGAACTAAAGGGATGCCAAATATTATGGCTAACACATAGCCTTATTATATCATATCCCCTATGTTTCATGGGTTACCTTTTGAGCCATTGAATAGTTGAAATTCCCTTTTGTTTGATAGCAGACTACAGTATGTTTTCACAATTTGTACATCATTCCACAAGATTTTGCATCCGGTACCCTTAGGGGATACCAAATATAATAGCCTATACGGCCTATAATATTTGGTATCCCCAGCGTTTCTCGGGTTAGAAGTTACTAGGATTCAATTTGACATTGCCTTATAATAGATGGAGGAGCACAGTATTTGTATACCAAATAGCACCCTTCCTTTTGTTTTCCAACATCATTTACTTTGGGATACTAAATATTATGGCTCATGCATTGCTGTAATATCTTGTATCCCCTATGTTTCATGGGTTACCCTTTAGCCATTGACTAATTGAAATTGCCTTTTGTTTGAATGCAGACTACAGTATCTTTTCACATTTTTCTACATCATTCCACAAGATTTTGCATCCATAGCCTTAGGGGATACAAACTATAATAGCCTTTATGTCCTATAATATTTGGTACCCCTAGTGTTTCTCGGGTTAAAAGTTACCAGGAATGAATTTGACTTCATCTTATGTTGGATGCGGGAGCAAGGTATTTCTATAACAATATCACCCTTCCTTTTACTTTCAAACATCATTCACTTGGGGATACTAAATATTATGGCTCACGCATTGCCGTAATATCTCGTATCCCCTATGTTTCATGGGTTACTCTTTAGCCATTTGCCAAATGATTTTGTATTTTATTGGATAGCAGACTACAGTATCTTTTCACATTTTGCACATCATTCTACAAGATTTGGCCTCCGGTACCCTTAGGGGATACCAAATATAATAGCCTATATGGCCTATAATATCTGTTATCTCCTAGGGTTCTAGGGTTATAACTTTCCAGGATTCAACTGGGCATGAGTTTTATGATGGCTTGGTAAGTACAGTATTTTTCTGCCAACTACCACCCTTCCTTGAGTTTTGTAACATCTGTTAGTATGGGGATACCAAATGTTAAAAAAAATTACAAAAAATTCATTCATTCATTCAAATGTTATGGCTTTTGCATGGTCTGTAATATATTGTATCCCCTACTTTTCTTGAGTTACTCTTTAGCCATTGACCAACTAAAGTTACCTTTTATGTGATAGGACGTGTGAGAAGCCAGGTCAGTATATGGTGCTCACTAATGTAAGTGTAGCACCCTGCACTAACATGGGCGACCCTAATGGTGATTTTTAGGGTTTAGATCATCATAGAAAGCTCTCTAAGTGGTAGCTGTGGAGAGCAGCTTTCAGGCTAAGTCTTGAAGGAATGTAAAGCAGCTTGTTTTACCAGTCTATAATCTCATATAATGTCCAAATGAAAGGAGAACCACACCAGGTATATATAAAAGATATATATTTATTCTAAACACATCCCCCTAGTCTCTTTATGAGGCTAGTGGCAAAAGTACACAAGTAAACTTATTCAACACACAAAAAATTAGCACAATATATGATTAGCCCTAGGGGCGTCGCAAACCATATACTAAGAAAGTGGTATAAGAACCACAACTGACATAGGTACAAGGCCTAGAGCCTTTAAAACCACTGGGACCACCAGGAACGACCCACGGTAGTGACAGTGGGGACCCACGAGGGACGCGTGCAGTGTCTAAACACAGCCGCGAATCACCATTAACTTCTATGGGGAAAGTCGCTGCTGGAAAATTACAGATTAAGGACACTTAGGAGTGGACTTGGAGGAAACCCCTTGAGAACTAGACAGTTCAAGAGACAAGACCCACGGGAGCACAGGAGTACTCATGTTACCTCACCCAGGGAAGCTGGTGCATAGGTGTCTTTTGGTGTCGGGTTTTGTCGTTGTTTCCTATGGCGAGCTGTGAAGAAGAGCTGCAGGAGACCACGTGGAAAGTGCCCGGATGGATCCAAGGGTGGATCGAAGATCTGAAGAACCTGAAAGCAGAGGGGACAGAATCTGGATCACTGGCCAGTGACCAGGAAGGCAAGGAGACGATGCCAACCAATGTCGGGTGATTTCAGGTGAAAAAGGTGAACCTTGACTCTTCAGCCATGAGGACCAGGAGGTCTCGATAACAACCAGGAGCTGGATTTGAGCTGTCCCACAAAGGATGCCGAGTGCTGCAGCGTCGGTATCCAATTGGACCCAATAAGCCTTGGCAACAGCAACTCACACAGAAAGTAAAAGTTGGCTTTGGTGCAGACCAGCAAGGTCTGAGGGACTCAGCCTTTGGAGGGGAGTCATGGCACGCCTGGAGCAACCAGGAAAGCCCAAGAAACAGAAGAGTTACCTTCATGGGGACCACCAGTAGACAGACCAGCAATTGCGAAGGGTCCTCGAGCAGAAATGCTAGAAGTGGGACCACGGATCACTTGTGGAGTGAAGGTCCACAATCTTCGGTGCAGATGGTGCTCAGGGCTTGGACTACAAATAGCCTAATGCACAATTTTGGGAAAGCTGGGGAAGTAGGTGCACTAGCAAATGTGCACAGTGTCCAGGAGTTCCGGTCCCATGTCTCTTGTGATGGCTACAGGTCTCAGTTTTGCTGGGATCTCGTGCCAGCCTCGGAGATGTCTGGAAGTCCATGTCCTGTGTCACAAAACCTTCGGGTTCTTGTGGGAGCGTTGGAAATACAGACCAGCAAATTGCTTCGTTGGTGCCTGTTTGAATAGGGGAGTCACTCCTTTACCCCAAGGGAAATTCTTCCATCTTCTAGTTGAAATAAAATGTCGAAGTTCCAGGATATATGTTGCAGAGTTTCGTCGATGGTAATCTAAAGTCCTAAGGACTGGATTCCTATACTTATGCTAAGTTTAGGGGTTGGACTTACTCTAGGGTCCACATATGGGAGGACCCAGGATGGGGTGGTTACACCCCTTTCCCTTTGTCCAGTTTCACACCAGATCAGGGGCTGAGTGCCCCTGCAACCGGTTTGAACTGGGATATGCACATGGACACCAAGTGTGCCCCCAGCACTGTCTGAAAAGCATTCTATGAATGCACCCACCCAGCCCCAATACACTAAAGCCTGTCTGAAAGGTGGTTACACCTCCCTGTGACAGGAAACCTATTGTCCTAGCCTTCCCTGCCAGAGTTTCGTCCAGCAGCAGGAGGTCATACCCGTGTCTGTGGCATCCAGTTTGTGATGCCAGGGCTCTTTAAAAGTATTACAGTTTAAATAAGTGTGCACATGTCTTCTCCCTCTAGAAGGGTAGAATTCTACCCCCGCCGCCATGACTGGCGGGGGGGGATAGGATTCTAAAGTGTTTGCCACCAAACACAACATGTTTTGATGCAGCCATCCCAAAGTTAGCATTTATAGCGAGGTTATAATGCACTTAAGAGTAAATGGTATGGCTGTATCACATAACAGCTACAGAGAAGTGATTCCGAAAGCTGCAAAGGGGCTCAGGTCATGCTTGGGCAAACTCTCACACAAAACCAATCATTCTGCCTTCAGGCCTGCCATAGGAGTGACTTATAGGTTTATATGTGTCTGTTATTTAAGGTAGATATAGGTAGCATATATCTTAGTAAGGGGTGCATGCACCACCTTACCCAGGCTGCAGTAGCAGACCTGTGGTGCCATTTTGAAAGGCTTTCCAGGGGTGGCATAATACATGCTTCGGCCCCTGGTAGGCCTCTGGGGTACCTATGCCGGTAGTACCCAAGTTACCATATACTAGGGATTCACAAGGGTAACCCAGTAACCAATCTGGAGTGTACCTTAATCTCCTGCTTAACCCTGAAACCGACCAAATAGTGATCTGACCAGAGTAGCGGGTGGGCTGTCAGGCAGGAGATATTGGATAGGTTAGAGAAAATAGGATCCAGCAAGTGGCCAGCCTCATGGGTGGGGCCTGCATTGCAGAGTAGTGTATTCATTACTGCTAGATCAGCCATTAGCGAGGTGCTCGTAGTGCATGTTGGCAATGAATGTTCATGTCTCCCAAAATAGTGAACTTGGCAGCGTCCAGCAGATAGGGGGCAATAAGTTTCAGAAAGGCAGCTGCCCATGGCCCTGCTGGCCCAGGTGGGCAGTAGATCAGAATCCCAGAGAGAGAAAATTGGCTGTCAGGGTGAGTTTGAATAGGCTTGCCTCGCAACCCTTAAAGGGCAGATTTTCCCATTTATAGGTGTAAGACTTATCAAAAATTACCGCAATGCCTCCTCCTGTTTTGGCACTACGATCCTTTCTAATAATCGTGTAATTGGGGGGCAGAGATGAAGCAATGTCGGGGCAGAGCTTTCGTGTAGCCACGTTCCAGTGAGGGAAATAGCGTTGGGTTGTTTATTCCACAGGAGGTCAAATATGTCATCCTTATGTTTTGGAAGCGACCTGCAATTAATGTTAAAAAACGGTAAAGTCCTTGGGGGGGTGGCAACCCTAATAGTAAAAGGGGAAAGCTTCTGAGTCTTATTGTTGATGGAACCAGTAACATTATTGGTATATACCCTACAAGATCGAATGTCAAAAGCATTGTGGCATCTGGGGCAGTTGGACCCTGGTGTTTCTGGATTTAGTATATTACAGTCATGCTGTGTGCTTGGACAGAGACCGATCAGTTGTTTTTTTGTGAGTAGCTTATAATAATCCCTCGTGTTTGGGACAGGGTTTGTGCCCCCAGGCCCTGACCAGACACGGAGAGACGCAACGGGCTTGCCTTAGGTGCGCCTTCAGCGCACCAGCGGCGCGCCCGCTGCACGTGTCCACTGTGCAGAGTGTGTGGCATGAGTTATAAAAGGTGATGAGGCTCCGCCCCCTCTGGCGTCAAGCCCGGAAGTGGGTGGGGATCGGTGCCGAGTACTCCCTTCACTCAATCGGGATGACCCGCGGTGGACCGGGGAGCAGTGCGGTTCATGAGAAGGGTATGTGGGTTAAAAATGCGGCGCAAATAATAACAGTGACTTTCAGTTTTAAAAGCAGTGTTTTATCTGCAAAGTGTGTCGAATTTCAGCAACTTTAGGCAGAGCTTCGCTTGCCTCAGCCTGTATGTGTCTGCTGCGCGAGGCTTATGGCACGATTTTTAAGAGGTGACGAGGCTACGCCCACTCCGGTGTCTTTCTCGGAAGTGGGTGTGGATCAATGGCGAGTACTTCCTCTACTCAATCTAGATGACCCTTGGTGGACCGGGAAGCAGTGCGGTTTGTGAGGAGGGTAAGTGGGTTTAAAATGCGGCTCAAATAATAACAGTGACTTTCAGTTTTAAAAGCAGTTATTTCAGCAAATTTGGCAGAGCTTCGCTTGCCTCAGCCTGTACGTGTCCGCTACACGAGGCTATTGGCAATTGTAAAACTGCGGATGGGATATCCATCACATTTGTGATGGTGTATCCCATACGCCAAAGTATAAATCAGGCCCCAAATCATTTGCATCCCAGTTAACCAAATGAGTACACTTTTAAAACCATAAGAAAAGGACACGCACAACCGGTGTGAACTTGATTTGTTTAAGATGAAGTAGGGTGTGGCGTGCTACCAGGGCTTCACTTTCTGTTCCAATAAGCGTTGTTGAAAAGTCAATTCAGTAGCAACTCCTACAGAGGAGCTGTCCCCCAGTGCACAGCACTAAAAGACCATGAAAGGTTCAAAGTAGTAAAACAAATCATAAGACTTGAAATTATGCAAAGTTCACTGTTAACTGTTTAATGAGCATTCTCTGTCATCAACATGACATTATTTTTCATGCCAAATGTGTTCATGGAAAAGTCCATCTTGAAAACTCTTCAATAACTCGGCAACCAAATCATCAAATGTTGCAAACAAGTATCCCACTATTCGTGTTCATCCCAATGCATTTCGGGCATCGCCTGTGCCCTTCATCAGGGGTATATTCTACAAATGAAGCTTTGAACCTTTCATGGTCTTTTGGTGCTGTGCACTGGGGGACAGCTCCTCTGTAGGAGTTGCTACTGAATACACTTTAAAACCCCCAGGAAGTCAGGGCAGGCACTTAGAGATGCCCAGGGTGGCAGGCACAGGTGAATAGGAGAGTCCAGTCCAGATTCAGTTGCCACTGATCAGCTGGGCACTTCCAGGAAAGGCCTCTTGCAGCTTGTTGTCTGTCTGGATCTACACAGGAGGTCAACCAACTGACCCATGAAGTACACTTTTTTATCCTGGGTACAAGATGAAGAGGGTGCAGTTCTTAGGGCTCCTCTCAGGTCACAAACAGAAGGTCCAGTTCACTTCTGATCTTCCACAGGTCCAGAAAGTGCTCTTAGTATTTCAATTCTGAAGTGGGTTTTTAAAATGTTTTTGAAGCATGGCTAATCATGGTTATCAGAATTGAATAAACACAAAGTACAAAGAAACAAAGGAAAATATTACCATTAAACATATTTCGCCTTCCTCCTCTTACTTAGGAGAGATACAATTGTTCAATAGTATCATAAGTCCCTAATATGCATCTTATATCAATCTTCTTTACCTCCTCAGCACCTGGAGCATATTCATTATTCAAAGTCTAAAGTTCTGGTTGTGACTGTCAACCAAAGGCTGCTGATATGTTCAAAAGAAAGGAAAATTAGGAGATAGACAGTAAAAGCCAAGCTGACCATTTAGACTAAAAAATAGATTGCTGGTCCTGCAGACAATAGATAATGCATGTAGGTAGGGGTGATTATTTACACCACCTCACCTTTTATTCACTGCCAAAAAAGTATCAGTCCAGCTCTTCAGATGACGGGTCAGGTCTGAGAAATCGTCTGATAATGTAACAGGACACGCTTTCTAGAAAAGCCTGAATTGGATAGAATCAGTTGATTCATGATCACCGCTACCTCATGACAAAAAATATGAAGAGCATGGTAAGACCATAATAAATGTGCCATATGTCCTCCTCTGTTTCCGCACCTCCAGCAATTAGAGGAATTCAATACATTTGCATGGTGAAACCTGTGGGGAGGCCAGTTCCAGTTATGCAGAATCTTGTAATAGCTACATTTTAGTTTGGTTTCTCTCATCCCTCGGCCATGGGATTGCAAGAGGGATGGCCATGCGTCACTGTAATACTCTGAACCAAAAAGTTTGCCATCTTGTCTTAAGAGCATTTCTCATTGCCTTAGAGTGAATCTCTTCAAAATGTGTAGAGTAAAATCTGGAGATGACCCCCTTAAATTCAGTCCATACGTAGAGCATGGTGTGTGCCCAGGGTCTGCAAATCAAATACTACTAGTGGGCCTGCAGCACTGATTGTGCCACACACATCAGTTGGCCTGAAACCATGACACACCTGTCTGTGTCGATAGTTTTAAACTGCCATGTCTACCTGGCAAGCGCACCCTTTTGCCAGGCCCAAACCTTTTACTGCATCCGTAAGGTAGGCCCAATGTACCCTTGTGGGTAGGTGCAATGTATTTGAAAGGCAGGACATGTAATGGTGTGTTTTACGTGTCCTGATAGTGAAATACTTCTACATTTATTTTTCACTATTGCAAGGACATAGGTTATAATTGGAGCTGCCTTGTAACCTCTAAACTCCAATTGGGAAGAGGTATAGACTTGGAGTTTTGGGTCCCTGAACTCTTTATGAAAAACATATTTTAGAGAAATTGGCTTTTAGATTGCGTTTTGAAAATGCCACTTTTAGAAAGTGTGGGAAAACTAGGTCAAAGGTTATAGCCTCCAAATGCACTACACTGAGCACTCAAAAAGTGTGCAACACTTTTTCAAAGTTATTCAAGTATATCATATAAACACATGAACAATAATACAATGGGAACCAAATGCAAGAAAAACATATTTGCAGATGCTGTGCTAAACAAATTCTTCATTTATTGAGCGGCGTCATATAAATAGCCTCCCTTGGAGAATTTCAACGTGTGGTGCATAAATTATTTCAAATGTGAGCTTCTTGTAGCTGTCACAGAATCCCAATGCATTTCCAGCGTATTACTCTGCCCTTCATCGGGGAAAAATCTACAGTTTGAACAAACTATACATCTAGATTAATTGAACAAACACTCTGACATCATAAGAAATACAGTACATGCACATAAGGGGTGCTGATCCATTGCTGTCACAAAGCAAAATAACTTGATTTTTAACAGAATTCCAATATCTAGTCATGCTTTACAAGGAAGGAGAAATGAAAGCCATAAAGAATAAACAATAGAAGAATTAACAGATTGAGACCATAACCATCAACAACAGTGAGACCGTAAGAATCGCAACAACTCCAACCAGTGGCACCCAAAAGGATAACTATAGAGAATCCAAAATTAAATTCTGATGACGGAGTGCTGCCATACCTAAGAAGCTGAGACTCAACGTAGAATCAAAAGGGCTAGGACACAATATGTCCTGTTCAAACTAAAAATAAATGATTAACGGACATTACTAAAGAATGGGAAACATCCTTTACAACGCAACTTTTACCACGCAGTGCCTTTACGACGCAACTATTACAACGCATGTCATTACAACGCATAGCGCTGGGTGGCGCTCTAGGATAGGGAATAGATTTAATTTACTATCCAACACCTTCCCTACTATCCACGGGGACTGGAGTTGGAATAGTAAATTAAACTATTCACTATCCAGCACCCCTAAGCACTATGCGTTGTAAAGGCATGCGTAGTAAAAACTGCGTTGTAAAGGCATGCGTGGTAAAAGCATGCGTTGTAATGTCATACATCCCTAAAGAATATGACAATTACTGAGAAAAACCACTACACAATGAGTGATATGGACTCACCAACATAAGAACTTAGATGCCCAGAGTTCTTCTACTGGAATTAAGGCTGGTAGGTGAGGCATACAACTGCGCAATCACTAGTAATTAAGTGTGAACACTAACGGTTAGGTAAAGTTAGTAGTAGGGACAAACTTCATTAAAACAGAAAGTGGGCTTTTTCTTGCTTTACCATTCTCTGCCTCTGCCTGCTTGTGAAATCCATGTCTGAGGAAGGGTGACAGTTAGGCTGTTTGTGCATTCACTCCAGACAGCCACCCAAAGGGAGAGAAGGTGTGCCCTGCATATCTTGATGGATCTTCTTGAGCTACAGTGGTGGGAGGAATTGTCTCTGAAAACCTGAATAGGGTCTTACACATAGCTGTCTCCTCCCCCATCCCCTAACCCCCTGAGTTTGCCTGGAGGAAGGTCAGGGAAGTGCAGGGTTTTCTGCACTACAATGACTATCCTTTGAAGCGTCCCTAATAAAAAGGGAGAAACTGGTATAAGTACTGGAGCTGTGATACCATAACTTCAGAACACGTCTGAAATAGGAGTACATTCTGCCAAGAAAAAGAGCTGGAAAAGCTTTCAGGATGGACTACCACTTTGATGAGTGCATTGGTGTTTTGGCCTGCTGCTTGGAATGGAGCATTAACTCCCCTGGCAGAAAGGAACCAACGCATCACCTCCCCTGGCAGGCCCGTAGCCAGAAGTATAGGCATTTTGTCAATGAAACATAATGAATCCTGTACCAGGGCCTGCAGGTCGATAGACTAGCTTTCTATGGAACGTATTAAATTATGGATTGGGGTGAAACTCGCCTCCAGTGAGCCGTGATACACAGTTGCCAGCCCCCCCCCCTCCCAGTTCTGTCCAGCCTTTTAATAGTAAAACCCTCTGGGATTGGCAGTCTTGATGTCTGGGTCAGACCCACTATTAGCCCAGGTTTCCATAAGGAATGGAATGTCAGGATTATGCTGGTTCAGAAACTCTGCAAATTCATATTTGTTCTTGTTGAGCCACCTGGTGTTAAGGAGCTAACAATATTGCATCTTAGCTCCGCTCTGCCCATTTGCTGCTTCCCTAATGGTGGCTCTCAGGGCACCACGCCCAAGCCCCACTCCCACAAGGGTGGAAGAATTTACATGTACGACATCTACACTCCTTACACCCTCCACACAAATCATGGATTGTGGTCTTGTTGGACTTAGGTTTCCAAATGCACTACCCTCATAGTGGTGGAAGGCTACCACCTTCACCAGGAGTTAAGCAACCCAACGCGGTGGTGGCAGTATACTGTGTAGTAATCAACAGCAGTGAACAGGTACTTTTTACGCTGTCATTGGAGTGAGGCCTACAGGTTTAAAAGTTCTGCAGCTGTGTGCTGAACACACCCTTAACATACATCAGGCTGATGTGGAAGTGCTACGCAGCGCAAGAGTTGTGAATCGGATCTGGGTGTATCTGTGTCTGGGAAGGGTACAATACAGGGATAGGACAGGGCTGAGAAGTGCATGCATGGTCGGTGTATGTGCTGGGTTTGTGTGTACCTGCGAGGAGAACAGTACATGAGGATGTAGTGCTGTGCACTGCATGCATGGTGAATGCATGTACTGGGTCTATGTGTTTCCATGAGAAGTACAGTACATGAAGGAAACAGTGTTGTGCAGTGTGTCAACGGTGAATGTGTGTGCTGGGTGTATGCGTCCAGAGCCTTCTGCAGAACAAAATAGTATATATGGGTGTTGGTCTGTGCACATGGAGCATGTGTGTCTGCATGCTTGTGTGCATGAGTGTCTATATACTTGTTAATCAGCAGCAAACATAAATACTTTCTCTCATTGACAGGAAATACTGCACCACCCATCCATGACCTTCATTAGATTTTAACAGAGAAGAGATTCTAGCTGTAGGTGTTGGCAAGATCGTAATTTATAGATGGACAGACGGACCTCTAACTTTAAACCAACACTCCTCTTAACCAGTATGGCATTCTTTCAAACCAATGACTCCATCCTTTAGAAACAATGACTATTGAAGGTTTTTAAATACCACTTCCAGTTCCTCAAGAAATTGCTACTAGAGGCAGTGTGCATACAGCCACATGGGCTAACACTGATCAGACTGTCGGCAGGTGTGCACAGGGCCTGTATCTGTTAGTCCGTCTGCATGGGTGGTATTCGTGAATATATGTAATGCATGTTGGTCTGTGTGCACGGATAACTTTTGTTTGTGGCTCTAACTATACAGGTGGCTTTATGTATGTGTGTGTGTCTGTCCATATTTTTCTTTACGTAAGTGTCTATATCTGGTGTCTCTAGAGAAAGTTGTACAGAGGTTCCGTGCAAGATAGGGAAGTAAAATTAAAAGAGGTAAAGCATGGCTCTTGCTCAAGGTGGTATACCAAATTGATCTGAGGCTCAGACCCCAAACCACCAGCCTCATTGGGATCCCACTACTGCCTGCCTGACTGTTTTATGACAGAGCAGGTTGAAGTATACTATTTACGTGAGATCAGCAGAATGCGTGAGGGTTTCATAAGGTCCATGTACACTGTTCTTCCATTGTTATCAGTCTGAAGTAAGCTCTTTAATGAGCTGACTTCAGACTGAAACGCAATGTGCACATGTCTTGCACCGTTAATAGAAACATAGTGCATATACGCAGCCCAACATGTGAACCCTTACAATGGCTTTAGAACAGAGGGTCGGTGACAGTATGTTATTTTATCTGTTTTGTTTTAGATGTGCTCTCATAATAAACAGCTGTTACATAGAAAATGGGACTGTCCCTACAACATAACAGATGGCCCCCTGTGTGGGCTCTGGGCACTTGCCCAATTTGACAATGCTTTAAAATATGATAGGCTCCTCTACCATCCCGGTCTTTGCTGGACAGATAAGAGAGGCCCAAAAGCAGTGTGTTCACGCTGCATGTCATCCTGCTGCCTGCATGCAGTGCCCTCACTGATGGTAGTGAGGCTCCAGGAGAGGCAGTTCTTATGATTCATAAGTCATATTAGTATCATTCAGTGCACCAGGGTGTGCATGACAGGCTCAGCCCAGCCCCAACTTTGCTTCTGTCTGTCTCCGTGCCCCACTCTCTTACTATGGAGACAGCTATGATTCTTTCATTTTCAGTTTAGGTAATGAAGGCAGAGTTGAGGCCGCAGATCATGGGCACTGTCAAAAATGTCAATCTTACCCATATGTTTATCAAATAACAGATAGAGAAAGATCTGGGTTTTCAGTTGGGGGGCCAGAGCACATCATGGCCTGGCCGGGCCCCGCACCCACCCCCATCCATGGCTATGACTCCAAAGCGTCATTTTGGAACTTGCACATCCCTGCAAAACCGACGCTGCCTGCACTAAAGCCATGGACAATGCTCACCGAGTGAACAACGCAACAACCTTGACCTTGACTTTCAACCAAGCGCCGACTTTGCTGCAGCACTTCCGAAGAACTGCTTCTGTGTGAGTCTCAGACACCGCATCACCGACATCTGAGGTACACTGTCCGACTCTGATGTATTCCCGGTTCTGCAGGGCTGTCGACCGGCGCATCGCCCTCAGCCCAGTGGTGGGACTACGACACCACAAATTCAACTCACTGCGTTCTTAACATTGACACATCACTGATGCTGCACCGCCTTTGGAACCAAAGCCCTTAAACCGGCAACTGGGGTATCGCCTGCTTTGCACAGTGCATCGCCCGCAAGTGCCAATGACTTAACTACCTTGCACTTCCTCCAGAACCGAAACATCACCTGCACCCGAGATGCATCCTCTCCATTGCGCATCGCATTGTCCCCAAACATCGACGTATGCAAGGTACTGTCAGCGGGTCTGTTCGACTCCTGTCTTTGGCCTGTTTTCCATCACGTTCAGACTGGACTTTTGGATTTGCCCCAGTGAAGCACTACTAGATAGCCCCAGTTGGAGTTGTTGCCCCGGTTACTTACTGGTAATCTTCATTACTCTGTGTATAGACATATTCACCACATGAGTTACACAGTGAGCTCCACAACAGAACCCTCCAAGCAATTTTATGCTCCAGTCCTCCCATCCTTCCCCAACATGGCCGACCATCTTCCCTCTTGATCCAGTACGAGAGGAGTCATTACCAACCCCACTTCCTGTACAATTCCCAAGACCAGCAAGCAATCACATGAAGCTAATAGTCAAACAGGGAGGGAGGGATGGGGACACATGTAGCAGGGAAGACTATTCATAGTAATGAAAATTACTGGTAAGCAGCCGGGGCATTACCTCCTCGTAAGTCTTCCTCGCCGCCTAACTTACACAGTGAGCATATCCCAAAGCCAAGCGGCATCATGGTCACCAACAAGAAACCACATATGAATGGTTGAGGCAAACACCAAGGAGCATATTCTCAAGAACATGTTATAACCATCGCAAAATTTGCTTAAAGCAACTTTTAACATTACAGTGTATTGCGGGAAAATTACGCTGTGTTAACGAAGCGTTCTCAACAAGGCGGTACCATGCAATAGTCTCCAGATAACGTGACAACTGACTGTGGTAAAATCAATGCCTAGGCGCAAAAATGCGACACACGAACACAAAATATCTTGCAATGAGGCCAATCGCGATTCAAAAAGCAGCGAAAACCAGCGACCGGCCTTCAAATCCTACGTGTCTGGCGGGAAAATGCACCATAAAAGCAATGTAAATAAATGGTGAGATTACAACATGCGAGCACAAGCCCACTGCTTTGACACAGAACAAATTACCATTGTCCAAATCAGATAGGCATTTCCCCACAGAGCCACATTGTACATTTACATGCATTCAGTATGTAACCTGCGCCAATGCGGAAACAAACATGGTACACACCATGAAACCGCATCTCCCCTCACATTACAGAGGGACAAACAACACCCCATGCACACCGAAATGCCATGTCCATAATCAAACAAGAATGAAAGCACAGACCAATGTAGGGGCAGCGACTCACCCTTACCTACATGTTACCCAAGTCGTGGGACTTGAGACACAGGGTGCATCCCTGCATCATAGTAGCACATATAATGAGCACAAAAGAATCCCTGTTGACACTTGTAGGCCACAAATAACAGCCAAATAGGAATGAATTGGGACACATGTGAAACGCCGAAGAGTGGGATATCGTAACAACTGTGACACACAGAACTGGCAGTACAAATACGTGACACCATAAACAGCCTCACTGCACAGAGGTGACACAATCACCATCCAATAACAAATCCCTCAATTGACAGCACAACATGTTGCAACCACATGTGTCTGAGTGAAGTGCCTGTACAGATGTGTGACATGCACGCAGGGAATGTGTATCGGAATGCTTTGATTAGCACATGCAGTGCCTGTGGTCAGTTAACGTACTGTGCCATTACTGCTAAGGACCCACACAATGTGACATCAACCACAGAATAAACTGTCAATGACGTAGTCCCTACGGCTTATTCCTGCTGTGGCTGCAGTGGGGTGTTGTCCACCTGCCTCATCTTCATCATCATTGTCTGGTGCATCTGGCACTCGTATCCATGAGGCCTTGCTGTGTACACTTATATTGTGCAACACACAACATACAACGATCATCTTGCACACGAGGTCTGGGCTGTACAGGAGCTTACCACGTGTGACGTCCAGGTACCTGAAATGTGACTTCAACACATCAAATATGCACTCCACGATGCCCCTGGTGCATTTGTGTGCCACATTGTATTGCCTCTGGGCCTGTGGTCGGGTCTCTGAGAGGTGTCATCATCCAAGTGCATATCCTTCGTCACCTGTGACAGTGCAGAGGAACATGAGTCAAGACTACGTGCTGCATGATGGTTCATTGGTGTGTGATGTGTGGGACTCAGTGATTCCTGTATGACATGTACTGTGTATTGCACATGAGCTGCATCACTGTGTACTATGTAGCCTCACTGTTGCACCTCCCCCGAAACATTCACTAGTGTGCGCAGCGCGATTATATCACATGCACTACTATAGCACACCATTGACATGCCTGTCTGTTCATGTCTACAAGCCTGAGCACGACACAGTGATGATGATGTGCATAATGTGGCTGGCCTAGTGTGTGTAGGCCCACTGCAAGGACAGGCCTAACATCGATACAGAGCACCTGCCTGGCTGAACTCGACATGCAGTTGAGCGTAATTCTTTGGTTCATGCTGGTGCAATAGCAGCACACACAACCGTTGGCATGTGTGATCCCTGACCCAAAGCGGGCATGCCCTCCCCCATGTAACCCTTTGGCCGAGCACACATACTGGGTGCATGCCACATAGCAACATTGTAGATTGCGGGACGGGTGGAGCAGACACTACAAAAGAGACACACGCATCAGCCACATCCTTGGCAAGGGCCACACTGAACCACACCCAGATCCACGTGTGGAGGAGCCACCACCCTACGCTGTACTGTTGTACGCCTGTTCACCCCGCTTACCCTCAAATGAAGATATGACACAGTTACATGTCCCAGGTCTACACCACTGCCTGTGGTGACATGGTTTCACACGCTATGCACAGCACAAGGTAATGTGGAACAGGCAAATGGTGGAGTTGAATGCTACATACTCCACTTTTCCACCTTGTCAGTAACAGGTACATGTAGAGGGACACAACCTCCAGCCCATGGGCCCAGATGCCACGGACGTACAAACAGAGATCGACCACAAATTGCAGGGCGCACACTCAGGGGCACCAGAGCTGGAAGGGCATGCAGTCTGCGATGAGGCCTGTACAATGACATGATCTCTGCTATGTAGCGGGCTAGACTCCGTTCAAAATGTGTGACCTATTCCACCGCAGTCTGTGCCGGAGCCAGTGGTCATCAGGGGCCCACAGCCATGTGTGGTAGGCATGAGCTGCACAGAGTCAATGGCACCAGTGCAGTTGTTGGTAGTGCCCCATCACCTCCGTATAGGTGAGCCTTTTCTCCTCTGGACAGAAGCGCGTCTCCCACGTACTCATCTCCTTGTGTACTGTGACATGTACACTGCCATGAAAATATCAAGACTCAGTTCCAATAATGTGACCTAGTTGGCAGCAGGGTCGGACGGAGGCAGCAGTCAGTGCAGGTTAACTCCTGTCCAGCCATCTCCTCCTGGATCTCTAACACACGATGTTGGAATAGAATTTGTATTAGATTTGTGGGTGACATAGGTAGTGGCAACAGAGCTGAGCGGGTGTTTAGCCAGCGATGATGCTGTGTCCTGCCTGTGACAGACTGCATTGGATTGGTGTGAGGCATTCAGGAGGGATGTATGACGTTACAACGCATACTTTTACTCCGCATACCATTACAACGCGGTATTCACAACGCATACCATTACAACGCATAGCGCTTTGGGGTGCTGGATAGTGGTAAGTATAATTTACTATTCTAACTCCAGTCCCCGTGGACCCTAGGGAAGGTGTTGGATAGTAAATTAAACTTACCTCTTATCCTAGAGCGCCCCCCAGCGCAATGCGTTGTAATGGTATGCGTTGTAATGCCTGCGTTGTAGTGGTAGTGCGTTGTAAAAAATGCGTTGTAACAGGTGCATACCATTCAGGAGTGCAGTGTAGGGCGAGGGCCACAGTCAGAAAGTGCCCACAGACATTTGGTGCAAATCCTATGCACAGCCTTGGTGGCACCACATTGAAGGGAGTATGGTGACATAACCTCAGCCTTAAATAATGTACTCTGCCATGGTGTAATCAAGACTCAGTTCCAAATGTGTGACCTACTAGACCGCTGTGTATGCCGGTGGAGTACGTCAACGAGAGAGGAGGTCTGCGGCCCTTGATTGCGGAGGCCGTGATGGTCTGAGGAGTCTGCCAGGATCGCGGCCCTCAGGCTTGGAGCTTGCACTGCCACGTGGTGAGCCCTCTTCAACACACGCCGGTGTTGGCAGGTGGGCATTGTGGCCTGGGTGCGCAGGGGCGGGTAAGACAGGTTCGGGGACCAGCGTCCCGGGGTGCTGCAGGCGCACTGGATCGTAGGCAACCCCGATCACGGCGATAGCCTCGGTGGGGGGTAAGAGGCGTCGCCCTGGCAGACACATTGGGCATTCCGGTAGAGAACCACGCCAAGGGCTACGTGCTTTTTATTCACACCCCTACGCTGGCCTGGTGTATGCCATGCTAGCCCACTCCACTCACGTTGGGGGATGTAACAAGCTACATTTCCTTGATCTCCCCCACTGGCTAGGGTGACATGGTTGCATCCACTGTCCACTGCACTCCAAACACCAGCAGTATATGTTGACATGGGCATGTCTGTGGTCTGCATACTGCAGTCTGGCCAGCACATACACACCACACTTGGCATTGTGTACATGCTTATTCATGGGTCACTTGCCTCCTTTGCACATGCCTGGCTCCCACCTCTCCCCACAATCTGCTATTGTGTGGCTGAGGTGCCATGCCATTGATGGCTTGTGTACATGGCTAGCCCAGGTTCCCACAGTGAGTTGTCCTGTCGTGTCTGGTAGGTGGACATGTTGTTTGGCATGTTTGGGAGTTTGTAACGTTTGTATTCCTAGAGTTGTGAGTTGCATGATTGTGAAGTTTAGGTGTGTGGTGTGTTCATTTGGAACTTACCAACGAGCAGTGCATTTCTGTAGATGCCATCCTGGAAGCGCCGGTTGATGATGGACTGTTGGAAGATGTAGGAATCATGCACACTGCCTGGGTAGTTGGCGACGACTTTGGTGAAGAGTCCCCCGTGGTCTACTATTGCCTGCACGTTGATGGAATGCATGTGCTTTCTGTTGTGGTAATTGTGTGCAGTGCTGGCAGGGGGCACATGTAGAACATGTATGGGGTCAATTGCCCCAACACATGCTGGAAGTCAGCCATGGCATAGAATCCTTGCTTGGTCTCCAGCTGTTCCTGCACAGTGTGGGGGAAGTATAGGTGCTGGGGTACCAAGCTGATGATGGCGTTCAGGACAGCTTTGAGGAACTTTGATAGGGCAGGCTGTGAGACTCCGCTGAATCTGGTGGTTGTTGGTTGGAAGGTACCAGAGGACAACAGGTGCAGTACAGCCAGCAGCTTTGTCTGTGATAGCTCCTTGAGACTATACCCACAAGTTTTTAATCCAAACAACAAAACAGAGGGAAAAAAACAGACACCCAACAGAAGGAGCGCCAATCAAGTGCAGGCAGAGCTAGCCTGTAGACCAGCCTCAGCAGCAAAAACCCTAGCAGCAGGACCACCCAACACCACACAATAGTGGTCCATGAATATGTGTGGAGAGGCCCACATAGAGGCCCCACAGATATTCACAATCAAGACCCCCTTGAAAGAGGCCCACGAGACAGAAATACCCCGGGTACACTGACCCTGGATCCAGGCTGCCACCTCCGACCACTGAGAACCATAGGTCAAAAGTATTGTCTGCTTAATCCATCTACTCAGGGTAGAAAAAGTTGGCTTGTGACCCGATCTCACCAGGCCAAAAGTGACAGACTATCACACTTGTAAAAAGCCAAAGTCCGCACCAGATAAACCATCACGCATACCTGACTTCAAGAAGGGGGAGATCAGCATCCACCCCAGACAAAGGGAATAAGGAGAAAGCCCCCCTGAAATGGTTAGCAACTGATGGGCAAGAACTTATGGCCGGGGCAAAGGACAACATGATCCGGCAAGACACGCAAGAAAGAAGGAGACTGCAAAAACGACCCCAAACTCTCCAATCCGACCAGAGAACACAATGGCCATCAGAATCACCAACTTCATGGTCAAGAATGTAATGTCCACAGACCCCAAGGGCTCATAAGGAGTCACCTGAAGGGTCTGTCACACCAACGGGACATCCCAGGCTGGGGCAGGACAAATCACTCTATGACGTTGAAGAAAACAACTATGTATCAACCATCAATGGATCCAGCCTATCTAAAGGACTGGGGAACGCCCGCAAAGCCTCAACTGAGCCCGACACATAGACGGAGCCAGGCCCAATGCTATGTCATCCAACAGAAATTCCAGCACCAAGATCGTGTCCACTGAACCAGACTCCAGGCCTTTAGAAACACACCACCTAGAAAAGGACCCCCAATGTCGAGACTAGCACTGAAGTGTCGCCAGTTGTCGGGAACCCTGAAGAAATCAACCATTTCCTCGGAGTAGCCATTGGACAAGTGTCTCACCCTTTCAAGAGCGAGGCTTGAAGATGGAGCCAACACAGAACCTCCGCAAGAAGATACAAACCCCTCAGTGTGTAAGTGTTAGAATTGGTGGTCTCTAGTTGGCACAAGTAGGTACTTGTGACAAATAGGGACCCTCGCCTGTAGTCAGAGTAAGGGGGATTACACTCCTAAAATAACCCCTGCTCACCCCCTTGGTAGCTTGGCACGAGCAGCAAGGCTTTATCTCAGAGGCGTTGTAAGTTAAGCATTTGTGACCACATATAGTAACCCAGTGTCAACACTACAAATTGACCCCACACAAGGTTTTATATCAAAAATAAATATATTTTATATAGAGTTACCACAAGACCAATAAAAGACAAAAAGAATCCACAGTACTATTAGATTTCACGAGTTCTTGTTAAAAGGCTTAGTTCAAGGTTCTGTGCGAGTCGGTAGCCCGGTCTGGCTACAGCGTTGTTGAAATAACACAGAGTCTTGCAAATCCAGCAGACGCGTTGGTACAGGCCCACTCAAATGTCGAAAGACTCAGTCTCAGTACCTTTTACTTGAGTCAGCCAGCACGGATGTGCGAGTCGGTTCCGGTGTTTGTCGTGGTGCAGAAAGGAAGCGTTGCAAGACGCGCTGTCCCTCGATGCGGAGCAGGCAGTGGCCCATTGACAGAGTCGGTGGATCCAAGGCTGTGTTGCAGGGCGAGACGGTGCTTCGATGCAGTGCTTGCAGCTTGCGGTGCGGTGAATTAGCTGGAGTTCGGCAGCTGGCGTCGATCAGTCCGGACAGCGGTGCGAGTCGGGTGGGGAATTGCGAAGCGTGAGAGGTGGTGCCCAATTCCGGGGCGGTCACTGGACTCAAAGTCAGCAGCAGTGACCGTGTCGGTCTGACCAGTTCGATTCGGTGTAGCGAGGCGTTGCACGTTGCGGTGTCTACCAGTCGCGGTGCAGGCTATGGCTCGGTGACGGCGTCAGGACGGAGTCGGTGAGCACAGAGCTTGCATTGTTCGAGGCAGACGTTGCTTGATGCGGTGCCTAAAGGACACCGGGCCGGTCGTGAGAGTCGGTCACAGCTCCCTGCCTCTGTAGCCACTTGTTTCCAGCAGCAATTCACAAAGGCTGGTGAAGTCCACTGGTCCTGGAACTTCGGTCAGGGGCAAGCTCTCTTCCAAGCCCTTGGAGATCTTTTGCACAGGTTGAAAGAAAAGTTCACAAAGTTCTTTCTTCTCTTTGGCAGTCAGGCAACCAATCCCCCAAGCAGCACTTCAGTTTGGGAATAGTCTCTCCTCAGTTTCTTTCAGGTTCCTTCTCCTCAGCAGAGGTTTTGTCTTGTAAGTCCAGAAGTGATCTAATTTCATGGGATCAGGGTCCCAATATTTATACCCCCAAAACCTTTGTTCTCTGAGGTGAGAGGGGCCTGTGCCCAGTCCAAACCAGTTCTGAAGCACTCTGTTTACAAGACTTCTCCTTTCCTTTCACAGTGCAGGGCAGGAACATCAGACGCCCCACAGGAGGTGGAGCCAGCATTGTGGAAGGCAAGTACAGCCCTGGAGCACTTTGTTGGCAGTCTTCCTTCTCTTCTTTCAGTGTGCAGGGCAGAGACATCAGACGCACCACAGGGGTGGGAGCTAGCACTGTGGGGAGCAGGCACAGTCCTATTCAGATACCAGGTGCAACTCCTCCCTCCCATCTAGATGCAGATCTCTCTATTCACCACTGGGCTGACTCATTCTGTCTCCTGGAATCCCCCAGCCCTGTCACTCAAACTCCAGACAAGGAATACACAACCTAGCAAAGGCAGGCTTACATGGTTAGGCAAGCAAATACCTACTTTCTAAAAGTGGTATTTGCAAACACAGAATATTAAAATAAACTTCATTAAAAGATGTATTTTATTATTCTGAGTCCAGTCATACTAAACTCGAATTTCTACCATGTTCTCTGAGTTCTGGCCTATGGAGAACAGGTAGCCTTGCAATAGTGAACCAAAATGGCTGTAATTCACTATTAGGACATGCCACACACATCAGGGCTTGTCCTACCTTACACTTACAATGCACCCTGCCCGTGGGCCTATCATAGGGGTGACTAATATGAAGAAAAGGGGAGGTTTAGGGACTGGCAAGTGGATGCGCTTGCCCAGTCAGCATGACAGTCCCGGACTGCACGCAGGCTCTGCAATGGCAGACCTTAGCCACGTTATACAAGGCCACTTTTGTGGGTGGCACAACCAGTGCTGCAAGCCCACTTGCAGCATTTAGAATTACATGCCCTGGGCACACTCAGTGCACTGTACTAGGGTCTGACAAGTAAACCAAACATCCAGTCATGGAACCCAATTAATACATTCATTTACAGTAGGGAGAGCATATGCACTTTAGCACTGGTCAGCAGCGGTAAAGTGCCCAGAGTCATAAAATAGCCAACAACAGGTCAGAAAAAATATAGGAGTAAGGCAAAAAGTTCAGGGCTGACCCTGCAAAAAGGGCCAAGTCCAACAGTAAGAAAGATTGGAAATCGCCCAACCCATCCTGAATGGCTAGCTCGCTCAGTATACCATGTGTGGTGAGCTCAGCCCGGAACAATCAAAAGAACAAATGCCTTGTCCAGGCGAATCTTGCACCAAACCCGGGCAATCAAAGGGATCGGACAAAATGGAAAAAGCAGGGTGTCAGGCAACCTGAATGACATCGCATCCACCGCCATGCCTCTGGACAGGGAATAATTGTGCAGAAGCGGAGCAGCTGAGCATTGTCCTTGCCCGCAAACAAATCCACTGTCGGGCACCCAAACTGCGTTTACACACCTCCGCCGACAGTAAAATCGAAGACATGGGGGTGAAAAGCCCATCTCAGGTGATCTTCCCCCTAATTCTCTCTCCCTGGGAGACACACCGCCCAAAGATACTATACAGTGCCTTCCACCCAGGGCAGAATCTCCTGAACCAGGAGCCACAGGGACCAAACCCTGCGGCCCCCCTGGTGATTGAGGTAACCCATCACCAACTGATTGTCCATCCAGACCAGAGCATGATGCCCCGAACGGCTGGTGCAAACTCCAGACAAGCCATCTGAACTGCCTTCAGCTCCCGGAAGTTGGGCGAGCCAGCCTGAAAGTGATCCCAGAGACCCTGCACGGATCAGGAATCCAACGTCGTCCCCCAGCCCAACCGGCTGACATCTGTTGTCACAACCTGGCACGGTGACACCTGAAAAGGAAGACCCCTGGTCAGATTGGTATCCACCATCCACCAACCCAGGCCGATCCAAATCTGAGGGGACACTACCACTGGCAGATCGTAAGCAGGGGAACAAGGGGACCAATGGGGCAGGAGATGGTTTACCAACAGGTACAGATGCAAACGAGCCCATGGCAGTACATTTATAGATGCTGACATCAAACCCTGCAACCTCAACCACTGATGCACCGGGGCAGAACCCAAGGCCAGCAGACAACCCAGGTCCCTCCTCAAGATTGCCCTCCTCACGGCCGGCAAAAACACCAGCGTCTTGACCATGTCCACGTGACCCCCAATAAACACTACCTCCTGGGTGAGAACCAGATGCAACTCTTTGTGATTGATTAGGAAGCTGCGCTGCTCCAGACTCTCACAGACCCTCTGGACTTGAGAGCCCCCTTGGAAAAAGAAGAGGAAGACCTTTCCCAAGTCTCCACGAAAGTCAACAATTACAGGGCCCGTTGGATAGTCGGGAATTTCTGGGTAAAAATGGTCAGGCGTTGGGCCAGTGCCACAGCCACCGGCCGCGATGCATGGCCCACACACCCCAGAATGAGCCCTCTGTAGCAGGGCTTCCAACCTCCACGATGAGCTCGCTCTGCCGAACCTTGCCATAAAGCCCAGTAGAATAAGATGAACAAGAGCCCACTTTGCGGGGCCTCCACCCCGCATATAACCTCACCCAGTGGACTGCAAATTGCGCTCAGAGAGCTTGCAACGCAGAACAAACAAAAACAGGAACTGGGGTGGGTCGTACCTCCTCTTGTACTGAGTCAAGGGTAAAGGTGGCCGGCCATGTTTGGGAGGGATGGGAAGACTGAAGCGTAAAATAACTTTGAGGGTCCAAGTCCATTTTTGGGCATTGTAAGTGCAGTAATGCCATTAAGTGTATATGGTATGGGAGGTCATCAGTACGAACTCCACAGCCCCATAATGGCCTTACTGATAACTGGGAAGTTCGGTATCAAACTTCTCAGCACATTAAACCCACATTGATGCCAGTGTAGGATTTATTGAGAAATGCACTCAGAGAGCATCTTAGAGGTGCTCCCTGAAAAGAACCTAAATCTAGTGTCCTGGCTGAGTGGCTCCTCGCCATCTGCCACCACCAGACATGGTTCTGGGCCCTTGGGTGCCTGCCGCACTTTGAGTCCTGAAACAAAGCACATCCTGGGGTGAGGGGCCAAGCCTCCTCCCCCAGGAAGGGCCAGATCCACGAAGGTGAATCTTCAAAGGCCTGCAGCCTTTGGTGAGCTACCCCAGCCATTTGCTGCTTTCGGCAAACGGCCCCCACAGGTTTTGACCTCCACTCTGGACCGTAGAATTGCCGGGAAAACCTAGACAGGAACAGAGCTGTGCCCACCATTGCCAACCCCACCACTCGGGGGCAGGCGAGGTGAAGCACAACTTTGAGTCCTCGCCATCTTGCAGATGGGGGGACCCCACCAACCAGAGTGAGGCCTAGGTCCCATTCCCACTGGAGGGTGGCACAATAGGGGGTGTACCCACACCAAGGAAGAGGCCCATTGGCCCGACTTGTCCCTACCAGTAACGCCCCTAAATTTAGTATTTAAGGGCAACCCCAAAACTTGCCTCCTCAGATCAGAGTCAAATAGGAGAAAAGAAGAAGGACCGAACAGCCATGCGGAGTGAAGAAGAGGAGGAAAACTATTGACTTGGCTCCAGCCCTACTGGCCTTTCCCGTCCTCAGACTCCTCAAAAAAAAACCTTGGTGTGTCCTGCAATCAGCAGTCCACCAAAAACCAAAAGAACTCGCCCTGCCTTCTAATCCCAAAAGGACTTTTGTCAACATGTGAGCTTCAGACTTGCTCAAGCCAAACCAACACTGACTCTGGCAGACTCTGTGGCTCACCTCCACTCTGCAACTGGCAACTCGAGCCTGAGCCGGAGTGAATCAAACTCTCAACGAGGTCCTACCAGCGATCCATGCCTGGATCATAGTGACCCCGACAAGCAAGCTCCTAAAAACCAAACTACAGTCATCAACGGAAGAACTCCCCACAACCGTGACCAAAGGCAAACACCCCAAACGACTCTGAGCAGAAGTGGTGAAGAGGAATCAACCCCAACCGTCCGACTGACTCCATCATCGAAAGTAGCATACCCAAAAGCAGCCACTCCCAAAGATCTCATTCGCCTACAGCCAATGACCGATTCAGAGGGATCCTTGACCTATGCCTGCAACCACAGCCAGGACCGCATCCTACACCCAGCTGTCTCTGTGCCGCTGGCGGTGTAGTTCTTGTGTGGGCCATTTGGCCACTGTGCTGCCCTAACTCTAGGAGTCTTTGTTTATCCAACATGGTGGCCTGCTTGCCACAGTCCCCAACTCCCACAGCCATGTTAGCCCATTGGCTAACAAACGGACCTGGCACTCCGCACTCGGCCGCCTCGGACCCGCTGGTAATGCAACTCGCTGCGACCCCCGTGTACTAACTCTTACCCGCGGACCCATAAAACCCAGTTCTGCTTTCAGAGAACTAAATATTCGCTTGTGAGTACATTATAAAAACTGTAACGAATTTGCAAAAACATTGACCGTTTTCTTCCTTCCCACAGGAAATGTACCAGCCTGGTATTGTCCGATACCTGGTTGAGTAAGAAAAGTACTTACAAAGTAATCCGACTGTATATTGATATACTGCATTTGAAGTGTCATTTGATTGCATATATTTCTACAAAGTATTCCTATACAAACCTGTTCCAGGCCTGGCTTGGTTCTAGAAAAATAAACTACAACTAAATAATATTTTTATATAAACAAATTGGTCTGTGTTCAGTCATTCTGTGTGTGAAATCATTCCTTGCCTGAGTGTGTACAATAAATGCTTAGCACTACCCTCTGATAAGGCCTTACTGCTCAACCACGCTACACAAATAGAGAGTAAGGTACTATCTACTTTTACCTCTGCCTACTTTTGGGGATCCACTGGACTCTGTGCACACTATACCTTACTTTGGTATACTATATTTAGAGCCAGCTTCCTACAGTCTCCATCAATGGGGAGCTAGTCACCATCGAGCCCTGTGAAAATGTTTACCTTTGGACTTAGACAATGGTTTGGAAGCCAGAAACCTCCAGCGTGATAGAGCAACAATCTGTAGCAGACGAGGGCTCCATGAGGCCAGACACTGTCACTGAGAGGTCCTGGTGAGCAGGATTTGCTGCTGCATAGAATAGTGTAGCAAGAGCTACTGCAAAGTCAGACCAACTAGCAATTCACCTTGGGTGGATCCACTGTAAGGTAGCTCCTTGTCTTCTGTCAGTTCTTCTAGTACTTTCGGTAAAACTTTTTAGAAGTCCCACGTTTTACGGCTAGGCAGGAGAATGACCTGTAACACAACTTATAAGAGTGCCAAAGCTGGGAGGCACCATTTGGTGGGTGGGAGGGGTTTAAACTCACTCCAGCAGAGATGAGGTGTAGATTTCAAGGTCGCTGGATCATGCCCCTGTAGCTCACACAGAAGGCCAGCCAACTATTTCTTGAACTCCTGTTTGGTGGTCCTGCGTTCATGGCGTTGGTCCAGTTCTCCTTCAAGCATCAAGGCAGCCCTCTAACAGCAGGGAAGTCCTCTGGGAAGCAAGGTCCTCAAGAAGCAGAGCAGTCCTCTAGTGGCAGCAGTGCAGACCTCCGGAACCAAGGCAGGCATCAAGCAACAGGGTGGTCCACTAGGAGTCCAGGAATTCCTTCTAAAGTCTTCCACAAGGTCAGAAATGTACTGAAGAGGTGTTCTGGGGTGCAATATTTATACCTAGTGCCAGTCTATGAAATGGGGGGATTTCCCTTGCTACCCCTACATCTGCTTCCGGAAAGTTCATCCCTTAACCTACCAAGGTTCCAAGAAGTCTGGGGAAGGCCAGTACCAGGTTCCTTAGTGTGTGTGCTGGAGACAGCCCTTTCAACTGTAGGTGGGCAGGGAACAGCTCTGCCCCCAGCCATCCAGGGAGGCTGGCTAAGTCTTCCAACACCTAATCCCCTTTGTTCTCATGGGAGGAATACACAAAGACCAACAGCAAGTAACTCGCAGTCATGTGCCCAGCCAAGTTCCATGCATACGGCAGTAGATTAAGGCATTTCAGTGTGGTTAGCAAGCCGGAGGTGTGCGCTGCTAATTAAACAACACTGACAGAGTAAAGCCTGTTAGCTGGCAGCAGCACGTCGGCACTGTTTGTGGCAGGCTTGGTGGCTGTGTCAACTCACTCTGCTGCCTACAAAGTAGAACATGACACTCACCCGTCTCTCCGGCGTCGCCCCTCTGATTAACTTAGGACGTCATGAGCGCCATTGCCCAATCGCTACTGCTGAGAAAACCTTGCAGGACCCACTTTGTGATACCCACAACTCCAATCAGCAGGTGCAGCATAGCTTAACTTTGGAATCCTACTGGCAGCTGGGAGCTTGCTGCCAGTGCTGCAACTCCTACCGCATTGTACCTCTAGGGCCGGAGGGGACTCAGCAGTGTAATGATCACCCGGACGGCCTTCCATCGTACTTGCGTCCGGCTCTGGAGTGGTGTTTTGGTACTATAGCACTGCAATCTCGCCTCCAGGTATGTGATTTTCACAGCTTCAGAGTCTGGCAGCTTTCTGTAATGTCATTCGTTTTGTAATTCACGTCTCTTCCTCTGATAGAAAGGTACAAGGTCCTGTGTCTTTCATAAAGCTACCTATTCCTTTGGGCAATGCTCCCTGATGTGATTTTAGTCACTGTGGTGCTGCAATACACTTCAGAGGCATTGGGCTGAGCCCAAAAGAAGAAGGAGGCAGTGGCAGGGGATCCTTGGGAGGGTGCGCAGTACGTTCGGCCTCTGCTTCTGAAACCCCGGTGTAATGTAGCACCTCCTCATTCTGTCAGAGTAGGTGCTCCGGGGCAGTGTGCATGATCCTGCAGCCTAGTCTAGTGCCATTGGATGGTCTAGAGGAACCTTGCTTGCCTCTGATGGGCGAGAACCGCTACTGTGGAGCACTGGGTCCCCCGCGGTCGGGTTCACCTGCCCGAAGCTATCAGCACAACTCTGGGCCAGTCTGTACACATGTGTACGCCCCCAACGGCAGGATCCCTCCAAACCCTAGAAAGGTGAAAGATGCCACAGATGTAGCAAGGGTTGCAAGCAGTAGCACCTATATATAAAGGCAGTGACCTGTCTGCGATATTATATGTGCAGGAAGGGTGAACGGCGTACTCTAATTAATAACACGGTGACCTAGCAGGAGATAATTAGGTAATAAGGGCCCATGCACAGGCATTAGGAACATGCTGGGTGAATTCTTTCTCAGAATAAGGGATACACACGCTTTAAAGAACCAAAGATTTAGCCTTAATGCTGTGGTGTCAGCAACATGTACAAATGGGCTCTCTAATGAGTACACAACATGCGGAGCATCATGTTTCAATAACGGAATACATTATATATCTTCTTGTTTTTAAAGCAACTTTTATTTATCATTGCATAATTTGTCGTATCAAACATCTTCAGTAAGGTCTGGCTTTTCAGTCAACAGGACAAAGAAAAGTTTAACTAGATGTCCAAGAATGCAAGTTTACATTGGATAAGAAATGTCATAAATGGGTGAAAATGCAACACATTATAGGGCTACTTTTGGAAAGCAGTTCACCTGCCTTGGCACAATTTAATGTTGCTTTATAGCCATCAGCTGAGGTCTAACTCCCTAACCTTCATATATTTGCACCCGGCTCCCGAATGTAATCGAAATCAGCAATGCAGCTTTTGTTTGTACTTTATGCTACAGTTTATATTTGCATTTTTTAGAAGACATTCGATCCGCCTGATGTGCTCACATTACCAATCCTGCAGTCTGGTAATATCATGCTTACGTATTTGTTTAACTACAATCAAGTTGCAAGGTCACTAACACCCTTCCATTTCTGGTACCTTCCAGCAGTTTTCAGATCTTTTTAGAGCTTCTTGTTGCTCAAATGGGTGTCGTTTCTGATATTTATATATGTTTCCCTTATCTTCATTGCTTGATTTTGTTCCCAAGAAAATGTCCCTCATAGTCGTTAAATGTCACTCACAATTACACTGAAATTATGAAAATGTTGCACATAAGCAGTCTGAAACCTTGGCAGATATGTGTGACCCAGGACACAGATAGCAGGTACCAAATGCCCTACCCTTCCGCTCGTCGCTGCTCTACCCTGACATTTACGGCCAGAGCTGTCAGCATTGGAAATGGGTAATCAGGTTCAAGTCTCAACATCTGCTCAACGGTCTGGGCAAATCCCAACCTACCCAAGCCAAAAGAAATGTGACCATGTTTAATGTACATATTGCTGATATAAAGCGCTCCAGTGTCTTTGGCGTTAAGTTTGCGTTATATAAAAATTACAGAAAAATGCACAAAGAGGTCAAAACAAAGCCTTAACATAATAAGGAGACAAAATAATACCCATTTAGTGACCGATTTTCAGAAAGAGAAACCAGTAGGCCTGGATAAATCATGGCGTCCCCGCTTGCATTTTGTGATCTTAGGCATAGCACTTTCAAATATGTGATTTCAGAATACCAGCTGCACAAAAGCCTACTGTGTTTGACTTAATAGACCATAATGCTGATTTATAGTGATCTGGGATGCAGACAGGGTTCAAATAAAAACTGTCCTGCCTCTTATTTTACTCATGGCACTGTCACCAGTGTATGGGCGGGGGAGAAATGATTCCAAATCCATGTGGAAAGCACCATCACTTTTAATAAGTATCTCTTAGTGCAGCACTGTCATGTGACCTATTAATGTCAAAGCTTCCAAATGTTAAATACAAACATTTTCAAAGTCCAGCTCATGCAGGGGCTTTTCTGTCCATGTAGTATCTTTAAGACTTTGAATCTTTTTTTTATTAAAAAGCCAAAATATTTTCTTTCTCCGTTTTCCTGTCATGCAATCTCTCACTTTTTTTTGCATTATTTCCTTGCTTTTTCCATCACTGTGAAACTTTTATCTCCCTTTTAATTATGGTTAACTCGTGTTTGATAATAAAAAATAAAAAAAATAAAAATCCACATTTGTAAACATGGCGCCGCGGATCGAACCGTGCTCCCCAGCTAGCGAAGTCAGTTGCCCTAGCCGCGGCGCCACACCTCTTCCTTTATTTCATCACATTTCCCTGAAGTGATGTTTTTGTTTCGTTTTGCACGTCATATAGCCCGTTATTTTTGTCCTTTGTTTCACATTTAGTTGTTATTATAAGGCTGTCCCTTCAAATAGTCAGAGGTCAAAGTAATATTTTCGTTTCGTTTTGTATTCCAGATATCCCGTTATGTGTGTCCTTTGATTTGCATTTAGGTATTAGGCGATCCCTTCAAATAGTCAGAGGTCACGGCAGATTAAACAAATGAAAGAGTGAAGTTATTTATTGACACCCTTTTGCGTGTCGTCCCAGTAAACGCTAAAGCAGTTAGAAGTGTGAATTGCTTCTCGGCTCGGTGCGCTGCTGCTTCTGCCTGTTTCAGCCGAGGCTGCCTCTACTGAGGTGGGAGGGGCTGCTTGTGGGCACGTCTGAGCTGTCCAATAGGGCAGGCCGACCGAAGGGTGCCGAAGCTGGGGAATACACGATCCCGAGGGGATACCACATATTACACAACACCGGCATCAAAGCAGAAATTGACAGGCACATAAGCACAACAGTCATAACAGAGCCCTCCCACGCCTTCCATGGTCTGCAGATAAATATGTCTAGTCCTGCGACCCCCTCTTGCTTAGCCTGTGCGATTATGTGTTGTTTACAGCTATTTCCTTACTTCGCAATAACTCTGTCGAAAATGTCTGAGTGAATGAACGCATAGGGGCAGATTTACAAGAAAGTGACTCCGTGCTGAATGCAAGCCATTTGGCTGCGCCGCACGGAGTCACTTTCAAAGCACAGGGATGCGACATATTTACAACAATATGTTGCATCTTTGTGCTTCCCCCTCCGCTGGCGCACACACTGCTGCCATGTGCAGGCGCAGCCACCCTTGCACCATGGTGCAAGGATGCCTGCGTCGTGGGGAGACTGTTTTTGTTCAAGAAGGGTTCCCTTCCTGCACAAAAACAATCTAAAATGCAGTTTTTCAACTTCTATGTGTGCTGCATTTAGCACACATGGAAGTTGAAAGAAGTCATTGTTTCAACAATTGTTTATGTGCAAGAAAGGAACCCTTCCTGTACATAAACAATCATTAGAGGTGAGAAATGAATACATTTCTCGTTGCACCTCCCTATGCCTCCCCTGGGAGGCGTAGCATTCACGCGAACTTCCAGATTTACGATTCCTCGTAAATCTGTAAACGTATCTGGTTTCATGGGTGTTGCATGGGAACATCCACAGCAACACCCATGGAACACCTCGACTTTCACCCAAAGTGCTGCGTGCAAAGGGGCCATATTTACAAGGATAGGAAAAGTCATGCAGGGTGGCTTCCTTTCACCCAAAGTGCTGCGTGCAAAGGGGCCATATTTACAAGGATTGGAAAAGTCATGCAGGGTGGCTTTTCCTGTCCTTGTAAATATGGAGCAGTAAAATGCGCCACCAGTACGACACAAAAAGTGACACGCTGGTGGCTCAAGGGGCTTGTAAATATATCCCATTGTTTTTGTTTTGTCCCTGATCGCTATACTGGGACTTAAAAATGAATCACAGGCGTTGGCCCACTTAGTTGTCCTGACTGGCTACACTTAAACAAGATGGATGCATGAAAGCGTCTGGAAGACCATGTAAGTAGGGTGACCAGACGTCCCGGATTGCCTCAGGCAGTCGCGGCTTTCAGAGGGCTGTCCCGTCGTCCTGACGCTTTCATTCATTTTAAATACATGTCCCGGTTTTTGTGACAAAGGTTAAAGTTATCCTTCAAAGAAGAATGAAAAAGGTATGTTTCAGGCAGCAGCAGGTTGACCTCGGCTCCAGACATGCTGCAGACATGCTGCAGCAGAGGTGAGACAGAGATGAGAGGAGGGCAGGGATAGTCAGGGTGGAAGAGGCCAGAAGTATTGCCATTTCTAATGTTATGTTATCATTAACTCTATTTGTAATATTATGCAGACCAAGTCAGTGTACAGCGGTCTGTAATGATACTCTGTGCAGGATTACTATGCTCCGTTTTTACTACTGTTTTTAAAACTTTGCTCCTTTGCACATTGCTTTGTTGCACTTACCCTAAGACTTGCTGCACTTCGCCACTTTCTGCCAGTGCCCCGGTCCACCATGGGTTTTCCCGCTTGCTGTGGAGGGCGCCGGCGCACATTCTTTGTCTCTCGCCTCATTGGAGACAGAGGGTCACGCGCTACTTCCTACTTAGGCGCCACCCTATTTAGACCTCACGATCTGCCCAGTGCTTAGCGGTCTGTAATGATACTCTGTGCATGATTACTATGCTCCGTTTTTACTATTGTTTTTAAAACTTTGCTCCTCTGCACATTACTTTGTTGTACTTACCCTGTCTAAGGCTTGCTGCACTTCGCCACTTTCTGCCAGCGCCCCGGTCCACCACGGGTTTTCCCGCTTGCTGTGGAGGGCGCCGGCACACATTCTTTGTCTCTCGCCTCATTGGAGACAGAGGGTCACGCGCTACTTCCTACTTAGGCGCCCCCCTATTTAGACCTCATGATCTCCTACGCGCTCAGCGAACGCGCTCAGCGGACGCGCGCAGCAGGTGCGCACTGAAGTCGCTCCTAAGTCAAGCCCGTCTGCGCCCGTCCGCGCTGAGTTCGCGCCAGGGGCCAGGGATATTGGCTCTTCCCCCGCTTGCTCACAAGTAAGTGTCTACTACTCTAGACAATTGCTTCTGGCTGTAAAACCCCTAAATAAGCCCTGTCATCACAATCTTCGCCCTGAGGCATTCTCAGGAACGTTTAGTTGTCGTTGTTAACGCAGTCGCATTAGAAAGACGAATCCCCTGAAGGCACAGTCGACCACTGGAGTACCTAAGCCTTCCCCCAACACGGTCATCGAAGAGGGTTTTCTCATTAATGCAAGGTCTCTAATTAAAAAAAAACATCGCCTTTAGGGACTTTGTTTCATTAAGAAAGCCTACCTGGGTGTTTAATACTGAAACCTGGGCTTCTGATGCCTTAGGACCTGACCTCGTAGATGCAATTCCCAATGGTATGCCCTGACAAGGATGGATAGAACTGGTCGCAGAGGAGGAGGGATAGGAATACTACATAAAGACTCCTCTATCTGCCGTACTGAATGTCTCTCTATCCCATCAAACTCCTTTCAGGCTATGTACTTTACCTTCAACTCTACTCCCTCTGTCTCTTTTTCCGGCCTCCTGTTTTATAGGCCGCCAGGTCCCAGATCCGCCTTTAGCCAGGATGTGATCAAGGTGTTAGAACCATTTATTGATAGGCCCAATATCACTCTCTTGGGTGACTTCAATTTCCAACTGGAAAATATGGGCTCTAGAGATACCCTCTCTTTGTTAGAAACTCTGGATTCCTGTTGTTTGACATGGCTGGTGGCTTGCCCCACCCACCGGGCTGGCCACACCCTGATGGAGTCTTTTCCAATGATTCCAGGCTGAAGGTAGGTCTTCCGATCCCGTTAGCCTGGTCCGACCATATGGCCGTCCCTTTAGAGTTAAAATATCAGCAGGCTGCCCCGCCCCTTCCGGATGCTAGGAAATGGGAATTCATAAGGAATCTTAAGGTGATTAACAACAAAGCAAATTTCCCATTTAAGAATAAACTGAGGTCCACTGAAATGCAGGATGTTAATTCTGCTGCTCTTGAACTTGCAAGTACCATCTCTGGGGCTTTGGACATCTAGGCCCCTGCTAAACAGCATTACTCTGCAAGAGAGAGCCCCTCGGCCCCCTGGTTTTCGGACAGACTCAGGTTGCTGAGACAAGGGTGCCGTAAATAGGAGAGGCTTTGGTGGGCTTGGTTTGATCCCTCGGAGAAGGAACAACACAAACTTCTCCTAAAAGAATATAAGCTAGCCATCATGGAGGAAAAGAGGGCTCACTTTGCTAATATGACTGCTTCTCTCAACTCCCCTAGAGACCTTTTTAAGATCTCAGACTCCCTCTCCTCCCCTCAGTCAGCCGACCCCATAGTGGAAACTCAGGAGTTGTGTGATAAAAATTCGATCTTTTTCCATTCAAAAATTTGTGGATATCTACGACATCCCTTGAATCCCTGAACCTTGAGTTGGGATTTTCTTCTACCCCCGCCCTTCCTACAGTGGGGTGTCTGTCTGACGAACCTCCTACTAGCCTCCTGTACTTCCCCCTCCTTACCCCCGAACGGATTAATCAGCTTCTTGACAACACCAAATCCGGTTCCCCCTTAGACCCTTGCCCGCTTAAGGTCTTGAAGGCCTGCCGGGAAGTGGCTATTCCCCCCCTTATGGAGGTTATGAATACTGCAATCTCGGAGGGAGTTTTTCCTCTCTCATGGAAGATGGCGGTCGTTACGCCCCTCCTAAAGAAGCCCACTCTGGACCCAGGGATTTTGAAAATTTTCCAGCCTATTTCACTTCTTCCTGCCCCTGAAAAAATATTGGAATCGCATCTTAATCAGCACCTCAGCACTTTTCTTGATGACTATCCTCCTAGATGCTTCGCAACATGGCTTTAGGAGATCTCACAGCACCGAATCCGCCCTCACCGTAGTTGTCAATAACATCCGCTCCAAGGTCGATAAGGGCTACACAACCCCTCTGGTCCTGCTTGACCTTACGGCAGCCTTCGATACACTGTCTCCATCTATCCTGGTTACTCGTCTCAGGGAGATAGGGGTCGGAGGCCCTACTCTGAGCCTTCTGGCCTCCTTTCTCAATCAAAGGGAACAAAGGGTGAAGTTGGGCAAGTTTCTCTCTCCCCCGAAACATGTGCATTTTTAGGGTCCCTCAGGGCTCCTCATTAAGCCCCACACTGTTTAACATCTATGTGGCCCCACTTGCCAGGGTAATTAGATCTTTTGGGCTCGAGGTGTTGTTGTATGCTGACGACACCCAACTAATGGTCTCTCTCACACAACCTGTGAGGGATTCTGCCCTGAACTTCAGGAATTTTATGGAGGCGGTAATGGATGATACAGAACTTCCTGAAATTAAATGGGGAGAAAACTGAGGTCTTGATGTTCAGGGGCAATCATGAGATCTGGTCAAATGACCGGCCTCACTTGGGGATTGCCCCCATCCCTGTCAGTCTGCCAGGAACCTAGGTGTGCTAATGGATACCTCGCTTTCTTTTGACCGTCAGGTCAGCAGGACTGTGTCCACCTGCTGCGGTATCATCAGGGTCCTTAGAAAGATCGCTCATTATCTTTCCCCCGATGCTCGGAAATAAGCCACGGTGGCATTAGTTTCCTCAAGACTGGACTACTGCAACGCCCTTTATGTGGGTATAAATAAGTGCCTTATCCATCGTTTGCAGATGGTCCAGAATGCGGCTGCAAAGATGGTCCTTAATCTCCCCAGGCTCGCCTCTGCCCCGTTGGCTAGAAGAAACCTGCACTGGCTGCCCATTCAGTCCAGGATCTCTTTTAAGATCCTTTGTCTCGCTCATGATGATGATGATGATTATACACTTATATAGCACGTACTGCCACCCTACGGGTATCCTGGCGCTTTTGACTGAATTAGGTGACCAGAATGGAACCAAGTCAAGCCCGGTGAGCAGATAGGGGGGAAATTTAGACTTTTGGAAAGAGACAGGTTTTCAATCTCTTTCGAAACTCCAACAAGGTATCCATTTGTCTAAGACTAGTCGGAAGGTCATTCCATAGGTGAGTTCACACCACATTGAATGCCCTTCCGCCAGATCTGGCACGTTTAAATCTGTGGACCATTAAAAAGCCAGCACTCGAAGAGCGGAGTTGCCTCCTAGGTTGGTACCACATAAACTTTTCTTGTAGGGGAATAGGGCCAGTCTTATGCACAGCTCTAAAAATCATACACAGGGCCTTAAAATGGACGCTTTCCTTAAAGGGTAACCAATGCAGCTCTCTCAGAGCCAGGGTGGAGGATGAGCTTTGTGGCCTGTTAAGTGCTAGTTTCTCTGCTGCAGATTGTACTCTCTGTAGACCCTGCATGACATATTGAGGGGCACCTGAATACAGAGAGTTACAGTAGTCAAGTCTGCATAGCACGGTACTCCTTACCACCAGTGGACGTGTCTCCAATGGTAGTAATGGGAGTCTTTTACGTAGTAGATGGACTAAGGAAAAGCATACATTGGCAGTTCTGCTTGCGTAAGACTCCATCTGGAGGTTATCGTCAATCAAAACCCCCAGGTTGCATACCTTCTTCACCGGCACTATTGGTTTCTCCTCTGGAGAGAGTTTAAAATCACATGGTAGGGGGTTAGGGATCCTCCCAGAAGAGCAGTACAGCACTTCAGTTTTTCCGCTGTTAAACTGGAGAGAATTTCTCCTAAGCCAGCCCGCCGTGCAGTGCATGCACTGCTGGAAGGTGTCCAGAGAGATCGCCTGTTCCCCTTCTAAGGAGAATGCTAACTGGGTATCGTCAGCATAGTTAACTAAGCTGACCCCAAAAGATGTAATAATAGGGAGCAGGGGCTGCAAATATACATTAAAAAGGATGGAACTAATCGCAGAGCCCTGCGGGACCTCATGTATTACTGAGGATTTAACAGAGGAGAATGGTGCCAGAGTCACTGTCTGCTGTCTCCCCACCAGATAGGACTGGAGCCACTGTAATGCTCGTCCTTTCACTCCGATCCTCCTAAGCCTTTCCACTAGGATGGTATGATTCACCGTGTCGAATGCTGCCAACAAATCGAGAAGCACTAAAATATTACCATTCCCATTTTCGGCTCGCATACGCAGGTTGTTCATCATAGTGACGAGCGCTGACTCGGTCCCATGTCCCAGGAGAAACCCAAATTGGTCTTTATCCAGCAGGAGATTATCCTCCGAAAATTCCGACAGTATCCTACTGACTACCTTCTCCTGGGACTTTTTACGGTACCGGTTCAGAGGGGATCAGGTCCCTCATTCACTCCTACTCCCCCAGTAGAGCTCTTCGCTCCTCCAACAAAAATCTCCTTGTGGTTCCCAGATTTGTAAGAACGACATTGGGAGATAGAGCTTTCTCCATGGTTGCACCCAGGCTATGGATCTCGCTCCCCCCTGAACTTGCAGGGCAATCTTTCCTTGCACTGTTTTGTAAAGCAATAAAAACTTTGTTTTTCATTGAGGCATATCCGCAATGTTACACATTGGAGAATTACAGATTGGATGACCTGTCTGGCGCCTTGATGCCCTTGGGCTAAGTTGCGCGGTATAAGACTCCCTTCATTAATTCATTCAAGTAGGCAAAAGAATGTGCATAGACTGTGACATATTCACAATCACATTATTATCTCAAGCAATTTTATCAAATCAAACCAAAGGAAAGGAAAGAAGTAATCAAAAGGAACCAAAGTCCGTAAATGTAAAATATGGAGTTGGGAGGGGAGGAAGATGAAGACATAAAGTACACCGTCACTTTTGCAGGTGCTTTTTCTGCTGCTCAAGTTTATTTAGATAACCCAACTGCAAAACTGGAGAAGGGATGGAGCGTAATTAAATCTTTATAGCGCTGACACTCCCCATTGAGGCGTTGACGCGCTATATGGCAAGTAGCAAGCAGCTCAATTACGCAAATGTGGTGGTTAAGCCAGTGGTTATTAATTATTACTGTAAATTAGTTGGTTATTGGGTTTGCCTTCTGCTCTAGACAAACTAAATAATTTCCTCGAGTTGCTAGTAGAGAATTAAGTCAATCGGAGCAGAGGTGAATAAAACATCTTCCTAATTCAGGACGAAATTTGTTGTTGATTCTTAATCAATTTGGCTCTACTATACTAATACAGGTGACCTTGACTTCCCATCAACGCTGTACCTCGTGTCTACAAAGGGGCAAAGTTTACAATTAGCTTCTACAATCTACAAATGCAATATGAAGGATAACTAGAGCTTTTTAGATACAAGTGAAATGCGCGTTCCTAATTCAGGAATGCCTGTTGTGTCTTAATTATTCCGGAAAGATGCATTCTTGGTGCCTTCAGTGCTGAGTTCAATCTTATTTAAGATCTGGTTTATAGGTTGGTATTTTCTTGGTATGAGTTTGGAGTCTGGTCATTAGAAGTGGCTACCATCAGTTCTTAAACTATATTAATTTAAATTACAACAGCTATAATTTTACTAATTTATGTTTTTGTTGCCGACTTACTAGCCTTACGATAATATCACAGAGCACCTGAGGCACAACAAACGGGTTGAAGTCTCAGAAGTCTGCTCCTTAGTTTAGAGAAGGCCTCCAAATTTTAAGAAATCTAGGGGCATATCATCAAGGGCCGGCGATAATTAAAGCTAAGCGGGCTTAGCGCGAGGATAATTATCGCCGGCAATCGCAGGATTTTATCAGAAACGCTTATCTCCAAAGCAATAAAATTCCATGCGCAAGCTGCCAAATGTGCGTTCATCGCTGGGAATCCAGCGATAATCGCACACCGTTTGGTATAACTTGATGATAGAGCAGGGCAGACTTAGCCATTATATCCACCTTTCATTGGATATAATGGCTAAGTCAGACTAAAAGCAGGCGTAAGGAGAGCAGCGATAACCGCAGTTAGCACTACTTTTCTTATCGCTACGCAGGTTAGCGAGCAGCTTGCTGATAGGAGAAATGTCGGTTAGCAACATTTGTCACGTCATTTGGGAAAGGAACGCCCACTTTGCATCTCATTAGAGATGCACAGCTGGGCGTTCAGGGAAATGGCGAAAAGGCATGGAAACACACGCTAACTTGTTCATGCTGATAGGGCATTAAAATTATCGCTGATTTAGCAGCAAAAAGTGCAGCTAAAGCGGCGATACTGCCCTTGATGATACGCCCCGTAAGACGTAGGGGTTGGAGTGCCCCAGGAAACCAAACCAGTCATGTGTTTTTTAGAATAGTCAATCAATAAAACATACTCATAAAATCTATACCTCTGATAGAAGAGTTTTGCCTATATGCTTTCTGTATTTTTGGTGTTAGAGCTTTAGCACATGCAACCATTTATTTCACCACAGGGAAAATATTATTTCCCATGTTGAAAGCACTTTGAATCTACCACTATTAAATAATGTTGTGTTCCCTCTTCATTCCTGCCCTTGAGGCGTATTTGCACCTGCCCTTCTACTAGTGTCAAGGTTGTGTTTGTCAGGAAACTACTTACAAGAAGCTAGTGAACACTTACAAAAATAAGAATTTGCGGACATTCAAAAACATTTGTGGGATGGCCCACAGTGAAACACCTGCAGTCCAGCCCCAAATCCTAAACGGGTGACTGCGAAAAGTTTACCACACTTCCATAACAGCTGAATTGAAAGTACATGCAAAATTCCACCAATCTCGATTCTGTGATTTACTTTTCGGAAAATGAAATAGTATCCTTTTTCTACTTGTGTCAAGATCGGTCTTTGAGAGACACAAACGCAATGGCCAGCAAGCACGGCGACCTCCTTAGCGACCAATACTGCGTGCACTGGATCTGAGGAGTAAAAGCGCACACCAGTTGCAGCTCATGAACACTGAGCATGGTGGGATGCAAACAGGGTCGGACTGGCCGTAGCGGGCACCGGGCATTTCCCCAATGGTCCGGAAGGCTGGGGGCCAGTTTTGGATTGATGGAGGTCGTTCTTGTTAATGGGGGCCGGTTTGCAGCAGTGCGGCAAAATGGCTCCTTGTAACAAAAGCACAGCAGCAATGTTTCCGCTACCCCCCCCCCCCCCCCACCCCCCAACACCCCGCCTCCTGGCCTGTCGGACGTAATTGCCAGGGCAGGTTTGCAATCCCAGTCTGGCCCTGGATGCAAACACCTTTCTCAAATAGGACTGAAATGCTATTACGTGGGTTTGGTGGTCTTCCTCGCCCCCCTTGAGAACATATTCAGTTTATAATATTAGTTGTGCAGGCAAGTGGCCGGGCTATGTTTTTTAGGGCTAGTTTGTGGAGCTTTAAGAATTTTAACAGCCTACAGTTTAATTGAAGATCTGACTCTGAATGATGTCTGCCCTGCATGTCCTGATTTTTTAAAATTTGAAATCAGGCCTCAATAGGGTGACATATGTTGGATATATATATATATATATGGGCAAATGCAAATCAGATGGATAAAGACCTCCTTTTTTATCCACAAAGTCTGCATGTTATTGGGCTGTTATATTTTCAACATTTTGGTTTGCTATTGTTGGCAGCTCACCAAACCGAAGTGCCCTCAATCACTTCTTTAAAAATACAGAAAATTTAAGGCTTAGATAAGGGGCTTGTTTTAGAGAGGTGTAGTTATTGATTACCATACATGTGTGTGCTCGCTGGCCAAACATGTTTTTATCCTCAATCAGCGATTGAAGTTTTGCCATATTTTTAACAAATCTTCAAAAGGATGTAAAAGACAGATTTTTGTTTCACAAAACTTCAGTCTTGGTAATTTGTAGAGCATTGTGTAGATATTTGTTGTATGAGGACATTTTGTCTTTTTCACTACTGTCCAAAGTGTATTATCGATTTGTGGACGTTCTGAGTTAAGTTTTATTTTGTACCAGAGCACAGATACACTACAAAAATCTAATATGAAGCAAATTAAGATTTAGACTTCAATTACAGTGAATCAAAGACGATCAGAGTTCTTCAGTTTGGTTTCTTTTTATTTCAAAGTGGAACATTGAGACACCATACAGCCGACGTGTTTTGTCCCTATAGAGAGACTTCTTCAGGGCTTATCTCAGGTCAAGAGTGTCTTCAGGAAAGCAGTGTGATTGGTGAAATGGTCTGGTTCAATTGCATACTTCTCGTTGGACAGGATCATCTTTTCAGATCTATATAATGTCCATATTTACAAGTATAGTCCAACCCCATGTAGACACTGTTGTCAAGTAATGAAGAAAATTATATGCGAGCCTCAGATCGTGGTTGTATTTGCCAGATTATGAATAACGAAAAGTCTGTCCTGTAGCGACCGCGATAAGTCCTTTCGCCAGGAATGTACCAGCTTTTTATGGTGGAATGCATCTTTCCAAGTGATTCATTAATTAGCCCAAAATCCAACCTCATCAACGTTGTATGAAAGGTGTGATAGGGTTAATGTGCCCAGTCAGGCGGTTGAGAACTAAGCCTGTTCAGCCTTTGTGCTAGGCCACATATAAATAGGTTAAATAGATGGGGCGCCAGAACGCATCCTTGTTTCAATCCCCTAATAGTTGAAATTTTCTTGAAACCTTAGTACCATCTCCCAGTTCGACTCTTATCCAGGTGTGGGTGTAGAATTGCGTTATTCCTCGCAATATATTTTCCGGGATGTTCCAACCTGTCAATTTTAACCACAGCCTGTGTCTATCCACACAATCAAAAGCTGCCTTTAGATCTATAACGCGGAGATGTAATCCATTCTTTTCTTTTCCCTTTTACATTTGTCGGCAATTTGCGAGACTGCTAGTATGTTTGAAGTTGTTCCGGTTCCTTTCCTAGCCCAGTTTTGGTTGACTGGAATTAGGTTTAACTTATCTGACCACATAATCAAGTCTGCCAGGATCATTGATGCGTAGTATTTTGCTTCGACGTCGAGTAGTGTAATAAGCCTGTAATTTTCCGGGTTTGATCGGTCTACCACCTTGTAAATCGGGTTTATTATTGAACCTAACCAGCTAGATGGAGTGCTGCCTAGTAGTTCTACTTCCTTAAATAATGTAGAAAGATGAGTGCCCCAGAATTTTTGTGTCACTTTTGAAGATGGCTTAGGGGATGACGTTTGAGCTTGGCAGTCTATCGCTTGTTCCTCATTATATTGTGTTGCTGATGTCTTTAGTTAGGAGTATGGGATTCACGTCTGTGCATACTCTTGCCACTTAGGGCAGTACATAAAACACACAAAAAGTGATGGAAGGAATGCTTGAATTAGGTCTAACGACTGGCAATTGCTCAGGGTATCAGTCAAACCCATCTTTTTTTTGCCCACCATGTAACCTCAGGTTGGAAGCAGACATATTCAAATCAGTCCTGGCCCTGCTCCAATAGGAACAGTCCAGCCCAAACTGAAGGCCTTCCTGAACTGGAACGCAAGCAATCAACAACTAGTTTTGCCCTCATTGGGGCTCTTCAGTTGGGTGGAGGTTGGTTCCAATGGCACAGTGAGAACGGGACCCATGTGTGGGCATGACCGTCACACTTAGGGCCTCAACTGAAACGACAACACAGTGATGGATGGAATGCTTGAATTACTCTCAGACACTTCCAATACTCCAGGCCTCATCCCACTTCATTTATTGCCTGCAATGCCATCTCAGCTTGGACCCAGTGATAGGAAAATCAGTCCTGGCCCTGTGAGCACAGAACCTGTGTCTGGGAGTTCCTGTCAAACATAGGACGTTACATTGAGGTACACAACAATTCAATGGTCGGAATGCTTTATTACTCTCAGAACTGGTAATTACTTCCGGGCTGCATTCCAGTTCATCATTCTTTTGCCCATCTTGCCACCTCAGATAAGAACCAGCCGTATGGAAATTGGTCTTGAAGTTGGGGGTAGGAACAGCTCAGCCTGATCTAAGCTGCAGCTTAGCCAATGCCAGCCTTAGGTTGCTTGTGTTCCAAATCAAGGCTGACCTGGCCTTGCAGTTCTTCACGGAATGTCCTTGTTGGAGCAGGACCAAGGATGATTTGCATATGGTTGGGTCTAATCTGAGGTGGCATGGTGGTAAAAAAATAATGGACTAGTAGTATGCAGCCCCAAGTATTTACACGGACTGGGATTAAATCAAACATTCCATTCATCATTCTTTTGTATTATTCAGAGGAGACTGCATGGTAAAATTAAGGTCCTGATACATTTTCAAATTAGTAGCTTAGCAAAGATGAAATCTCTCCTAATGCAATCATACAAAATGGGGGGCACTTACCCACTGCTCGGAAAAAAACAGGAATAATTAGCCATTAAGTACCTACGCCCCCGGTTCAAATGATTCATTCTTTTAATCCAGGAACAAAGTAAAGACTCAATTCACCAATACTGTTCCAAGCAGGAAAAAAACAGGCGCCGATCACAGCTTGAATCATCAGGAAGAACTGCGAGGACAAAACCCTGCACTGTGGGTAGATCTTACATTATGTATTATTTTAGTGTTGAATAGTGGCGGCTGGTAGAATTTGAAAGTGGTGTGGCGTATGCAGAATAAATCAACGTATGCGAGTGAGCGCAGCGAGTGAGGTCGAAGTAATAAGGCGGGTTCAGGGGGGTTCTCTCCTCGTGAATTTTTTTTAAAAAAATTGGCATCTTTTTGGTGCGATTTTCAGCAATATTTCTGTGATAAATGGACACAAAATTCAGTTCTTCTAGGCATTCATAAAAGAAAATTCATACATTATTTCAGAGAATTTCTGGGTTGCCAAGCAAGTCTGGCTTCTGAAGAAGGCTTGGGTACTAAGCAAGACTGCGTTGGCTCTAACCTTTCCAATAAATAACACTAGTTAGCGATGTGAACAAGTTCAATCGACAAACCTGGGTCTAGGGAGAGTCCCTCTCCTGAGAAAGAAATTTTAAAAAGATTGGCAAATGGTGCATTTTAAAGCAAATGAATGCAGCAATAAAGCAAGGCTTATTAAGTAGTGGGAACGTATATTCTTGAAATATTAAACACATTAAAACTGCCCTGTATCTTTTTGCATTATTTTGTTCAACAGTTACTGTAATATGTAAATTGTTCTGCATGACAACTTTAGCCCTTTAAAATGCATGCTTGCCCAGTGTCTTGCACTGCATGCAGCATTAACTTTCGGAAAATATGCTCTAACCAGACTTTGGAAAGCACCCACAGCTGCTGACTGTAACTAGTCATATAGAAATATGTGCAGACAGGTCTATAAGTGAGATGAAAAAAGTGGGTGCTCCCTATAAAGGAGCATGCCGAATACATTTCTGTGAGTCCCATAGTGTGCCATCAGACTAGTATTTTGGTTTCTCTCTGAGATGTACTTTTATCCTGATAAATGGCACAACAACTGACATATGCCTAAAGCCTGTCAGTATGATTGGCTTTGTCACTGGGTGTTAGCTGTTTAAGATAAATGAGGCAGAGGAAAAGGAAGAATTCATACCCTCAGTGGTTCAGGACTTTCCAAGTGGCATTTAACATAATAGGAAACACAATACACCCAACAAAACAGCATGTATTAAACAAACATCAGCAAATAAACAAACAAAACCAGGCAGAAGAAATCATGTACGTAACACAAATACACTGAACTAAAAAACAACGGATAAAGGGAAACTGTGGGTCCGTCACAGACATAAAAACTCCTGGAAGCAGCCGTTGACAGAGAAGTGTGTGTATAACACAGACATCAGTAAAAATCAACAAACCCGGGCAAGAGGGACTGTGTCCACTATCAGGAGCTAATAAAAAACAACAGAACTTTGGGAATTGTGCTTGTAGCACAAAGAACAGGACATGCCATGCACAGCGCCTCACGAAAAAGAAAACAGAGTTCCCAGAAAGTGAGCACACATGGAAGAATACAAGGAGCAAGTCAGAAAGGTAGTTAAAGGGCTATGCTCTACAGGAAGAACAAAGACATGCCGGGCAGCCTAAAACAAATAAAGCTATCAAATAGAAAGCAAGCAAATGAAAGTTAAAAATACTAAGCCAATAGTACGCACTGTGTGGACTGCATTGTCCGGGAAACTTTCAGAATGTCCCCAAGAAGTCTTTTAAAACCACACAGCTGCGCTGTCTGGTAGGCTTCTGCCTTAAAAGACGTCTCAGAGTGCCTTACAGAAATTAAACTGTGGATGGCCCAATAATCTCCAATGTTTGAGTTTCCCAATTCTACTCTTCCTCAGACATTGCCTTTCACATTCTTCTTTACCTGCCACCAGAACCCATCGTAAATGTATCTTTTTCATGAGATATAAATGTATTATCTCCTCCACTGTCACAGCTGCTGTGTTCCAATTGCTTAGCCTAAGAAATGTCCCACCTCCCAGTCTTGAGGACAAATAATTAACACTTGAGTGATACACAGACTTGACTAATGCAACTATCTAGTTGTGGACCTTCTATGCACAGCTTGCTTTTTCACATTTTGCCACTAGATCCTTGGTATTTGTACCCAGACCAAGGCATTCCCGTTGATAAAGCAGTTAAAGGCATCCAACAGAAAACCCCCTACACAAAGGGGCACCAGATTTCACAAAAAGTCTAAAAACGCCTGCGTTGCTATGGTAGGGGCAAAACCAAATTGGCAAATGCAGTTTTGTCTGGGTCATGAAAATCTTCGTATCAGTGTTAGTTACCTCATTCCACCATCAAGCTGGATGAATCTGACCAGTTTAGGGCACGTCCCAAATACAGATGTCTGGTAAAAGTGTTAAGTGATATCACCCTCATAGCTCTCAGCTAATTATGTAGCTCTACCCAAAATGTAAACTAAACTCTGCAAACTAGATCTTAACGATTGTACCTAGACTTTCTTGTTCATCCTTTAGATTACAATTACATTACCATTGTATGTAAATTTCCCAGACCCCGTCTGTAGAATGTCCTTCTGAGGCCAAATACGAGCCACCCTCTGCTCAGAGTTCAACCTCTGCTTCGAAGCACATCTTCTGGGTGTGCAGACATGAACCTTAAATCTCAGACCGCTATTGTCGAGCAATAAACAGGAAAGGTTAGCTCACACCAGCACACCGATATTTGTGTATATACAATGACATCACTGCCAAATGACGCTATGCTGCTTTGTACAGAATGTCTCAGAATCCCTCTGAGGTGCTTTAATACCCGGCCAAGGCGGCCATTTTGCGGCCATTTTCTACCAAGGAACTGAAATAGAAAGACTGTTCTTAATCCTTTTGAGATTCGATTAATTTTCGGGAACATATGCAAACATGTGCACCACTCGCAACCAACAAGTCACCGTATGGCAATCCCAACTCTTCCAGCTCATCTTCAGAAGAACCTCTCTTTTCCACTGAAACGTTTGAACTGGTTGATTAATCTTTATAAGGCATAATGTGTTGTAATGTTTTGGAAGTCAGCAGTTAGTCGCCATAAACAGCTGTATAAATTACATCATGTCTTCATGACAGCCACTCCACAGCAGGTTAGGAAGATGTGTGTAAGTAGCAGGTGCCCTTCCCGTCAGCACTTGTCATGAAGACCACAAGCAACAGCTTAAGTGTTTACTTTTCACATTTTCAAAACCAGGGCCCTTAAAAGAGAGAGTCCCTAATCAATCACCTGAGAAAGCATGATAGCCATGTAGCAAAATGCACTGACAGGAGAAAGCACAGATGAGCCATCACAAGGAGAGAGAAGTGGCCCCACGTGCCATCAAAAACCCAAAGGTCCCAACAATGAATCTCTGCAGGTCTGTCAGTGACTGACCTACACAGATAAGCGCAGCAGCCCCTCACCCCAGCAGAAATCAGCAGACCTGCTGCAACTTAGCACAGACACCTATGAAAAGCTTCAGCACCACTGACAATGCAATGTGAAGAACCACAGTTTTGGACAGTTATGTGCCATCCATCCTTTGGCTGGCTGGCTTGTGCTGCCTGTTGCGTCACCGGCATACGGCACAGTACGAGGGTCAAAACACCTACCCAAAGGTGATGGTGACATAGAATGTCTGCGCATAAAGTTAAACCCTGTGCTTTTGTGTGGGCAAAATCCCAAGATGATTAATAAAGCAAGGAATCCAAGAGGGATAGACCACATAAATACATGGGTTTGTGCAGAATCTAATTCAGAACAAGATCATCGATTGATGTAAAGGACAGGGAAACTCATGAGTAAAAATTGGAAATGTTTTAAAAATATATATAACAAAATTTATTAGGTACCTCCCTTTAGGGTTACAATCTAAAATATATTAAAAAGTATTATAATACTCTAATGTATATAGGCATTTGAAAAAAAATTATAAAATCAATCAAGTAATAATACAAAGAAGTCAAAAACAGTCGACGCGGCGTTTCGGTGATTTGAAATGGAGTCACCTTCTTCAGGACAAATTGACTTTTCGCAATTGTTTCAAAACTTGATGGAGTCTTTAGGCACCTTAAGTATCAATCCTCAAGATGTCATGCAGGTATCAATGCTGCTTGACATAATGGTCTGTTGTTTCTTAATTTAACTCAGGGTCATTCACAATGGACACGGGGAGCCACCTTAATGCTGTTTGTATGGCTGCTTTTTTCATAGGCAGGCAGTAGTAAATTAATGCCTCTTTAATTTCAAATTGCGAGTTGGCAGTAGTTTTGATGAATTCAAAAAAGCTGCTTCTTGCTTCCTTGGAATCATGGAGGGCTGACCTCTCCGTATGTGTGCGCCTTTTATCACGATTCAGGCCTCCCTGCTGCCGCTGTGTCCGGGTTTCCAGTCGTTTTGGACATAGAATGTCTTTCAGGGCACCCCTTCAAGTAACACAACAAACAGAGAAAGGAGGGTCATAGGGAAACAAAGTTTAACACCATCGCTGCTAGTGATATTTTCCTCCTGTGCTGATATTTCATGAATCCCATTGTTCATGACGAGCTCAGCTCGTCATCAGCACAGCTCCACTCGTCATGAGCATCGAAGGGCTTAAAGACCTACTACTGGTTCACTCTCCCAGCTACACAATATAAACAACACAAAGAACCTAGGAGGTCTATAAGCCAAATCTTTTGGCCCGACTGACTTATGATTACACTATGTCAGTGGGTGCTACAGTCACCATTGAGCTAAATTCTAAGGAACAAGAAAAAGAGAAGAAAGGAGCAAAAGTGCAGTGAACTAAGGACACAACACAAGGGGATAATTCAAAAACTGACCAGTTTACCTGTGAAAGGAGAGGTCTCCGGTGAATCAGCAGCCCAGCCCATCCTCCCAGGAACTATGAGGAAGAGATAAATGAATCAAAGCCCTCAGTGTGAAAGACGCAGGCCCGTTCCTGCAGGTCAGTGCCAGGCGCAGTGTGTGAACCCGTCTAGAATTCATTGCACAGGAGTGCGCTAGCTCTCAGAAGCCGCAGGGTTTACTTGGTGCAAGGCGCTATGTGGTCTTCCCTGGCAGGTGAGCCAGCAGCAGGGTGCGGTGCAGCTTGTAGAAGTGCGGTGCCGCCAGGCCCCTGGTACAGTGATGAAGAGAGGGAAAAAAACTTCATAGATTCCGCCAGGGAGGGGAGACTGGCAGTTTGTACAGAGAGTGATTTGCTGGTAACTGGCGGCCTGTGTCCGCACTGCCGATATTACACGGTCTGCTTTCATTGTCTGCGCTATGGCAGCAGGCTGTAAAAACATACTAGAAAATCACAATCTACCTCACCCTCAACACCCTGCTATCGCCGCCCGCCCTAGTATGACTGGAACTTTCATTATTTCCACCTGATGCCTCTTACATAAGTCTTCCAACTCAATGGCATGAGGTCACCTTTCCTCTTGTGTTTTCCCAATGTAAATTTCAAAGTAATAATGTAAATTATTAGGTTATTGGAAATAAATAGGTGACACGTTGTATTGTTTACCATTTAACTATTTTACAGTGTTTTGTGTGCCATCATTACACGACACTTGCAGTAAAACAGATTGGACGAATTAACATCATGCAAAAATTGGTTGGATAGAAATTTTAGAGATTTTTTTGACTACATCACACATTACAAAAGAGTAGCGCCACAAGTGTTTATTTCTTTCTTGAAATAGACATGCATTTCCCTATGCCTCGCTCGCACTATGTGAAAAAAACAGGCAACAGCTTCATAGCATTTCAGCGGCAGGGTGGGTAATAAATAACCACGTGTGACGGAAGAACTGGACTGGCTCCAGCGTCCATTAGGTCTTCGTCATAAGAGCCGGTTAAATGTGTAAGGCTCAAACGTTTTATTAGAGGCCCAGCCAGAGTGAGTAGACATTTTGCAGCAGTTCCCTCATACTGACTCAGCAGCTGCCATGTGTGACCTGCGTCAAACTATGGAACGGGGCTTGGGGCCAGATAACGCAGGCGGACACCCTTAGGATCACCTGTTTCTAAAGACACCCTGACTGCTTGCCTTGCTATATATATATATATATATATATATATATATATATGCTACAATAAAAGATTGGTTCCTGGATTGATTTGTCTTCTTTTAATCTATGTATGACGCATGTATGGATGTATGCACAGTCTCGGCTGCCGATTACGTGTGGGGGTGGTCGTGTGAGAGGGGGGGTTGCGTGAGAGGGGGGGGGGGGTTGCGTGAGAGGGCCGTCGCGTGAGGGGGGGCAGTGGGGGTTAAAAATAAAGTTTAAAATATTTTTAAAAGGTGAAAACTTACCGGACCGCCGGGTCCGCACCACATCTGCTGTGTGTTCCAGTGCCAGGTCCGTCTTTGCGACTGGCTGGTGTCCCGTAGCATACCCTCTCAGCCAATCCAGACGCTGCTCCAGCAGCGCCAGGATTGGCTAGGGCATGGACTGTCCCCGCCCATAGGAGAGTGGGGGCTGCGGCCACTGGCCAGCTGCAGCCCTCGCCCTCGCTCGCTCTAGTAATGCAGAGCCCTCAGGTGATACTAGTGCGCATGTTCGGACTGGACAGAAAAATGACCAATCCAAACCTGAACATGCGCACTGGGCCTGCCCTGCAGCTGTCACTCAGTGAAGTGACGTCAACAACAAACCCTACAAACCCTACCCAATCCTCCAGTGCTGTCCCACACCCTTCAGCAACGTGTCCTCCTGACTGACTCGGATTTCGAGTCAGGACACACCCGGCAGTGAAGTTAATCTTTCTGCGTGCCGTTGGCCATGTGGTTAGTGGAGCAACGCCCCAATGGATGATCTGCCCCTGTTTACTCTGACTTTCCAAACATGCTTTTTGAACTGACAAAACGTTCAGTCTTGGTTCTAGCCTGTTAATGGCATTAAAGTGGAGCTAGGTTTAGGCTGTGTTTTGAATCAAAGTGTTTCTGTGCATCAAAACATATTTAAAATGTATATATTTCAGATTGAGATCGCGGTATCTTGGAGCCAACCATGCTCAATCTCTTCTCAGTTTGGTTCGTTTGCTACAGATCTAGAATAAGAAAAGGCCTGAAATACGTTGTAGGGATCTGTGAAGAAAGTGTTAAAGTAGAAGGAATGCAATTACCCGTGTTTCAATACAGTGTGATAATCTCCTCTGTTTAATTCAGATATTATAAAATTATGCGGCTTCAGTAGAGACAGGGTTATACGTTTGTGCCTGGTTGGGTCTAGAGTGGTAACAATCTCTTGTTTAAAAAAATCATACTTTTCCAAGTATGGTGAGAGACTAAAATAGAATACCAAGTCCATGCAATGAAAAGGTGTGTGTGCTTGTGCCTAAAACACTCAAATGTGGTTTATGCGGTTTAACTGTATTTATCTCACTATTACACATAGTGACATAAACTAGCTTCCACTGGCCCAATATATTGGTCAGTTTTAGCGAGTTATGCCTTTTAACCAAAATATTTTGCAAATACTTTGATCTCCAGGTTCCTATTTGTATCAGTGAAAGCAGACCTGCAAGTCCCAGCCTGTTAAGTGCTGGTTGCAAAATAACTTTCCCGCTGATTAGTGAAGGCGAGAGGATGTGGTCCGTAGGCTAGACTTCCGACTTTAGTGCTGGAAACCAGGGTTCGTGCCTCGGGGTCGCGTCCGCATCCTGTGATTCTGGGCAAATCCCTTAATCTCCCCTTGCCTGAATGTGTACTGTAAATACTGGTGCTCATGTAAAGCGCTCCAATACCTTCGGGTCGAGTTCGCTATATAAATATGCAACAACAAAAAAAGGCAGTAAATGCAAATTATGCTCTATCATTATCTCACTATCATTGCCTTTATTTTTTCCTGACTAGTTAGCAAATACCTGCATAAACAAGCATTGGCATAGCCAATAGGTCTCTCACTTTTGAGACCTCGTAACTATTTAGTTTTGCAGCACAATATCCTTGGTGCAACAACATCAGCTGTTGCATGGCTAAAACTGGTACCTTATAAGTGTTTAGCCATTCAACAGTTGATGTTGTTGCACCAAGGAAATTGTGCTGCATAACTACATACTTATAAGGTCCCAAAAGCTAGACCTATTGGCAATGCCAATGCATGTTATTCTTTGTCACTGCTTATCAACTTCTCACAAGAAATTGATTATTCCATTGTGCACTCAACTATGTCAATCAGATCCCTATGCTGCGGTGGGCATCATCATGGTTTCCAGAGAGGATTCTAGAAACCTAGATTGGGAAAGGATTGGTGCTTCAGCCCAGTAGGTTATGAAGTAAGGTAAAGCCTTCCCACTCATCGGTAGTAGGACAATACTTGTGAGTAAAACATTCAAATGAACTGAATGAAAAAGAGACTCCAGGTATCATATCCCGGTTTGCCTGTGCTGTTTGTTCTCTATTGTTTTCATTGTTTTTTTTATAGTTGGGCAGGTGTCATGTACTTTGCTATGCACCTTTTACAGTTTTATAGCTGGTCAAGAGTCATACTCTGTTCTGCATTTTATTTAGACATGCTATGAACTTTAGTATGAGTGCACTGTTTCAAGATTTGTTTAACAATGGGTGAATGCTTGAAATTTCTGTTTGAACAAACATGGTGCTGATTAATTAGAAACCTCTGTTTCCTGGTGACCATAAGGTTGCCTGATTTGCTTGCTTGTTGGTTATTTGTTCAACTGCCCTGCCATCTAATTAAAGGCCTCCATTTCCTGCCCCAGATAAGTTAAAATTCTTCATTTCCTGCTGACCCTAAAGCTATATTATATGCTTGCTTGTTGTTTGTTGATTTGTTAAACTGCCCTGCCATCTAATTAAATACCTCCATGTCCTGTCCTGTCCAAGAAAGACTTCAGTGCATAATGTGATATTTTATTCCACCTTCTATTTCTTGCCCTAGTCTCCTGCTGGAGACAGTCTTTTAATTGACAGGAAACATTTAGTAATCTTCAAGAAGGCTCCAGATTAACATTTGCATGACAGGCTATAAATATTGCTTTCAACTCAGTGCTCTGCTTGGCTTCATGTATCCGTCTTGAGAGAGAGCTGTGTCTCCTATCATCACCGTACTTGGATTCCGAGCCCTGGCGTCTGAGTCAAGAATAACCTGGACATCTTTGCTTGCAAGCTAGGGGCAAGCAATCCCACCTGGAGCTCCAGCCCTTTGAGACAACTTCAAACAATCTTGAACCTTGGAACCTGGTTGATCAATTTGCACTTCCATGCCCCCATCACCTTAATTATGACCATCTTTTTGCCCTTTGATGCTCCAGCTAATCCAGCCCATTGCACAGACCTCAGGTTAGTACACTAACCAGCCACTGTTTCTTTTGGTATCCCCTTTTTCTTCAAGGGCACTGAAGCAATTTGAGTTTGAACAAGAAAGACTAGGCTAATTGAAAAGGATTGGTTGTTTGAAGTAGCACAACATTAAGGACAGATAACGATTTCTGAACCATCTCAGCAGAAGCTAAAGGATACATGCTTAGGATGCAGTGCAGGGGAGAGTGCTCAAAGGCCTTTCACATGGACTCAAATTTCTTATGGCAATTCGTCTTTGTGTACCTTTCCTGAATAAAGGAGTACACCATGTCACTAGAACTTGGGTCATGCTCAGAAAAATGACACCCACCAACCACCCTTTTCTTCGAGCTCCAGGTACACTAGCATCATTGCTCTCTCTCTCTCTCTATTCAAACCGGTACACAGACAAAATATCGATTTTTAAATATCGATATACAAAAATATCGAAGTTTAAATATCGATGGGACAAAATATCGAAGGTAAGTAATATCGTCAGTCTTAATATCGATATTAGTATGATATCAGTAATATCGAAGTTGTAAATATCGATGTCAATAATATCGAAATTAATAACTTCGATGTTACTAATATCAATTTTTAAATAAATTTAGTGTATATTATATTGTATTTATTATGTTTTATTATTTATTTTTAATGTAATTTAATTAAATATTGTCTTTTACTACTGTAGCGGGCTGTGGGTTTATAGGGGAATAGGGTGGGAAGTAATTTAATTATGTTAAATTAATTATTAATTAGTAGGAATAATTAATTAATTGAGAAATAATTTTTAATTATTTTAAATTAATTGATTAATTGATAAATATGTTCTGTAGCGGGATATGGGTTTATAGGGGAATAGGGTGGGAAGTAATTTAATAATAATTAATTAATTGATATATGTTTGTACATATTTAATTAATAATTAATTGGTAATTAATTTCTATTAATTAGTTAATTAATTAATATAATTTTGTACATATTTATAATTATTAATTAGTTGGTAATTAATTAATATTAATTATTTAATTACATTAATTATAGTATTTTTTTATATATAATTTATTGTTATTCTTAATTAATTAATTGGGAAAAATAATATTAATTATTAAATTAAATTAATTACAGCAAATGTGCTAATATATTTACTTTATTGTTATTGTTAATTAATAATTAATCGGTAATTAAATAATATTAATTAATTTGGGGTAAAGGAGTATTTTTTGGGTTCAGGGTCAGTTTTCAGTTTTTGGGTAAAGGGGTATTTTTAGGGTTCTGGGTCAGTTTTCAGTTTTTGGGTAAAGGGGTATTTTTAGGGTTCAGGGTCAGTTTTCAGTTCATGGGTAAAGGGGTATTTTTAGGGTTCAGGGTCAGTTTTCAGTTTTTGGGTAAAGGGGTATTTTTAGGGTTCAGGGTCAGTTTTCAGTTTTTGGGTAAAGGGGTATTTTTAGGGTTCTGGGTCAGTTTTCAGTTTTTGGGTAAAGGGGTATTTTTAGGGTTCAGGGTCAGTTTTCAGTTTTTGGGTAAAGGGGTATTTTTAGGGTTCTGGGTCAGTTTTCAGTTTTTGGGTAAAGGGGTATTTTTAGGGTTCTGGGTCAGTTTTCAGTTTTTGGGTAAAGGGGTATTTTTAGGTTTCAGGGTCAGTTTTGGGTTTTTGGGGCACAGGGATATTTTTAGGGTTCAGGGTCAGTTTTGGGTTTTTGGGGTACAGGCGTACAGGGTAAAAACAAAAAAATATTACATTAAATCAAATAAATTACATGAAAAAAATTAAAATTACATTAAATTATTAAGTGTTTTATTTATTTTAAATGTATATGTATTAGTTTTAATTTTGTTTTAATATTTGTATTTAATATTTGTAAAATTATATGTATTTTAAAATTATTTTTACATTATTATTAATACATTTAAAAAAACGATATTTTTGATTCCAATATTTTTGTACTACGATATTATTTTTTCGATATTTTTGTACTTACCTTAATGAAGATAGGATTCCGATATTTTTGCTGTCGATATTTTTGCTCCGATATCTTTGCATTTCGATATTCTGTCTGTCGATATTATGTCAGACATTCATTCAAACCCTCTTCCACCCAGGGTTAGATACTGGTATCAGTCTTCTCTTCGGATACTAAGGATTAACCTCAAGGGAAAGTAGTGGAAGATCTTTGCTTCTGCTGAAGTCCTGGGAATTCAGGTGAAAGGACTGAGCTTTTGGTTCTCCAGCAGGCACATAGCAATTCTCACACTTCATCCAAGCCTTAGGAAGCTCACGGTTGGCATGCTGGGATCCTTCTAGTGGCCTGCTTTTAGATGTTGTAATGTTTTTCACTACATTTTCTGTGCCCATTGGTTTGTGGCCCCTTGCTTTCTTTAGCACTTCTTCCTGTCTCTCCTTGGGGGAGAGGTACGCAGAGTGTGATTACTCTGTCCTCCTGCCTGGTAACTGGTTCTTTTTGAGTTTTTTCATCACTTTAAGCATGATCTGCAAAGTCTTCTTTTAATCTTTATTATGGTGGGCTTATCAAGTTTTACCATACCTTACTTATCATGGGTTTTCTGTGATGTCAGGGGTTTGTGAGGTTTCTCAATTCTTTTTTGGTTACTGTTGCTTGGAGGAGCTCTTGAATACTGGTTACAGAGCTCTTGTCTTCTCTGGTCTTTTAGTTTTTCTCATCTTTCAAAACTAAGTGCTCTCTATTTGGTAAGTTTAAGTTGGCCTCTAGCTGTATTTAGTCTATTTTATGTATTTTGCTGGATCCGTTTCCTGTCTTCCTTTCTATATCAGTTGTTTGTAACGGCAACCCTATGGATTTTTCCTCATAGACTTGGGCTTCATGGTCTCCTGGGTGTTCAAGCTTCTCTGTGTATACCATTTCAGGGGCAGAAGGAGACAGAGTCTCACCTATAGTAATTCCTCAAATCCTGCCATGGGTTTTCATTATTTTTCTCAGAATCCTTGTGGTTGGGTATCTCTGCTTTGGTACATGATCATGATGTATGGACTGGGTCAGGGAAGACAGACTAGGAGGTAATGCTCAAATTACTTACTAGTACTCTTCATTGCTTTGAGTGCTAGTCCTCCTCATCGCAATCCTAGATACTGGCCTTCAACTTTTTGTTGGGTTTGACCACAGGACCACTGAAATGCTTAGTATTTCAGGAATGATGGTACTTGGAGTTCTACTTTATGATTCCAAGAGAGTATATGGAGCCTAAGTTAGAAACTGGTCATTTGTTTTTAAGCTTATTTTTTTTAATTGTATTTAGGGCTAAGTTAGGTAAATCCTGCCTTTGTGCTTAGGCAAACATTATGAGTTAAGGATAGTGACGAGGAAGACTAGCACTTGAGTAATGAAGCTTAATGTTATGTAATCTGGGCATTCACTTCCAATCAGGAATCACACTTGGATGCAGTCCTGACCAGGTTAACTGTCTTAAGAAATGTACCTGTATAGTCTTTTACCCACTAAAACATTTTTTTGATTTATATTATTTGACTCCTGAATGCTGGGCAGATGCCAGCAGACACTATGCTGGTACTTTACAAAACCTGTAAAGACATAAATGAGTAAGTAGTTAAAACATTGTATTCAAACACTCATAGATAACACATTATCAAGTGGTTCCCAAATGTTCATCTTCACTTTTTATGTCTATAGTCATTTTCTCTGAAGGTTGAAACCACCCTGATTGAAATTTAAGCGGTATTTCATAATTTCAGTTTTAACAATATAGTCTCCCAGTTACCATCAACATAAATATTATTGTGCTTTACTACAATGAGAAATAGTCATCAATACCAAGTATAATACACTTATCAGTAGGTACTACATTAGTGTAAATGATTTTGTTAAGCTCAACAAATATTGATATCCAAATTCCTGTTGAGTTTTTTCATCACTTTTAGCATGATCTGCAAATTCCTCTGGCACCCTATATTATGGTAGTATTTTTCCAGTTTTACCATACCTTACGTATCATGGTTTTTCTGTGATGACAGAGGTTTGGGAGGATTCTGAACTTTTTTTGGTTACTGTTGAATGGGGGACATCTTGAATACTGGTTACAGAGATCTTGTCTTCTCTGTCCCTTTAGTTTTTCTCATCCTTCAAAGCTCAGTGCCCTCTATTTGGTAAGTTTGAGTATAATAAACTTATCAGTAGGCTACATTAGTGTAAATGATTTTGTTAAGCTCAACAAATATTGATATCCTGGTTCTAACTAGGAAATGAAATTTGCACATTGTCTGCCAGATCCTACTTACATCATGGAAATACAATATGAACTCTGCATCCCTACTTGCTTAGTGTTCTGGCAACTTAACCCAGGTCGTATACAGTACAGAAATGCTGTCAGGAACAACAACCCCTCACTAACCAACTGCGAAAAAAATTCCAATAACGGATGCCCCTTTTTATTTGACCATCATTCTCCATGATGTGCTATATAATTCGACACACAGTTCCGTTCCTGTGCGATATTCTAAAAATGTCAGAATTAAGTCACATTGCGGACAGTGGAGCCATTGTGGCATCATATATCAAGCTAAACACACTGCTTCCTGAATCTCATTTTTAAAAAGGGAGGTAGCAAAGTAACTACATGGTACTCTCAGCTTGATTTAGAGCATGGTGGGTTGCCTGCCAGGTCAAAGGAGCTATTGCTTCCCCTGCCCGATTAGATGACATCACACCATCTTAAGAGATTCTCACCGGGTAGGTGGGGATCTTGATTGTTTCATTATAGTCACCACTATGGCAGCTCCGCTTAAATGAATCAATAGCGATCCTATTGCGGTTCACCAAGGGGACACCATTCCCATCTGGGAGGGCGCTATTGCTTCATATTTACTATGCCTAGGAGCAAAACGCGATACCCTGGAGCACCGAACCAATTAGACCAGCCCTGATCACAAAATTCTGGAATATCATTTTGGAGTGCATTGTCAATAACTTTTGCATTATATGTTCTGTCAGCTCTTCTTCAAGCATTGAAGCTTTGCTGAGTGGTGCATATTTGATGTTCCTGCTTGGTAAAGATTTTGGTTTTTCAAGATCAATCACAAAGGGAGCTTTCTTTCTGTGCTTGGGGTCAATTAAAGAGTGTCCATGCTCAGAATTGACATGCCTTGCATGGTGGTCCCAGGCAGGAAAATATAGTGGCAGTTGCCACTCCCTAAACAGAGTAATGAAACTATCATTGTGACCTGATAGCTCTATGGCAGATGAGAAGTCAGGTCAGTGATTTCGAACGGCCGAGTCAACTGGTGGTATTAAAGGTTGAATGTTTACTGCCATGGAGATCCAAGTATAATAAGCTTGCATTTAAGAAGTTAGCATTGTTAATTTTGTTAATCTCAACAAATATTCGAAAGCATAGCTTCAGGTAGGATGTTTGGGGTGTTACACCCCCCTAATAAATATATTTTGTAGTAAATAGTTGGGTATAGCTGCTTTCATTAAGGTATGGTGAGGTGTCTGTCGAAATTCACCTGGATTTTTCACATACACACTGACAAAAATGCACACAAGCTCCGTCTCTCTCTGTGTTTTGAAAGTCTTCAAAGATATTGGTTATTTTCCAAGATATTGTTAGCCTCATTTTCAAAGATTTGATGCAGAGCAGTGCCACAAGGCTTCTTGCTGTGCTGCCCTGCATCAAAAGAGAAGGGCAGGAATGTGCAGTATTAATGAGATACAGCGCTTTCCTGCCCTCTTTCAGAACGCTTGTGAAAGGGTGTCTGTGTTTCAATCAGGCTCTTTTTGTGAAGGAAGGGGCACCTTCCTTCACAAAAGCAATCCTTTTGCCACTCCTGAGAAAGCATAGGGTTTTGACGCATTCCCCGATTCAGGCTTTGTTGTAAATCTGGGAATGTGTCAAAAACTACTGGTGTTGAATGGGAAAACCCAATGCAACGCCTCCCTGGGGCAGTGTGAAGCAAAGCACAAGTTGCACTGCATTGCCTTACACCATGTCTACTAAGCCATGAAAAGCCATGCAGGGTGGCTTTTCGTGGCCTCGTAGATATGGGTAAGACCAGTGCACCACCGGAAAGTCAAAAAAGTGACTGGGTTTGAAAATAAGCCCATGTGTTTTCTCTCACTTAGTATCCCTACCAATTTGTATTCTTATACCTTTCCACTGCCCCTTAAGTCCCCCTCATGCGCCCTTCTTGTCGTGTAATGTATTTTAAAATGATATGCCAACGTGATTGTTGGAAAATCAGACACACACATCCCTGGCAATCTACTGACCATGCTCCACCCCTGAAAATATTGCTACCTAAATTCTAATTAAGGACGTAACATAGCTTTCTCACAGAAAAAAAGCTTTGTGAATCTTTTTACGAGCTTAATCCTGTCTCAACGGAAAGGCGCATAATAAAGGATTATCCTATGGCATATGCCACTCAAACCAACAGCCCATTTGCTGAAGCTCTACCCTATTGTTAGCTATCTATAACTATGTACAGATTGCAATTGCCTCTAATATTTCACACATAATGGAATTGTGACCCCCACATATTACTAGGGACAACATCTACTGTGACAGCTCCCATAAAGGTCTGCTGAACACCAGGGACTCTTCTTGATTTACATAATACACAGTACAAATACCAAGCTGTGCAGACTTGCTGAATGTAGTATCAACGTGGGAATAAACAATTTCCAGACATTCTCTTTAAGAGTATAGCGACACCCTTCCTATATGCTTGTAGATGAGTACTAACAACATTGTGTTAACCCCATTGAGACAGAAAGGATTCATCTTTAAATTTAATCTGCACCCCTTGAACACAATCAGTATCCATCTGGAGGGTGAGTAATCCTTATGTCTTCAACTGGCTCACAAGAGCATAATTCAGCCCATTGACATTCCAGGGGCCAGATTTATCAAGGTTTTATGTCACCCTGGTGCCAAGGGGGTGCAAGGATGTTGCAAAGTCTAAGTGAGATTCATCAAGCCACGCATGGCCACCTTGTGTGTCCTGCATGTCTTGATAAATCTGGAGTAATGCAAGGCAGCGCAAATCGCCTTGTATTGGTTACTCCACTGAATGGAGGCATTGAAAGAGTAGAGTGTGGGTGTTCCCACCTAACGATGTTGGCGCATTCCCACATTTACCGTTAGTGGTAGACCTGGGAATGCATCAAAATGCTACGCCTCCCAGGTGAGGGATTCTTCCAGCAATAAGCAGAGCGGAAATGAATGGATGAAAAAACAACAAAGCCTTGTTAACACGTAAATGGTCGTTTAAAGATCTGTGAAGTTCTCAGGTGCGGCTGCGATAAGCTTAAAAACCGTCTGTGTGTGAGTCAGGGAAGCTGAGCTGCCCCTGCCTGGGCTGACACACACGACAAGGGAGGGGGGGCTGAAGCCCTTTAGCCCAATGGGCGTTGAGCGCCTGTGTGTGTCCATGCTCGCCCCATGGGTGCCGCCATCTCAGGCGGAGTGATCCGTTTAAAGGGACTCCAGGCCTTGGGGAGTCCGTGTCCCCGAATCAAAGTCCAGCGCATGCAGCATGCCTATCATCATCCGGCAGAACTGGAAATCCTCTTTAGCCCTATCATCTGTTCGGACTGTCACAAAATGGCGCTCCTCGGCCACCAACCATTCTCTGACATCCCGAGTCAACTTGATATGAGGAGCCTCCAAGCTATGACCAGAGTATCATGATTCTGAGCTTTTCTAATACCAGCGAGACAAATTCATATTTTATTTTCCCTCTTTTATACGTAGGATGTAGCCCCAACACAGTATTTCATAGAGCACTCCACTCTCAACCCTGGTATCGATTCTAAAGAGTCAGTGATCTTACCCCAATATTGTGTGCTCACCAGGCAGGACCACAGAATGTGCAGTAAATCCGCTACTGTCTACCTAGAACGTGGGCATTCCCCTGTGTGCCTCGGGTCGATTTCACTAAGAGTAAGAGAATTAAAAAAAAAGCTCTGTTCAACATCCTTGTTTGTATCAGCTGGAACCAGACATTGCTAGTTACAATCTAATGGCATCCCATTACTCTATCCCCTTCTGAGTCAGTGAAAAGACCCCCATATCCTGCTCCCATTGTGCCCTTACTGCCACACCTTATCCTGTATCAGACCGCTATCTATTTGAACTTCGCCATCTAGATCCTATTCGATAGACATATCTAATGTCTGTGATTGATGTGAAATTATTGCATAGTGGGAGGGTCAGAACATTGGGGATATTTGCACAAAAATAATTGTTTCGACCGGTGCAAACAACAGGCACAATGTATAAATATATATCTGTGTGCTCGTAGGCCCTGTAATCAAGTACGTGTCATTCAAAGCTTCAGTTTTAAAAATAGATATTTAGGCAACCGTGACCTTTGTGGTAGGTACAGCTACAGAACAGAAAGGTTAATTGGCTATCTAAACCTAATATTTAGAAAGACCTACAGGGAACAGAACCAGTCATCCAAGATTTAATGACAAATAATTGGGAATGAATGAATAAAGATTAAAGCTGTAAGAGGTAAAATATTTCATCTTTATGTTTGAGGCTCTAGAATTAAAATTTTTATGAAACAACAACGGTCCCATGCAAGTGATTCAATACACGAAAATGAATATGGACGAGATCAGTACCATATTTAGAGTGACATGTCCAGCCGGACAGAGGTCTTCAATTTTTTACTCAGTTGACAAATTTACATTTACAAAAGAATTACCTTCAACAAATCACCAGTGTGGGGCACAAGCCTGTACCCAAACACAGTCGGGTCAGATACAGAAGGTGACAAACAACAGGGCTTTTAAGGCAAACGCAAGGTATTCTGTAAAAATTCAGTGTACAGAAAATTCACAACGGCACCATTACAAAGACACAATATATTAATCATACGTGTTTGTATATGGTGCACAACAAGTCGACAGCGTTTTGATCCCACTTATAAATCCTGGGGCCATCATCAGGACATTAATTAATGCCTTATTGATTTGAGCCTCTAATGCCGGGAAGTATGAGATACCCGGGAGTAATAAGGAGCAGTGACCTGGATGGGTACCCGGTGGAGGCGAGTACTGCCCACAATCGGGCGTTGTACTGTGGAGTCGCGTTGCCTGATAGGAGTTGCCGCGGGGCCAGGAGCAACCGGGTCAGACGGTGCAGTGGATGGCTTCCTGGCTTCCTCCTAGAATTTAAAATGGCACACCGAGGTAAGGAAAGGGTCGAACCAACAGTCCTGGTAGAATCAGAGCGAATGTTACTAATAGTTTAGCATGCCTCTGATGCACAGAAGGCGTGATGCAGAAAGGCAGCGTTGAAGTTCAAAAGGGCATGCTGATTGAGGACCAAGCGTTTGTGAGATGTAACTTGAGGTTTGCAGAGGGCACGAAGGTGTATCGATCATAAGTAATTTACTGCTGGTAGAAAGGTGTGGAGACACTTCATACAGTGCTTAATTTGTAAAAAAATAAAGAATAATAATATAAGTTTTCTTAGGAACCTGCACAGTGCATTGGTTTCCTACTGCCAAGGTTGTCTAATCTTGATTCCACATCATGTTTTTTTCCATTACCATAGGCTTTATTTTTCCTTATCCCACTCTTGTAGTGCCATTTTCAATCCTGCTCTCTCCCTTTGTCATTGTTGCCCCTCCTGTCTGTCTTTTCTGACTTTCTCTTTTTTGCTGCTAGACAACGGTTGATGATGATAAACAAGTCCAGGTCCCAGCCATATGCAACTTCTGGCACAAACTGGGCACTTTTCAGGAATGTCCTACCTCTTCTCTTATGTATTTGTTCATGTGTGCAGGCTGGCTGCTTTGGGTGAAACCTTCATATCCCTGTGCACCCACATCCACGACGTGTTACTGGTATCGCGGGCAATATTTTGGCCATTCATGGTTTAATGACATTGTCTGCATTTCTGATCACATTCTGGCTGGGCCATACATAATAGAGTCATCATTCTTCTTCACACTCATAATAACGGCTCATTCATGACACAATGTTGGAATTCTTAGTGACATTTTAGCTACACAACCATTCTTAATAAATTGTGGGCATTCGTGATGTAATTCTTTCTATTCCATAAATCTAAGTGGATGAAATCCGTACCATTTGATGAGCAACCTTGGTATTTGATGATGACTATGAAGGGACATAAAAAGAACAGTGCATGGAACATCTGAGTGCATGGTAAAAATGAGAAGTTGCTCTTTAGACCCCCAAAAATTATTTACTAAAAATGAAAATGTGGTATTTCAGGATATACATTCAGGTTTTCCTATTGAAAATGAGAGCTTCAGTTCTGTGAAATTTGCTTATTTAGTTGACATAAAACTTCATTACTTCTTAGTAAAATATCTATATTTTCATAAAGTGACAAGCTGATATTTCGGACAAAGTAACACCTTTTTAAACATTTATTTAGAGCTGGCATTTGAGGGATTATTCGTGGTGAGTTTAGGAGCCTTAGTGCTGATTTTAGTTGCATGGTACCAGCGGGCACTAATGGCTATATGGCTGTTTTATGAGTACTTGCGCTGGGGTCGGGGTTCATCTATATTGGTCAAGTTTTCTATGTTATTATCACTACTGCTTTTCAAAGAAGCAGCAAGTATAATTGGGTTACACTGCTTAATCCCGTGAGCTCTATTTAACTGAGCAGTAGCACTTATCTATGAAGTTGTACTATTTATTTAGCTCTGTGATTATGTGATTTGTATTACTTTTAGGCACAGAATTAAAAAGGTGTCACTCAATGCAGTGCAGCATCCAGAGGTACTGTGCTGCGTTGTGTGACAGGACAAGAGCAGGAGAGTGCCCTATCTACAGAGATATGGCTCTCTCCTTCCCTCTACTTAGTGCCGGCATATCATTTTGCTGCCCAGCACAACACACATACACACACACACACACACACCTTTGTGCCATAATGCAAGGGTGTGTGCGTGAGTCTAGCAAAGGTTTTATACCGGAAAGGTATCCTTCCAGTACAAAGTACTATGACTAGACAAGGTTTAAAACTTTTCTTACTTTGTATGTGTGCTGTACAGTGCTTGTAAGAGGTACAGGAGTGTGACCCATAAACCTAGTCGGGATTAGGGTTCAAAGGTGTTGAAAAATACAATATCCCAACAGGTAATATTCATTAGACAATTACTTTTGTATGCACGAAGCATTACATGAACACGGAAAAGGAGACAATCAAGCAGATATCAAATTGATAGAAATTAATCTTGTATTTCAAAAAGGTTCAGGGAAGCATGGTCATATTTGTACAATTTGGGCAGCACAGCGTGAAAAAATTTATATGACAACCTGAAATAGACTTGGTGCTCAAGTATGTACACGTGGTCAGTGGCAACACAAGTGACACTTACCGTTATCTTTGTTCATGAAAGTCCCATCTGCGAGCACTACCACCTGCGGAGTTTTCTCAGCGCTTTGCACAGACCTCTGTCCCGCATTCTCGTCAGCTTTCTCCTCTGTGCTTCTTTCGGTGTTCTGATCATGGTTTACCGAGAGCGGTTGCTTGGCAACAGTCGACTCGGCGTCTGTCACGTCTCCAACTCCCGTCGATGTTGCTGCCGCTGCGTCCTCGAGGACGCTCTGTTGACTGCTTCCAGGCACCAATTCTGGATTGCCGGGGGCTCCTGCTGCCGATCCGGTCTCCAAGTTGACTGGTCGAGTAAACGACTCCGGTAAGGTAGGCTGTCTCAGGGGGGTACCTTTATTCTTCACGATCGCCGGTTTCTCAAACACTTTAATGCGCCCTTTCACTGTAGCGCTCTCTTCACCGTCCAGAGGTTTCCCCTTTAGATCCAGTTTCTTTTTTGCAGGAGGCGCCATCACTTTCCTTATAGCGCCTGGGTTCTTCACCGATAACTGAGTCTTCATCGCCACGGGTGTCTCTGGTCCGATAGGGACCGATTTACTGTTCTCAGTCCCGTCTTTGGATTTTGCCTTGTCGGATTTTGCAGATTTTGGTGGCATTATTGAGTGCAGTGAGTCTCTTAACTCTCTTAACTCCTTAGCTCCAAGTACTGTTATGATTCCAACTTGTCTCAGCAATCTGCCTGCAAGACCTCTCAGGCTTTTTGTAAATCTGCCGAATTCAGCCGCTATCCTACTTGTAGGGTGACTAACGGTTGGCTGTACCGTCTTAAATACAACACACTTTCCGGTATTAAATCCGAATATCATGCGAGCCCAGTCGCCAGCCATCCGGAGGGTCCAGCTCTATTCCTAATACTGGTTGGTTACTTCATGATGTTGCATCCAGATGGGAGAGAGGTTTTGGTGCGACTGCTCACCACAACCCACCCGCGGCCATCTTGCCTCCGATCCGACTGTCACTTGTGTTGTGTTTTCACTTTACTACTGTTTGAAAGCTGTATAAATACTTTACATATTGCCTCTAAATTAAACCTGACTGGTTTTGTGCCAGCAACCATAGGGTTAAGCAAAGTTTTATTTATTGACTTTTATGGTTCACACTGACATTGACTGTGTTTAATAATTGAGCGGCCTTCCGCCCATCTCAACTAATAACCCAATTTCTTACACATGCTTTTCAAAATAAGTCAAGCCTACTGGCTTTGTCATAACATTTCATAAGAAACAGAACAAACCTACAAAATCTGGCATGACGTTTCCCAGTAAACCAATTAAGCCTTCACATTTTTCCAGTGGCTTAAATCTTTTCAACACTGGCATATTCATGTGCATGTAAACTGGCATCCTTCATGGATATAATTATAAAACGACAAATACATAGAAATAGATAGGTTGCAAAACAATATTTAACTCTCTCAGAAAATCCTAATAACAATCATTACAGTGAAACCCCCCAGGATTTGTCAGTCGGTGGCCAGCACCAAACCCTGGCCTACTACGGTAATGTGTGAGATTACATGTAATGACATACCTGTCAATAGCCTGTAAAAGAATGTGATAACAACCAACTGTTAAAGGCTTACTGGTTTTATCAAATACTTTTCACAATTAATACTGTAGACCAGACCTATGGCATCAGACATAACATTTACTAGTGCACCAATCAGCCTGCAGCTTGTCACCATAACCAACTGAGGCCTCCAGTATTTGACATAAGGTTTTCCTTAAGGCAGCCATCAGACACTCAGTCATAAAAGTAGAAAGATATAGAAAATTACAGTTGGCTAACCAAAATACTGTCTCCCCTAAAAAGGCCTAACAAGGAGTCTCATAGAGTAAATCTTCTATATCCATGGTTTGTCACACAGAGTAACTAACACTGAAACCACTGCCTACTTTTGTAATGGATTAGATCCCTTGTAACAATACACCTACCTATAGTTTTCAATATTTAAATATATTTAAAGAAATAGCAATCCACACTTAAATGTCTGACTATAAAATATGTTTTTCTCAAAAAATATGTCACACCTACTGCCTTTATCATAATTTTTCATAATGTATAGATTACGCTATGGCCATGATCGGTTGCTTGCCACCACAACAAACTCAGTCCTGCTGTATCCAGTATAAGCTTTACCATATAACAAAAAGTGCAATACAAGCAGTCTTTTTAGTGGAAGCACACAAATTTAGCCCCAATCAAATCCTACACTCAGGGGAAACAACATGTGGGTGGAAGCTAAGTCCCTCCCTCAATATTATTCCGAAAACTCTTTTTTTGTTAATCACGTAATGTAATGCAACAGTTTCATCCCATACTGTTCTCAAATACAAAAACTGCACTCTGAAGTCTAAAGTTAATGCTGAAAGAGGAGTGTGTTGGGATTTCAATACATTCCTCATGACCTCCCTCCTCTCATCTGTGCTGCGGCCAGAGAAAAACAATCATGATTAATTATCTAGACATTATAACAGCATTACAGTGCCCTGCGTGTTAACGAAAGTTAAAGGCCAGGAAAACACAATGCCCTGTGTGTTAATGAAAGTCCAAGTTCAGGAAACCATACTGCTGCTGGTGGAGGCAGTTAAATACACAAAATAATCACAACTGAGTGGAGGGGAAGTCGTTGTTTTCTGTGGAAGCACACGTCTGCAAAATCATGTCCTCCTAGCTGCTAACATGTGGCTGGAGTCAAAGTCCTTTGCTGCAGTACTACTGAAAGCTCTCTTTTAGGTTGATCACACTGCATCTGTCTCAGCTGCGCTGTCAAGCCAGACCTAAAAATATATTCCCTGCTGTACAAAGGAAAGAGTTATTTTAAAAAGGACTATTTTCAATGAGGCGAAACCAAGGAAACTATATAAATGCATATTATTTACACCCTTAGGAAAAAAGAAATCCCAGAAGGAGCACTCTTGGAAATATATAACTTTATTACTTTCCCAGGAGTTCTTTCTGAAATCCCAAAAAGTAGGAAATATACAGCAAATGTAAGAATGAATTTAGCTCTGTGAATAAACATTCTTTTGAATTGTGTCATGAGTAAAGATCAGTTTACCTGGAAAGAAAGAACAATTGCTGTCTCAGGGTCTCAAGTTTGGGAGTCAGTAGGTACCAAGGTCAGAAAAAGAGGCCCCAACTCTGACCTTCAGAAAACTCGCTTACCCTTTTTGCTGAGTCTTTGCCTGAACCTACTAAAAACATGATTTCACCTGTTACAGGCTACAAAACACCTGTTGTACGTTGTATCCTACAGGTTTTGCAGGGATTCTGCGAAATCACAGATCCATGCTTGGGATTATGGAACTTTAGTAGGCAGGGACTGAGTCATCCTATCACCTTAGTACCCATGAGCTCGGGACCGTCTAGCTATAGTATCTCACTAGCTCTCCTACTCACTCACAGAGGACCAAGTAAGTAGATATCCCAGGACACTACACTCCTGACCCTCTCAGGAATCGTGGTTGCAGGACATACCCTTTCTCTTACACTCCTGTACTTGTCCACAATAAGATCTGACAGAGACATGAGAAAATTTTAAAATTTTATTTTAACTATTGTGATCCAGGATGCAGTATAGATGCCAAAACAAGTAGAAAATGCCTAACATAAATATGGTCAGCATAGCAAGTAGTGCGTTAATCATAAAAGGAGCGGTCATTATATCCGACAGTGTAGCCTAACCTCTCTCCCCTTCTATTGAAGGAAAATTATTATATATCTGAAGATCTCTGGATGTTAGCAGCAGACCTCAGTCTTATAGATGAAAGATCTACATCACAGGTGCTCTCATGCTCTTCTCCCTTGAATGATCCCTCTCCAAGTGGTCAGGATGGTTACACCAAATGGCAACAGAAGTCATGGGTAAGCAGAACCAAAGCGTTTCTGGCGAGTATCCATGGCAAAATATGGCCTAAAGAAAGAGAAAGAAAAAATAAATCTTTTATACACAAAAACATATCCAATTACAGCGTATCGTTAGCACCCAATATGTAGGTTACCAAATGGAACGCCATCAGCTCTAATAAGGGATCTGAACCTTCCGAAGTAAAAAGTGTTGCCATCCAATTGAGCAGGTCAAATGAACAGATGTGCTCCTCATATCCAGTTGTCGCTAGGACCATCCAGGGTGAACCTGTGTGGACTTCAATGAAACTGAGATCCAAGAGACGCTGTGCATGTGCCAAGGATCAGTCCTGGTTATGGGACATCAACGGACTCAGTAACAGGTCAAAATCCAAGGCAGCGTGTGACAGTGTAGCCAGGCAGACGTCCAGGGCCCACTGAAAGGAGCACCGGATGCAACAAAACACAGGGTGCACACAGGCGAAGTACGCTTAATCGAAGGTCAGACAAAAATCGACATCAAGGGACATCAAGAGACTAAAGAGATGTTGTATCCACTCCTGGTACCTTTGCTGCTGGTCCTGTCCTGGTAGAACCACAGATCAAGCAACCATTGTAGAAGGGAAGTAGCAGAACAATAAAGCCACAACGAGGATGAGCAGTAGCGGGAACCCACCGAACTCCAAAAATAGTTTGAAAAGAGGTCACAAGGCCGGATCCCATGAATTTAAAAAAGTGGGCTAGGCCTGCCGGTTCAGACGCGTTAAATATTTGGTGCATTAATTCCCCGAAATGTAGGGGGAGATTTGTGTTTAACAATGATTGTATTTCACTTGATGTTCTCATCACCTGCAATTCGAAGATCTCACGAGCTGACGTGAGAGTCATTTCTTTTTTAAATGAAAGTGTTTTGAGTCTGCTTAGCTTATTGAAATCTGTTTTCAAAGTTTGAATGGAAGGCCACAGCGAAAGATCTGCACTCCCATGTGGGGGGGAAATAGGACGTTGTTGCAACAAGTAACTCGCTGGGAAACAGTTTCTATGTACAGGATTCCTGCCTGCAAACTGCAGCAATTCTGATTATTATTAACAAGATAATTGTCATTGGAAAGCAATGTAAGAGTGAAAATAATAGCGGGAACAGGAGTTTCTTTCAGAAAACAAGCCAAATTAGGGGTAGAACCATTACATGTGCCGTGGAGTTTTACTTGCTGGCACACAAGTGATTGTCCGATAGTAGAATCACTTCTTTTTCTTTTTCAGCATGGTGACAACAACATGTAAATGGCAAGGACCGTAACTAATGTATGTAACTGCTTCCAAGAAGTTCATATCTGCCTATGGGGAAATGTTTTAATGCAAGCAGTAAACTGAAACAGTGAGATGGGTAACAAAATGACCCAATGTATTAACCAGACTGCATAAGCATCTTTGGTAGTTGTTCGAGTTTTTCAATATGCAGCATAGTGTACATACCGTCTTTCATGGCCATTAATTTTTGTTTGCTTGTCAAATTAAAAGGTAAAAGCAACGCACTTGCAATTAGGTAATCCCATGGAACTCGCCCCTTTTAAAGTGTTTGGAGCGGCCACCCAAATTGCATAACTGATCTAAGTTGAGTTTGACCATGATACAATGCACAATATCTATAACAGAAAATACAATGTTGTCTAAAGTATAAATATGAGATGAAAATGTGTTAATACTGTTATTGACAACGGCAAGAACTTTATCCAGATTGTCGTGATCAATTTGGCATAAACATACAACAGCTTCTAGTTGTGACAATTTCCAAAATTCATGATAAGCAGCATAAACAAAATGTTTTGCACAAGGGGACTTTGGAACCAAATGGAAGTCAGCAAGGTTAATGTCTCCAGACAGAAGGGAAAAATGTTGTTTCACAGAAGACAGGGTGGAATGTTGTAACCATTGTTGACATAATTTACCAACCGAATAAGTGGTAACCGTATTGGAATTAGGGGTGTGGGTAGCATGGATCTGGTCTATGTAGTGAGAACCCTGAAGTAGCATTCATGAAACGGGAATGACAAAAATGTATGTCTGTTGGCCACAATGCCCGCCCAAGAGGATTTATCATGGAAGAATTAAATGTACCATTTTTTATCATGCAATTTAGTTGATCTGCAGTATAATTTGTATATGCCTGCCATTTATCATAAAGGGCCAGGGTGGAACAGCGGGACTATTCAAATCCTTAATTTTAGCTAATCTCAGACAAGTAGTTTGTGGAGTGTGTCATTAAGAAAGATTATTTGCATTGGTATCAGACATGCATGGAGCAAGGACTCAGAACCTTGCACTTGCCCGAACTTAGTGCCCCATACTGATTTCAAATCAACGGTATCGCTCCAATAATCATATCCCTTCAGAGCCAAGTTTTCAGTAAAAGAAAAGGAATACATTAACTTTTTTGGCTAAACATAAATTTTTTTGAAGGTGCAGGAATTCATTTAAAATATTATGAGGGTGGGTCTGAAAGGTGATAACCAGTAAAATATGTGTACTTTCTTTTTTGTGTACTAGATCTTCCCTGTGAAGGAGTAGGGCAATGTTACAACTGTGTATAATTGAAAAGGGAACACTGTCCACAAGTTCTATGTAGAAAATGATGTCCATAACGTTGGTAACAAAATAAATCTGCATAGCCAAATTAAAAGGTAAATATTCTGTATCAAAGACAGTGTAATATTGCACCTCGGAAAACAAAGATATCACAGCATTGACATCCCACTCATCTGATTGTAATCCAGATATAACAACATTACACAGAGAAACACTGAATACACATGGTATCTGTAGGGTCTCCATAGGACCATATACATCAAATGTCACTTTATCCCATATAATCCCATCACTGACTTGAACTGCTGAAATGTTAATAAGTGCAAAAACCACAGTTGATGGACAGAATGCAGAACAATGTCATACATTCACCCCAGTACAGAGATCTGGACCCAAATCCATTGTTTTCTTTGCACTCCACACCACCCCACTTCAGACATGGCCATATGCAAATCAGTCTGACCCTGTGCCTCATGGGAACAGTCCAGCCTGAACTGCCAAGCCATATCTTCCCTGGACCGGAAACAAGGTTCCGAGGACCGGTGTCTGGCATTCCAGCCATCTTCAGCCTGGCTTGCTTGAATCCAGTGGTGTGGAGAGCATGGGACTCACGTCTGAGCATACCCATCCCACTCGGGTGACAAATGCAAAAACCACAGTTGATGGACAGAATGCAGAACAATGTCATACCTTCACCTCAGTACAGAGTTCTGAGCCTAAATCCATCATTTTTTTGCACTCCACACCACCCCAATGTTAATAAGAGCTTGGCCAGTTTTCATTTTATGGGAGGAAGAATGCAGGGCCAACACCCCGTTGACCAGTTCCACTGCAGAGCGTTCTGGGAGGTAATGGCCATTAATCAAAAGGAAAAACACAGTCACTAATCCAATCCACATGAACAGGAACACAATGGAAAACATGATCCAGATATAAGTTCAATGTGGGACCAGATAAGTGTGTTTTAACCAAGCGATGAAATCTGCGCAGTTGATGTGGATAGAACTGAAGACAATGAAGAAGTGTGAGATGAAAAATTGTCTTGATCGATATAGTAAGCACCAGAACTCAGCTGAAACAATGGGGGCTGTGGTTCCGGACTTAGATTTGATGCTTGTTCTTCCGCCAGGGATTCAAGAGGTGGGGCAGGAAATTACCATTGTAGAATGTGTGGAAGGTAAAACTGATAACTGGTCAATGGAAGACTCATTCTCCCCTTCCAGTAGCCAGGGAGAATCAGAACAAAGAGTGCTCACAGGCTGTAATGAAACATCCCGATGTGGAATGCTCCTAGGCATACTATTGAGTATTGGCCATATGGTGTAACCTGACATGTTCGATTGAAACAAAGCAATTGACTTTGTATCCTGGTAGTTGAGGTAAAATCACAGTTCGGGTACCCTGAAGAGCAAGGACTGGGTCAGGAGCACGATACGAGGTAGAAATTATTTCTTGATCGCCACCTTGTCACAAACCAGATCACCAACTTTTGAAGCCAGCTTGAAACAGGAATCAGCATAGCTGCATCCGCTTGGGTGGTTGAAGGCAAATGTGTTTTTACCAAAGCTTCACAACTCTGTTGTAGATCCTGTAATATAGCACAGTGGTTATCTATGTCAAATGTAGCGTCAGCCGCCACAACGTCTAGACCATCAAGGTCAGGATTAAACATTTTAATGCCAAAGAGCATCTCATACAGGGATCTTTGAGGGAGATTATTAAAAGCACATTGAACCCCATAGGGATGAGTCAACCAGCCACAGCCTGTTCCTAATACCCATGATGTTGATGACTACTTTCAAGTCACGGTTCATCCACTCCACAACAGAATTGCTCTTGGGCCTAAATGGAGATGAGAAATGAACCTGCACCCCCATGGACTTCATCCAATCGTGATAAGCCTTAGAGCCAAAAGTCAGACCTTAGTCTGAATGAAAGGTGCCATATGTATAAGTCCAGACAAAACATGCAAATCTTTTATAACAGTACAAGTGTCAGCAGAGCACTGCGGCCAAACCCAGGGGAAACTAGTGTATGACTCCACTGCAACCAAAATATATTTGAAAGCATTATCAGATGTAAATGGACCGCAATGATCTCAATAAATACACCCAAATGGATGGTTAGAAATGAAGAAATGAGTCTGAGGTGGACGCAACATAGTTGAACTCTTAATTTGCTGACAAATTTAACAACTAAGCAAATATTTGCGAGTTTGCTGGTATAAACCGCACCACCAATTGAAAAAGAGAAACTGTAGCTGATACTTCTGCATGAGCAGAAGCCAAGCCTTCATGGGCGGCCACAATAAGCAATAGGCTGCGGACATCATTGGGAATCAAGCGATCACCAACTGTAGGAATCGTTCCAAAAGGTACTTTGTGAGTAGTCATCTGATAAGTATAACAGGAAGGAAAACCCTGGGAAAAAAGAGTACCCTCCCTCGTTGCGGCGATAGCTGCCAAAATGTCATCATCAATTTTATTCATGGACCTAGTAAGTGCTGTTACTTTAACTGTGGCTACTGCGGATTTGGCTGCTTAATCAGCCATCGAATTGCCAACAGTGTGCACTCCAGCACGTTGATGTTCTGAGGTAAGAATGATGTGTGTAAGAGGCAAACAGTCTTTAAAGAACGGCCACTTGGACCCAAAGTGTTTTATGCTTGATTGTGCTACCTTTAGAATTGTAAAAATCTTTTTTTCTCAGCAACAAATTGTTGTTAAAAGACTGTACACAGTAAATAGAGTCACACACAGCAAGGGTGGGCTACTCAGGATCAGCAAATTAAAGAGATAAAAGTAGAGCTCGCAACTCTGCCTACTGTGCAGTACTGCCCCCAAAGGGTTGTGTGTGAACCAAAGAAGACTGAAATACTCCATCAACTATTGTACCTGCCACAATAGCACAGACTGTAGAATAAGCCTGTCTAGAACGAATGTATGACACTCAAAGCAAGGTTTTAAAATGCATGCCATTACAATGCATTTTTTACAACGCAAATACCATTACAACAAACGTTTATACAACGCATACCATTACAATGTGAAGTAATTTAAAAGATAGCAAAGTACCATTACAACGAAAACCAATACAACGCATACCATTACAACGCAATAAAAATATATATTTTTAAAAATAATTATGTGAAATACCTCATGGGACGGGATGCAGGGAAAATAGGGGTTTTGGGTGGGGAAGTGTATTAAAATGTGGTTAGAAACTAAACATATATTTTTTTAATTAGCATCTTTACAAAATTAATACTCGGGAATTAAATGAAATACTTGAATATTACACAAGTAAGAAACAGTATTAATATTAAAATAATTTTGTAAAATACCTCCTGGGACGGGATGCAGAGAAAATAGGGGTTTTGGGTGGGGAAGTGTATTAAAATGAGGTAAGAAAATAAACACATATTTTTACAAAAACGAGCATGTGAACAAAATTAATACTCGAGTATTAAAATAAATACTTGAATATTACACTTTTAACAAATCACATTCAGGGAACTAATCCGAAAAACAATTTTAAGACATAAACATAGCCACTATTTTAAAAACGAAGGTAAAATCAAGTCCTACAACACTTTTCATGACCCGAACACCAGGGGGTCCATTAGGATGTCGGGCAGCGGAACTCACGTCTGTCACATTAGGATAGGTAAACATAGGTCATTTCCCGTCCGCCGCGGAGCGATGCGTACCACCATCAAAGTGCGCCCACCACCACAGCGGTGGAAGCCAATCAGGACTCTCCGCCGTGCCGAATGACATCCGCCCCGCTCGACAAATTAGGATGGCTCAAACAAGCAGATGCACCGCAGCGGAGAAACCACCCAGCCTGAGCAGGCGGAAACTCGACAGCGGAGCAAGATAGCCTATACCCAGTCCTGACCGCCATGAACCCAGCCCTCCATATGCATCCGGTGATGTTCCTCCTACAACACTATCGTCAGATGGGCCGTCGCAGATGCCGCCACAGGTACGCCAATACACATATGCAACACACAACACACAGGATGACACAGGGTCCAATCACCACACAGACACCTGCTGGGGAAACAACACATCCACAAGGGCACCCACACATCACCCACCTCACAACAAGGCACCCCTCAGCATCTGGGACACACAATGACTGCCAACCAGCAGCAACATTCCAGTCCAGGTCATGTCACCACCACGGTCAACACATGCGCACGATGCAGTAGGCAGGCCAATCCAAGGCATGGGCAGGGCACAAACACCACAGGGACACACATCCCCCAACCACACAGCAACACACCCAATCAACTCACAGGCCAGGTGCCCAGCCCGTGCACTCCCATGCACACCACCAAGCACTGTAACAACAAGCACAATACACACTCCCTGCACCACACAACACACAACCAGGGAGACAGCCACTGCAGGAGTGGCGGACAAGGAACACACAACACCACTGCCACACACACTCAAGGCTCACAATCCTTGGCAACACACACACACAAACAAACACACACCCTGGGTGTTGCCACAAACACAACACACACACAGGGATGCCTCAACCGATGCCTGCACAAGAACAACACACAAACAATACAGGAACACATACTGAATCCCAACAGAAACACACATACCCTGTCAGCCAAACTGGGGAAAATCAATGGCAGAACACACAACAGGAGTACACAACAACATCACTCAGGAACAAAACACACACACCATAACACAAATCACACAAGAAGTGCATCTGGACCAACACACACAGCCACATCAAACCCATCACAGATGCACATGAAACCTCAATCAACAAACACCACAAGACTTCAGGGGATGCACATCAGGCAATGCCAAGGCCGCATACGCACAGCACTGCATGCACAACAAGAATTGTCTGCAGAACAGGCATGATTGACACAACTGCACCACACACCACAAGTCAGCACTGCACAAATACAAACACCACACCCAGGAACTGAAGCAATACCACACCCTACATCCACACATCCAACACAAGAACTACACATGCACCACTCTGGGATACAATAGTACAGCCACCTCCACCAGAGCACTGGCCAGCACACACAGCTGAAGTGCACATGATCACTACAGAATGACCAATAGCACAAGGACATCACACATAAACCATTGGGGCAATGTCCAGAGTGGAACAACACTTATGGCCCAAGAACTGCACCACAAAGTACAAGCCCACACATGAAGTGATGGGTAGGCACACACACATGGAAACCAAGGGGAAAGCTGACATCTAAGTCAAACAGCCTGCATGTCAGTAGCAGACATGTAAGGGGTATACCAAACACAAATAGAGGGACGTAACACACACAATGGGCAGGCACAAGTGGCATACATAGGGGATGGCCTAAAACCACACACACCGTGCCACACAGGAGTGCCAAAACCACCATGTGCCTGCAATGCATGACAAACACAAACACAATGCCAGTGTGGAGCAGCAGGGCCACAAAGTTCACACAAAAGCACCCAAGACACATACATTGAGGATCAATCAAACACAACACTGATGTGCAACTCACACACTTTGTACACTCAAAAATGACAAACACAACAAGGAGGAGTCACAAACAACACCATGGACACACCAACACACAGCACAGTGCACTAAAAACAGCTCACACAAGTGCATACAATCATCTACCCAGGGCAAGACAAAAAAAACAACAGGCATACATCTCCTGGGTGACACATGTGTGTCTCACACAACACAGGGCCACACACACATCCACTACAAACTCACACCCTTCACACTGCACACCTCTGCTACACCCAACACCACGCATCTCATGTAGACCATGGCACCAGGACCAAGGCCTAACACAAGATGACCATACACATACAAGCTGGGCACACAGAAAGCAATCCACACACATACTTCATTACATATCCCAGCCAGCTTCGATACATTTGCACACCATCACACTCTGTGCTGGCAGTGTCCCACAAGCAGACATGAGAACAGTGTAGGCAACAACTGCAAATCACTAACAAGATGACTGCATGCCAGGTAAAATAGCCATCACAGATCACACAAGTTGCAGGCTCAGAATGGACTTAAGACCCAGTCACCCCTGCCCAAAATGATGATGGCTGCAAAGAGCCTTGCAATGTTGAAGTGATACATGGAGCATGGTGCACAGGCTATCATATGCAAACAGAAACAGAACTGAAATCAGCAAGGACACCGACAAAACACACACCAGAAGTAAATGTATTTATTCACATATTGCACAGATGCAGCGGTACAACAATAGTAGACAACAGCAAGGCTCAAAATGATGAAAAAATGCCATATACCATGCACAGGTGAAACATAAACAGGAAGGCCAGTGTCCAAGGCACAGGTGATAGGCCAACACAGCAGAGCAACAGGGCCACTGTCCATAGCACAGGTGAGAGGCCAGCACAGCAGAGCAACAGGGCCAGTGTCCAAGGCACAGATTATAGCACGACACAGCAGAGCAACAGGGCCAGTGTCCATAGCACAGGTGAGAGGCCAGCACAGCAGAGCAACAGGGCCAGTGTCCATGGCAGGGGAGAGGCCAACTCAGCAGAGCAACAGGGCCAGTGTCCATGGCAGGGGAGAGGCCAACACAGCAGAGCAACAGTGCCAGTGTCCAAGGCAGGGGAGAGGCAAACACAGCAGAGCAACAGGGCCAGTTTCCCTGGCAGGGGAGAGGCCAACACAGCAGAGCAACAGGGCCAGTGTCCAAGGCAGGGGAGAGGCCAAAACAGTGGAGCAACAGGGCCAGTGTCCATGCTAGTGAACAATGGTCAGGACTAGCACACCTGTATGAGGCACAGGCGCATGAGGGGGATGTCAACTCACTCCTGGAAGCCCTGCAGACTTGGACCAGACTGTGTGTCGGTGACAGCAGGCCCACTTAACTGGGGTGACAGAGCCCCAGGTGATGTTGGGCTAACAGTGGATTGGCAAGCTGGAGGGCTGTGTGGACCAGGTGGCATAGTGGCACGTGGAGGTGGAGTCATGCAGACTTCTGACACAGTGTGGGTGGGAGAGGTTGGAGGGCTGCCCTTCCACTTTTTGGGAATATGAATTGGCTTCCCTGTCTTGGGGTTGATGGGAAGTATTTATGACCCAACAGGCACACACACCAATTGTCCCACATCATGTGCAGACACTGGCACTACCTCTGGTGATGTGCTGGATCCTGCACAACGCTTGGTCTGGCTACGCCTCAGGACCTCCTTCCCCTCTTTGCCTGGTGTACCAATAACAGTGCCCTGCTTTGCCTTTGTGCCAGGGGTGGTGTCGACAGTGGCATGCTTTGCCTTTGTGCCAGGGGTGGTGTCGACAGTGGCCTGCTTTGCCTTTGTGCCAGGGGTGGTGTCGACAGTGGCCTGCTTAGCCTTTGTGCCAGGGTTGGTGTCTACAGTTCCCTGCTTTGCCATTTTGCCAGGGGTGGTGTCTACAGTTCCCTGCTTTGCCTTTTTTGGCAGGGGTGGCGTCTACAGTGCCCTGCTATGCCTTTTTGCCAGGGGTGGTGTCGACAGTGGCCTGCTTGGCCTTTTTGCCAGGGGTGGTGTCTACAGTGCCCTCCTCCACCTGCTTCAACAGACTCGGAATTAGGGTATATGTGATGGGTGGATGTGTCCCTGTGCTCCTCCTAGGTGTACCCCTGATATGCAACACCTCCACAATAGACACATACACTGCATGTGTAGGTCTGTGTGAAGTCTCAGTGACAGGAGAGTCTTTTGCCGGTGATGCCTCTGCAGCATGTGAGCCTGATGCCTGCCTCATTGATCACCTGGCCTTGATCTTCCCTGACTGGCTCTTGTCTGTGCATTGTGGGGTGGCCCTGCTCTTCAGTGGGGATGGTGCCTGTGGGCGGGAGTGCGTTGGTTGTGTCTGTTGTGTGCTCCTTGTGCTGTATCTTTTTGGTGACACAGGCGAACCGTGGTCACTGTCACCTGATGTGGCCACTGACTTGGGGGTGGACAAAGGTACCAGAGCTGCAATGGGTGCATGTGCCTGTTGAAGGGCTGACGTCACTGTGGATGACAACGCCTGGACTGTACGGTGTGGCCCACCCACGTCAGAGTGTATGCCCTCCATGTATGCAACCACCTGGCCTAATTTCTTGTCATGGTCACTGAAGGCATTGAGCAGGGCGGTCTGGCCCACACAAAGCGGGCGCAGGAGCTATACACACTCTGCAGTGAGGGCAGCAGGGGGGACAGGTGCAGGGGCAGTGGTGCCAGGTGTGAACGTGACCCGTCCCCTCTTAGTGACACGGATACGGGCAGCACCAGAAGAAGTGGATGGGAGGCTGGGCACTGGCCGCTGGGTGGTAGATGATGATGCAGACTCCCCATCCCCTGTGCCTGCCAGCATGGATGCATCCCCGCTGGCATCCGATGAAGTGCTACTCTGTGTCTCAGCCACAGATTCTTCCTGCATACTTCTGTCTCCCTCAGATGCACTGGTGGGCTTTGTGTCACTGGCCTCCGCTGCAGCTGTAGTGCTACTCTCGGCACCACTGGGTTTGGGCTCATGTTCCTCCGTGGTCTCTTGCGAATCTGCATGAGAGAGATACAGGGTTGTGTAAGTGTCATCATCTGGTCACACGAATTCAAGACAATGCACTACAGTAGAGGCCCAAATCTACTTGGTAACCACCCCCCCTGCAATCACTGTGCAGCAACACACAACATAGACCACAACAGTGCCTGCAACGCTGAATATCTGCCATGAGTGAGCCATGTTAATGCAACACAGCACTACACCCTGCCCATAGATGGAGTGTACCACACACACAACTTGGCCTGCCCACACCTTGGGACATGATGAGGGTACAACAGTTGTTACCACTAACAAACATTCAGGGAACAGGAGGGGACAACACATACACCTATTAGGACATCACAGTCCCCAATGCCACGTAGGCCATAGCAAGCACCATGTAGTAATCTGGGGCACATGATTTGCAGATGTCGGGGCACCAACGATCACGGTGCAGGCAAAGGCGGCATACATACATTCAATCTCAACAAGTGGACACTGCTGGTCACCCCATAACAGATCACCCACACCATCCCAATGCTGAATGACCATGTGGATCCCAACACATCTAGCAATGGGAAAGTACAGCAGGGAGGATCTGCTCAGTAAGGCCAGGGTGGCACAGTACCTGATACAAGCACACATCACAGCAGTCACTCACATGACACAGCACAGCACAGCAACACACACACATCGCATGGCTCAACGCTGCCACAGGCCCTGTACACATGCATCCACTCAAAGCCTAAGTCACGCTCCCCAGATACTCACCAGCCCTGCTTTGCTTGCCCTGCTCCTTCAGACGTGCATCCAGGTCTGGATGAGTCACTGCCAAGATGCGTGCCATCACTGGAGTCATGCTGCGCCGTGCCAAATGCCCTGTGCGTGGTAGCATCCCCAATGTAATCTCAGCCACGGTTTTTGCAAGCCGACTGATGTCGTCCCACCTCTTGTGGCAGTGGGTGCGTCGGCGGTTGGATGCCCCCAGGGCTCGCACCTTTGCTGCAATGGCCCTCCACACAGCCTTACGCTGGTTTACCTTGAGCTGCACGTATGAGGGAAAAGAAGTGTCAATCACCAGTTCCACAATGTCAGGTACCAACATCAATCAATGCAGTACCAAGACCCAGACTCAGACCTATTGTAACCTCCCTCCCTCCCAAACTGGGGGACCCCTCCCAAGGGCACTTAGCATGGCCCACACAGATGTGAGCGCATGCACACATTGGGGCGTAGAGGGTCCAGGATAGTCTCACAAATGCAAGATGCATTGACATGATATGCATCAACAGAAGTGTGTACGTCTGCAATTACGCAGGGCACAGATGTGGCATATGTAATATTCAGTGGGAAGGAACTGGTGCAAGGAACATGTAAGTCTGGTGGTGTTTTTCTAATGTGTGGGCAGCCACTGGTCCGACTCTCTGGGTCACACTGAGTCAGACAACAGGGGCACACAGAATACTCACATAATCAATTACTGTCCTGGCAGCTACATGGCAAACATTCTGTGTCTCTGTATAGCTGACAATGTGATACTCCCCACTCACACATACAGGAGCAGGCATGGCAAAGAGTGACATTGTGATTCAGAAAAGGGGGTGGTGATGGACAGAGTATCTGAATTAAGCAGAACACTCCTACCCAGTCAACAGATCAGGGCTTGATCCATCTCCGTTTTTTAGCTCACTGCACCAACCCAGCTCAGAACCTGGCTACATGCAAATTAGTCTGTCCCTGGCCCAGTGCATCATGGGAACAGGGCAAACCAAACTACCAAGCCAATTCTTTTACTGGAAAGGAAACAAGCTTCCGGGGACCGGTTTCTGGCATTGTGACACACACACTCTCTCGCCCTGGAGACAGCTTGTCTGTCAGTGTTTGATACAACCCCACACCCTCAGGCATATACTGCAGCAGCACAACTACACGTCTGACAGCCCCCTGCCCGACAGCTACCCTCATGGTGACTTACCACAACATTGGGACCACCAAACAGCCTTGGGTACTGTGCCAGCACCTTGTCCACAAGGACCTCTAGCTCCTTGCTGGTGAATGGACTGGCACGGATCTTCTCTGTCCTCGCCATCCCTGTGGACATGGAACACCTGTGGCGGAAGTGAGTGGTCCCAGGCAGCAGGCTCAGGAGGCAGCAGCAGCAGAGGGTCCCAGGCAGCAGTCTCAGGAGGCAGCAGCAGGAGAGGGTCCCAGGCAGCAGGCTCTGTGAGCAGTGGAAATGTGAGGCTCACTCCCACAAACTTATAGCCCCATGGGGTCGTCTGTAAGCTGCAAAGCAGCAACAATTGGTTGTCCAGGTCTGCCTCTTTCAAAATCATCCAATGACCGCCTCTGCGGTGGCGGAGCACACCTTCCGCGTTTTTCAAATGTGCATCATGCCACCGCGATCATCGCTCCCATTGGCTTTGGGCAATGCTCCATGACGGTGACGCACCGCGGGTGCCCGGGGTGCGCTACCGCGATGGTGCATCATTCAAAATCATCCAATGACCGCTTACGCACTGGCAGAGCATGCCCACCACCATATACACATGTTCATATGCCAATGGCTTCCGCACATGTGAAGGGGGTGGTGCTGGTGTCACTCCGCCGGGGACAGGCGGTAGGTACCGCAATTCATGCGGCAGAGCATGCCCACCGCCATGTACACATGTCCATATGCCAATGGCTTCCGCACTTGTGAAGGGGGTGGTGCTGGTGTCACTCCGCCGGGGACAGGCGGTAGGTACCGCGATTCATGCGGCGGAGCATGCCCACCGCCATGTACACATGTCCATATGCCAATGGCTTCCGCACTTGTGAAGGGGGTGGTGCTGGTGTCACTCCGCTGGGGAAAGGCAGTAGGTTCCGTGATTTTTATGACCATGAATGGCTATGTCAATCCTGAACACTGTATCAGTACACTGCAGCAACATGGTGAAGGGCACATCATTGTACACACAATGCCATACTTCCATGTCATCCACAGGTGGACGCACGTTCAGTGTGACACACTTTGGTCTGTGGTCCTTGCCATGTTACTAATGCATGTCATGGCTGATGATGCTTGACACTCTTGTGTTCATGATGTGGTACAAATCCATTTGTTGTGGGTCAGTGATGACCTTGACAAGGCTTGTGTCACTGCATTGTATCGTATCAGACTGGTGTATTCACAACAGGTCATGCACACAAATGAACGTTTTCCTGATACTGTGATCATTGTGTTGATGGATGTGTGCAGAGTTAAGATGATGCATTGAGGTGTGACAGGTACAGCAGATGGGTGTGATACAGACATGGTAATTTTCAAAACATTGGCCGATGTTGCTGCACCTTGGCTGCACAAGTGAATTGTGATCTCCAGTATGTGCGCTTTCACATTCTCTGATGTGTTTGAGGCACTTGTGTATTGACAGTGGAGAGGTGTGCCCTCCATGTGGATCAAAAGGCCAACCATGTAACCTGGTGTGCCATGCATCTCTCAGGCAGTCGATGTTTTTGCATTACATCATTGATGGTATGTGCTGTGGCCATCTCGTTCTGTTTTACTTCTCAACTACGAGGAGGCCAAATCTCCTACGTCACTGTAACGACCGGATTCTCGAACCAGATGGGATCAGCTCCTTAGAGCACCTCCAACCCAGTCGGAACGTAATCACCTCCCTCCTTAGGACGCATTTACAATAGGTATATAGGTATATATATATATATATATCTGGTACCTAAGGATGGGGAAATAGCAATATACACGCATAGGTTTTCTACAATATCCCACTCATACCAGTTAGTCTCACGGCAACTTAGGCCCAGACTAGTCTACCCTAGGGCAGTTCTGATTATTTACCATTACACACTGACCACAGTCAGTGCTCGCTCGGCACCTATGCAATCCTGCGTGCCTACGCACCGGTCTGCAGCCCTAGTGCTCTCTTCCTTACAGCCCGGCCCACAATCCGGCGGACCTAAGCACTGGTGTCCCCCCCAGTGTTCTCTAACTCACAGCCCGATCCGCAATCCGGCGGACCTAAGCACTGGTGTCCCCCCCAGTGTTCTCATTAACGCCGCTTACCAACGACGATCACTCTCCTATGAATACCTTTGGAAGGAATCTCTCATTGGCTACTCGGGATATGATACTATAATAACAGGAATTATCATAACTTGCCAAAGTAAAGCATGTATCCGGTATTCTATGCATTAAGGGGTCCCTCTCTCCCTCATTACTCAGTCACCTCTTACCTGACCGGGAATTACCTCCGTTCATGAAAACAATGCCTGACTAGAAGAACAGGTTACCCTGATTGAACAAGAATACGAGGCACATGTTGGTTCACTAAGAACTGGGGTATTTTATTACAATAATCATAAAAACACAATACTATACTATGACATATATATCCTGCAAAGAAAAGTGAAAGGTTAGAATGTGCACACTATGAATAATGGGCCGACGTCACCTTATGGACACGAAGTCGGGGCTCGGCAGTGATCTAGGCTCCCTTCTCGTCTGTGCCTTGGCTCGTCTTAGAATCACACCTCAGCAGTCACGAGTACACGTCTGCACCGCTATGCTCTATCTTCTCTGCTTTCCTCCATGTCACTGGAACCTTCCTTTTATTGGCTGCCGTCTCTCTCTTTCTCTCTGGCCGGTCTGCACTATTTCTCTCCCCTCTTCCATCTTTCTAAGAGAGTATCAGCTTCATGATCTTTCTCGGACTTCAAAATGGCGACTGTCTGCCTGGAAATAATTAATGGCATTGATGCTAATGGCTAGCTGCCGCCTACAGACTGACTGACTCGCTGCCTCATACTTTCGCTAATATGGAAGCTTGTCCTTTCATGGAAAGTTACGGCCAGTAACCTGCCGCCCACCAAATTCTTGTACCTCCCCGTACCAAGGACACGTTCCCAGCCGGCCGGCCTGATGTTGTGTCTTTGGAATGGAGAAAAATACAGTCTTTCGATAAGGGCCAGCCTGAGCCGGTTCGTTCCAAACGAACAACACTTCGAAACTAAAACATTACACTTGACCTAGAAGCCTCTCAAGCTGCCGGGGCAGAAAACAAGATGGAGTCTCTCCCATTTAACTAATGAATCTATCCCCTAACGTAAGTTTATAAGCCCTGATCTAAGGAAAAGGGTACGAAAGTGCATTACTGTGCCTGATGAATAGGCCTTGTCTGTGGTTCTAATCCCTGCACTAGAATGATAATAGACTAGAGTCATAACCAATCATCCTCCCTCAAAGGAGGGCCGAAAAAGTCGGTCAGAAAACTTCACCCTTGACTTTAGTCTATTAATCATTCTATATATGGAACTAACATCTGTGGAAGAATAATAAGAAACAAAACTAACTGATCTAGTCCTCGAGCTGCATCTACAATATTGAAGTAAGGAAGGAATGCACTGAATAAAGCAGCAAATAGCTACTAAAATACTAATAGAAATATTAATACCCCCTAAAATCTGTCGTAGGGAATGTAAGTCAGGTAACCAATTGAATAACCAGTCAAACCAACCCTGGTCAATGTGTTTTCTAACCTCCTCAGTCAAGTCATGAAGTTTGTCAATATGAGCTTGAATTGATTTAGTATGGTCAGAAAGGTTAAAACAACAAAGACCTTCAAAATCAGAGCAATCATGTCCATGTTTTAGCAAAAGATAATCAATAGCTGCACGATTTTGCAGAATCGCACGGCGTTCACCCTGGGCATCTAATAACATATCAGATAGAATTGTAGAAGTTTGATTAATTGATTTGACCATCCAACAGGCCATTTTCCCAATTGATTTGGCATTGTAAACGGCCAATGCTGGGACACCAACAATGGAAATAGCTAAACTAAGACATTCCGATTTAGAATAAAGATGTAGGGAAGAATCACAGTCTTCATGTAGCATCATGGCATCACGAACAACACGGGAATAAGTATTAGGATGTGAGGAAAACATTAATAAACTCAGTCTAGTGATGGCACATGGGCCTCCGGAAATATTTGCGGGAATATAGGGCCAAGAGGTATTGCCACAGGAGAAGAGCCAACCAGAAGGTAACAACATTGTACGGTAATGGCTAGGGGCAACTACTATACTTTTACAGGTCATATTATTCTTAACAGAAGTACATGATTTTGGGGGTCTTCGGGAACACAAAGTTCGTTCATGAGTCGAAAAAGAAGTGGCTGCTTTAAGTTTTAGCTTTACACATTCAGTAATTGCATTAGGATCACAAGTCAAGAAAAAGCACAAGTCGCCCTGCGTGATATTATAGGTAGTGATTTGAGAATGAATTGGGGGAATGGAATCTGAAAGAATAGTACATAAAGGGCAATACTCGTGAGCAGCAAAATCGCCGAGAATTACATTGGGTTGGGCATTTGATATATTAAAAATATGCTTCAAGGTTTCCATTGAGGCAGGGACAGCAACCAAACAGGTCGCTAGAATATCAGTTACTAAACGCATAGGTGTCAGGCAGAAATGCGGAGAATTAGTAACTCGTTTAGCCAGAGTTGTCCAAAAGTTCGATGATGAATCCCACGCAGCGAAGGAACGCGGTACTCGGGTTCTCGAATCAACCAAAGTCTGTGGGTTCCCTCCTCTCCCGACGTAGCAGACCAAAAGGAGTCCAACGCCGGCACATCCTGCAGCAGCAGTCCAGAGAATGATCTGGAAGAAAATCAAATACAGGCATTATTCATTCTCGTAGGTAACATTTGTCAGCCGGGACAGCTTCCCAGCTATCTTTCCCTGGTCTCATTACCAATATGGTATTATCATGACCGGTTGCAATGACTTCAGCTTGTTCAGGGGGATTTTTAGGCGATTGCACCCATATTCTCGCTCCAGGATTGTCCGTAGAGCCAAAACCTTTTTGTCCTCGTACAGTTAGCAATGTTGGGGCAGTGCCTTTCTGAATCTCACCACTGAAAACAGGCATAATTAGCAATTGAGCAACTCGGTCAGTCTTTTGAATTGATAAATCAACCTCACTGCTATTCAGCAGAAGGACCTTAATCTCTCCCTGATAATCACTGTCAATCACTCCTCCGAGTACTTGAACACCTTTTAAGGCAAGGCCGATCTAGGGGCAATCAGTCCAAAACTTCCAGCTGGTATACAGACACCAACGCCTGTCTCAATAATGATTCGATCTTTACTCTTAAGTACAGCATCATTCATGGCATGCAGGTCCAAGCCTGCGGAACCTGGGGTTGCTCTGCAAGGAGCCAGGGCTCCGGGGGAAATTTCCCAGTACATTACAGTATTGCCAATCAATCAATCAATCAATCAAGACATTTATAGAGCGCACTACTTACCCGGAGGGTCTCAAGGCGCTTAGGGGAGGGGGGGGGGGTGCTGCTACTGCTCGAACAGCCAGGTCTTGAGCTTCTTCCTGAAGGAGAGGTGGTCTTGGGTCAGGCGTAGGTCGGTCGGGAGGGAGTTCCAGGTCTTGGCGGCCAGGTAGGAGAAGGACATTCCTCCTGTAGTCATTCTTCGGATGCGGGGGACGGCGGCGAGGGCGTGGCTGGCTGATCGGAGGTGGCGTTTGGGAGCGTAGAAGTTGATGCGGTTGTTGAGGTAGCTTGGGCCTTGATCGTGTAGGGCTTTGTGTGCGTGGGTGAGGAGACGGAAGGTGATGGGATGGTGTTGGGTTTCGCATCAACATTTGGGGGAAACAGACGCATTAAAGGAGACTCAGCATTCAGAAAGGGACGATTGTTCAGAATCAATAATGCTTGAAACAAATGATCTCTCCAATTCTTGTATTTATTATCAGTTAATTTTCGCAATTGTTCTTTAAGCAAACCATTCATTCTTTCAATAAGGCCTGATGCCTGTGGATAATATGGAATATGAAACACCCATTCAATATTATTTTCCACACAAAATTCCTGTACCAATCTTCCAGGAAAGTGGGATGCATTATCAGATTGAATTTGAAATGGAGCGCCATAATATAACATGATTAATTCCAATGTTTTAATGGTATTCACTTGGGCGGCTTGTTTGCAGGGAAAGGCCTCTAAAAGGCCACTGTAAGTATCGACAATGGTACAAACATATTGACAACTTTTGCTCATAGGGAGCGGACCAATATAATCAATCTGCCAAATTTGAGCGGGCAATTTTCCTCGATGTAAATGGCCTTTAACAATTTGTGGTACTTTTCGTTGTCTAGAATGTTGACCTATAGGACAATGCAGAATAGTATCTTTAATGAAATTTAAAGGAATATAAATTCCTCGATCGGCGGCCCACCTGCTAGTGGCTCTCTCTCCAAAATGTCCTGCTTTCTGGTGAGCCCATTTCGCCAATCCCGCCAAATCAGAATCTTGCATGTCCACCACTGCCTCAGCAATTTTAGATTTTTCATCTGCAATGTTATGAAAGAATTTGTCAAGGGAGTCTATCGAGGTATGAGCATCCACATGAAAGATTGTCACAGTACTCTGTGGGAGCATTTCCCAAATTTCTTGCCATAATTCTTTTCCCCACAGTTCTTTCGAATGCAATTCCCAATTATGAGAATGCCAAGTTGGTAACCACACCTCCAGTCCATTAGCTGTGGACGAGGAATCAGTGAAAATATGACATGTGCCAGGTAATTCCTGTTTCAAAACTTGGTAAACTGCATATAACTCAGCAATTTAACTACTCTTTCCTTCACCAGTTGTACTCAACAATTTCTGTGTGATTGGGTTATAGGACACTGCCTTCCAATGCCGTTTCTCTCCAATGAACCTCACTGAACCATCCGTAAACCACACATGGTTTCTGTCCTCCGCGGACAAATCATCAAATGGCTTACCCCACTTGACAGGAGATTCCTGTACTACAGGTACGGAGCAATCACTCCCAGTCTCATTCAAGGGCGCCAGCGCCACTTGCTCATGTAATGCTGCCACACCTTTCGGACCCACACGTGCCCTGTCCTGAATGTACCATTTCCACTTAATCACACTCGCCTCTTGAGCATGTCCAATTCGATGAGTTTTCGGCGCACTCAAAACCCACTGCATAATAGGAATTTCAGGTCTCAAAATCACATCATGACCTAAAGTCAATTGCTCGGTATCCACCAGAGCCCAATAGCATGCAAGCAACTGTTTCTCAAAAGGTGTATAACGCTCACCAGCCTCAGGTAACTTTTTAGTCCAAAAACCTAATGGCACTTTTTGTCTGCCTTGCTTTTGCCACAAACTCCAATTAGCATAAAGACCTTGCACGGACACATTCAAATCCACATCACCCTCGCACACGGGCCACAGATCCAAAGCATACTGAATTGCTTCCTTTGCCAGATTAAACGCATTCTGTTGTGGCTCACCCCATTCAAACACGTTCTTTTTGCGAGTGACTCGATATAAAGGAGCCAGTATCTGACTCAAATGTGGAATATGTTGATGCCAAAAACCGAACAAGCCAATGAAGCTCTGGGCTTCCTTCCGATTCCTTGGGACTGCAAAATCTAAAACGTTTTGTTTAACCTGCGGGATCACCTCTCTGTGACCTTCATGCCAATTAATACCTAAAAACTTTAAATTCTGGGATGGACCTTGTAGCTTATCAGGATTAATTTCCCAACCTTTTTCACGTAAGCACTCAAGGATTTGGTCTAATTGGGTCTGAACTTGATCTTGGGTTTCGCCTTGAATCAAAATATCATCAATATAGTGACATACCTGAATTTGCGGGTGTACAGATACTTCGGACAAATGTTCCGCCACCAGCCGGTGACAGATCGTAGGACTGTGTACATAGCCTTGGGGAAGACTTCTAAACGTCATTTGATGTCCATTCCATGTAAAACTGAATTGTTCCTGACACTCAGGGGCAATCGGAATTGAAAAGAAAGCATTAGCAATATCAATGGACGCATACCATGTACCTGGATGCTTTTGGATTCTTTCAATTAAGGTAATAATGTCTGGTACCGCAACAGTCAAAGGGGGTGTATGTTTGTTCAGCTCGCGATAATCAACAGTCATGCGCCAAGAATTATCACTCTTGCGCACCGGCCAAACGGGATTATTCCAAGCAGAAGTAACCAGAGTTATAACTCCTGCATCAACCAAATCCTGAATAGTGGCACTAATCTCTTCATGGCCACCTGGAATACGATATTGCTTCTGAGAAACAACTTTTGTAGCCTGAGGGATTTTTATGGGGGGCATTCGTAAACGATCAACCCGTACGGGTCTGGACGATATGTAGTGTTTAGTTCCAAATTGATAACAACCGTCATCTAAATGCAAAATCATTCCTTTTAAAATGTCAATTCCAATTATGTATTCCAAGAGTGGTACAACTAATACAGAATATTCTCTTCGGGGAATTCTACCTATTCTCATTTCAAGTGTAGTTTGCACTGCGGGAGTTTCCTTTCCACCTAAACCAGTAATTGTGAAAAATTGGCCTTAGAATTTCTTTGATTTACCATGAATTAGAGTGGCCTCCGCTCCTGTATCTACCAATGCTCGGGCCCTTTGGATATTACGATGTTTCCAAAAAAATTCAATATCTACATAGGGTCTATTGTCTTTATGAGCCCACCTGCGTACTGGAGCTTGACCTATTTCCTAGTCATTCTTCGTTCTGTCAACCAGGACAAATCAGGATAAATGCTCTCATGTTTCTTGGGTATCAAAACATCTTGTTCATATCCATCTCCATTACGAAATGGATTCTTGTCATCTGCATAGTACTGTGAATTACGATCTGAAAGCCTGTGCCGATCCTCCCTCCTCCTCAACTCAGGGGACTGATCCCTCTCATCTCTATATCTGTTGTAGCCACGATCATCTCTCCCCCTTTCTTTTTCCCCCTCTCTCCCCCTCTCCTTCTCACGACGAGGGGACACATCACGTTCATACCGCCGATCAGTACGACCATCAGAATCAACACAACGCTTGTCATCATCACTGTCATCAGAGCACCCACGATCACAATCATTCTTACGCACACGTCGGGCACCCTCCTTACGATCCAGACCACGCTTGCGAAACATGTCCCACAAGCGATTATTAGGTTCACCATCAATGTCTTCCTTTTTCACACCGTCAGCTAATAGGGCAAGAAACATATCACGTCTAGTGTACTTATAATCTCCGGCAGTACGACCCTCCGGTCTAGACTGTCTCTCAGGTTTAAACGAGTCACCCAACTCACCAAGCTGACGAACAGTTTCAAGCACCATAGATAGAGGATTGCCAGTTTGATTAATCAATAAAGTCATCATAACCTGCTTATAAGCAACAGGAGAAGAACGGATAATGCGATTCCGCACAGAAGATGTCAATAAACCATCCAACAACCTGTCAGCAGTACTGAGAACAATCGCAGTTTTCATCACCTCCTCTTTCAATAGTTGTGCCGCATCACGCAAAGTGTACCACGGCTTGTCATTGACAGGCCAGTCAGATTCAGTAGGATATTTATGGTTACAGCCATCAGTCGCTAGCTGGAGTAGACTAATTTGGCCAACACCATTAAAATTTCGATAATGATCTTGAACAGTAGAATCGGAACTCAAAGAGCAAAATCTCAAGGCATCTCCTGCATCTAACATGATACCTGCAGCGCCTAATTCATAAAGGCGCACCATCCACGTAAGTAAGGCCTCACCAGGCCGTTGTCGAAATCGTTGTAAAATATCACTAACTTCCTGTTGAGTAAAGTCTTCAATACTATCCATATGAATACCAATTGGATTACCAGGAGCCTGTTGTAATTTGCGTCGAAAAACCGGGTGTGCAGAAACCTCCGGACGAGCATCCGAAGAAGCCCGATCCATAGATTTAGAAGAACAATCAGGACGAGATACGTCATCAGAATGGGAAGAGCGACCACGGCCGCCAGAATCATCATCTTTGTCACAAGAAGTAGATTTACAATCACGTCCGGAGCGAGAAGACTCGCGCCGATCAGCCTCCTCAGCCGAGGAGCCAGAATCATTCGAGTCCCAGATATTACCATCCCACTCGTCGGGGTTCCAATCCAGTCCGGCTTTCGCCACGACCAGACGTACCTTCCGTTTACAAACACGACCACGACGGTGTTTATGCTTATATTTCGCAATGCGAACAGCAGCCCTTTCGGCTATAGTCTGATAAGTTTCAAGTTTGTCGGCAAGCAATTTATTTTGACATCGCAAAAGAGTATGCGCATTCTGCACCTCAACAAACTTTTCCCCCATGTCCACAAATCGTTGCTGTAATTTTACAAATTTCTCATGAAGAATTCTGTATGCAGTTAAAACAATCCAACCTCTGCGACCTAAAATCGGAAGCTCATCACCCTTCACTACCGGTGCCTTCTGCAAGCAAGAAACCACATCAGCAGGCTCCGCCTGCTCCAAAAAAGAAGTCCAATTCTCACTCAAACCAGTAGAATCGGCCCACTCACGGGCCAATGCCTCGTAAGGCGTTGACTCCCAGCCGGGAATTTCAACAGGCAATTTAAAGGTAGATTTTGATTTGCGCGAAAACATTGTAGCACACAAAAAAGATATACACAACTATAAACAAAATAATATACAAAAGAAAATACGTACGAGCCGAGCACAAACAACAAGATGAAAACTATACAGCGCACACAGGCTTCGTAAACAGTTCGTGACGCCAGATGTAACGACCGGATTCTCGAACCAGATGGGATCAGCTCCTTAGAGCACCTCCAACCCAGTCAGAACGTAATCACCTCCCTCCTTAGGACGTATTTACTATAGGTATATAGGTATATATATATATATATATATATATATATATATATATATATATATATATATATATATATATATATATATATATATATCTGGTACCTAAGGATGGGGAAATAGCAATATATACGCATAGGTTTTCTACAATATCCCACTCATACCAGTTAGTCTCACGGCAACTTAGGTCCAGACTAGTCTACCCTAGGGCAGTTCTGATTATTTACCATTACACACTGACCACAGTCAGTGCTCGCTCGGCACCTATGCAATCCTGCGTGCCTACGCACCGGTCTGCAGCCCTAGTGCTCTCTTCCTCACAGCCCGGCCCACAATCCGGCGGACCTAAGCACTGGTGTCCCCCCCAGTGTTCTCTAACTCACAGCCCGATCCACAATCCGGCGGACCTAAGCACTGGTGTCCCCCCCAGTGTTCTCATTAACGCCGCTTACCAACGACGATCACTCTCCTATGAATACCTTTGGAAGGAATCTCTCATTGGCTACTCGGGATATGATACTATAATAACAGGAATTATCATAACTTGCCAAATTAAAGCATGTATAAGGTATTCTATGCATTAAGGGGTCCCTCTCTCCCTCATTACTCAGTCACCTCTTAGCTGACCGGGAATTACCTCCGTTCATGAAAACAATGCCTGACTAGAAGAACAGGTTACCCTGATTGAACAAGAATACGAGGCACATGTTGGTTCACTAAGAACTGGGGTATTTTATTACAATAATCATAAAAACACAATACTATACTAAGACATATATATCCTGCAAAGAAAAGTGAAAGGTTAGAATGTGCACACTATGAATAATGGGCGGACATCACCTTATGGACACGAAGTCGGGGCTCGGCAGTCATCTAGGTTCCCTTCTCGTCTGTGCCTTGGCTCGTCTTAGAATCACACCTCAGAAGTCACGAGTACACGTCTGCACCGCTATGCTCTATCTTCTCTGCTTTCCTCCAAATCACTGGAACCTTCCTTTTATTGGCTGCCATCTCTCTCTTTCTCTCTGGCCGGTCTGCACTATTTCTCTCCCCTCTTCAATCTTTCTAAGAGAGTATCAGCTTCATGATCTTTCTCGGACTTCAAAATGGCGACTGTCTGCCTGGAAATAATTAATGGCATTGATGCTAACGGCTAGCTGCCGCCTACAGACTGACTGACTCGCTGCCTCATACTTTCGCTAATATGGAAGCTTGTCCTTTCATGGAAAGTTACGGCCAGTAACCTGCCGCCCACCAAATTCTTGTACCTCCCGGTACCAAGGACACGTTCCCAGCCGGCCGGCCTGATGTTGTGTCTTCGGAATGGAGAAAAATACAGTCTTTCGATAAGGGCCAGCCTGAGCCGGTTCTCTCCAAGCGAACAACACTTCGAAACTAAAACGTTACACTTGACCTAGAAGCCTCTCAAGCTGCCGGGGCAGAAAACAAGATGGAGTCTCTCCCGTTTAAGGCCTACAAGGCCCGAAATAAGCATAACTCCATAGAAGGTATACTAGCACTCTTGCAAAAGGAAGGATTATCACTAATACTAATGAATCTATCCCCTAACGTAACTTTATAAGCCCTGATCTAAGGAAAAGGGTACGAAAGTGCATTACTGTGCCTGATGAATAGGCCCTGTCTGTGGTTCTAATTCCTGCACTAGAATGATAATAGACTAGAGTCATATCCAATCATCCTCCCTCAAAGGAGGTCCGAAAAAGTCGGTCAGAACAGTCACCTGACAGTGCTGGAGGACATGGACAATATTGCATTAATTAGGAAATTCCACCTGGACAGACCAACACTGAAGAGCCTGTGTGATCTATTGGAGCTCAACCTGCAGCCTCGCCATCACTATCCAACGGCATTCACACCCACATACAAGGTGATGGCAGCCGTCCACTTTTTTGTGACAGGTTCCTTCCAGGAGACCGTGGCTAGCGCTGGAGGGATGTCACAGCCCATGTTCAGCATGGTGCTGAGGGATGTTCTTGCTGCCATGATGCTGTATCGGAATCGCTACATCCATTTCCCCAGGGGAGGAGAATTGGCTGCCATGAAGGTTGACTTCTATCCCCTTGGACGCATCCCACATGTTGTTGGTGCCATCGATTGCACCCATGTAGGTCTGGTGGCACCACAGGCGATGGAGCACATATATAGGAACCGCAAACATTATCATTCCATCAATGTGCAGGTGGTGTGCCTTGCGGACATGCCCATTTCTCATGTGTGTGCGAAGTATCCTGGCTCGACGCATGATTCGTACATCATGAGGAACAGCATGGTGCCACGGATGATGGAGAATCTGCATCCCGAGCGTGCTTGGATTGTGGGTGAGTATGCCTACTGATATGGCGTGCTGTGTGTTACCTGCTGCACTCTGGCAGTGCAACATTGCAATGGGTGTTTGTCATTCACAGGTGACTCAGCATATCCCAGAAGACCATGGCTGTTGAGCCACCTCAGGAATCCCAGGACCCCGGCTGAAATCCACTACAATGACGCCCATGGCAGGACCTGACGGGTAATCGAACGGACTTTTGGCCTGCTGAAGTCTAGATTCCGCTGCCTTGACAGGACAGGAGGTGCACTGACATACTCGCCTGGGAAGGTATGCAAGATAGTTTTGGCATGCTGTATGCTGCACAATCTGGCCATCCACAAGGGGATCCCCCTGCTCCTGGACGATGGTGAGGACCCAAGGCTACCACCTGCTCAAGGACCTGAGTCTAGTGATGAGGACAGTGGAGAGGATGAAGGAGTAGACCTGCCCAAGCAGCTCATCGAACGCTACTTCACTTGAAGGTGGGTGACGAGGTACAACGTGTACATTGTGTGGTGTCGTTGCTGTTGTTGTGAAGGGCTATGCGCGGATGTAACAGACAGGCACACGTTCAGTCACCTGTGTGTGGTAAAAGTGACATTGATGTTCCATATGTGAACGTATGCTGGACCCTATTTGTTCACACATGCAGCCCATTGTCTAGTATGCCTGTAGTGTCTTGTGTATGTGTTGTGTAGTGTTCTGCCTGTGATGGCACAATGAGACCAGTGACTGTTGTTCTGTTGTGTCTCCCTAGGTTCTACAGAAGAATCCTGCACTACATACTGTACATCATTTGGACACATCATGGACATTGTCTACATTGTAAATATTGCACGAAAAACGATACAGCACAAAATCTGGTGCATCAGGTATTTTATTTTGACAGTGTACATGTGATTTGTGCAGGAATATTTACATGACAGTGGAGAATGAGAAGTGAGTTGACAGTCCTGTTCGCTGAGATGCAAGAGTAGAGTCCACATGGATGTGGTGACCCAGTCCAACAGACAGGTGACATTGCCAAGGAAATGTGGGTAAAGACAGTCCAAACAGTCAATGCAGTAGTACCTCGTCACCCACCTTCAAGTGAAGTAGCGTTCGATGAGCTGCTTGGGCAGGTCTACTCCTTCATCCTCTCCACTGTCCTCATCACGAGACGCAGGTCCTTGAGCAGGTGGTAGCCTTGGTTCCTCACCAGGGTTGTCATCACGTCTGGCTCCGTGACTGGTGTGTGGCAGGTGTCTTGCCTCCGGAGACTCCCAGGCTCTTCTTTGGATGCCCCTAGTTCTTTATGGCAGTGGGGGGCCTGCTGAATGGCCAACGGCATCAGGGGACTCGTTCCTCTCTGTTGGCGCAGGGGAGGATAGTTCATTGTCATCCTGCGGCACAACAGGAGGGGACGGAGGTGGTGGTTGGCACACAGGCCTGTCCCTCTGCAACGCCACTTGCTGGCCCATTAGGTCCACCATCTGTCTAAGGCGGTTGTCGATGGACCTCATCAGCAGGATGAGCTCCCTTAACAGTTCATCCAACCGGCCACTTTGTCCCTGGACCTCTTGGTATGCCTCCACTACTCTGGTGAAGTGGTCCAGTGATGGTGTCCACTCCTCCCGAGGTCTGGTCGTGGCCCAGGCCCTCCCACCTGCTCTTCTGCCACGGACCTCTTGCGTTGCCACTGTCGGTCCATGCACCCTCTCCCTGCCCTCTACAGTAGTTGCTGTGGGCTGGTCATCCCCTGGGACAGGGAGGGTGCTGCAGGTGGTACTAGTGGTACTAGTGGTAGTGGCGGTGGCGGTGGGGACGGTGGTGGCTGCGGTGGAGGCAGAGGCAGTGACAGCAGGGGTCTGCTGCGCTGTTGTTGCAGCAGACGTGGTGGTGGGGAGGATGGGGGCCTGTGACCTCTGGGTCTGTGGCACACTAGATGGGCCGGGCTGGAGCTCATCGTCCAAACTGTCCTGGGAGTCCACATCTGAGAGTCCATGTGCCGGGGTGGATACTGGCTCTGCTGGTCGTTGGTGTGGTCCTCAGCAGTGAGTTCTTCATCACCTGTGGAGTAGATGGGGAATGGTCAGTGTTGGGCACTGTGCAAGTGTTGTGTCAGCTGCGTATAAACGACTGTCTGTACACTACACAACTATGAAGTAACCAGTAGTACAATTCATGGCAAGACTGTGTATAATTTCATGGTGCACAGGAACATCATTTACTCATACATGTTGTATGTCAATGCATTGCATGCAATTGTTGCTGCATTTCGGGATGCAGGTCTCCCACACACACATCAGGAAAAGTAAAGATAGCTACCTACCGGTTAAATGAGGGTGAACAGTGCAATGGCTGACACATGCTTCTGGGTGGGGAGGCCTGTATCCAGCTCTGCTGTGAGACAGGGGGCATGGTGGGAGTGGTAGTGCAGGCCTCCCTCCAACAGACAGACATCACAAGAAAGATAGCTACCTACCTGTTAGGTGAAGGGAACAGTGCAATGGCTGACACATGCTCCTGGGTGGGGAGGCCTCCATGCTGCTGGAGTGTGGGACAGGGGGCATGCTGGGAGTATTGATACAGGCCTCCTACCCCCAAACAGTGCTCCAATACAAGATGGCTACCAACCTGTAAGCCTGTTTGTTGAACTGTGCAATGGCTGACACATGCTCCTGGGTGGGGAGGCCTCCATCCTGCTGGAGTGTGGGACAGGGGGCATGCTGAGAGTGGTGATTCAGGGCCTCCAACCCCCAAACTGTGTTCCAATACAAGATGGATACCGACCTGTAAGTCTGTTTGTTGAACTGTGCAATGGCTGACACATGCTCCTGGGTGGGGAGGCCTCCATGCTGCTGGAGTGTGGGACAGGGGGCATGCTGGGAGTGGTGATTCAGGGCCTCCCACCCCCAAACTGTGCTCCAAGACAAGATGGATACCGACCTGTAAGTCTGTTTGTTGAACTGTGCAATGGCTGATACATGCTCCTGGGTGGGGAGGCTTCCATGCTGCTGGAATGTGGGACAGGGGACATGCTGGGAGGGGTGATTCAGGGCCTCCCACCCCCAAACTGTGCTCCAATACAAGATAGCTACCTACCTGTTAGGTGAAGGGAACAATGCAATGGCTGACACATGCTCCTGGGTGGGGAGGCCTCCATGCTGCTGGAGTGTGGGACAGGAGGCATGCTGGGAGTATTGATACAGGCCTCCTACCCCCAAATAGTGCTCCAATACAAGATGGCTACCTACCTCTAAGTCTGTTTGTTGAACTGTGCAATGGCTGACATATGCTCCTGGGTGGGGAGGCCTCCATGCTGCTGGAGTGTGGGACAGGGGGAATGCTGGGAGTAGTGATAAAGGCCTCCCACCCCCAAACAGTGCTCCAATACAAGATGGCTACCGACCTGTAAGTCTGTTTGTTGAACTGTGCAATGGCTGACACATGCTCCTGGGTGGGGAGGCCTCCATGCTGCTGGAGTGTGGGACAGGGGGCATGCTGGGAGTAGTGATCCAGGGCCTCCACCCCCAAACTGTGCTCCAATACAAGATGGAAACCGACCTGTAAGTCTGTTTGTTGAACTGTGCAATGGCTGATACATGCTCCTGGGTGGGGAGGCCTCCATGCGGCTGGAGTGTGGGACAGGAGGCATGCTGGGAGTTGTGATTCAGGGCCTCCCACCCCCAAACTGTGCTCCAATACAAGATAGCTACCTTTCTGTTAGGTGAAGGGAACAGTGCAATGGCTGACACATGCTCCTGAGTGGGGAGGCCTCCATGCTGCTGGAGTGTGGGACGGGGGCATGCTGGGAGTATTGATACAGGGCTCCCACCCCTAAACAGTGCTCCAATACAAAATGGCTACCTACCTGTAAGTCTGTTTGTTGAACTGTGCAATGGCTGACACATGCTCCTGGGTGGGGAGGCCTCCATGCTACTGGAGTGTCGGACATGGGGCATGCTGAGAGTAGTGATACAATATAGAAAAAGTGGTCCCTGACCTATAGTGGAATTATTCAAAATAATTATTAAAAAGAGAAACAATCAATGTCAAAAATGATTTGCAGCAAACACTAGTAATTATTCACATAGTGTCTCCTAGCATTTCATTGCTTTTTTCTTTTTTTGTAAATTGCTATACACATAAATAACATTCAGTGCCCACTGTACAAAAGGAGGGGAAGGGGTGTGCAGTGATCGGGATAAGTGCAATAGGAAAAAAGTGACAAGTCAATTGTATATTTCCATTAAACAATAGACAATGGCTTCTCGAAAGAGCACAAGCAGATTGCATCCAGATTTCAGTTATCTTCTTCACAACAACATCACATTGAAACTGGTGTTCAAAATCACACTCTAGTCATGTGTTCCGGTATTCTGGTCTAGGTTTCGACCCAAGTCTTAGGGAAAATGTCCCTTACACGGCGGGTCTTCTTTAGGACACGAGGGGAGGGGTGGGCACATCCTACAAGGAGAAGTTAATAAAATAATTAAAAATCTAATTAAATGAGGATATTGCACACAGAGGTATATCATAGGAAACTCATACTGTCAGCCAGGGATTTGAAATGACCTATTGGTCCATACATAGGGAGCTTGTATCGGCATATCAATATGCCTTAAAAGAATAGCCTAAAACACATACCGGAGTGTAGAGTTCTCATGGAGTCATAGTTAACGTAGTGATGGTCACAGATCGTCTTGCAAGGACCTAAAATTGCAAAGATTGGCAATTCGAAGAGTGGTTTCATCAATAATGAGGGCTATATTGTCCGCGCGTGGGAAGATGTTTTGTTATACCTTGTGTTGTAGAAGTGAGTAATTGCAGGTTATCAATCCTGTAGAAAAAAGGCGGGAGTATAATAAAGGGACACTAGTGTTGTTAACACTGTACACTCATCACTACAGTACCGTTAAGATCCTTATTGTTTATCTTACTGATAATCCAGTAGGTCCTCATCCTTTGTGAAAACCTGCATGGAAAGATAACAAAGGTGCAAACACCCCTAAGTATATATCTCCAGCTGACAAACACTCGACCTCAATAGTCTTGTCAGCATATAAACTCAATGAGCTCGCAAGATCAATTACCTTAATACACACTTTTAGCGTGATGGCCAGGGTACGTTTAAATCGGTAACTCAGCCACTACAAAGAAGAAGACAAAAAGAGCCTCTATTACCATCCACAAAATGGGTTTCCACTGTTCACATTAAGGGATTGGAGTAAATAAGGAGCGTCCACATCCGTTATAACTGCCTGCATAAAAAGAATTTTATAGCAGCCATAAGTATATACCACTCCTTTCCTCAAAATTATTACCATCCCCATATTCAACATGCATCAGCAAATACCTTAAATGCACCAAACGTGCCATAGCCGAGGTCCGTTTAAATCGACGATATCAGCCGCTGTAAAGGTACATAAAACCTATATTAGTGTCGATGTAAGTGTCTGTATGCCCATAACGAAAAAAAGCTTAACCCAAGCCGGTTGCTTTGAGCAATGATTGACACCTTACCCACCTCATTGTCGGCGTATAAGGACCGCGTCCCTGACAAACTTCCACCTTCACAACAAACAGATGACCATCATGCATCGGAGATGGATAAAGCCGGAGAGTCTTTCTGCATCACATGATCGCGGTAGACATCAAGAACAGACTATCACCCTGAAACCATAGTAACTCGCAAATGCTGTAGAAAACAGACTACCGATAGAGCATACCGGGTCTGTAGCCTCGCAATTCTTGAATATGTGGGCTTGATATAAATTAATTTTAAATTACCAATCTTTTTGCAAAAAGAGGTATTTTCAAGGACCTCATCAGTCTAGAGATGCTACAACGTCATTAGGGTATTTGTATAGACTTCACGAGTCTATAGTCATGCAATCATTAAATAATTGCGTTTGGAGCCTCATGGGATATGGGGGCCTTAAATGCGTGCACAAATATGCGCATACAGTCCCGATCTTAATCTAAACTCGTATTCACGAGTACCACGTCATTGTTAGAACCATTACAGCATTACTAAAGATGTTTGAATCCTGTGTGTCTAAATCACAACGTATGTCACCAGATCGTAGTTGTGCCACACAATCCTTATTTACAAGAGTATTAATGCAGCATTTGGATCAAATACATTTTAGTATACAACAGTGGACCGCGTAACTGCCTCGCAGGGTATTAAATTGGTCCAAAAGGAACATAGCCAAAGTTACTTATGCGTGACCGCGTAACTACCTCACAGGGTGTTATAGCAGCCTCAAATAAATATATATATATAAATATGGTGGGCGCTTGCCCAATGACTAGCATCATAAAAAATACATGTACCACTTAAATATTCAATTACTGTATTGAATGTTCAGACAAATAGGAGTATAGCGGCCTCACATTGATATCGTGGATGCCTGCCCTATACCTAGCACCATATTAAATACATGTAACCATTTCATACTCAGTTGCTGTGTTGAGTGTTTCTAACAAATGGGAGTAGAAAAGAACATACTAATGACCTGAGTTATATATACATACATTGACTACCAGGACCCTGTCTTTTTGTGTATGGGGATCCTGCGTATTCAAGGAGACATGTATCTACATAGCTGCCAATTGTATGAAGCTACTGTCCAATTCATTGAGGCCCTTATTAATTGAGTTGAAACGTGTGATCCACTTCATTTCTCTCAGGTTTAGAAGTGAGCTGATTTTGCCACCTCTCGGGCCTGGATTCACCTTCTCCAAAACGATCAATTTGAGGCATTCTGGTCCATGTCCTTTTGCTTTATAATGATCCACCAACGGAGCACCGGCCGTTTCACATCTGATACGGCTGCTATGTTGGAGGATCCTGGATTTCCCTTTCTGCTGCATCTGCCCCACATATATCATCTCGCACGGACATAAGATACAGTAAATGACGTCCATGGTATTGCAATTTGTATGGTGTTTCAAAGCAATTTTGTGATGTTTGTACAGAAACGCTTTGGATTGGATAGTATTCGCACAGGCTTTACAATTACCACATTGATGATGTCCAACGATTGGTTGTAGGTTCCACATTGAAGTTAATGACGGTGGTACTGGTGTTTCTAGGTATGAACAGACTACATGTTCATGAATGTTCTTAGCTTTTCTAAACAAATGCATAGGTGGAATATTAATCCCAATGTCATCACTAATCAAGTTCCAGTATTTTTGCACCACTTTTTTGATCTCATTACTCTTTGTGGAAAATGTTGTTACACATATTTGGCGATCACCCTCCGATTCCTCTCTTCTGTTCCCTTGTAACAGGGATTCGCGAAGACTGAACCATGTCCTTTTTCTAGCACGTTTTTCCATCCTCTTTGGATATCCGCGATCAACCAGACGTTGGATAAGGTCTTCCGACTCAGTCATATAGTTCTATTTTTTGGAACAATTCCTCCTTACGCGGAGAAATGGCCCAAAGGGCAAATTATCTCGTAATGCCCTCGGGTGATGGCTAGAATATTGCAAAGGGAGTTTCTTTCTGCTGGTTTTCTGTAAAGAGTGGTACACAGGTTCTCCTCCTCCACATAGATAGTTAAGTCCAGGAAATTGATGGTAGTTGGACTGGATTCAACAGTGAATTGTATGTCTGAATCTTTCATTTAGCCACACATGGAATTCCGATAGCTCAATCTGGCTGCCCTCCCAGACCATGATGATATCATCTATGTACCGCATCCATACTATTATCTTAGATCTAAATGGATTCAAGGTATTCAGTACAAAGTGTCGTTCATAGGTTGCCATAAAGATAATTGCCAGATCGGGGGCAAAGGCCGCCCCCATGGCTACTCCCTTTGTCTGTACATAGAAGTCATTTTGGAAGACAAAAAAGTTCCGCATCATGGCGATTTTCAGTAATAGTATAATGAATTTAGTGGGTACGTAGGCTGGAGCTGTCCTTTGGTCCAGAGCTATGGTGATCACACTAATCGCTTCCTCTTGTGGAATGCTGGTATAAAGGGAAACAATATCGCTTGTCACCAGAAGTTGGCTTGTCGGGTCAAAGGAAATTGCCTCTAAAATATTAATCGTGTGGGTGGTGTCCCGTAGGTAGGTCTCAGTGGCCTCAGCAATTGGTTTCAGAAAGAAATCAATATACCGACATAAAGGTTCCAATAAGGAGCCACATCCCGAGACTATTGGGCATCCCGAAGGGCTGGTCATGTTTTTGTGTATTTTTGGTAATGTATATATGGTTGGCAGCCGAAGATTCTTCTGATTTAAAAAATGAAATTCTTTTTCTGTTAGGAAACCTTGGTCCAAGCCATCTTTTGTAACCTGCATGATTTCTAAAGCCAGATCCTTAGTCCGGTCACCAGGCAGTTTTCTGTAGCTTACTCCATCGTTCAACTGCCTCATCACTTCTGTTTTATAATCACTGGTATCCTGTACAACAATGGCCCGCCTTTATCGGCCGGTTTGATAACGACCCCCTTATTTTCTTTTAGGTTCTGTAAGGCAAGTTTTTCATTCTTACTGACATTGAATTTGGTGTACTTCTTCTTTTGTAGAATGGCCTCCACATCTCTCAGTACAACTGATTCATAAGTCAGGTTCTTCTTTGACATCATATGAGCCGGTGGTACGTATGTAGAGGGGACTCTCAATCCTGTATGTGATTTAGTGCCAGATGGAGGTAAATTCCTGAAATGGTATCTTAACCTCACTTTCCGAAACAATTTGTGCAGCTCAGTTTTGATATTAAATGAGTTGGGTACCGCAGTCAGAACATAGGACAGGCCCCTACTGAGTACTGCCAGTTCATTATCTGTCAGAATGTGGCTCGATATATTAACCACAGGATGTTTTTATACCACCTGTAGTTCTTGCGGCGGGCCGACCTCTCTCCATGTTCTTCTGGATTGAATCTGACTTGCTTCTGTGTCCATCCCCTGTTGCCTTCCCAGTCTCCACTGTTGTTCTGTTGACCTCTGTTGGTTCCTCTCGGGAAGGGGAGACCGCAACCTTGTGGTGGTCTCCATGATCCCTGATCTAAAAAAGACTGTGGTTGTTGTTAATTGTAGTCCTGATATGCCTAGTTGCCACTGGAACCAGCCTGATCTCCGTCTCCTTCAGGGCCATAGGATGAATCCGAAAATGTGGTGTAATTCCGTCTGCCTCTATATCCACCACGACCTCTGTTGGTGAAACGGCCCTGGTTATCTTGTCTATAGAAATCCTCTTGCAGATACGGATATGTCTTTTTCTTATTGTATAGGCGAATGTCTTTGGCCAGTTTGTTTAATTTCCTAGTTTAAGTTGTGATCTCAAAATCCTTAAGTGTGGCGTCTAGTTTTTTCAAAGCCTCAATTGCATTGGTGAGCCTTCAGAGTCGCAATCTCCGACTGGAGGATTTGGATTTGTTCCGCCGCCGTCTCCACTCCCAGCACCATCCAGTGCCGGGAGCAGTTGTTGGCGACGAAACTAAACCCTTCACGAAACTTCGGTACGTCTACGAAGATTGCAGGTTCAATCCTTATTTGCAATCCAGTAGGAATGATGTTTGACTGAAGGTACTGGGTAAGTAAGTGTCCATGAAGACTGGTCCTGATCAATTTCTTTTCCAGACGCTCCAGGTGTGGGATTTTGTCATTTAGGGTAAAATCAATCCCTGGTGTAAAATCCGACAGGAAGTTGGTAGCCTGGTCTTGTATGAGTTGCTTGATGTAATCCTCTGTGTATGATAATGTTTCACTGTCCACCATAGTGGATCCAAATAGAGTCTTGGAGGAAAAGTGAAAACGGGACCTCACAGGCTATTGCCTGCGCTAAATATGTTATAGGGAAGGGGCCAACCCAAAAAGTCAAAGGGACCTGGGTAATTATGCAATATAGAAAAAGTGGTCCCTGACCTATAGTGGAATTATTCAAAATAATTATTAAAAAGAGAAACAATCAATGTCAATAACGATTTGCAGCAAACACTAGTATTTATTCACATAGTGTCTCTTAGCATTTCATTGCTTTTTTCTTTTTTGTAAATTGCTATACATGTAAATAACATTCAGTGCCCACTGTACAAAAGGAGGGGAATGGGTGTGCAGTGATCGGGATAAGTGCAATAGGAAAAAAGTGACAAGTCAATTGTATATTTCCAATAAACAATAGACAATGGCATCTCGAAAGAGCACAAGCAGATTGCATCCAGAGTTCAGTTATCTTCTTCACAACAACATCACATTGAAACTGGTGTTCAAAATCACACTCTAGTCATGTGTTCCGGTATTCTGGTCTAAATTTCGACCCAAGTCTTAGGGAAAATGTCCCTTACACGGCGGGTCTTCTTCAGGACACGAGGGGAGGGGTGGGCATATCCTACAAGGAGAAGTTAAAAAATAATTAAAAATCCCATTAAATGAGGATATTGCACACAGAGGTACATCATAGGAAACTCATACTGTCAGCCGGGGATTTGAAATCACCTATTGGTCCATACATCGGGAGCTTGTATCGGCATATCAATATGCCTTAAAAGAATAGCCTAAAACACATACCGGAGTATAGAGTTCTCATGGAGTCATAGTCAACGTAGTGATGGTCACAGGTCGTCTTGCAAGGACCTAAAATTGCAAAGATTGGCAATTCTAAGAGTGGTTCCATCAATAATGAGGGCTATATTGTCTGCGCGTGGGAAGATGTTTTGTTATACCTTGCGTTGTAGAAGTGAGTAATTGCAGGTAATCAATCCTGTAGAAAAAAGGCGGAGTATATTAAGGGGACACTAGTCTTGTTAAAACTGTACACTCATCACTACAGTACCGTTAAGATCCTTATTGTTTACCTTACTGATAATCCAGTAGGTCCTCATCCTTTGTGAAAACCTGCATGGAAAGATAACAAAGGTGAAAACATCCCTAAGTATATATCTTTAGCTGACAAACACTCGACCTCAATAGTCTTGTCAGCATATAAACTCAATGAGCTCGCAAGATCAATGTCATGCCTGCACGAACGGCATATACCAGGTTGGCACTTCTAGCGGCAGGAAGGGTTGGCAAAACATCGAGGACGCTACACACGCATGCGCGGAGGTTAGCGCATGCGTGAATCAAGTATAAAGTCCACCAGCGCTGTCTGGAGAAGTTCTGATTTGCTTCCGGGTCACGGTGGTGGCGTTTTCGGGTCTAGTCGGGTTGCAACAATCGGCGTCTCCAGTCCATCGCGAGTCCCGTCCTAGTTATTTCAGGTATTCTGGTCCTGGATTTTGGGTGCAGTTTCACGTTCTTTGAGGCTATATCAGTTGGCCTTTGGTTACGTTTCTCTTACTGGGTATTATTATCGGATCTTGTGTTTGGTCAGTTATTGTTTATTTAATAGTAACGCTTTTGGCTTAGAGCGTTTAGCTCCTTTATTATTTATTGGGCTCAGTGTTCATTGAAGTCCCCAGATTGTTTATAAGTTCCTGAATACCCCCACACAGGTAATATAGGGCTATGTATACATACACATAGAGAGACATGGCTAGTGTGATTCAGCAACAGTAATTTGTTTTGCATATTGCTTTGTAGGGTGTACACAGTACTATTACCCTCTATTCTCTCTTGTGGAGACAACAGGAGAATATTGACAACCTTCCAACATTACCTTACTCAGGTACCCACAGGTCCCTTCAACTATAATCACCCTTACATAGAATACACCAGGTTTCATAATATTTACTTACCTTACATTCCCGACATTCTCTTCCCTATTTACCTTTGTGCTGTGGAGTGAACAGGACATTGGTGATCTCTAAGAATATACACACATCCAGCATAACGAACAGGTAGTCGCATGCATCATTTTCCCTCACATAAACATAACAGACCTATAAGGATTGATATTAACCTTCATTCTTTGTCTTTTAGGAAAAGGTTAACAGAAGCCTCCCTGTCCCTTGAGCAGACTACCTAACCTACTGTGTACGAAGACTCTGTGTTTCCCTTCCTTACCTTGTTTTGTTTCCCTGCTTTTCCCACACGTGCATCACTTCTTGCGACCAGTGTATATCTATTTTGGTGCAAAGTGAACCGGTGAGGGGGAGTTGTGGATTGGGCTTCAATTCCATGGTGTTTCCGAGGCAACCTCAATTACCAGCTTGACAATCAATTACCTTAATACACACTTTCAGCGTGATGGCCAGGGTACGTAATTTGGCCACTACAAAGAAGAAGACAAAAAGAGCCTCTATTACCATCCACAAAATGGGTTCCCACTGTTCACATTAAGGAATTGGAGTAAAAAATAAGGAGCGTCGCTCCTACCTGTATACTTGAGACATGGTCCACATCCGTTATAACTGCCTGCATAAAAAGAATTGCATAGCAGCCATAAGTATATACCACTCCTTTCCTCAAAATTATTACCATCCCCATATTCAACATGCATCAGCAAATACCTTAAATGCACTAAACGTGCCATAGCCGAGGTCCGTTTAAATCGACGACATCAGCTGCTGTAAAGGTAAATAAAACCTTTATTAGCGTCGATGTAAGTGTCCGTATGCCCATCCCGAAAGAAAGCTTAACCCAAGCCGGTTGCTTTGAGCAATGATTGAGCCTCACCCACCTCATTGTCGGCGTATAAGGACCGCGTCCCTGGCAAACTTCCACCTTCACAACAAACAGATGACCATCACGCATCGGAGATGGATAAAGCCGGAGAGTCTTTCCGCATCACATGATCGCGGTAGACATCAAGAACAGACTACCACACTGAAACCATAGTAACTCGCAAATGCTGTAGAAAACAGACTACCGATAGAACATACCGGGTCTGTAGCCTCACAATTCTTGAATATGTGGGCTTGATATAAATACATTTTAAATTACCGATCTTTTTGCAAAAAGAGGTATTTTCAAGGACCTCATCAGTCTAGAGATGCTACAACATCATTAGGGTATTTGTATAGACTTCACGAGTCTATAGTCATGCAATCATTAAATAATTGCATTTGGAGCCTCATGGGATATGGGGGCCTTAAATGCGTGCACAAATATGCGCATACAGTCCCGATCTTAACCTAAACTCGTATTCACGAGTACCACGTCATTGTTAGAACTATTACAGCGTTACTAAAGATGTTTGAATCCTGTGTGTCTAAATCACAAATCGTTTTTGACATTGATTGTTTCTCTTTTTAATAATTATTTTGAATAATTCCACTATAGGTCAGGGACCACTTTTTCTATATTGCATAATTACCCAGGTCCCTTTGACTTTTTGGGTTGACCCCTTCTCTATAACGGGAGTAGTGATACAGGCCTCCCACCCCCAAACAGTGGTCCAATACAAGATGGCTACCGACCTGTAAGTCTGTTTGTTGAACTGTGCAATGGCTGACACATGCTCCTGGGTGGGGAGGCATCCATGCTGCTGGAGTGTGGTTCAGGGGGCATGCTGGGAGTATTTATACAGGCCTCCCACCCACAAACAGTGCTCAAATACAAGATGGCTGGCTACCTGTAAGTCTGTTTGTTGAACTGTGCAATGGCTGACACATGCTCCTAGGTGGGGAGGCCTACATGCTGCTGGAGTGTGGGACAGGGGGCATGCTGGGAGTGGTGATTCAGGGCCTCCCACCCCAAAACTGTGCTCCAATACAAGATGGATACTGACCTGTAAGTCTGTTTGTTGAACTGTGCAATGGCTGACACATGCTCATGGGTGGGGAGGCCTCCATGCTGTTGGAGTGTGGTACAGAGGGCATGCTGGGAGTATTGATACAGGCCTCCCACCCACAAACAGTGCTCCAATACAAGATGGCTGCCTACCTGTAAGTCTGTTTATTGAACAGTGCAATGGCTGACACATGCTCCTGGTTGGGGAGGCCTCCATGCTGCTGGAGTGTAGGACAGGAGGCATGCTGGGAGTGGTAGTGCAGGCCTCCCTCCACCATTCAGGCCTCCTAAGCAAGATGGCTATCTACCTGTTGTGTGAGGGTGGACAGTGTAATGGTGTTTAGGTATAGCAAGGAAGTAGTTCTCAGTGTGTTGTTTGGCATATGTTTGTACTTACCAGCCTCCGCTCCCCCGGCTACTCCTGTGAGACTCTCAGGTAGCAGTATGGCAAGCACCTTCTCCTCCCATGGTGTGAATGTTTTCTGTGGGATGGGAGGGACACTGCCAGTCACGTTTGCCAGCATCCAGTTCTTACTCCTCCACTCCTTGCCAACCCTCTTGAGATCATGCCACAGTTTCATGATCTCCTTCTTGGATCTTGGGGTGGTCCCTACTGCATTCACCCTTTGGACTATCCTTTCCCACATTTGTGTCCTCGTGGCTAATGGTGTCTGTTGGACCAGTCTACCAAACAGTTGTGGCTCTACTCTTACAATCTCATTGACCAAGACTGTCATCTCACTCTCTGTGAATTTGGGCATTTTTTGTGTTGTCATGGTGTTTAGTGGTTGAGGTGTTTGTGGGTGCAGGGGTGTGGGTGCAGGGGTATGGTGTTGAGGTGTGAGGTGTGTTGTGTGCTGTGGGATTATTTGTGCTGGTGTAAAGGTGGTGGTGATTGTGGTGGTGGATGTGTGTGTGTGCTGTGCTCTTTTGCCTCTCCTGTTAGATATGGGGTATGGCCTTCTAATCTGGAGTGTTGCAAAGGATTGTGGTTTGTGTAGGGGGTGGCTTTATAATCAGCTGTGTGGGTGTGTCCAAGTGGATTTTGGGTGTCAGGTGTGTTGTGGGAGTTGTCCAGGGTTTTGATTTTAATTTTAGCTTTATTTGTTTTATTTGTATGTGTGTTATGTATTTGGGGGTCATGGCTGATTTTATTTGTGCATTGTTTGGCATCACTGCGGTGTTTTGGCATCATCCGCCATGTTTTTCATGTCCCGTCCGCTGCGGTGTTTATGCTGCAGCTCTTCCGCTATTTTTCCCATTCACTCCTGTGTGCGACCGCGGCGGTCGGTAACAACGGTTCCGACCGCGACACCCTCAGGGTTATCCTAATTCCCCGTGTGGTGTGTCCGCTGTCCTTGCGGCGGGATGCAGCTTTTCCGCAGCTTTTCCGCCCCCGCGGTCGATTTTTGGCCATCACCGCCCGTGTTGGACGGCTTTGCTTGGCCCGCTACCGCCGCGGTCGGTCTTTAGTGGTGTTTGATCCTAATGTGGCCGCCGGTGTTTCCGCTGTGCAGGCGGGCGGTTGTTTTCCGCCTCCATGGCAGTCGGGGTGGTTTTCCGCCCGTCATCCTAATGACCCCCCAAGCCTCTGAAAACAAAATGGAGGAGTAAACGTAATTCAAACGATAAAACACTCACTTTTAAATATTACATTTAAAATATAAGTTCTCACATCAAACAAATCAGAAAAAAACACATATTAAAACAGTACTTTTCTCAAAATGTATAGCGACACCCACAAAAACGTATAAATACTACTATGACACCATTTTGAAGCCAGTAGTTAATTGACTACCAGAGAGAGCAGCAGGATTTTCCTGACACTTTTACGTTTTCCCAAGCAACAACAACTCGACAAAAACAATACATCAACTCTGAAAAAATCAAGTAAGTTTAAGTCATAGCAAATAAATACATACCATAATTGTGAATAATTTAGAACCATTTACATTTTTTTTTACATATTTCAGATTTCAACATATTTGAAAAATGAATCAACAAATTTGAAAACACAGATATTGATTCAGCGAAAATAGTTGTAAGTACATTTATTAAAATATAATATATTTTTAAAGATTTTTTGAACCTTAACATGCAAACATGTTTAAAAGAATCTTTTCAAAGTAAAATAGGTAACACGTTTGTATTTTTCAAAAAAAAAATTTAATGTCTAAAACACGTAAAAATATTTAGTAGGCTAAACAGTTTATTATTTTCGATTTTCCAGCTTACTAAATCTTTTTTGTGAAGAAATCATTCGTAACTAAAAAGACTGAAGTCAGAACCCAAACAACTTATACCAACTTCTTTTTCAAAGATAAACAAAATAAACTGTGAAGCAGTAAATCATTTAAAAATAAATGTTTGTAAAAAAAACAATTTAAATGTTTACGAAACAGATTTTTAAACAGCATAAAAACGATAGAATCAAAAAAGTTGAAGATTAAAAAATGTAATTCATTTATAAATGACATTTTAAAACCTCAGCACAAGTAAGTTCTAACGATAATTTTATTTTCCCAAAAACAGAATTTAAAAAAAAGAAATTAAACATTTGTTTAACTCCTACATCCCACAACAGATAAATAGAAAGAAAAAGAAACGTGGAAAACAGAATCGAATCACCCTCTGAAAGCCATCCTTTTAAAAAAAGCGAAACCATCCACAAAACAACCAAATTAAACTAAAGGTAAATTAAAAAGCAAAATGTACACAGTCATTATTTAACCACTTATAAATCCTCAAACAGTGACCTCTCCAAAAAAAAGCACACAAAACTAACATTTTCTTTTTTAAATTTCAAACAGCTTAAGAAAACCGAAGAACATCAAAGCAGGAAGAAAATAAACAAAGTTTGTCTGAGTCCCAAGACATAATAAAATAAGGTAAGTGAAAAGTAATGCAAGTGCATTAAATATTTGTACAAGTCCAGAGAGGCGAAAAAAGAAAATAGGTGGATAATGCAGCAGAAAAAGTTTGAAATGTAACTCAACAGGAATGTAGCATTAAGGAAAATGCAGAATAATGCAGCAGAAAAACGTACTATTCTAACTTCAGTAAAGTGTTTCTGTTGAATAAGTCTAGATTTATTAACAAGTATTCTAACTCCAAAGTGGTTATGTTTTAAAAAACTGGTGAAAAGTGCATTTGAGTGACAAAACTCAGAAAAACCATACAGTAGCGAAAATATTTTTAAAAACATGACATCCAAATTTTTAAACAAAGAAATAAATATGACTTTAACTCCTATTTCCTAACACAGATACCTTCAAACAAAAACCATCTTCAGAAAAAAAAAGCCCGAAGACATCAGAGGACCATCTTCTTCAAATTGAGAAAGCAACCACAAATCATCAATTGTTTTTAAAAAGGTAAAAACTAATGGAAAGTGAACAAAGAAATCAATTAACCACTTTTAAATCCTCTTAGACTTAGCACTTGAAAAAGTAAAGGACACAAAACTAATATTTTCTATTTTATATTATAAACAGGTCAACATATTAAAAAATCAACATTGCAAAAAGAATACCAACAAACAACATATTCTGAAAGAGCCAACCAAACAAATAGAAAGGTAAACAAAAGAAACACTTTTTAATACTATCACATACTATTACTATTAAAATTACTATTCTAACTTCTGGGAGGTTTTGAAGAAGGGTAAGTGTGGGTAAGTGTACAGAATAAAAATACTATTCTAACTCCAGAATGGTGTAGCAGTAGTCATACATTCAGCAGTATGGTAAGTATTGGATAGTGTAGGGGTACAAATTACTATTCTAACTCCAGGGGAGGTGTAGCAATAGGGTAAGTGATGGATAGTGTAGAGGTTAAAATTACTATTCTAACTCCAAGGAGGTGTAGCAGTAAGGTAAGTAATGGATAGTGTAGAGGTTAAAATTACTATTCTAACTCCAGGGAGGTGTAGAAGTAGGGTAAGTTTTGAATAGTGTGGGGGTAAAAATTACTTTTCTAATTCCAGAATGGTGTAGCAGTAGGGTAAGTGTTAGATAGTGTAGGGGTAAAAATTACTATTCTAACTCCAGGGAGGTGTAGAAGTAGGGTAAGTGTTGGATAGGGTAGGAGTATAACTTTCTAAAATACCAGCATGAACTAAGGAAGTATGAAAAGATTAGCATATCCCAATTTTTTTTTTAAATAACAGAGAAATAAAATAAATACTACGGAGGTACTATGGTAGCCACCGCCGGCCTGGTGGGGGAAATCCGCCCGCCATCCTTGCCCTAAAGTCCCCCCGCCAGATTAGGATAGGGGGGGGCCGCGGCGGACGGAAAGACCAGCCGCCGCTTTTCTGCCCCGGTCACCTTGCGGCTGGGGGGGGAAAGGCCTAACATGGTAGAGGTGTCTATTACACACCGCCAGCCATATTAGGATGACCAAAAGCAGATGCCTTTCCGTGGCGGCGATGCCGCCACGGAAAGGCATGGGGTCTTCACTTTGGGGACCCCCTGCGGGCCCCCGAAGTGAAGGACAGGTGGGGGTGCACACGGGGTGTACCTGTGGTACCCCCCAGCATTTGCATTAACAAAGCGGCAGGCACCGCGCATTGTGGCGGGCGGTGCTGAGAGCAACGCCCACCACAATGCTAAACATGCATGATGCGCCCGCCACTGTGGCGGGGGCATCCTAATCCCCCCCAGGACCCCTACCCCTATGGCGGGCGGTCCCTAAGACCGATAGGATGGCGGGCGGACCAAGTCTGCCCGCCATCCTAATGACCCCCCTATGTAAGCAAAAACATATTTTTTCAAAATCTTTTTTTTTCATTTCAGATAATGTCAGCAGATAAAACAGCAAAATACATCAGATCAAACAAAGAAAACAGACTGTTAAAACATGCTGAATACATATATCGTAAGGAGAGAATAACTGAACCAAGAAGACATTGGAGGTGCGTGCAATATTACTTAAGCCATTGCAAAGGCAGAGCGGTTACTCTAGGTGACAAAGTTATTAAAACATCAGACCATGACCACTCTGCAATGGACATTGAAGTTAGGGAAACAATTAACAAAATGAAGGATATTGCAGGCACCTCCAATGACACTTCTGGTTCAATTTTAAGGGAGGTTGCTCATCATGTCCCTAGTCATATAGCTAGCACTATGCCGATAATACCTAATCTGAGAAGAATAATTCAAAGAAAAAAACATACAAGTAACCCACAGAGAACTACTCCACAAACCTATTCTGATATTCACATTCCTCCAGAACTCTCTGTATCTTCTTCCAATAAAGCTTTCCCCCTGCATGATAACCAAAACCCTCTAAAACGTATACTTATCTTCAGTACACCCCGCAACCTTGTCAAATTAGAGAATAGTGAAATATGGATGATGGATGGGACATTTAAAAGCACACCCCATCCATTCGCTCAAATTTACACTATTCCTGCAAAAATTAAGAACAATGTAGTCCCCTTAGTGTACAGTTTGCTACCTGACAAACAATCCACAACCTACACTGAACTTTTGACAGTGATTAAATCCAAAACTTCAAACAAATGTCCTAGGAAAATAATTATTAATTTTGAATTTGCAATGATAAATGTAATTACAAAAACGGACACGGATACCCAAATTCAGGGATCAATCAATCAATCAATCAAAGACATTTATAGAGCGCACTACTTACCCGGAGGGTCTCAAGGCGCTTGGGGGGGGGGGTGCTGCTACTGCTCGAACAGCCAGGTCTTGAGCTTCTTCCTGAAGGAGAGGTGGTCTTGGGTCAGGCGCAGGTCGGGAGGGAGTACCAGGTCTTGGCGGCCAGGTAGGAGAAGGACCTTCCTCCTGTTGTCGTTCTTCAGATGCGGGGGGCGGCGGCGAGGGCGTGACTGGCTGATCGGAGGTGGCGTTTGGGAGCGTAGAAGTTGATGCGGTTGTTGAGGTAGCTCGGGCCTTGATCGTGTAGGGCTTTGTGTGCATGGGTGAGGAGACGGAAGGTGATTCTTTTGTTGACGGGGAGCCAATGCAGGTCTCTCAGATGTCCGGAGATGTGGCTGTTAAGTGGGATGTCGAGGATGAGTCTGGCTGAGGTGTTCTGGATCCGCTGGAGTCTCTTCTGGAGCTGGAGCTTCTGGATGTTTTTTCCATTTTTCCCAGGCATTTTGGCATAAATTACAAAAAACATCCCTAGTTGTGGATTATTCTTCGGGTAGCAAACTGCAATTTGAATTAAAAAAACTAACAGCACTTTGCTTTGTTCCTCCTGAAAGTGTAGACGAATACTACACTGCAATTACAGAATCTGAATTTTATACAGAAAACGAGGACAAATTGGCACCCTTACTAAATTATTTTGAGGACACATGGATTGGGCATCTAAGCAGGTCGGGTTGCAGGAGGAAACCACCTTTCCATGTGGAGTGGTGGAACTGCTACACAAGCTGCTTAGAAGGAGAAGCAAAAACAAACAATGCCATATAGGGATGGCATAACTCCTTCAATCATACAATTGGTAAACCTCACCCTAACTTTTATAATTTTTTGGAAACTTTGAGGAAGGAGCAAAGTTTCCAAGAAATGAGAATCTCACAAGCATTAACTGGTAGTCTAAATCCACGTATCTCTAAAAAATCTAAAGAAATATCTTAAAGACTATTGGGTACCTTACAACAATTTTCGTTGTGTGTGGCTTTAGACTACCTAGATAATGTTGCTCACATACTACATTTTTAACTCTAACTACAACATTACTTTCCTGTTTTGCCCTAAATTCATAAAACATATCAATTCAGTTGGCATTTTTTACAAAACATTTTTTTTACATTAAAAAGTCGGGTCACCTGACCTTAGATGTCTTCTTTCTTTTTCTTTTTTTCTTTGAAAATCCGAAACTAATCCATTTTTTGTGGTAATCAATCGACATATCCACTTCAGTGCAAGAAAAGGGAAATCTTTTTTTTCTTCTTTTTAAATAAGCATTTCCCAAAATGACAAAACGGAAAAAATCCATTCTCCAAAGACGGTAATCAACTCAAAATGTGTAAAAACTGGACAAAAAAAGATTGAATCACAGTTTTCCAAACGATATCCCAAATCAAATTCAATAATTCCATCTGATTCCGAAGTCCACCTCCAAATCCAAAATTGATCCATCTTCTTTGATCTGTTTCGATTCCTTTTTTAAAAAAACAACAATCCAAACAATCTTCTTTGAAATCCACGACTCAAAAGATCACAAAAAAATTCTTTTTTTCTAAAAAAATATACTCCAAAAGAAATTCAAAACTTTGCATTCGATAATTCCATCACTTTTCGAAATCCACCATCAAATGAAAAATCGATCCATCTTCTTACTTCTTTTTCGATTCCATTTTTAAAAAAAACACAATACAAACAATCTTCTTTTAAATCCACTACTCAAAAGATCCCATAAAAAAATCATTTAAAAAAAAAATATACTCAAAATATAATCCAAAACATTGCATTTGATCTTCTTCTTGATCCGGTTTTTCAAACACATTTCATAAGTTCAAATAAACATTTTATATACTTTTTTGTACTGTACTATGATAATAAATTACATTAAGCAATAACTTTTACAATATTATAAATAATAACAGGTGACCCAACAATGGCATACTCTATCAACACGATAGGCGACATGCTAAAAGAGTGACAATATCTTAAAAACTTAAATATACCATTTCTCCCTATTCTCTCCTTACAATATAAATACTTTAAAACATCAAACTGTTTAAAAAGTAAGTTTAAAATGTTTCCTACCTGAGCGCAGATCTGCTTGCTGCTGCATTGTCTATCGACGCTCGTCAAAATGGCCGCGATCAAGCACGTCTACGCGTCTACCTCATCCGGAGCAATAAAGAGAAAAAAAGGACAATTTATATATGTTATACATTAAAGTTATTTAAAACATTTTTATAAATGTCAGATATACATATTTTATTATTTGAAAAATAATTTAAAGATGTAATAAATAAATCTTTATTTTTTTATTAATTTTCAAAATAAAAAACAATATAAACAAATGTGCATTGCGTAGTTATTATTATTAATATATGTTTATTCTACTTCTATAATTAATGTTATTTTTTTAATATTAATGTACTTACCTCTATACTTGTTCCATTTGCTTCTGATCTGTTCTGCATCAATCTTCAAATGAACATGAAAAAGAGTTCCGCGGCAAACATACAGCCGGCTATTGAGATAAATAAAGGACAATTCTTTTCATCGAACTCAATGGTAAACCGTGTGAAAATAAATACAATATTTTATAAATAATTATAAAACAAAACTATTCTAACTAAAACATTTTTTAAAAAATGCAAATAATCATCTATCAAAAAATATCTTTTTTAAATTTTAATTTATATATAAAATTGATTTTGTATCTATTAATAATAATTTTATTAGGGGGCATGGCTACGCACGCGACTGCAATGGACGCCTTCGGGTAGAGCTCCGCTCCCCGGCGAAATTATCCGAGAAAAATATCACTTGCAGCCGGCCGAAAACCACAGGCGCTGCAGCAGGACACCATCATCGAGTGCACAACCGATTTTGGAAACAATCGCTGACGCCGAACCGCACCGTGGTTTTCGTGGAGCACCAGCTGCGCACGTCAACTCCAGGCCCGGCGTGTGCACAGGATAGCTCGAGGCTCCGGTGGGAGCGGTAGGCCCAAAAGTGCGGCCCACGATCGGCTCTGACGGAGCAAACGGTGACACCCAGCCGCGCACGAAGCATGCCCGGGACCCGACCCTGACCAACTGAAGGTGACGTTTCCTGTGCGCTGCCCGGCTTGGCGCTCACCCGGCTGAGTGGCGGCGGGAGGACACAACGCCCCAGCCGGAACACTGCGGTCCGGGGGCGAGGTGAGGAGGAGCGACACACTATACCCAGAGGCCTGAGACTGGCAATCGCGGGGGCCCAAAGCCGGTCCCCCGACCACGGAGCCCACACTACGAAGCAAGCGGAGGTGAGCGGAGGCGGTCTGGGAGACAAGGGCGGCTGTAGCCGGGGACACGGACTGGGTGTGGGCGCCGGCGAGGACGGCCGGGGATAGAGCACTCACCCACTGCTGGTGCGCGGCAAGAGTGCACAGGAGCCCGCGGCTGGGAGAAGAACGGGCGACTGGGAAGCCCCAAGCACGTGGGGACAGGAGAGAGGGTGCGAGAAGTGTGACGCCCCCATTGCTGGCTGCGCCGCGTGGTGAGGCACCACCAGAGGAGCGAACAGAGGCCTGCAAGGCCAGACGGCATATCCATACCCCTCTGGGGAAAGGTCTCCAGGGCTGCGCGGCACGCACGCGAAAGCACCGCAGCCTAGCTGACACTGGGCACTGCCGATCACCACCGCAGGGGCTGAGGAGCAGGCAACTGACCACCAACCAGCGACAAGCACTACGTGACCGACTCGGCTCCCATCATACTATAGATCCACGCCCCGGCCCGTCTTCCGGCGGCCGCGTCGTCGCAGATCTCGCTACTGTGGCTGAGCGCGGACCAGGGCGCTGATGTCTAACGGACCCAGAACTCGGACCGGGACCGGAGGCGCGAACTCTAAGGGCAAGATGGACAAGCCCGGAAAGAACGCCGATCCGGATCAAACAACTGCCAAACTGGACACTATGCTGGCCGCCATGGAAAGGCTGGAAGAATCCATCCAGCTCACTCGCACCTCCCTGGCCACCAAAATCGATAGTGTAGTCATAGACCTCACGCACCTGAGAGCAGACCATAAAAAATTGGCAGACCGCACCACGTCCCTGGAAAGCGACGTGAAGGAACTCCAGCCCCAAGTCGGCCATTCGAATAAACAAATGCAGGACCTACTGAACAGGGTGGAATTTCTAGAAGACAGAGCCGAGGATGCGGAAGGTAGGGCACGAAGGAACAACGTGCGACTAGTTGGGGTTCCGGAGAAATGGGAAGGAAGGAGTCCAGAGGAGCACATGGAATGGTGGCTGAAGGAAATACTGCCGGAGGGGTCACTCTCGCCACACTTCGTGGTAGAACGCGCTCACCGAGTTCCTACAAGACCCTTGGCGACGGGCTCCAACCCAAGACCCATGCTGCTCCGCATACTGAACTACAGAGACAGAGATTCCATCCTGCGCAAGACACGCAGACTTCAAGAGGTACGGATCGAGAATATGTCAGTAATGTTCTTTCCGGATTACACTGTGCAAGTACAGAGACAAAGACACTCCTTCCTAGTGGTGAAAAGGCGCCTGAGGCAACTCGGTCTGCAATATTCTCTACTGTTATCCGCGAAATTGAGATTGTGGCTGGCGAACGAACACATTTCTTCACTGACCCAACCGAGGTGGAGGCATGGCTGGACAGTGGCACGGATACGACCCCCAGAGCAGCCACGGACCCCGCTACTCGATGCCAACCCGGGGGCAGCCGGCGGAGACGCAGACCCCGCCAGAGATCACAGACTGGTACGCGAGGAGCAGCAAGGACACCCCCCCCAGCAGACGCCACACAGCAGGAGAAGCAGGACGCTCTTCGCCTGGTGATGGAACTCAGCCGATCCCCTATGCAGAGCGAAGCGACAGGCGGCAGTCTACTGGACCTTCCCATCGACGACGAAGCCATCTATGGCGTACCAGACTCCCAGGCCTGGGAGTAACAACCAGACGTCACGCCTCAGACAGCGGAGAACATAGGCTGATTGCACCTTAGGATACGCCACCCCAGAGACACCTGCTGAGGAGTGCCGCCGCGGTCGCGAAGTGATGGACTGACTGGGCCGCGACGCCACGAACGCAAGAGACGTTCATAGCAGCAAGTGGCAACCTTGAACCTGACTGCAATCTGAAGAGCAGGTACACACCCGATACCTCTCCAATGGACGCACGACTCAGGGACGGACCAGAAATCTGAGTGCGACCGGCACACGAGTCCCGAGACGACTTACCTGGCAGCCGATCGATTGGGACACGTAATGTATGGTGTTTAATACATGTGCGAATGGTTCCCTGTCTTTCAAAGTGTGGTTTAGACTGGCATATACCTCCCGGGAAGGTGAGGGGCCTTCATGCAATGACTTTGTTGACTTAAAACCGCTGTTATAGTGCGTATTGCACAGCAACCCCCTTAGATTTAGACTTTGTTGCTCTCCTCGAGAGTATTGACGGGAGCACGTTTGGCAACCGACCTTTTGGTATTCTATATGGTCATCACGTTCAATGGCTCATCGTTTTATTAGCCATGTTTTTTATCCCCCCTACTCCGATGAAGTGGTATGTAGAAGTGGATGCGCTTCCGAGTCGTGTTGAAGGGAACATTTGCTCGATGAGAACTGTGAGGCCCACGGGAGGGTGGCGAAAGGGCTGGAAGGGGAGAATTGCTGAAGAATTGTAATGTCTGCTATTAAAATATGTACATGGAATGTGAGGGGCATGCATACACCGTCCCGACGCTACCAGATCTACTCATACCTTAAACGGCACCACATTCAAATAGCCCTCTTACAGGAGACACACCTCAGTGAAGCGGAAACTCGCACCTTACGACGCAGATGGCGAGGGCAGCTATATGCCACACACTACTCCTCTTACGCTAGGGGGACCTTGGTGTGGGTGAGGCCGGGCACCCCTTGGACAGCACTAGACACATATATAGACCCCGGAGGGAGATACGTTGTGGTTAAAGGAAGATTAGACGGGAACCCATTGGTACTGGCCTCGATATATGCGCCCAACACAGGACTAGCGGATTTCCTTGCACACTTATCAAACACATTGGCGCCCTGGCATGGAATCCCGTGGGTGTTGGGTGGGGACTACAACTGCACATTATATTTGACTTTAGACCGGTCACACCCCGCCACCTAGCACACAAGCACAGAACGCCACTAACACCTTTCAAGCCTGGTCCGCGCAATGGGACTTACAAGATGCGTGGCGCAGCCGCAACCCCCACACCAGGGTCTTCTCATACTATTCAGGGGCGCATGCCCTGCACGTACGCCTAGACAGGTACATGGTCACCAGCGAGATCCTACCATATGTCACGGACACCTGCTACATGGGCCGCACACATTCAGACCACAACCCACACCTCATAGATCTGGCATGGGAGCAACCGCGACCCCCGGTACCTACCTGAAGGCTACAGCCTGCTTTGCTATTGGACGGCCCATTTAGGAATTCCATATGCACACAAACAGTGCAATACTTCGAAGACAACACGGGCACGGCATCGACCCCACAGCTTGAATGGGACGCGTTCAAAGTGGTCCTCAGGGGGCAATGTCTGGGCACACAGGTTAATTCCCGGCGACAGATAGAAACAGATTTGAGGCGCTTGGAGTCAGACCTGATGCAGGCGAAACAGGAAGCGACTGAGGGCGCAAACACCAGACTACTAGAGGCGCGGGCAGAACATGAAAAACTAATTGATAGATTAAAACACGTGAACGATATAGCGCACTCGGCCCGCAGGCATCGTACAGGGGATAAACCCAGTGAATTGTTAGTCTGGCTGATACGGCGCGAGGATCGATCGTCACCCGTGACGGCGATACACCCTGCTGACGGCCCAGTGGTATATACTCAGGTGAAAATTCACGAAGCCTTTGTGACACACTACTGTGCACTATATAGGTCGAGACAGCAGACTCCACAACTGGACATTGCCGCTTACCTAGATGAGGTTACACTGCCTACCCTAACTGATGACCAACGGGACGACCTGGGATTACCAATAGCGGCAGATGAGCTACGTGACGCCATCTTCGCCCTTTCAAATGGCAAGGCCCCTGGCCCGGATGGGCTACCGGCCGAGTACTACAAAGCCTGCTCCGATATCCTGATCCCGGAGCTCCTCCGGATATACTCAGTGGCGCTAGAAGACTCGTCCTAGCCCCAGTCGATGAACGAGGCAACATTAGTGTCTCTTCTTAAGCCAGGCAGAGATGACACACTCCTCGGTTCATATAGGCCTCTGGCACTCTTGAACACGGATTACAAGATCCTGGCGTCGACCCTAGCCCGACGGCTGGCAACCTTGGTGCCCACCCTAGTACATAGTGACCAGAACGGCTTTGTGCCCACTAGGTGCACCTCCCAGAATATAAGGAGGCTGTTCCTGGTGCAGGAATATGCAGTGCGAAGATGGCCGAGATCGGGTTGTTTGATCTTAGACCTTGAAAAGGCGTTTGATTCGGTCGAATGGCCCTATTTGCTGGCAGTGTTGCGTAAGTTCGACCAGGGAGACGACTTCATCGAGTTCGGCGGATTGCTATACAGGAGCCCCAAGGTACGAGTCTGCACGGGGAGGCTGCTGTTCGATGCTATTAAAGTCCGACGAGGCACCAGGCAGGGCTGCCCGTTGTCCCCACTGCTCTTCTCGTTAGCGATAGAACCCCTCGCCGAGATATTGCGCAGCAGAGGCGCACACTGGGGCATCCCGCTAGCGGACAGCACACACGTTGTCTCGCTATACGCAGATGACCTGCTCCTGTACATTAGAGACCTTACCTGTTTACCGCCGGAGTTATCGGACATCTTCCGATCCTTTGAGATCATGTCGGGCCTAAAGGTAAACTGGGCCAAATCGGGGGCGTACTCATTCGCTCCTGATGCCCCAGAACCCGAAATCAGAATCAATGGCGAGAGGCTACCATGGCACCGCACCACGTTCAAATATCTAGGAATTTATATATACAGGACACCCCCAGATATTCTGGATGGCAACCTGACGCGCGCCATCACGTCCATAAGGTCCCAGGTCGCCTTTTGGAAGACTCTCCCACTCAATGTGCCGAGCAGAGTGACGTTGACGAAAATGATTGTGCTACCCAGACTCCTATATTACTATGCCAACATCCCAGTGCACGTCCCAGTCCGCACATTCAAGGAACTGGAAACCATGATCAGAGATTTGATCTGGAACACTGGAAGACCCAGAGTGGCACTGAGAAAACTGTATACGCCCGTCGACGATGGTGGCCTTACAGTACCTAACCTAGAGCTTTATTACCTGGCGGCACAACTACAATGGGTAGCGGCCTTGCTCTCTGGCAGGAACCTGGAAGACACAGCCACAGATGCGGACACGCTGTCCCCCTGCAGATCCACACATTATTCCACCCACTGACAAAAACGAGGAAACAGACACAACTGCATGAAGCAGTAGCCACAAAATGCTATATTAGGAACCTACGGCTCACAAAAATGATTAAGCCATATGCCCCAGCGCTCCCACTCCTAGGCACCCCCAAGACCACTACCGTGGTCACAGAAGCGGCAATGGAGCACTGGACCCGCTCGGGAGTGGACACCATGGCGGACCTATACGCCGATGGCGCCCTGATACCTTTCCCGACGCTCGCTAACTGCACGGGAATGCCGGCGGGACAGTTCTTACAACATGCTTCCATAATCATGGCATACACACAACGATGGGGAAACATCACAGAGGAACCTCCCACGCACCAGCTAATACAATGCCTACACGTAATGGGAAACGGCTCACACGTGGTACACTGGTTGACTCAAGCGCTGTTATCACACACACAACATACCTTACAGCCATTGCGTGACAAATGGGCGGTTGGCAGGGGGAAAGACTGGACGGACAAGGAATGGGCAATAGTAATAGAGAGCCCCAAAAACATCCCCCGCAACGCACGCTTTAAACTGATTCAGTTTTACATATTACATAGAGCATACCTCTCACCAGATAAAATTAACCAGTACTTCCCGGGCGCTGCGGCAGGTTGCCCGAGATGCACACTGACGGGGGCGGACCTGCTACACATGCTGTGGCAATGTCCACGGATTCAAACATACTGGCAGACGGTGCTGCCGTTACTCGAGCAGAGCACGGCCATGCCAATACCGCACACATGGGAGGCATGCCTGTTAGGCCTCTACAAGAGGACCAAACACAATAAAGTCCCTTCCCGCTTTTGGGACCTAGGCCTATTTACGGCCAAGAGACTCATCACCAAACACTGGAAACGCACGGAACCGCCCCCAACAGAATACTGGCGCGCCTCCCTGGACAACTGGGCGAGAGCAGAGAGCATTACCCTTCACAATGAGGAAACATCAGGAGTGAGAAAGTTCCCAATTGCGACTCTATGGGACAAAACGCTAAGCTCCTTCCATAGAGAATGCCTGAAGCCGGGAATTCCCTCGAACGACACCTCCCCCAGAAGAGACCACGATGCGGCTAACAGAATAGGCACTGTGGACCACAGTCCCGAAGTCCCCGATAGGGATAACCACGAACCACCAGATTGTGACATTATTGGATCTGCTGGTGACACCTCCACCTGACCGGCACAATGACACCCTCCTTACCTCACCCACACCATGCACCTCCCACTGAGTGGTACACCACCCTCCCAGGAATAGACGAACAACTATAGGCAAAATACGATGACACATCCGAGCCCCCACCACATCAACACGTTCCCACCACGACATACGCTTCACACCCCCAAGTTTATTAACCCCCACCCCCTTCTCAACACCATTGCAGCTGGACTGAATGTGATATGATCCTGCTATAATACAAAATGTGATGTAACACTGTATTATGTGAACCGTCCCGTGACAATTGCGCACACCTTCGAGATGTGAGATAATGTATGATGTAACAACCATATTTTCTTTCCTCCTGTGAAATTAATAAAAGATATATTTAAAAAAAAAATAAAAAAAAAATAATAATTTTATTAACATTTTAATTATTTTTAAATATATAAAATAATCAAAATTTTAAAAACGTAATCATTTCATTTTTTAAATATTTTTTACTTTTTTTACTATGCATAATAAATTATTTTTAAAAATTAAAGACTATTTCTAATAAATTGTAAAAATCAATAATTTTCTAATCTTTGATTTTTAAATTATATATTTTTTTAAAAAAACTATTAATTAATATTTAACAACATAATTTATTAAAGAGTAATTTTTATTTTTAATTAAAAAAATTATTTTAAAAATGGGGTAAATAAATCAAAAATAAAAATCTTTTTGAGTATTAATTTAATAAAAAATGTTATCCAATTTTTTTATTAATTACCTTATATATTCATAAACAATAAAATATTAAAATAAAAGTAATATTAAGTATTATTTGTAATATATATATTTTTAGATAGTTTAAATCAATTTTAAATATATTTTTTGAGAATGTATTTTTTATTGTTTTTTAACTAGTATGAATATTTTTTTTTAAACAACACGAGTATTAATTTGAAAACAGTATATTAAAATTAAAAATAACTGTTGTTCATTAAAAAAAATTATTCAAAAAATAACTTTTATATAAATAAACGATTTTATAAATATATTACTAGATTAATAACACAAACATTACAGGAGCATTAAGTTAAAAAATACAACTAAAATGTATTTTTATTTTTTAATAATCAGTATTATTAATAATTAACAAATAGTTATAATTATTAATGATTAAAAAAAATTAAAAATACTTACGTTGTAATAACATGCGTTGTAATAGCATCTGCGTTGTAATCGCATGCTATGTAATAGCATGTGTTGTAATGGCACTTGCATTGTAATGGATTCGTTGTAAAGGTACTGCGTTGTAACAGTTGCGTTGTAATCAATCAATCAATCACAGCATTTCTAAAGTGCGCTACATACCCGTGAGGGTCTGAAGGCGCTGGGGGGGAGGAGGGGCGCTACTGATCGAAGAGCCAGGTCTTGAGAAGTCTTCTGAAGGCCAGCAGGTCCTGATTCTGTCGTAAGCTGGTAGGGAGAGCGTTCCAGGTCTTGGCGGCAAGGTAGGAGAAGGATCTGCCGCTGGTGGTGGTTTTCCGGATACAGGGGACTGTGGCAAGGGCGAGGTTGGCTGAGTGGAGGCTTCGGGTGGGGGTATGGAAGCTGAGACGGTTGTTGAGGTATGTAGGTCCAGTGTTGTGTAGTGCTTTGTGTGCGTAGATGAGGAGTTTGAAGGTGATCCTCTTGTTGAGGGGGAGCCAGTGCAGGCCGATCAGGTGGGGTGTGATGTGGCTGTGTCGGGGGATGTCGAGGATCTGTCGTGCCGAGGTGTTCTAGATTTGTTGTAGTCGTCTCAGGAGCTTGGTTGCTGTTCCTGAGTAGAGGGCGTTCCCGTATTCGAGTCTTCTGGTGATGAGGGCATGGGTGACGCTTTTTCTCGTGTTGGGAGTAACCCCGGGCGTAGTACGCGTAGTCGCGCTACGCGAAGCTACGCAAAGACGTTCTCGCACTACGGGAGCTTCGCGTCGCTTCGCGAAAGTGCGTAGTAGCTTGCTGGTCCCGTTCGCGAGCCGTTTTTCTTGCTCAGGAGCGCGTTGTGCGTATTCGGGGTGCTGTCTGCGTGTTCGGGGATTGTAGCGTGCAACCTTACCCATGTGGTGGGCTATGGGCGCGGCCATCTTCTTTTTTCAATTGTGTCGCCCACCCGCGTCCCCTATGTCTTCTTCCGGGTTGCGTATAACGTGTTCGCGCTGTGCACGTCTTGTTCGGGAACACAACTACTTGCTCACGGTGACAAGGTGCGTGTTAGCATGAAATCGCGCGCGAACTTACCCACGTGGTCGCGATGGGCGTGGCCATCTTGTTTTTCACACTCTATGCTATGGTTCTGGGCATAGTTTTCTATCCACCTTATATCTGTGCAATCTTTACCTATTTTCACAGTTTTTCTTACTTTTTTTTACTTATCATCTATCTCTCTCTGTCCCTCAGTTTATATTTTGCATTTTATTTCTACTTTTCCACCTTTTTTTAAACTTTTCTACTGTTTTATTTTACTTCTTCATTTAAGCTCCTACTTCTTCCCCCTAACTTTTTTTCCTTTTGTTCTAACTTTTCTTTTCCACCTCCACCCCAGAACCATTGCAAAGGGGAGCAGCAGAACCGGCTCGAAGGGCAAGGCGCCTGCGCCCATGAGCCGGCTGCCTGGCGGCAGAATGCGACCTGCAGGGGTGCAGGCCTGGAATCTTTTCGGTGAGGCGGAGGTGGCCGCCCTGGTTTTTTTCATCCAGCGCCACCTCGCCTTGACCTTGGCAGCAGGCGGCAGGCCAGGCTCCGGCTACCTCCCAGAGGAGCGTCACTGCCGGTGTGCGAAGGTTCGCCGGGCAGTCTAACGTCGCTCGGATATCCGGCGCATCCACCAGCAGCTGGCCCACCGGCAGACATTCTGGACAGGGAGCAGGACCTGTTGGAGCTGCTAGGTGTCGAAGTCGTGGGGCTTGGTGAGTAGCTAGTAATATTAATAATTTAATATATATTATAGTAGTATAAGTATTGTGTATAATTCTTGGCCGAATAAGTAACACGGTTACTGGTGCGCATAGTTACATTGCAGATCAATTCCGTCTCAAAATCTTCTGTTATTGTATGACACAGGTGCTGCTCCCCACTTCTCTTACTGGTTTGTAACTTAGCGCTAGCTTGGGCTGCTGATTATTGATGTTAGAGTTTTTAGAGAACTGAAGTTAGTTAATGCTATTGCTAGAGTCTAGTCCTTACATTGTCCTTTAGTGAAAAAGTGGTGGATGGATAGTATTAGTTCATATTTTTTTAACCGTCTGCATGACGCCTCCTCTGTCACTGAATGCTTAGTTAGTTCTTATTTACCCCACCCCTCCATAGAACCGGTTTGAAGTTTGTTTACTGAGTGGTAGGCTTAGCAGCAATAGCATGGTCAGGTGAGTCAGTAGCAGTTCATATGACGCAAGCAACCAACAATTCCGTGTATGCACAAATGTATGCATGTGTCCTCCATCTCATCATCTATGCATGTTTGCGGGCAAAAATGAAATTGAAATGCCGACTTACTGAACAATTGGCCCGTCTGGATTCTTGAATAGGTGGTGTAGGTCAGGTGGTACTGGCTTTGTTAGATTTCAGATTTCATGCGTCTTTATTTTGATTTTTACATCATAAAAGACAACAGATAAAATACTTCCTTAATTCATAAAATTCCAGTTCGTGACATAATTGATTTAACAATATAAAAAGTTTTTGCATAATATCCTCAATTCCATCACAAATCCAACATAAGTACAATAATCAGTTCATCACAATTAATAATTTAACAAGCTAAAACATCTTAAAATCAATAAAACTGGATTAAATATATTCACAAGGACGTTCAGACAATCTTTACCGTATGGAACTTTTAAAACTTCCTCTTATTACAAAACAACTGGGTGCCTAGCTCTTAGAATCCATGCCCACCCCAGACATTTGGCCACGCAAATGGTCACGCACTCAGAGGTATTGGATTTTAAAACCCAGAGGGCTTCCATACACACCCGCGTGTTGATCTTCCTGCGGATGGGCTTAATCCATTTACGGCGCGGGGCAGAATATGCTGGGCATGCAAAGAAAAGGTGGCTAATGGATTCCTTCTCCCCAGTGCACCATGGGCAGAACTCATTTTGTTGTCCTCGCCATTTGTGTGTGTATGCCCTTACTGGTAGAGTGCCAACTCTGAACTGATGATAGAGTTTTCTATCTAAACATTTGGTAATACAGTCCCAGTAGGGCTCTACATGGATCTCAACCTTATGGAGCAAAAAGAGACCTGTCAGATTTGAGGGCTGAGACAACAAAATATGTTGTTCTTTCACAGTCACCCAATATAATGATTTAAATTCTTTTTTAGGCGGAAAAACACTGTTCCCAGGGTCAGCCCACTGTGAAGTCAAGCCCATGTTTAACAAAATGGCCTTAACATCTCGAAACCACGGAAGATTTCCTGACCCTATAATTGATCTCAAGTCCATGATTTCGCTAGCAAATAGGGCCAGTTCTTGGGTGGACCATATACGTCTCCACAGGGCAACCATTATATATCGTGCTAGATCTCTGATAGAGTGACAACCCATATCTAATAGTAGGGGGAGGGTAGGGGTTGATTGTGGTAGACCAACCAGGCTGCGTAAAAACTTGTTTTGGATTTTTACCAATGGTGCAAGGTCCACAAAACTCCATAAATCAGCCCCATAGAGAATGGCGGAACTTATTTTAGCGTTATAGATTTTTAAAGCTGGCAAAATCCTTTTAGTTTGCGAGCATCGTTGCTCCTTTATTAGACACCCCGTTAAGCGAGCAAATTTTAAACAGAGGGCCTCGCTCTGTGCCTTCCATCTTAGCCGATAATCTATAACCACCCCTAAGTAAGTCATGACACCGACCTGTTCTAATTTGGTACCATTCATACTAACTTCACTCCGTTGTGGTTTATTTTCGTTAAGACCATATATTTTGTTTTGGACACGTTGATCTCTAAATCATTAATTTTACAAAAGTCAACAAATGTATTAATTGCAGTCTGTAACCCGCTTGAGTTTTTGCCAGTATCAGCGTGTCGTCGACAAAAATAAGAAGGAGAAACTTTCTCCCACCTAGAGTTGGTGCATCTGTTGGGGTATCTCCTAAAAACTGCACAACTTGGTTCATAAATAAAAGGAACAGGGTTGGTGCCAGGACACAACCCTGCCTTTCCCCACGAGTCACAGGGAATCGCTCTGTCACCTGTCCCTGCCTACCCCATCTTACTCTGGCAAAATTATTCTCGTGTAGTCTTATGGTGAGCTCAAGTAGTTCTGGTGACATTCCCATTTTTCTTAGAGCAACCCACAGCTTCTCTCTCGAGACGAGGTCGAACGCGGATTTAAGGTCCACGAATGCTGCATAAATGGTGCCCCCACCTAGATACACAATCTTCCAGTAAATCAGGACAAATCTGAATACTTGGTTGATTGTGCTAGTGCTTGTCCTGAAGCCAGCTTGCATCGGGGATAGGATATTTTCCTCATTCATCCAAGCCTGTATTTTACCCAGGAGCATTCTTGCTATAACTTTTTGCAGTGCGTCTATGAGACTGATGGGGCGATAGTTCCCTGGTAGTGACTTATCTCCTTTTTTATAAATAGGTAGGATTTCTGCCCCTTTCCAAGACTTGGGTATCCTAGCTCCATTGGCAATTGCATTTGCTAAGGTCGTTATATATGGAACCCAGTTACATTGGTCATATTTGAAAAGATCGGCTGGAATGCATTCCATCCCAGGCGCTTTACCCACTTGGACCAAGTTTAATGCCTTCTCCGCCTCAATATTTTGAAACACTACGGGCATACTTATGGGTTTGGGTGTAGAGGGCAAAACTCTCTCCTCTTCGTTCGGTGCCCTCGCCAACACGCAGAACTGGGATGAATAGTGCTCCACCCAATCCTCTACAGAGACATGATTTGCTGGTGTTTGCGAGTCCCTGGGTCCTCCCCATTTTACGACCTGCCAAAATTTTATTTGGTTAGAGGACAAACTGGCCTTGTACAGGTCCTGCCAGCGGCGGTCATCCCATGATTGCTTCGCAAGCTTTTGGACCCTCTTGTAGTTCAACCTCTCTGCTTTAATCAATGATATATTCCTGGTTTTAATGGCAATAATCAGAGCGCTATGGGCTTTGCGGCAGGTTTTAACGTACCATTTAGTACCAGGAGGATCTCCACCCATTTTCCCTGAATTCCCCGACTTTGTGAAGAAAGTTTTTATTTTATCGAACAGGCGCTCATGTATAGAGCTAATCTGCTCGACTAAACCTATGTCACCAATTACTAACTTGGCCTGTTTTACCGATTTTGACACTTCGTTGGAAATGTTATCCAGGGTGACTGGGTCATCCAAAACTCTACACCAACGAACCCTTCGGCAGTCCTTGGTTAAAACGGTCTCTGCTGTAATACAATTTGTAGCTTTGGAATTAACAGATCCCTCTTCTACTTTCAAATTTAACACCAAGGGATTGTGATCACTCTCTGGCCTCTGTATGATTACCATGTCCTCTACCAGTGACCAAAACTCTAGCTTGATTAAGAAGTAATCAATTCTACTTGTGGTAGAACCATTATCAAAAGTAACCTGTCCTAACCTGTCCGACTTAGCACGACCATTAACAGCTCTTAAGCCCCACTCCAAGCACAGACCCAACCACTGAAGAGCTGCCTCAGTGACCTTTTTGATAGGTTTAATGGCAAGGTTTGGAACATTCCATAATTGGTCAACCTCACCATAACTGTCATCTCCCTCACTAGGCAGGGGTTCAAAAGTGCAGTTTAGGTCTCCTGCTACCACGATACACTTGTCCCTCCCAATACAATCCAATAGACGGTCTAAGTCGTCTATGATTGCTGGGCTCCTCCCTCCTGGTAGGACTCTAGCATAGATGTTGATTATAAACAGTTCCTGATGATGATCTCTCTAGAGTTTTAAACCCAGGATGTCATTATTATGGACTATCAATTCCAATATCCTGTAGCCTAAGGATTGTCTAATCCATATTACCAGCCCACCTGATGGTCTTCCCTTTTTCCCCTTGGTTGCAGGTTTATGGAAAGTGAGATAACCAATACGAAAAACAGCATCAAGTGCCCAGCTTTCTTGGAATAATAAAATGTCATGCTGGTCTATAAAAGCCCCCCATTCAGCTTCATCTAATTTCCTCTTCAACCCAGCAGTGTTCCATGAGGCTAACTTTATAATATTTTCCTGGTTCGTAGGGTCGTTTATGTGTGGGTCTATATGCTCCCTTCTTCTTTCGCCAAACAACAGCCCAATTTCGAATCCTTTCTCATTTTGTTCCGCCTTAGTTACAATCTCTTGGCTATCCATTTTTTGGGTGCAGCTATCTTCCCTTTGTGTGTGAGAAGAGTTCAAGTCCTCCAAACTGCTAGCTGTATTGGACACTCTATGGTTATTTTTTTGGTCACAGGAGAGTCAATCAACCCCTTCCAGACCACTAAGTGGGGCGTACCGATTCGAAAGTTGGGGGTAGAACAAGGGATATGTAGCCAAGTCATGGGGATGTCTCCCTCTGGGTCCGTTATTGTGGTGAGATGGTGTTTGAAAGGGAGGGTTTCTGGGAATTCCTAGTTGAGGGTAAAAAGAATGCAATGTTATCGTTTGGACATCCCCCACTTTACCAAACTTTGGTTTTCTGCGAATAAGGTCTACCACCCAGGGGTCCCTAAAACTAACGATATTGCAGTCCCCCTCTAGATCCTTTTGTCCATGGCCCACCCAGTCTACTCTTCTTACATTGAGGATCTCTGTTTTGGACATGGGTGGAAGTGGCCTGTTCTTATTGCGCCACAAATTTACTTTGTTATATAGGTCCCAATGTGATTCTGCTTTCCCCTCCTCTAGAGGGACCACTCCTGTTAGAATGATGGTATATGGTACGGACTCTGGTGGCAGATTAACATAGGGTGGTTTGCGATAAACATTCTTCCTAGTTAAGTTGTCTTGTTCCATTAGGTGGGTAGTTTTAACTGGCCTGCTGGAAACGGGCTGTGGTTTTGATGGTACACCTTCCTTGGGAGGTTTATCTTTAGCTAGTTTAGGCTCATTCCTATTTTTCGCCTGTTTTGGCTGCACTTCTCGGGATGGCATTAGTGATGATGATGGTGCAGCTTTGGCCAACTGCCCTGACCCTCCTGTATTATTTTTAGGTTGTTTCTGGGTCCGAGGAATGGCATCACCTGTAAATGCAGGGGGATTTGTTACATTTTTCACAGTCTCCATGTTATCTCTCAATATCGCCTCCATCTGGTCCATTTTATCATTTAGCAACCTCGTCCGTTCAAGTAATGGTAACAGAAGGGATTTTACCACAAGTTCTATCTTACCCAAAAGAAGATCATCAGCAATATTTGACGGGAGATGATTAATAGTGTTTGTAGGGGAGATGGCCAAGGGTGCTGTTATGTTTACTGTAGGTGCTTTATTACAGTTACCTTTTGAAGCTTTCACAATACCCCCCTTCTGGGTTTTCTCTCTCCGTTCCCTTTTACTAGGTCCTGATTTAAGAGAATCTTTTTGGGGTGGGTTTTTAATCTCAGGACTGGATATAGGTCCAGATGTTTCATTATCATCGATATCGATATTCACTAGGTTAATGTAAAGGGAGCTACTTGAAGATGTATCTGAAGGTATAGCAGTGTCATCTGGCTCCTGATCTACAAGCACCGTGTCTAAAGTGATGCCGTTATTATCAATAGAGTCTGGTTGGGATAGTGGGTCTACAAGCACCGTGTCTAAAGTGATGCCGTTATTATCACTAGAGTCTAATTGGGATAGTGGGACTGGGGATTCAACCAGCCCTATTTTCCCAAGCGAGGACCGTTTCCCAGTGACCAGATCAATGGAAAGACGTTTTTCGGCAAGGGCTATCTCTTTCTCAAGAATACAGGTAGTCCATTAGAAGAAATGGTCAATAGTGCCTGTAAACACCCCGTTCGATGTGGTGACCTGTACCAGTCTCTCTTTACCAGATCGCAAAGTCATTATTACTACTATTAGACTGTGTGTAGCTAAGCTTGCCCTGTTGGCCACTCTTTAGTTAAGGTATTCTTTTGAATAAAGCTGTGATAGAATAGCTGTAGCCACTGGGCCCACTCCTGTCTTTTGCGTTGTCCTCTGTAATCTCGTCTTTGTCAATTCCCACCAACAAAAATGCACAACCAGATGTTTGTCTACTCATTTTTGTTCAGTTAGTATACTTCTACTACGGTTGTGGTTATTATTCTCTGCACATACACATACAGAACTATGCACAAGAAAATAGGATGTTGATGTAATACCTGATGTAGCGGGCTGAAAGCTAGCAAAAAAAATTAAGAGATAGTTTAAGGGAACAATTAATTACCGAACACAAGCGTAAAATAAATGAAGAGGAAAAAGGAATCAAAGAAAAATATGAAAATGATACTAAAGTTAATGTATTATCCAGGGCCAAATGTGTAGTTGTATCTCGTCATTCATTTTTTTCCTCCCTTCCATGGACACTGTTGTGACTGATTGATTGATTATATCATTCTTGGGCGCCTCTGGCTGGATGATGATGAGGAGGATTGGTAAGGTAAGTGTGAGTTGTTGCTCCACGTATAATAGCGCTGGGTGAAAGGCCGGCCTGTAAGTGTTGATGAAAGAAGAAATGGGGTACTACAAAATAGGTTAACAGAATGAAAACATAAAAATCAATTACGGTGTAGTGCAAAAAAGACAAGACTCGTGAGCGAGAAGATTTTCAGACTGAGGCTGCTTGGATACATTGATTAACTCTACTCTTCTAGTTGCACAGCAGTCATCGAAAAGAACAACAAGATAGGAGCCAGCACAGAAGAGTTACAGGGCCACACCAAAACACCGGGCCGTGAGTCTGTGGTCCAAACTCCATTTACCTACATTTTTCAGAGTTTCAGACAAAAGGCATATACATCAACCTAGCATTTTCCAAAACAAGTGATTAATTTAAATCAATGCGCCAATGTCAGTCAATCATACCACTATTCCATTACACCACTGCACACACATGTAGCCTAGGTCTGCGGTGCTTCTTTTTGATTGGTTGTGTGTTTACCTTGTATTCCACTTCCTGAACATATTCCATCAATCATCTCTGATCAAACTGACTGACAGCGTGCAAAGATGGTATGGTGGTCATCATCATCATCATCAATCATCCGGTGTGACACGTGTACGTGTTCTCCAAAAGACCACCAACAGCAACTCAGTCTGTAGTGAGTGACTACGATTAAGTCCAGAGTGTACCTGCAGTAGTAGTAGGAGTACAATTGGATACATAATATTAAACAACATGGAAACATTGACCATCAGTTGAGACACAAGTACTTTGTTATTATATTAAACTACTAGTATACTATATTTCTACTTCATGCACATGTCTGTTCCTGTCCCAGTGCATGATGGGAACAGGGCAAACCAAACTACAAAAGCCAATTCTTACACTGGGAAGGAAACAAGCTCCCGGGGACCGGTTTCTGGCATTACAGCCGTCTTCGGCCCGGTTTGCTTGAATCCTGATGGTGCAATGAGCAAGGGTCTCACATCTGAGAATACCCTTCCACGCTTAGGGTGGACAAAAATATTTACAACAAGGGGTGGTGAGGGACAGAGTCTCTGAATTAAGCAGAAAGCTCTCACCCAGTCAAGAGATCAGGGCTAGATCCAACACCGTTTTTTAGCTCACTGCACCATCCCAGTTTCAGAACCTGGCTGTATGCAAATTAGTCTGTTCCTGTCCCAGTGCATGATGGGAACAGGGCAAACCAAACTACAAAAGCCAATTCTTACACTGGGAAGGAAACAAGCTCCCGGGGACCGGTTTCTGGCATTACAGCCGTCTTCGGCCCGGTTTGCTTGAATCCTGATGGTGCAATGAGCAAGGGTCTCACATCTGAGAATACCCTTCCAGGCTTAGGGTGGACAAAATATTTAACAACAAGGGGTGGTGATGGACAGAGTTTCTGAATTAAGCATCACCACCCCCTTTTCTGAATCGTTTTTGGCCACTATAGGTGTGGCAGGGTATACTCAGACATGAGTCCCTTTCTCACTGCACCATCAGGATTCAAGCAAGCCGGGCCGAAGAAGGCTGAAATGCCAGAAACCGGTCCCCGGTAGCTTGTCTCCTTTCTGGTGAAGAATTGGCTTGGTAGTTTAGTCTGCCCTGTTCCCATGATGCACTGGGCCAGGGACAGACTGATTTGCATATAGCCAGGTTCTGAGCTGGGATGGTGCAGTGTGATAAATAACGGTGATGGATCAAGCCCTGATCTTTGGACTGGGTAAGAGTGGTCTGCTTAATTCAGACACTCTGTTCATCACCACCCCCTTTTCTGAATTGAAGATGGCTATAGTCACGTACGTTTCACTTGTTATGGAGGGACTGTTAGAGGCTACATTATTGCACTATTGTTGTCCATCTCCATCCAAAGTATGGCAAGATGGAAATGTATTTAGGGTGAGTCAGGAAGATGGAGCAGGACTCTGATGAGTGGAGTGCACAGTAAATGCTCAGATGTGCAACTCCAATAGGTAATTAAAAGAGAAAGGAAGATGGTGTTGGTTTTGAAGTTTGAGTCAGAAAGACAGATACACACAAATAAGTAAGGGAGAAATAAAGGAAGGGAGAATGTAACAATTTCAAAGCCTAGTTGTCAGGAAAGAGGAGCTCGTCCTCAAACCCTGGTGGTTCTTCTGACAGAAGTAGGTCCTGTAACCCACTACTTATTTCTTCTGACTCGCTCTCCTCTTCCAGCTCTGATTCACGGACTTTGTAGTCTGGTGGTATCAAGTGCTGATTCATTTTTATCATGGTTAACCTCTCCACGCTTTTGGGCAAGAGACTGGTCCTTCTCACAGTCACAATGGCACCAGCAGCACTGAACACACGCTCAGAAGAGACACTTGCAACAGGGCAAGCTAGATACTTTATCGCCAGCCTGCTGAGTACTGGCCATTGGCTTCTTGTCCTATACCAATGGGCTTTGCTCCATGAACACCTCTGTTGTGTCATCCAGATAGGCCTGGACCATCCGCTCAATGTTCATTGGTGCTCGGGTTTGCTCGTCCTCTTTTTGCTTTGCAACAGCAACGGACTTAACCATCCCTTTCTGTAGAAACCAAGCAGCTATTTTTTTTGCTTGTGTCTGATGAATCAGATCCTGTTGGTGCGGTTGTTGTTATTGTTTGTGTTGGTGACTGCTGGGAAGCAAATGCACTGCTCGCATGCTGTGAAGAAGAACTTGACTCTGTAGGATGCTCAGTAGTACTTGTACTGTCCTGGGCTGGCACTGGCAGGCCTCTAATTGAGAGCCGTTCGTTTTCTAAATCAGTGGCTTCCTTGGCTATTACAGTTTTGTACTTGGAAACATCCCCTTCTGAAAAAGGAATTACTGCATTACTGTTCACAAATAATTTGTACCGTGGATCCAAAATTGTGGCAGTAATGTAATTTTGATGTGACACAATTTTATTTTGAATCCTTGTATTCTCAGATAAGCGGCCGGCTAAGGACTTCGCCAAATTACATGCTTTAAGTTTTCCTTCCACACCTGCGTATGTTTCAGACACCTCCTTCAGCTCTTGCAGTAGCATGTACAACAATGGGATAGCTTGGCTCATAGTACAGTCCTCCCTGCTGACTGCACGTGCGAAGACCTCAAAAGGAAGTAGCATCTCCGTCAGGTATTTAAAGAGGTCCCATTGCCACATCTCAACTGTCATGGCTTTAATAACAGTTGGATCCCCTGATCTTCTTGACATTGTCATGACATAAGCATTAAGTGGTATGTACTGCACAAACAGCCGTTCAAGCATGTAATAAGTAGAGTTCCAACGTGTTGGTACCTCCTGGATGAGTGCTTTGACTGGCATTTTATACTCACATTGAATGACCCGTAGCTGCTTCCGGGCTTTAAAAGAATGATTGAAATGCGTGCAGATTCTTCTGCAAATGGTCAGTAAGTTGCTGACTTTGCTTTCATTTTTCAGAAAGTCTTGAACCACAATGTTAATGCAGTGTGCCAAACACGGGACCCTGAAATAGCGACCATCTTCCATGGCCTTAACTAAATTACTGCCATTGTCGGTGGCAACAAAACCAATATTGAGGCCTCCTGGTCGCAGCCATTCAAAGACCTTGCTGTTGAACTCATCCAAAATGTTTGCAGCAGTATGAGATTTCTCCATAGCAAACATGGCAACAGTAGCTTGTCTGCGAGTATCATTAAAAATCTCAGTAGTGTCAATGCCTGTAGATATCTTGTCTCTAACACCTGAAAAAGAGATCCAGTGTGCAGTGATGCACATGTAATCAGTGGCTTGGCAACTGGTCCACATGTCTGTTGTCAGGTGGATACTAAGCACAGCACTCTGCTGCAAGGCTTTTCCAAGCAATTCCAGCAGGTCGTGTTGTAGTGCTGGAACAGCAACTCTGGCAAAATAGTAGCGGCTGACAACATTCCATTTTGGGCAGAGGGTTGTCACAAATTCCAGGAAACCCATCCCTTCAACAAAAGAAAAAGGGAAAAGGTCCAGAGCTAACATTTTAGCAAGCTTAGCAATGTACTAACGTGCTATTGGGTGGTTGCGCTCGTACTTTCCCTCCTGTCTAAACATGCTAACAATGGTACGCAGCTTGGTATTTCTTTCAGATATGCCCGATGCTGTCATTCGCGTCGCAGACTTCACACCCGTACTCCTTGGTGTCTCCGGGTTAATACTCTTACTCTGGTGCCACAGAGATGTTGCTGATGCGGAGGATGTGGGATCTACCACTGCAGTGCTGGGGAGTGGGACAGGGTACTTAATGTACCACTACCAGATAGAATGTCTCCCTCTTCTTCCTGTTCGACCCAGGGACCTTCTACTGCTTCCCCACCAACATTAATGGTTCCTGCTTTTATGATGCGTAGGTGGTCCTCCCACTTGATTGCGTGGTGTTTTTTCATATGGGTCATTTGGCCTCCGGTACCATAGTTTGTACCAAGCTTACCACGACTAACAGAGGAATGACAAATGGAGCATATAGCAATGTTCTCCTCATTGGCGCTAACTGTAAAGAAGTCCCACACTGGGGAGCTTAACTTTTGCTTCCTGCTAGAGGTGCCACTTCCAATGCCGGATGAACTGGAGGTTGTGTGGTGAATTTCACTATGTGGCTGCGCAGTAGTACCACTACCTACTTCTGCTGAGGTGGAACTTGTGCTGGATGCAGGACGCTGCCGGCTGTGTGCAAATGTAAAAATGGAAGCTGGAGTTAGTTTTGGTGTGGCCTGTGTTGGTGATATGCGTGCTACATCCCTAGTTGCAGCCATTCTTGCTAGGGTTAAAATGTTGGTCTCCATGTCCTCGGGGCCAGGAGTAATGCTTGTGATGACTGGGTCTGACTCATCATCACCATCATTATCCGGCTGCTCAACATCGCACTCCATAAGTGGTAGGCTTCCTAGAACCTTCCTTTTCCCTAGCCTGGTCTTCTTGGGATGTCTCTCCCTCTCATGCTCAGATTGTTGTGGCTCCCAATTGAGGTCAAGATCATCAGAAGGGATGCTTGGCGAAGAACTCGATGGACTAACCCTCCTTTTCCTTGGTGGGGATTTGGAAAACAATAGATCTCCTGCATGAGGTGCTGCCTCTTCTTGCTCTGCATCAGGCTCAATTTCCTGAACTGCTCCGACTTCGGGAGGAACAACAACTACTATTGCCGGTGGTAGTTCTTGAACAAAACTATTGCAGGCGGTGGTTGTGGTAGTTGTTTTCGTTGAACATCTACTATTGCGGGCAGTGGTTGTGGAACAACTACTATTACAGGCGGTGGTTGTGGTTATTCTTTACGTTGAGCATCTACTATTGCGGGCGGTGGTTGTTGAACATCTACTATTGCTGGCGCTGGTTGCTGTTCACCACTTTTCTGCTGTGTTCCCTCTTGCGTGGAATGTGTACTATTTTGAGATAGCGATAAGTTCAGGTCAGGCTCGGTATCACTGCTTTCCACCATTAGGCTGGCTACCTCTTCCCCATTCATCTGCTTGGGCCTGGGTTGGTGGCTTGGGCCCACTGATGCGGAGGTGCTGGCCCCAGCTTGGACCCCGGTCACTGCTGCTGCAGGCGTACTTGTTTTTTTCCCAAAAAAGGTTTTTGGGTCAACACCAGACTTAAGTGTCACTTCCTTCTTCTGTTCTTTTTTCTTCTCAGCAACTTTCTTGGTCTTGGAGGACCTGGCACCTGCTTTCATTGGGCCCATCTTCTTCAGATGTTAGCACTGCAGCAGCTCTCAGTTGCACAAGTTGCTGAGAATGATGTCTGGTCAGGTTAGTCACACCACACGTGACGTAGTACAGAAGGACGTCCGTCTGGCAGTAGAACAGGCGATGAATGATGACACACATCTCCTCTTCAGTCTTTTGTGCACCTACAAGCAAAGAATGCAGAACAACATCAGTCGAATATGGATTTTTTTAGCTTTAATTTTAATTACTACTAGAAGTATTAGTACAACCAGTAAGAGTAAGAATAGCAAATAACTAAAATGCAAATGTAGTGGAAGTGGAACTTGTTTATCCTTAATTTGTGCATCATTTCGGATGGATGCAGCATCAGTGACTTGCAGCAGATAGCAATGGGGATGTGAACAGTAGTAAGCCAACAGGAACAATGGTAAGACACAGGCCAATTTGTCAAAAACAAAACAGCACACTACTACTACCACCACAGCTCCACATGGGCACTCTTATCACAGGTACATGGGTAAAAGCCAGAAAACAATAAACTCAAACAGGCCTATATCCCTCCCTATATGGCCAGAAAAAGGAGGATGCCTGCATCACAGCTTAAAGCAAAAAAGAAAATCCCCATGGCTACAAAGTTTGAAAGTTACACAACAACACAAACAACAAAGGCATTTGGAGTTTTCACCCAAACAGTTAACTACACCCCAAACACCACATTTGAAAATTCAATGCATTGCCACCCATGCCCTAAATGATGTTAAATTCAACAGACAAAATGGAAACTGCTACATCAAGCATCCCCGCTGACTATCTCTGGGACTCTAGGCCTACTGGCAGAAAAAAGCACACAACTTTGTAGGCCTGCGGCAAAAAAACTAAACCAGGATGGAAGGTCACACAAAATGGCCGCCCCCACATGGCCTGGCCACCTCCAAAAACATGAAAAGAAAGAGAAGACATTCATACATTCCTATGGCAAAAGGACAATGCTTGGCTTGACGAAATGGCCGCCAAGCTCCCCACATGGTCAGGCCACCCTCAAACAACAAAGTACATAGAGGACAGAAGCAGTAAGTGGTCCATGCTCCAGAAAGTACAAGTAAATGTCAACCTGAGGAGTTTCTTTTAGTAAAATGAACAGCATCTACATTTTCGGGAACGTTTTAGGCAACTCGAGAGATATTGCTCGCGAGAATGCAAATTCGGCGTGTTCGGCAGCATGAACTGTACAAAACGTCGTGATCGCGCGTCCGAGCACGCACATTGAGTGCGTGAAGAAGACAAAAACTGTAAGGTCGCATTCTAGCACTGTGCGAAGTTACCAAAACTACGCGAGCTAAATTCTAGGGTTACCTAGTGCGCAGAAAAAGTCATATTATTCAACACACACCCAAAACCTGAAATTCAACACCAAAAACACATTTTGCTAATTAATCCAAAGCCATCCATGACCTACATGATGTTACACTTACAACTTAAACACCCCTATAGCAGTTGAACAACTTTCATGCACCCATGATGAGGACTCTAGTAGTACCCTTGGGCCTACCTACTGGCACAGTAGGCCACAAGCTTGGAGGCCTATGGCAAAAACACAGAGGCTACTACTAGTACCAGGAATTAAAATGGCCGCCGCCACATGGCCTGGCCACCCCCAAAAACATGAAAAGAAAGAGAAGACAGACAATACATCCCTATGACAAAAGGACAATGCTTGGCAAAATGGCCGCCAAGCCGCCCACAAGGTCAGGCCACCCTCAAACAACAAAGTAGATAGAGGACAGAAACAGTAAGTGGTCCATGCTCCAAAAAGTACAAGCAAATGACAACCTGAGGAGTTTCTTTTAGCAAAATGAACAGCATCTACATTTTCGGGAACGTTTTAGGCAACTCGAGAGATATTGCTCGCGAAAATGCAAATTCGGCGTGTTCGGCAGCGCGAACTGTACAAAACGTCGTGATCGCACGCCCGAGCACGCACATTGAGCGCGCGAAGAAGACAAAAACTGTAAGGTCGCGTTGTAGCACTGTGCAAAGTTACCAAAACAGTACAGGCCTCCCTCAATAATAATTTTTACGAAAGATTGAGAAGCACAGAAAACTAGTTTAAAAAAAACCCAAACCAAAAAAACATTTACAGTACACCAATTCTCAATTAGCAAACTTACTTGTGAAAGAAAAGTTCAAATCCAAAATTCCTCAATAAATCCAATTAAATGCTATGATGCAGCAGACAAACACAAAGAGTGATCCTTCCAGCTCCAATTCCAAATGAAAGTGAACACCACATGGACAAAGCACTGGGAGGAGCCTGGTAGACAGGAACAGGAAGTTGGAGACTCAGGGGCACTTCCTTTCTCTTGAAAAAAAGAGTAGAAACAAAAAGAAGACTCCTAGCCCAAAACAAGTCGCATGGGATTGTGCGGCCAGAATCCAAACATCGTAGCGAACGTGACCGGGAGAGAAAAGCGAGAAAGCGAACGCAGAACGACGGTAAGTCATTACCGCGCACGCGAGAATGCTATTGAGTGCGCGAGAAAGAAAAACTACTACGCTACGCTGTAGATTGCGAAGTAGTCGACAGCTTCGCGCTCTCCGCGAAGTGCGAAGTTGCCGAAAATTCTCAAACTCCGCGAACGGAGCGTAGTTCTCCGCCCAGGGTTAGTCGGGAGGGATCCATTTGAAGATTCTGCGGAGCATTCGGAGGGTGTTGAAGCAGGACGCGGAGATGGCGTTGACTTGCCTGGTCATGGAGAGGGTGGAGTCGAGGATGACCCCCAGGTTGCGTGTGTGGTCTGTGGGTTCCGGGGCTATGCCTAGCGATGTGGGCCACCAGGAGTCGCCCCAGGCTGATGGGGTGGGTCCGAGAATGAAGACCTCCGTCTTGTCTGATTCCAGTTTCAGTCTGCTGTCCTTCATCCAGTCGGCTACGGCCTTCATTCCTCTGTGGAGATGGGCTTTGGTGGTGTGGGGGTCTTCGGTGAGGGATATGATCAGCTGGGTGTCATCAGCGTAGGAGGTAATGTTGTCGTGCGACGTGGGCGAGCGGTGCCATGTAGATATTGAACAGCGTCGGGCTGAGGGAAAATCCCTGTGGGACGCCACAGATGATCTCGGTGGTTTTCGAGCGGAAAGGAGGGAGGTGGACGCTCTGGGTTCTGCCGGAGAGGAAGGAAGTGGTCCAGGCCAGGGCCTTCTCTTGGATTCCGGCGTCATGGAGGCGAGCTGATAGGGTGCGGTGGCAGACTGTGTCAAAGGCTGCTGATAGGTCCAGGAGGATGAGAGCGGCGGTTTCTCCTTTGTCCATCAGGATCTTGATGTCGTCAGTGGCGGCGATGAGGGCGGTCTCGGTGCTGTGGTTGCTGCGGAAACCGGATTGGGAGGGGTCCAGGATGTTGTTGTCTTCGAGGTAGTGGGTTAGCTGTTTGTTGACAATCTTCTTTGTCACTTTTGCCGGGAACAGGAGCAGGGAGATGGGCCGGAAGTTCTTGAGGTCCTTGGGGTCTGCCTTGGGCTTCTTCAGAAGGGCGTTGATCTTGGCGTGCATCCAGCTTTCCCGGAAGGCTGCTGTCTCGAAGGAACTGCTGATTGTTTTCCGGAGGTGGGGCGCAATGGTTGTGCTGGCTTTGTTGAAGACGTGGTGAGGGCAGGGGTCAGATGGGGATCCGGAGTGGATGGAGGTCATGGTTTTGATGGTGTCTTCGTTACTGACGTTGGACCAGACGGTCAGGCGACTGGTGCGGGTGGTGGTCGCAGTGGTGGTGGACTCGGTGGTGGGTGCAGGGGTGTCGGAGTTAAGCTGTCGTGGATGTTGGTGATCTTGCAGTGAAAGAAGGTTGCCAGGGAGTCACACAGGTCTTGTGATGGTGGGATGTCGTTCGTGTTGGAGCTGGGGTTAGAGAGTTTTTTCACGATGCTGAAGAGCTCTTTGGTGTTGTGTGCGTTGTTGTCTAAGCGGTCCTTGAAGGCGGTCTCTTAGCGGTCCTGATGAGTTGGTGGTGTGTGCGGGTGGCGTTCTTATGGGCTGTGTGGAAGTCTGGTGTTCGGTCGTGGAGCCATTTCTTCTCCAACAGGTGCACTTGGAATTCCGGAGGTCTTCAGTGAACCAGGCAGCTTTCTTGTTGATGTGGTTGGTTGTGGGGGTCTTGAGAGGGACGAGGGTGTTGGCGCAGGAGTTGATCCACTGTTTGAGGTTGATCACAGCGGTGTCTGTGTCGGTGGGGTCGGCGGGTGATTTCAGGGCGAGGGTGGTAGTCAGTTGGTCCTTGGTGACCTTGCCCCAGCAGTGGCGTGGCAGCTGTTGGGTGTGTGGTGGGTTTCCTGAAGGTGAAGTAGACGCATCAGTGGTCGGTCCAGTGGGGTTCGGTGGTGTGGTTGAAGGAGACGTGGGGACTTGTGGAGAAGATGGGGTCAAGCGTGTGTCCAGCAGCGTGGGTGGGTGTTGTCATGAGCTGTTTGAGTCCGAGGCTGGCGAGGTTGTCGATCAGGGCGGTGGAGTTGGCGTTGTTGTTGTTCTCCAGGTGGAAGTTCAAGTCCCCGAGGATGATGTAGTCCGTGGAGGCGAGGGCGTGGGTGCTGACGAGGTCGGCGATGGTGTCGCTGAACTGTGGTCGTGGTCCTGGAGGTCTGTAGACAAGTGTTCCTCTGAGGGTGGTGTTGGGGTCGGTGTGGATCTGGAAGTGCATGTGCTTGGCGGTGGTGAGGGTGTCGTCGGTGTTGGTCGAGACTGTGAGGGTGTCCTTGTGGATGATGGCGATTACCCCTCCCACTCCGTTGGTGCGGTCTCTGCGGGAGATCTTGTAGCCCTGTGGGATGGCTATGGCGATGTCTGGTGCCGAGGTGGTGTTCAGCCAGGTCTCCATAAGGAAGGCGACGTCGGGTGGATGAGTTTAGGAGGTCCCAGAGTTCGATGGCGTGTTTGCGAGCAAAGCGAGTGTTGAGGAGGATGCAGCGGAGGTGGTTGGGTTCTCTGGTTGGTGGTTTGGTGGGCTGGATGCTGGTGAATCTGCAGTTCCGGCAGGTGAAGGGCCCTCGGGTGCGCTTCGGGGTGGCCCGGTAGCAGGGGTGGTCTCGTCCGGTGTTGAGTGCGTGGAGGGTGCTGATGTCGTAATGCAGTCTGGCGTTGCGGGGGCGCGGGGTCCAAGGGTCATGGCGCTTGGCGCGGTCCAGGCACGGACGGGAGCAGACGGGCTTGCCTTTGGTGCGCCAGCGGCACGCCCGCTGCGCGGCCTCCATATGAGGGGGAGAGTGAGGGAGGAGCAGCTGGGAGCGGGCGGCGAATGGGGAACCAGGGGGCGGGGCTGCAGGGGAAGCAGCGGCGGGAGAGGGCGACGGGTGGCACACTGAGGAAGGGGCAAAAGCGGGCAAATACAGGCAGTACAGAGGGTACAGAGAAAACAAAATTACAGGCAATGCAGGGGGCACAGAAATAACAAAAGTAGTACAACGAGCAAAAATGCAGGAAAAAGCGGGGGGACCGGGTACGAACCGGGGGACCACGGGGCACAACGAGTCGTGGCAGCAGCAGGGGTAGCCACACAGGAGGACCATGTGGTGGCTGAGGGGGCAACCTACCTGGTTACAGGGTCAAGGGTCGCCCCCCCTACCACCGCGCGGCCTCCATATGAGGGGGAAAGGGAGGGAGGAGCAGCTGGGAGGCAGAAGTGGGCGGCAAATGGGGAACCAGGGGGGCGGTGCCGCAGGGGACACAGCGGCGGGAGAGGGCAACGGGTAGCACACTGAGGAAGGGGCAAAAGTGGGCAAATACAGGTAATACAGAGGGCACAGAGAAAACAAAATTACAGGCAATGCATAGGGCACAGAAATAACAAAAGTAGTACAGCAAGCAAAAATGCAGGAAAAAGCGAGGGACAACCGGTACGAACCGTGGGACCGCAGGGCACAACGAGTGGTGGCAGCAGCAGGGGTAGCCACACAGGCAGGACCGTGTGGTGGCTGAGGGGGCAACCTACCTAGTTACAGGGTCATGGGTCGCCCCCTCAAGGTAATGGATGTTTCCCGTCTAGAACCTATGGCCAGTTGAGCAGAACCATCAGTGTAAATGATACATTTGTACTGACAAGAGGAAGAATTGAAGAAGGAAGAATATGAACAGGTTCATACTAAAGAAATTCTTATGTTTGTATAGAAGGATCAAAAATAAAATTGACATCAGCCGATGTCAAGAACGTAGCCCATTGTCTTCAATGATGAGGTAGAGCTTTAGAGTTAGGCACACTAGCCTTCGTGACTGCCTCTAAGGCAGGAACTGGTGAAACTAAAAGAGTGCGTTTATCCTGTGCAAGAGGTCAATTCCTTCAGAATTGCCATCTGCACTGCCATCAGTATTTTTTCAGTGGAAGAAATACGCAACTCTGCAGGAGTATACAGATGCGATTTATAGGCTATGGGAACAGTGGCAATCTCATTAAAAGTCACGTAAGTGAAACCAATGGCTCTCAGTAAAATCCGGATGACCAAATTGGTAGTATTCAATCTAGTTTGTAAGTATTGTGTCGCAAGCAAATGAGACTGCAAAGAGCGCAGCACTGTGGTGTGTTCCGGCAGCCAACTGGAAGCAGGAAAGGAAGGATGTATCAAAGCATAAAGTGATTTGATACGCTGATCAGGAATATAAGTCCTGCTGAAATTACAGCAAAGATTGCAATTTTGTACGGGTAGATGGTGGCTGCAATTGAGCACACTTCTCCAAAAAGTGGGGTGCTAACACCCTACCTTCATTGGTCAATTCATTACCAAGAAAAGAATTGCCAAAAATGCAATATGTGATTTTGCTAAATTGAATTTGCAACCTAAAGCAGTGAAATGTATAATAATAAGATCCACTCACGCAAGATGAGGATTTAATTTGTAAACTGTTAGATAAATGTCATCAACATATGAAAAAGCATCAGGGATAATTCCATTAAAAATGGACAGTATACGTGCCGCAAAGATCCTTGGGCTATTTTTATACCCCATAGGCTATCTCACATACCGCCTCTGAGTGTCAAGTCATGGCTCTCTGGAGCCAAATTGTGACTGAAAAAGACATTCGAAATATCTGAATTAGTTTAAAATGTTTACGCATAATATTATCAATCAATGCTGTACCATGTGTGTTCTGTACGGCAAAGGTACGGGTATGGCTATTTAAATGTCTGTAATCCAAAACAATACAATATGAACAATCCAGTTTCCATATCGGAAAAAGAGGATTATTTATTGAAGAGACGCAGGGTTCAATTACAGGCCTGATATTCCAATTGAGTAAGAATATTTTTAACGGATGCTTTAGCATAGCGTTTGATTGGATATTGAGGATGCGTCTGAGGAGTAGAACATATTGGAATAACATGCAAAAGAGAATCCTTATCCCACCAGCCTGATTGTGATATACAGCAGGAGCTATGACAAGAGCCCACTCCGAAGCATAAGCATGCTTAGTCTCATCTGAGACATACTGCAAAAAGGAAGGAATAATTACCTCCTCGCCACGAGGACAAGCAAGAACAAACGGGGGAGGTCAATCAAACTCCGCACGTAAAATGTCATAAGAAGACGTCAGGTTGTCCCAAAAAACAGGATTTATAATACATTTAATATCACCTTCAATCTGAAGGTCTACGTGATAGAGTCTAGCCGGGGGAGCTACCCGGGTGTGCGCGGTTTCAACAGTAACAAATCTGTCAGTTGCTTTTGTTGATAGAAACTGGTAGAGTGTCTGTCACACTATGGTAACTTCCGCTGTGCTGTCGAGGACAGTCCCGCCCAACTACTACCTAGGAGGATGGTTATCACCGTCTGGGGCATATTTTGTTTTCTGCGATCCTGTCGTCCGATGATTCCTGAAAGGAATAAAGAGAATGAGAATCAGGAATTTGGAACTGCTCAGGAGTTTAAATTTTAGAGCGATCACGTAAATCATAACTACGATCAGAAGCGACAGGTGGTGGTGAACCAGCACGAGACCTAGGCTTCTGTTGCTGCCTATTTTTGTCTCATATCATCTTAGGAAGGACCGAATGACCCTCCTTGTCAGGAGGGGTTTTACCCCGAGACTGGGTAGATGATCTGACTCCTATAATATTGCAACCCAACAATGCATAAGCAGCAGCAATAACAAGTCAAGTCAAGTCAAAAACCACTTTATTCGATTTTGTTAAAAATCATAAAAGCATACTACAACAAGTAAAAATCATTCCAGGTACATATTTAAAAATTTCATATGATACAATACAATTTAATACATATTTTAAAAATGTCATATGGTACAATACAATTTAGAACAATAAAAAGGTCAGATTAAAAAGACTCATCATGTGCAAAAAAGCAAGAAATACCAAATTCATCCCAGTCCCCACAGTTAGGCTTGTACTTTCCTCCTCCTAATTCGAACAACAGCGACAAGATAATTTGCCACACTGAACATTACCAAGGGAGAGTCAAGCATTTGTAGGAACAGAAGAGCGGGTTTTGCTTGCGAAAACGCTTTCCCCTTCAGCAAGGGTAACAAATACTTTTGCCTTGGAGCATGATAAAAAGGGCAGAATAACATAAGGTGCATATTGTCTTGTATGGAAAAGTTGTCGCATTCACATACTGGTGCATCCTCAAGCTTGAACCATCCCTGTCTGTCACAGAGTACCAAGTAAATCTGGTTAAATCTAAACTTAACCAGAAGCCATCTGTGGAATGGGATGTTGACTAGAGCAAGATACGGTTGGATGGCAATACAGGTGATTGTCATATAATGTGCTCTGACCGTGGGTTTTGTTAACTGGAGTTGTTCTCTCTCCAAGGACTTAAGTTTGTAAAAATTTTCCTTGACCCAGGCTAGGTCTGCTTTTTTTAAATCAAGCGGGGAGGAGAAAATCTCCGGGCGTCCAAGTTCTACCGAGCACTTATTAATGTATGCCAGCCAAGCGATATCTTTAAGCTTATCCTATTTGAAACAGTCCAACAAAATTTTGTGGTTGAGACCTAAGTTGTTATTGGTCCAAACTCTTGTCCACAGGAGTATAGGTGCCATAGAGAGGATATCAGTAATATATCCTACTCCAAGCTCCTGATGGACAGAAAAAGTGGCTGTTGATAAGGGGAGTCCTAATATAGAACAGAAAAACTTATTAACCTCCGTTTGAATGGTTTCAGTTTTTACATAACCCCATAATCCAGCTCCGTATCTAGCTATAGCCAATGATTTTGCCCTATACAAGGCTAAAAGTGCACCACTTGGTTTCCCCCCTAGTCTCCTTGAGAAGCTTAAAATAGCGTTAACAGAGCTCCTCACTGCTTTAGTCTTTGCTAATATCTGGGGGATCCAGCTACCCTTAGTGTCGAAAATTACTCCGAGGTAAGTGAAAACTTTAACATTACTAATCACTTCCCCTTTGCAGTAAAAAGATTTAGTATTATTTTTTGCTGCCCCAAAGACCATAACATGGGATTTCGCGTTATTAACCACAAGGTCAAGAGAGGACATGAAGTCACTAAATGCATTAAGAAGTCTCTGGAGGCCCAGATGTGTCCTAGCTATTAAGGCAGCATCATCCGCGTACAGGAGCACTGGGATGTGAGTGTCTCTTGCTCGCGGAGTGTCCACAGATGCAGCCAAAAGAATTTTTTCCAGAGAGTTTATATATAAAGTGAACAGCATAGGGGCAAGGATGCAACCTTGTCGCACACCCCTACCTGATTTAAACCACGCTGTGCGATGCCCCTCTTGGTCCATTCTAATGGAAGCCTTGAGATCCTTGTGGAGTTCAGCCAAGAAGTGGACCAAAGGGGGGTCCAATCCCATTTGTAACAGCATGCCCCACAACTTGGCTCTATTCACTAAATCGAACGCTGTGGACAGATCCATGTAAGCAACACAAATAATCCCTTTTTTGGCCTTTGTATATTTAGAAATTATCATGTTCAAATTCAGGCATTGGTCCTCTGTCCCTCTACCTGACCGGAAACCATACTGGGCATTGGACAAAATATTATTCTCTGTAGTCCATTTATTAATTTTCACCAGTAGTACTTTTCCCAGGATCTTCATGGAGGAATCCAGCAAGGATATGGGGCGATAACATTTAGGGTCATTTCTTACTCCTTTTGTAAAAATTGGTACAATGATTGAGCATGTCCAAGTATTAGGAAAACCCCCTTTAAGTACATTATTATAAACATTCGTTAGTACAGTTGCCCACAACTCTGGGTTTGATTTATATAAGTCCAAAGGAACTCCATCGGGTCCCGGGGCTTTGTTCTTAGCGGACCCAATTATTGCGACCTTGACTTCATTTTCAGTAAAATCAACCACGGGTTGCAAATTAGAATTACAAGGTATACAGAAAGTTCCATAAACTTGATTGCTCCCATAGATAACTGAGAAATGATTAAGCCAATCTGACTCAGGTATATTAGCCTCAAGGTCTGTGTTGCATGTCTTGGCAAATATGGGGTTATTAATTATGGACCAAAATTTAGAGCTGTGTTTTAGGGTGGTGGAATCCATTAAAGCATCCCAGGCTTCTTCTTTAACAGCTTTTTTGCGTGTTTTTACCGCCTCTGCATATTTTTTCCTTAGTTGAGCTATTACTAGCCTATTTCTAGGAGAATGTTTTAGTGCTGCTATCAGTGCAGAGTGGGCTTTTGAGCAGGAATGGTCGAACCAACCGGAGGCTGGAGCGGGTCCCCTTTTTGGGCTAAGTGTTAGTTCTTTCTCCACCTTCGAGCAGATAGCCTCAAAGGCGGCAATGATCTCTTTATCCCCCCTAGCGGGGTCCCTGCAAGTCTGGAATTCCGCCACCATTTCGTGTTCGATAAGATTCAAAAAATCTTCTGGGCAAACTTTGCACCATTTTAATCGCCGCCCTTGATCTTTGCTCTTAACGTGCTTCACAGAAGTGGCCAACAAGGCCCCCTTCAGCAATCCAAGCGATCCATCCAGCATTAAACACACCGGATTGTGATCACTAAAGCCACTTTCAATGGCGTTATAGAAGTGGACATAATGGAGGAGCCCTGGGGACATAAAAATATAATCAATGATGGATTCACTACCCCTAGCATTGTAAGTCACCACCCGTTCCTTTGGATCAGCAAAACTTGGTTCATACAGATCATTTGCTGATAACAAATGTTCCATAGCTGAACCCTTCAGGCTATGCTCAAAGTGGGGAGGGGTCGTGAGATCAGGCCCATCGAAATCTTTGATCTGGCATTGTGATTCACATAAGTGGACATTAAAATCACCCATTAAAATGATTTGAACAAAAGTGGTTTGTTTTGACATATAATCAGTTACAAATAAATTTAAACAGTCTAAAACAGAATTTTGGGGACCACCCTGCGAAGAATTATAGCAATTTATAAAGAGTGTTTTTTTTTATCTACGTGACGTATTTCTACCAGTTGAAAATAGTGTGAGGAACTTGGAATTTCCCTCACACTCCCAGCTATATTGAGGGATACCAAGAACATCAGGCCACCAATGTCCCTTCCCGCCATGGAACACTGTGCTTTTGCAAAGAATGAGGAGTAACCATCCAGCCAAAATGAGTTATCCCTAGCCCATGTTTCCTGCATGGCTACTATATCGTATTCTTTCAGCTTGCCCAGCCAGATTGGATCATTTTGTTTGGCACGTAAGCCCGCAATGTTCCAGGTCAAGATCTTAATATTTCTGTTACCTCCCTCTGTTGTCACCTCCCCCACATTAGATACCACATTACAGGGGGTAGAGTTGTTAACAGTGTTACAGGGGGTAGGGATGTCAATGGGATCATCCTGTGCATTGGCTGGCTGGTTTGTTAGCATGGGATCTAGTCAGTCCATGACATCCTGATTGTCAAGAGCCGCAAATCTATTTGAAAGAGGCAGGTTATCTGGGTGTGTATTCATTACAGGTGTGGCTACACCACCTCCCCTGGCCCTCTTAGTCACCCATTCATTCCCTTGCAGAGGGAAATTTTGTTTACCCTGAGACCCAAGGTTATTGTTTGGCTGGGGCCTACCATACCCGTCCCCAGTTAACCTGGGTGCAGGAGGGTAGAAAAAACCCAGCGGCATGGCACGCACACCCTTACCTAAAGGATCTAAAGGGGAAGCGTCCCAGAAGAGGCGGCTTGTGACATCACGCGATTTAAAATTAACTATGACACAATCACCTGCCACACATTTCTTGGTTTTGCCAACCCAATTAACCCTTCTACACATCAATATGTTAGCTGCGATATTACTTTCACCCGTGCAATTTGCATTGCACCACTTTTCCGTGTGGTTACGCAGTGTTTCATGATGTTCTACCTCCCCCGCATCTAATTTGGGTACATTAACCAGTACAGCCACAAAGGGTGTTGCATCAGGAGGTAGGTGCACTGGGGGCACCCTAGCCCTCTGGTCTCCCAGAGAACATGATGGCTTTTCCGGTAAAGGTTTTTCCAATAGAACACGGTTTGGCACGGCTTGCGGCAAGGGTGTATATCTACCATTTACAACTTTCCCTTTGGCTGGCACAGAGTTTTCTGCCGGTATATTAATTACTGGATTAATTGGCGGGTCAATTTCTATTGGTACTGAAACCGGGGCCTGACTAATCAGAAAATTGTTAATGCGTTCACATTTGTTCAACAAGTTATTGACACAGTCCTTCAGTGTCTCAGTAATGTCTGTTGCAATTTGGATTAAAGCTGATTCTAGCCTCTCGGTAAAAAGTTTTTCCAAAAGTTCCATGAGACCCTCCTTAGTAACATAGGAGGCCTGCTGCCCCCCAGATTGGATGTTGGCCGTAGTTTCTTTCACACCCATGACCTCAGTAGCAGTAGTAGGAGGTATTACAGTAATAGGGAGTTCTGGGGAAGGCAGGACAGTAGGGGTCTGTGCCAAGTTTGTCCGACATGATTCGATTATGACCCTCGGCTCCAGTGGTACACAGCTGATGGGCGAAGAAATTGTAGTGCTAATGCTTCCGGATGTGGTTTCCAACCCCAGTGCACGTTCAGAAACAGCTATCTGGGAGGATAATTCATCCACTTTAGAAGTCAGGTAGGTAATAATGCTAGTCGTGTATTTTGGGACCTTAGCCTTAGCTTCTCCCGTCACCGGAGTAACCAATTTTCTCTTACCCATGATGTTAAGGATATGGCCCGTCCCGTCCCTGGTCGTCCTTGGACGGCCTTAGACGGCCCGCCCTCTGCCCGGGCTCCGCCCGGCGTCGCCCGCGCGCATCCCGCGATGCGGGAGGAAGGACTTGCTCAAGTTCGCCTCCCGGCGGAAGTCCCTGCTGGCAGGCGGCGGCGTCCCCGTGGAGCAGGGGACGCTGGGGATTGTAGTTTGTCTGCTCGGCCCCTCTCAGCGGCCGCGAGTGGTGAGCGGCGGCGGGGGCGGCAGGGAAGCAGGAAAGGCTGCAGTCCGGTGTCACAGCGGTGAGTTTCCAAAGGGCCCCGTAGGCAGCAGAAACAGTCCCAGCAATAACAATCGGCAACTCATGTTCCTGATCCATGTCAGTTAGTCAAAGGGGAAATCCCTGGAGTCGACTAGTCCACTAATCACTATTGGCCTTTCTTGTTGGAGAAGAAAAGGTCACAATATACCATGGGTATTCGGACAAACTTAAAATTAGGTTTCCACAAAGAAATAGTCTTGTTTACAATCTAGATTTATTAAAATTACATTCAATTTAAACAATAAAAACAGAGTAAATTCATACAATTCTTACAACACAATTTAAAATCCAAGATTAGGTACCTTGGAAGAATAAAAATGATTATTCAACAATGTTACACAAACACAATATTACGGTACACGATAAATGGGAAGACAATCAAAGTATGTTCACAGTAAATAGACAACAGACTAAACATAATCACAAAAAATAATCACAAAAAACCCCTCATGTATAAGTGGCCCACTTGATATCTCTGCCACTGTATTTCACCAGATCCAATGGCCATAGACAGTTTGGTTACTCTAAAGCTTTAGTGGAAAGATGAAATACCCATCTAAAGTTTTACCCGGCCCTATCTGGATTCTTTTCGACAAAACAAGCAGTGCGTCGACGCGTTTCGGTGCTTTACACTTGATATTGTGGCACCTTCCTCAGGACTTCTTTTTTCTGGGGTTTCGGGGAACGAATGGATACACCGTATCCTCGGAGTCGTGTAGGGAACGTTCCAGGATGGGGTCTATTTGAAGTATCGCTTTTGCTACTGCAGATGTAGTTCTTGGAGCCTGTTTGTCTGCTTCTGCCTCGTTCCTTCACTCGAGTGAAGGAACGAGGCAGAAGCAGACAAACAGCGCTAATCCGAACACATCCAGTTCAGGAGTAGACCAACGACTCTGTATGCCCGTTCTAAGAACGTTTTAAAAACATTTGAGATACACGACAAGTGGGCAAACGCCTGACAAACAAAAAAAATCAAGGAACCCCATAAAAAGGAGCTCCCTATACAGAAGAGAGAAGGCTCCAAGAACTACATCTGCAGTACCAAAAGCGATACTTCAAATAGACCCCATCCTGGAACGTTCCCTACACGACTCCGAGGATACAGTGTATCCATCCGTTCCCCGAAACCCCAGAAAAAAGAAGTCCTGAGGAAGGTGCCACAATATCAAGTGTAAAGCACCGAAACGCGTCGACGCACTGCTTGTTTTGTCGAAAAGAATCCAGATAGGGCCGGGTAAAACTTTAGATGGGTATTTCATCTTTCCACTAAAGCTTTAGAGTAACCAAACTGTCTATGGCCATTGGATCTGGTGAAATACAGTGGCAGAGATATCAAGTGGGCCACTTATACATGAGGGGTTTTTTGTGATTATTTTTTGTGATTATGTTTAGTCTGTTGTCTATTTACTGTGAACATACTTTGATTGTCTTCCCATTTATCGTGTACCGTAATATTGTGTTTGTGTAACATTGTTGAATAATCATTTTTATTCTTCCAAGGTACCTAATCTTGGATTTTAAATTGTGTTGTAAGAATTGTATGAATTTACTCTGTTTTTATTGTTTAAATTGAATGTAATTTTAATAAATCTAGATTGTAAACAAGACTATTTCTTTGTGGAAACCTAATTTTAAGTTTGTCCGAATACCCATGGTATATTGTGACCTTTTCTTCTCCAACAAGAAAGGCCAATAGTGATTAGTGGACTAGTCGACTCCAGGGATTTCCCCTTTGACTAACTGTCTTCCTACCCTGTTCCCTGGTGAAAGTGGGGTACCCTCTCCTTTTTGAAACCTGATCCATGTCAGCCACCGCCAGTGTGAGGGAAGACAGCATCAAGCTGTTAAATATTCTGAGCAATCCAAAACGGAAGATCCTCACAATTCAGAGGATGTTTACCTATCACCAAATTAATAGGAACAGGGCTAATCACAAGGCCCCAACTTGCACCTGCAATGGGGGCACAGCTCCATGTGGAGCCACTAGAAAAGCACAAGAAATAAATTGAATCAAGCATCTATAGAGAACAACCACCTTCCCATATAGTCCCCATACATCCGCCACATTAGCATTAGGATAATTGCGATGAGGTGTAAAATCGGCCAACACCAGCCATGTTGCCCCATCAATACTTAGTGCCCCATAGCAACAAATGAGATAGGAGGGGGTAGGGCACCATTAAACCAAATTGGGTGCTCCCGGGACGTAAGGGAAACGTCAAACACTGCGTAAGGGCGATACACTGCCGGCACAGCGGCTACCGTATAAGCATGAAAGGAATTATCATTCGCATCTACTGCGGGAAATGCGGCCAGGGAGTAAAAGACCTTGAAGCGGTATGCAGGATCCGCTTTGACCACAAAAACAACCGGAAACCCCCCAATGGGGACCCCATGCTGTAACAAAGGATGTGTAACCGCCGCATGGCAATGTGCCGGCATTGCGATCGGTTAAGTCATGACATGTAGCAAAATACGACCAAACGGTAGCACAAAACGGGTCAAAAAGCCTTTTAATATTCAAGCTTGAAAAACCTACAGCAATAGGTGAATTCCTACTAACTGAGGAGGCAAAGCCCTCCCAACACAGGAACCAATGTGAGGGTATTGTGGACAAGCACAAGCGCTACTCTTGGGTCCTGTGAATAAGTACCAGACCAAATGTTGGCGTTGCCATGTTGCGGAGATTCTGTGAAATCAAAAAACTATGCTTGGGACTATGGGACCTTAGTAGGCAGGGACTGAGTAATCCTACCACCTTAGGAACCATGAGCCAAGGACAGACTAACTACAGTGTCTCACTTGCCCTCCTACTCACTCACAGAGGAGCAAGTGATTAGACATCCCAGAATACGACACTCCCCACCTTCTCACGAATCGTGGTTGCAAGACACACCCTTTTGCTCACGCTCTTGTACTCGTCCACGATAAGATCTGACAAAGACACGAGAAAAGTTTAAAATGTTTATTTTAACTAACGTGCTTGAGTATGCAGTTTATGTGGCACAACAAGTGGAAAATGTGTAGCACAAATACGGTCAGCATAGCAAGTAGTCCGTAAATCATAAAAGAAGCTGTCCTTATATACAACAGAGTAGCCTAACCTCCCTCCCCTTTTATAGAAACATGATTATATATATCAGAAGATCTCTGGGTGCTAGCAGCAGACCCTGTATCTCAGTCTTATAGATGGAAGATCTACATCACAGGTGCTCTCATGCTCTTCTCACTGGAAAGATCCCTCTCCAAGTGTCTGTGTTACCTATCTGTGTAGCCCCATATGACCAAAGTACGTTTTCCCAAACAATAGCTGCATCTGCATGTTTTGTCTAGGTGCTAGGGCCTGACCAGAGCAGAATAACAAGGAGCATTGTTGTTCGACCTTGTCTGAAATGTCTAGATTAAATCCCTGGAAAGAACAGAGTGCAAAAACAACAGCATGTTCTATGTGAATGTTTCAGCATAGCACAAAGCAAAATAGGTTTGTGTATTTACATGCGCAAAGGAGAAGACAGTGCGCAATGTGCTTATGCTAACAAAGGGAAGACGACAATGCCCATCTGGGCCACGTGACACCCAAAGAGTTAACTACAGGTACCATTACAAGTATTAATGGGGTTGGTTTCACCAGGTGCCAATATGCACCTAGGGAAACTGCTGCAGAGACATGGGCAGAGTCTCTTGGTTGCACAACTGGGAACCCATCCAACCCTGCAGTACCACATTGTCCTAGCCTTTCCTGGCCCCTGCCCCAAACCCATTTGCCCTTCTCCTGACATCTGTCACCTACTCTGAGCAGGCTGAGAATATCAGTAGATTTGTCCCCGAAATTAGGCAAAAACAACTGTTTAAAAGGACCTAGTATTCCTGGTACACCAAAATCCAGCAAACTTGGAATCAGGGTTAAAGGGTCTTTCAAACCTTTCAACTGACAACCAGAAATGCGTGATCCATTAGTATACAAGACAATGCAAGGGTCCAACATTTTTGTCCACTGGTGCATGCCTTTGTTGACGATACCAAGGTTGATTAGTCTTGGTTCCACTTCACAATGTTTTCTTTACCACCTGAGATTACCCAGCTCTTCATCACGCACTTTCAAGTTCTTTTTCCTCCTTGTAACTTTGTCACTGTTTTCTTTTTTTTTTTTAAGTTTGACTTTATTGAAGATAAAAGAAAAGGGGGGAGTGAGGGAGAGAGGAAGAAACAGAAAAAATAATATGACAATATTTTACAATTTAAGGGAAAAATTACAATAGCAACTACAATAAAATCTCATAAAAGGCAGGTAAAATGAGCATGAAATGACATGAGCAAAAATGTATAAGAAAAGCAAATGCACTATATGATAATAATGGGAATAAAATTTAAAGCAAAGGAAAAGAAATTGGTTTGCGGACTTCAACAACAGCAGGATCCAAGGAGGAGCCCAGTGGGGCAATGGAGGAAAGAAATGTTACTAAAGGAAGCCAAATAAGGTCTTGTTTAATTGCCAGGGAAACGGAAGATACAAAATTGGTATCTAGCCGGTGATGGAAACAGACTGCATTCCACCAAGAATGATAGGACACATTTGTAGCTTGCTTCCAGTTAGACGTGATAATGTGGAAAGCAACAGCTATTAAGAGGGTAAGGAGTAGGTAATGGCGAGGAGATTGAGGGAGGTCAGGCGAAAGGGAGTCTAGAAAAACAAGAGCCGGGGAGAAAAGAATCTGAAAATGGAAAATCTTTTGGATTTGGGCCCATACAGAAATACAGAACTTGGATACATGTGGACAGTCAAAAAGCATGTGTTTTAGGTCTGCTGAGGGGAAAGGGCAAGACCAACAGGTAGGGGGTTTCTCTGAAGAAAAACAGAACAGGGAGAGTGGGGTAAACAAAACTCTGTTATAAATAAAGTATAACGTTTGGGTGGTGTTAGCAGCTCTAGAGGTTTTATGAAGTTTGTTCCAAACTTTATCCCAAAGAAGAACCGGCCAGTCTCGAGAAAGATCAGACTCCCAAGCAATCTCAGTTTTAGATTTCACTCGATCAACTGTGTAGCGGAAGGAATTATAAAGGGAAGAAACTGAGGGAGTAGAATCTAGTAAGGAGGAAGTGGCCTGACGGTCTAAAGGAATACCTTTGGATTTCGGCAATGATTGGAGACAAGAGGTAAGAACAGGCAAAAGCAAGACATATTGTGAGCGGGCACTGGAGGGTAACAGGAAAGAGGATTGAAGTTCTGAGAAGGAGAGAGGGACATTGTGAGAAAGCAATTGAGATTTCCAGCACAATCCTTGAGAGTGCCAGACCCTCCAGTAAATAGTACGATTACGAATTTTAAGTTGAGAATGAAACCAGATAGGTTGTTCATGGAAAGTAAGAAGGGAAGGATATGATGAAGATAAAAAGGGATGAAGAAGAGCACGACAATGAGATATAATAGGAGTATGAAGACGAGCAGGATAAGACGCGAAGGATAGAAATTCACGGAATGTGAAGGGAGAAATGAAGGAAGATTCCATAGTTAACCATACGGGAGGATAAAATGGAGGATCTGTCGAAAGCCAGTGGGTTGTCTGTTTCAGAGAAAAAGCGCGATTATATTTTCTGAATTCGGGGAAGCGGACACCAGCCTGAGCTTCATCTTTTCGGAGTGTAGCAATGGCTATCCTAAGGTGTTTGCAGTGCCAAAGGAATTTTAAAAGCAAAGAGTCCATTTTTTTTAAATAAGAAGCCGGAATATGCATTGGGAGCATAGAGAGGGTATAGAGAAGGAGGGGAGAAAGCATCATCTTTATAGAATTAAGTCGACCCTACCAAGATAAAAAGAGTGGGTGCCAACGAGTAATAGCCGTTTCCATCTTCTTGGAAATATAAGCAAAATTCAACTTGAGAGTGTCCGACAGACGGGGTGCGAACAAAACACCTAGATATTTAATTTTGGATGACTGCCAAGAGAAACCAGATTGAGCGAAATGATGTTGCTGACAAAGAGGATTAAAAGGCAGGACTTCACATTTATCGACATTTAGGCAATAACCAGAGACAGCGGAAAAAGAGGAGACTTGCTGCAGAAAGGGAGACAAAGATGAAAGAGGATCGGAGCAGTAAAAGAGGATATCATCCGCATGGACCGAAAGTTTAACTTGATTGGAACCAAAGCGAAACCCAGATATTTTATCATCTTAACGAATCTTAGTAAGAAAGGGTTCTAGAGCCAAAACAAATAATAAAGGGGAAAGTGGACAACCTTGACGTACACCTCTATGCAAGGAGAAATAGTCTGAGGTCATCCCATTAACAAAAATGGAAGCTTGGGGGTTAGAGTAGTGTAAGGAGATATTAGAAATACATTTAGAAGGGATGCCAAACCAATGGAGAGCCTGAAACATAAAGTCCCATCCAATCCTATCAAAAGCTTTTTCCACATCTAAGGAGATAGCTGCGAAAGGGATGTCTAACCGCGAGGCTCTGCTGAGAATATTAAGAAAAACTTGCGAGTTGTCTGAGGAAAGACGGCCTTTAACAAACCCGGATTGTTCGGGGCCAATTAAACCAGGCAGGAGGGGATCCAATCGCCGAGCAAGAATTTTAGCTAGAATCTTATAGTCCGTAATGACCAAAGAGATCGGGCTATAGTTCTTGCAAAGAGAGTGGTCTTTATCCTCTTTGGGAATTAAGAAAATTAAAACCTGTTGAAAGGAACCGCTCGAAGACCCCGCTGTGAGAAAGGATTGAAATAAAAGTAGAAGTTTAGGAAGAAGGAGGGAGGCAAAATGACTATAGAATTCGATGGTGAAGCCGTCGGGACCAGGAGCTTTCCCATGCCTTAGTTTGGATAAAGCACGAGAAATTTCGGAAAGAGATATATCAAGAACCAAAGAATCTAAATTAACATGGGACGTTGGAGGAGAGGAAAGGGATTGGAAGTAGGAAATTAGCTCCAAAGGTGTGGGAACCTGTTCAGGGGTATACAGAGTATCATAGAAATTGACAAATTCAGAGAGAATGTCTTTGTCTTTAAAGCAGGATTCATCAGAGGAGGTCCGTATAGATTCAATCTTCGTACGTTCTCGTCTTATTTTTAAATAGTTAGCACGGAGTTTACCCTTCTTATTTTTGCCACCATAATATCGGGAATTGCATTTTAATAAAAGATTAGAGGCTGCTTCAGCTGTGAATTTATTAAAAGAGATTTTCGCCTCAATAAGTTTAGTAAGAGAGGTGTCCGAATTAGAGGAGTAATAGTCATGTTCTAAACGTTTTATCTCAGCTAGAATTTGAGCTGACTTGGCCTCTGTAAGCTTTTTCCGTCTTGCCACAAAATTGATAATAAAACCTCTAGAGGCTCCTTTGAATGAGTCCCAACCCATAACAAAAGAGGAATCAGGAGTGTGATTAATAAGGAAGAATTCAGTGGCAAATGTGGAAAAATCAGAGCAAAAAGTGGGATCCTGAAGCAGAGTGTTGTTGAACCTCCTTCTGCCTGAGGGAGGAGAAAACAGAAGGAGATCCAAGTCCACAAAGACAGGGGCATGGTCAGAGAGTAGAATGGAACCTATTTCAGAACGAATGGCATGCTGGGATAGGGATTTGCTAAGGAAAATATGATCAATGCGAGATTTGGATTGGTGGGGAGGAGAGAAAAAATGATACTCTCGAAGGTCTGGGTTGCATAGTCTCCAGATATCTACCAGAGCATTATTCTGGAAGGTTTTGACAAATTGGGAGTGTATCTTGGAGGGTACAAATCTGACTTTAGAATGACGGTCGAGAAAGGGGTCCATAATTTGATTACAGTCTCCACCGAACAAAATGTAATCCCCGGAGAGAGAAGCTAGCTTATCAGAGATAGAGGGCCAAAAGGATCTATCAACTCCAGTAGGGGCGTATACAATAAATAGAACAAGGGGGATAATATCAACAAGCAAATTAACAATGACCCAAAGGCCGTTAACATCACATTCATGAGAAACTGAAGCAATATTTAACTTTTTATGCAACAAAATCACAACACCATTCTTCTTATCAACAGTGGGAGAGCAGAAAACATGATCCACCCAACAACGTTTAAGCTTTAAAGCCTCCGCCTCCGAAAGATGAGATTCCTGAAGGAGGGCTACATCAGTATTAAGCCTAGCTAGGTATGATAATACCCTTTGCCTTTTAATGGGATTATTCAATCCCTTAATATTCCATGTTGTAACTCGGAATGAAATGGTACACAAAAGCAATAAACAATAACATGCTCATGAAATGCAAAAACCTAGAATATATTGGTAAAGTGGAGCAAAGGAGAAATGGTGGAGATGCTAGAAGGATAAAAAGAGAAGAAGATGTAGAAAAAAAGAAGAGAGAAAAGAAGAAGGAGAGAAAATGAAGGAGGGTAGATGATATCTCAAAGATAGTACAAAAGGAAGGAAAAGATAAGGAGATATTAAAGAAAACGAGTAAAAATGAGAAGAGAAGAAAGAGGACAGGGACAAAAGAGAAGAAGAAAGAAATAAAAGAAAACAAGAAGACAGTACAAGTCCGAAACGGACGACTGAGAGACATACTTACTAAAACAGAAAACGCAGACGAGAACGGGGGTGGAAGCGTCGGAAGATGACAGCGACAACACCGAGAGTGGACGCCAGACCTCAAACGTCACAGTTCCAAAGGGCAGTGTACAGAAACAAGGTATACAAGAGGGAAGCATCTTTAAATATAAGAAAGAAAGAGGGTAACGTATGGGCTGAGGAGAAACATAAACAGCAATGGGTAATCACACAGAGGTAAAGTATAGAAGGGTAAAATGACAATAGTGAAAAGAACTACAAATAAAGAACAACATCAGCAAAATTACAAGATCTTCATGAACAATCAGTCAGGTCCGGAGACATCCATAACATCAGGAAGGTGCTGGCGAAGGAACGCTTGAAGGACGGCAGGATCTTCATAGGTAGTGGTCTTGTCTTTGTACGTAATTTTGAAAAGACAAGGATGCAGAAGTCCATATCGAGCATTGAGGGCTCTGAGTTGCGGGCGTAAGTCCAAGAACTTCTTCCTTCTGTCCGTAGTGGCCTTGGAGACATCTTGAGACAAATAGAGACGATGACCTTCCCATAGAATTTGTTTTTTGAGTTTAGCAGCTGAAAGAAGCTGCAGAAGATCCGTATACTGAAGGAATAGCATGATGACTCCTCTTGGTTTAGCAGAGACCTTGGGAACAAAGCGATGGGCTCTTTGAATGTTTATGGAGGCTAAGGCTGGTGCATCCAAGATCTTTGAGAGAAAGGATTGGAAGAAGGCAGTAGGGTTGGACCCTTCCGTAAGTTCAGGAAGACCATATAAGCGGAGGTTGTTTCTACGGTTCCTATTTTCCAAATCCTCTGTGTGCTTTTTAAGAAGAAGAACCTCAGCCTCCAATGAAGGAATTCAAGAGCAGGAGGATTGAAGAGAGTCCGTTGACTGTTCCAGGAGGAGAATACGACCGTCTAGGGAAGTCCATTTATCTTGCATGGCCTGCATATTTTTAGTAGTAGCTTCCATGAAGGGTTTAAGAGCACGTATTTCTTCTAAGATAATGTCCATGGATGAAGGAGAAGCAGCGGATTCAGGTGACGGAGGGTCTTTTTTAAGGCGTTTGGAGGTTGAAGTGGAAACTGCTTTGCCACCATTCTGAGACTTAGGGATAGCGCCATGTGAGACCTCAGACCTTGATATTGTGGCTTCTTCCAGATCTTGAGCTGGAGTATCCGAATCTGAGCCAATAGGTATTTTGTTGACCGTGGAAAGCTTCAAAATGCGGAGCCTCCCCATGTAATAATTCAGAGAGAAACAGCTTAAAGAGGGACGACTGAGCCAAATGATGTAGTAGAAAGTTCAGCACTAGAAATAGAAAAACATGGGAGAAGCTAAGGCGCAGATTGGAAAAAATGAGTGAAAAGGCATTGGTTCTCCATTAACAGAGAGAGATAGATCGGAATATACTGCCAAAATAAGGAGTACCAGATGGGTGACTGAATACAAGAGTATAGCCAACATCAGCCAAAACGTGGTGTAGAAATGAAGGCTGAAAACCAAGTCAATCATGCGTCAGAGCCAAAAAGATGAGGAAGCATATTAGCAACAGGCTTCAGTTAAACGCAGAAATACAGGTGAAATGCAGATCCAAAAAGCACTGAGAAGCAGACCAAAAAGCGCATGGAAAGGCATGAGCGCACAATAGCTTTGTTTTCCTCAATAAGCGCTTCACCAATGTATCCAAAGTCACGAAAATCATTAACAAACATCAGTAGGATGCATTGTAATCAGTGGTGAGGGAGAGTCAATCACAAAATGGCGGATGGCTAGGAGATTCCAAATCGCAGCAAAAAGAGAGCATAAAAAGGCGTTTGAAGGATAGCCAGCTGCATGGTGAACTCACCGTATTAGGAGACAAGGTGATTCCTTTGGGCAGCAGGCTGGTGTATTACTTCAAGAGGAAGGGACGCCTCATATGAAAACGTGCACAGCGCGCGCTGAATGCAGAAAATGGCTGCCGGGACCGAAGTGTCCGGCCGGAACGAACAAGTCCGCCAAACAGGCTTTAAAAATCGAAGTTGGTGAGGTCGCTGGGCTCACCTCACATTCCGAATGCCAATAATGTGAGCGGCAGAGCTCAGCACTCCAGAACACCGCCGAAAATCGCGGTGTAGCTGAGGTCGGCGCCGGAGCTCCCTAATCACGCCGCCATCTTCGCTGACGTGTTAGCCATGCCCCCTCGTCACTGTTTTCTTAACTTTGTTTGCCACCTCTTTTCTCCCTTTTCTGGCTTTCTATCTTGCTCACCACATGTTACCTCATGGACAAATGAAACACTGAAAACTTTAAACAGAAGCAGAAGGGGGATGTTTCTTTTCAGTGGATAAGTGGTAAGATGTGCCTTCAAACTGGCAATAAACATAACCGTGGTTTGTTGACATGTAAACAATAACAAATATGAGCATGCAGACATAACTCAATATAAGATATACTCACGTGCACTGGAATTATGTAATTGTGTAACTACTACATGTTCTTCTTAATTATGGGCTTACTACATTTACCAGATAATCCAAAAACTGCTGCATTGCATATAGATTATAACAAAAAATGTGTTTCTATCATAAATGGACCAACAGTTAATTTAAAAAATGCAACACGTGGTTTTATGCAGTGCCAGGCCCTTTGTAAAGGTTAAATGGCCACCTCTCATTTGTCAATTTATGTATTTTGGTCTCAAACTGATACTAGTGAGATGAAGCTTTTATCCATAGAGTAATAATGTGTTAAAATGTCAAAATAGAGTAACAATTCTATCATAAAGGTGGTTCATTATGCTAAATAATGTGCCTTTTTGTGCTGCATAATATACAGCCTGATTCATGAAGCAAAATTGCGAGCGCAATAGCTGCGAAAATGCTATTGCGAGCGCAATTGACAAAATCGGTTTTCTAGAAGAAAAAAGCGAAATCGCAAACACAGAATAGCGAAATCGCAAAAACATTTGCAGAATCCCGGCAGTAGACCATTAGCGAATCAGAAATTGCGAGAAACCACGGATTCTGCGAATAAAATTGCGAAATCGCAATACAATTGCAATCGCTATTCATGAAAAATCGCAAATTGCGAAAAAACCCTAAATCGCTGATTGCGAGGCGCAATTTAAGGACAACCGAAAGCAGGTGGTAACCATCAAAGCCATTGTAAAATAAAATTTGAAAATCCGTTGCCCAATCAGTAACAGGTGCAGGCCTGACCAAACACACTTAAGGAGATGCAGCAGCAGCAGCATTAGGAGTCTCACAATGCCAGGACTCTACATGGTGGTCAGGCGGCGAAGGCTACAGCGAGCAGCACGGAGGAGACGCAGAATCCAGGAGAGAATATTCCGCCAGCGGGTCACCCTGCTGGGCCAAACCAGAGAGAAAATATACGCAAAGTACCGCCTGAATGGGCCAATGATCATCAAGGTAATTCAGGACCTTGACCCCCTGATGCAGCACCCAACAAGGCGGACCAATGCCGTTCCCACACATGTCCAGGTATTGTGCAGCCTGCACCTTCTGGCCTCCGGGAGCTTCCAGGGGATAGTTGCGGCTGCTGGGGGGATATCCCAGCCCACCATGTCCCGCTGCCTAAGGAGTTTCCTAGACGCAATGCTGACCCAGCTACACCACCACATCAAATTTCCCACCAGCCAACAGGATTTGGATGAGACCAAGCATCAATTCTACAATGTTGCGCATTTCCCACATGTGATAGGATGCATTGACTGTACCCACATCCACATCTGCCCACCAGCTGCAATGGAGTACATGTACCGCAATCGCAAGTCCTACCACTCCCTCAACATCCAGATGGTGTGCAATGCTAAGACATACATCACGGACATAGTGGCACAGTACCCGGGGAGTACACATGACTCCTTCATATTCCGGCACTGCGGCCTCCACACACGACTGGCCAGGGGAGACTTTGGTGAAGGACACCTACTTGGTAAGTACACTTGGCCCACAATGTTACACTGCGATGAAGTAGCTGCGCTGCAAAGGCACTCAGCCTCTGCTCCTCTCATTCAGGTGACAGTGGCTACGCCCTCCGTGAATACCTCCTCACCCCATATCTCAACCCTGCTACGCCACAACAACAGCGCTACAATGTAGCACACATACGCACAAGGAATTGCATTGAGAGGACATTTGGGGGTACTGAAGAGCAGATTCTGCATACTGCACAAGACTGGTGGGGCCATGTACTACAGTCCTGATGTGTGCTGCCGCATTGTGGCTATGTGTGCAATACTACACAACATTGCTACCAAGCGCTGGATACCTGTAGAGATCTCTGGCAGGGAGTCGGAAGGGGACGACCGGCCACCTGCACATGTGTGTCATGCACGCGGGGAGAACCCAGCTGAAGGACACAGACGCCGCAACCACATCACAATGAACAGTTTCTAGTGCACCCACTCCCCTCACCCAACAAATCACAATTGCATGCCAATGGAAATAATGACAGGAGGCCGATGTATGATGCTAGAATAAATATTATTGTTGAAGGCAGTATAATAATGTCATTTTGCTATTCTTTACATGCGAGCAGTATTGTGCCATACTGCTCCAAACAATACACAGGACATGCTTCTATCATCAGCATGTCCCTGCCAGTGTACAGTGAAGTCAAGTGCGCCTCCGGCGCGCGGCACCCAATCGCCTCTCTGGCTCTTCCTCAGGGACGGCACATGACCCCGCAGTGGGTCTGGTGCTGCGGCGTAGCACACCGACCTGTGAGGCAGACAGGCTGCTGACACTGGAGGTCCCCTCACTGGTGTCGTCCCCACCAACATTGGCTGAGCCAGTAGGATGTAGTGCCAGTACGGTACTGGTGACCTGCTCCAAGACTCGTGCCACATCCTCGCAGCATTGCACCATCTGCTGCTGCATAGCCAGGGACCGACGTGAGAGCTGGGAGGTGGCATTCCCAATGACATAGTTTGAGCTCGTGTAGGCTGATAGCCGCGTAAGTAGCTGGCGATGGCGGCAGCGGGCGGTGTTGCGCTGCGAGATGAGGGCCGCAGTGTTAGCCTCCATGGCAGTTGTCATCCGCTCTATCCTGTCAGACACATTTGCTACATTGCGGCCAATGTTGTGGAGCTGGAGTTGGATTTCCCCTTGCCGTCGTGCCTGCAATTGATGGATGCGCAGCCATCCCCCTCCTGCCGCTGCGTGCTGTGCTCTGCTGGTGATCCCTGCCATGCCTGCTGTGCTGGCTGGCCACAGTGGGTGTGCGCACTGTCACCGCACTAGCAGCACCAGGTGTAGAGGGTCCCGCTGGTGGTGGTGTTGCGGTTGACAATGGTGCAGCGCCTGATGCTGCTGGCGCAGATGGTGATGCTCTGGCAGCAGGGATTGGTGCAGCGCCTGATGGTGCTGGCGCTGATGGTGGTGCTCTGGCAGCAGGGATTGGTGCAGCGCCTGATGGTGCTGGCGCAGATGGTGGTGCTCTGGCAGCAGGGATTGGTGCAGCGCCTGATGGTGCAGGATGTGTGGCTGTTGGCACCTCCTCTGCATCCTCTGGTGCCTCGTCTATGAGCAGCCTGTCGCTGTCGCTGCTGTTGTTGTCAGCCCCACCTGTGAGGGGAAGTGGACGTAGATTAATTGCATGTATCTGTCACACGTGCAGTTGCTACATGCATGCTGGCTGACATTCCCTGACTGGCTGTGGCATTGCGTACTTTGGGACATGTCTGGCTGCATTGGGGTTTTTGTACATTGTGGGCAGACTACATGTCCCATAATGCTTTCGGGCATGACCTAATGTGCATGGATTGCATGACTTGGGATGATTATGGGAGGCTATAGGGTCATGGCCATTGTTAGGGGACAGGGTCGCAGTCGCATGCCACTTACCTTGGCTGTCTTGGGTGGGTCGGGATGAGTCCAGATTGATGACCCCTATACACGCCTCTTGCTCAAGTGTGTCCTCCACACGGTCCTCCAAGGGGGTGTTGGGAGGGACTGTAGGATCTCCACCTCCAGTAGCCAGGGTCTCGCCCAGCCTCTCTGCCACCCTCTCCTTGGCACGACCTCGGAGGTCGTACCACTTCTTTTTCAGCTCCTCGATCGACCTGTGTGTCACGCCCACAGCGTTGACTTTTGCGCCGATCCCAAGCCAGAGTCGGCATTTCTCCGCCTCAGGCACCCTCCTGGAGTCCTTTCCAAATAGTTTTGGGTGGTTTTCAACCACTCCGTCTATCAGGTGCTCCAACTCCTGCTCAGAAAATTTGAGCTTCCGCTTGCGCCGGGTGTCACTGGGCGCTGGTGCTGCATCCTCTCCCATTGCTGCAGTCACAAAAGTGAAGGATTTGAAAGTTTGGAGGTGTCCTGGAAGGAGCTCTGTGAGATGCAGCCTTGAGATCTGCCTCACTGTTCTGAATGGGGGTGGGAACTGTCTGCTTCCTGGTTGTGATCTCATCACTGTGCTCGAAATGCGACTTCTCATTTTTGCGATCTCGCTAATTGCGAGATCGCATTTAGCGATCTCGCAAATTGCGATATCGCAATTCCTACACGGATTTTGACGAAAATAGCGATTTTTCTGCGATTTTTTTAAATCGCTAACGCTTTTTGCGGCCGCGTGCGAATCGCTTTATTTTCTCGCAGATTTTGATGAATGCCGGTCTGCGAATTCTAAATTGCGATTCGCTGTCAATCGCAATTTAGAATTCGCAGAATTCAGTTTTCATGAATCAGGCTGTTAGTCACCATTCTGCATACTTTGGACTACTACTACTGCATAACTCCTGTGTCCCTTGATATATTGTGTTTGCATACCACAAGTGTTTCAAAGCTAGATGAGCTATGCCAGAATCAGCACTTTGGATTCAATACGCTTCATATCTTCTTTGCTAAAGGCAGTGTATCAAATAACCAAATGGTGTCAGTGGTTAGCTGTACTTGTCTTGGGTAATGTTGAAAGAGTAGCAGTGTAATATGAGGTTGCAAGAGATCACAAAGTAATCACTGTGGGGCAGTATGCTAATTAGGGTGGACCTTGCTCCGCCACATAACACCTCTGCTTTCCATTATTGCCTGTACATATGTCTCTGTCGTATTTGAGTAATTCAACGCTAGACAACAGAGAGGGGGTGGCAGTGCAAGAGCATTGGGAGGGGGGTCGGGCGGGGGTGGGGGCTTGGGGCAAGCGGGTTGGGGAGCAAATACGTTTTAAAGTGTGAAGGGGCCTCAACCGAGGGGGAAACCAGGAGAAGCACACAGAGAAAGACAAAATATTCCCATATGCACAGCATTCAGTTTAATGGAATCAACGATGGAAGGATACAGCTTATCCTATTAAAACACAGTGATACTGAAATGCTCATTGGGAAAGACAAACACAAGAAAAGGGAGGAAAAACATTGAATAAGGAAAAGGCAACTGCTATAGATAAGAAACCCGTAGAATCATGAGCACAAGCTGGACACAGTGCCATTCTGAGTATAAATTGGATACTATAGGTATGTTTGCCAACAGATAATTGAAACTGTCTGTGGGCGAGAGCTATAAAAAGGACACGCTTTTGTGCATGTATTACTGCCACATTGTGTTGATGCTAAATCTTAAGAGCTTAAGGAAATAACTGAAGCGAGGCTCTTATTTCTAGAATGTGTGGGTGTTTTCACGACTTTGGTTTCAAGGCTTTTTGAAAATTAAATTGCAGCTGGCTTTCTAATGATATGTTTTTCATACCTAGTACTGTACTCCAAATCATATCTTTGGTTCTGTAGCATTAGTCGTATGTATCCGGATTAGCTCCTTCCCCGATTGTTTCTTGCCTTCCATACCTACTTCACAAGTGTGTCCCTTTTAGCTACAACTGTGCCCCTTTCACATACTTCTGGTAACCCAAGGAACAGCATTGTCGTCGCATAAGCAAACTGTTTAAATTACAATATTTCATATTCTCCACAGGACCCCTGTATTTTAAACAGGACCGTAGTCACGGGGGTGGGGGGGAGTGCATGCCAGTCATATTAATCTTTGCCCCCCCTCCAATGACCGAGGCAGCTAGCTCAGCATTTATTACAAAAGTGGCTTATCGAAACAAAATGCATTCATATTTGAATGCATATGAAGTCATCGGACAAAAATGTCGGCGCTGGAAGTAGAGGTTCAGGAGTGGAGTTGCTGCAGCGCCCCCACAATAACTATGTTGGAGTTCAAGGTCATATGTCATGCAATGTCTCCTGACAAATTGCTGCTTATTCTTTTGCCATGGAGATGTTCTTTACCTTTACTTTCTCTGTCTGCAAAGTGAGAGAGTTTTGTAAAGTGACCTATGTGACAATCTCACAGGAGTACGAAAAGGAGTGAGAAAAGAAAAACTGTATATGTCAATTTTGTTCTAATACTGACCAAAATGTAAATACATGGGGCCCGATTCACAAAAGCAATCTGAGACAAAATCCTAACTTTACGTCCTTTGGAATTCACAGAAGGCATTTAGGACTATTACAGTTAGGATTTTGTTTCAGTTAAACTTAAGTTTTGGTCTTAAGTTAAATTTAAGACAAACCTAAGTTTAACTGAGACAAAATCCTAATCTTAAAGTTAGGATTTTTGTCTCGGTTAAACCTAAGTTTGTCTTAAGTTTAACTTAAGACCAAAATTTAAGATTGACTGAGACAAAATCCTAACTTTAGTACTCCTAATTGCCTTCTGTGAATACCAAAAATCGTAAAGTTAAGATTTTGTCTTAGATTACTTTTGTGAATCGGGCCCATCTACAAATATTTCAAAATATATATCAGTAGTTATGAAAGCGCAAGTGAGGCACATTGTTTTTCATAACCCTGAAGTGTGATTGGGACAAAGTTATAATAGGATCATTGATACATAAATGATGAATATTGTACTGTATTGTTTTGTATTGCAGCATTTGTATGGTGCATACTTCCCCTAAGTGGAGCACGGAGTTGCTTACCTACGTGGACAGGCTAGCTACACCATATAGGTTGTGTGGTTAGAAGGATGTTGTCTTTATTTTGTTATCCTATGTGGGAAATGTTTCTAAGTCGTATGTGATGAACACTGAGCAGCAGCTGTAGTGTTATGTGATGCAGCACATAGCAGGGTGGTAGATGGTGAGTTGTGTGGAAAACAGATGCGCAGTACAGTGTGATTGCAGCTTTGAACAGCCCTGCATGTGCAGGTCCCTTTATGGTTTTTCTCATGATTATAGTCTGCCCAGCAGAGTACTTGTAGAATGGGTGTATTGTAATTCTATTTGCAACAGAGATCATGACAGGTGTAAGCATGTGAAGAAGAGAAACTTGATGCCGGTGACTGGCTGTTAATCAAAAAAACAGTTAAGGATGTGAAAGGACAATCTACAATTTATTGAACCTGTTAAGGTGATAAAAGTATCTAGAATGGCTGTTTTGTTGCAGGACAAAGGGCGGTGGAATAGAAATGCACTGGTTAAATTGAGTGAAGAACAAGCAGCCATTATTAGTCACCTGTTGACTGATCAGAGTGCACAAAAGAAGGATGGGTTGGTGGGTAATGATTGGTTTGATCCGGGTGATGTGACTTGTTCCTTTGATGATGATGTTCGCAATATGTGTGATGAAAGTTCACTCATTACTGGTGCTGACAGAGGAGATAACAGTTGGATTGTTTCCAATTCAATAATGCAAAGGGCAGATATGTGTAACACGCCCTGTGGTGATGGGGGTGGTATGCACAGTAGTAGTAGTAGAATAAAAACTGCTCCGGTTCGATTAAGGGATTATGTGTATTATTCATTCTATAGAATAATTGTTTTGTGTTGATTATAAAGAGGTGGATGTGTAGTATGAGTGTATTGCAATGCGTTTATTCAAAGTATATGTGCCTTTAAATGCTGTTAAGGATATCTGGGAAGGGGCCTGGGTCATGTTGTTGGGTGATTCTTGAATGTGGGGTTTTGTGACTCATTGTTGATCCTGCTGCTGTGGCGGGCGGTCTTGGGTCCTATCTGTGGAATAAATCTAAACTTGGAAAAGAATTCATCTTCTGGCTGTTCCTCTCCGTTTGGACCACTCTACACTACTGCGTTGCTCAATCAGAACTTTTATATAACGTTGTGGGCGAGAGCTGGCAGGGCTGTAGGAAAATAGAAGTGGGGAGATCTGCTGAGATGAGCATTGTTACTATCATCCCACATCTAAGAGTCATTGTGAAATGTCAAGAAGTGACCGTAGTGTACACATTTTTGGGACCTACAGATATGGACTAGAATATAGACCTTCAACTGACCAGAAGTATGTAGCAAGTCTCTTCAGTTAACCATTGCCTGTTCATTTGTGATGGCTGGTTTAGTAACTGCATAGTGTTTGGTGATTGTAAGCTGAAGAGAGAGTCTGAGAGTGTGACTGTCTTTCTGGGTTCTGTTGTTGGTATGTGGGGTGGTGTATTTGTCTTGGAAATAGCCACGTACTCAACTGTCTTCTGAAATGTATATGCTCCTGGAGTCTTCGAATGCTGGCTGGTAGTGAGTTCCAGAGTTTGGTGGCTTGGACTGAGAAAGCAGTGCCTCTTACGGATTTCTTATGTTAAGGTGGTATTGTGATTAGGCGCAAGCCTGAAGTGCAGTGTTCTGTTTTATTTGCATTGTTTGAATTTAACTTGTAGGTTTTGCCTTCTTTTACCTTAGGAGGCTCCTGGGACAATGAAAAGTACCTTGAACATTGCTTTTCAAGCTATATGTAGCCAGTGGAGTAATTGTAAGACTGGAGTCATGTGTTCTCTTGGGTGAAGGGGTAGAAGAAGTCTTGCGGGAACATTTTGGATGAGTTGTATTTTACTTAGGATAAATGGGGGCGCACCAAGTAGACATAGTCAAGCTTTGGGAATAAATAAAACAAATTACTTTGCGCGCGCTGCAAAACCATTCATTTTATTTTTTTATTTATGTACTTACCTCCAGTCTGTCGTATGCCGGTTTTTACTATCCCCCAACCCTGCCCGTCCCTGCCCTTCCCCGCCCCACCCCACCACCTGCATAACTCCCCCTACGAGCCACTACTGTTCATCATGCATGTGTTTATGGCCCGAAGGAAGTTGTTAAGTTTTAAATTGTAGAGATCTTCAAGCCTCTTTGTTTCTCGTGTTTTCTTACAATGCACTAGCACTGATCAGCTTGCACCGTTGTAGCACCTCTTAAGACGCGGCCGGCCCATTGGGTTGTAGGCGGCTTGCTGTGTTTATAAGATGACGTACCCGCTGGCCCTATGTGGGGTATCCGCGGGGTCGCTGACCTGGGCCTCCCTAGAGTGGTGGCGGCCCCTACAGATGTCGCTGAGGTGCATTTTTTGCCTATGCTCAATAAAATATTTAATACATAAATGTATTCACTCCTTCACTATCTTTACCTAATTTATGGCCATAGCAAATAATTCCTGTTATGATTTTAACCAAGGGCTTAGCATTACCTCCTGGAATATCGCTGGGAAAACGCAGGAGAAAGTCGCAAATATCTTGGAAGATGACCCAGGGATTGTGGCACTTTAGGAAACATGGCCAACTACAACTTTCCACTTAGATAATTATACCGTATATGATATTCCAGCAGAACCAGTCAGTCGGGGACATGCTAAGAGCGGATTAGCAGTACTTCTAAGCGAAAATTTCTTATGGGAACAGAAAATCATTCCTACAAAAACACCAAATAGCCAATGTATAAAGGTCAAGTGCCGGAAGGAGCTTGCAGATACCCCAAATGACCTACTAATTTACAACGTATATATTCCGCCTGGCTCCAAGTTTGATTCCCTTATGTTCTAAATATTTGAGGAATTGGAAGTGATAGAATCCTTAGGATCCCCTTCAGTCTTCCTAATGGGAGACTTTAATGGGAAAATCTCCAATGACTTGCTGGAGAAATGGGAATGTGGACTACACAATGAGGCCCAGTTAATCTCTTCACCAGTTTTACCTCCGGGGATTAAAGCAGATAAACGGCGGAAAAGAATACTTTCCTCGCTACCAGCAGGAGTTATTTTAAACGGTAATGTAGAAGGAGACATACCGGCTACAAGTACAAGAACAGGTATATTTAATTCCTCAATATTAGACTACATCATATGTAGCCAGGACTTGTTTAGAAAGATTGTTAGAAATGGGATCCCTGGCTGGCCAGGGCTTTCGCCAAAGTCAGTCAGAGACCACCACTCCCAAGTCAGGGCAAGGGAGTTACACGCCAAGATAACCCCTGCTCACCCTCTAGGTAACGTGGCGCGAGCAGCAAGTCTAAACTTGGAGGCGATATGAGTTAAGTATTTGCGCACGCACCCCAGCAACAACACCCAAGGCCCACCACAAAGGAAACTCCACACAAGGTTATATAAAAAAATAGCCTTTGTATTACAATAACACATTAGATAAAAACACACACTTTACAATGTGCCAACAGGCACGGGCAGAATTTACAGGGGATATTTACAAGACAGGGCCACCTGGACCACTGTCAGGAATCAGCACTTTTAGAAGTAACACTTTTAAAAATAGCACTTAGAATATAAATCACTGTAGTACAAAAATAGAACTTGTAACACACAACCAGCCACTACTGGTACCAGGTGAGCACCACCTATGCAATCCTCACTATCCTAGGAGATCACACAAGGAACCTGGGCCTCGCTAGTACCACCTGTACTAGCAAGAAGGAAACCACCTAAGTATCGCTATACCTGTAGGGGTTTAAGGAAGGAAACACATGATGCATCACAATACATTCAGAGGTGTAAAAGCAACAACACACATGATGAATAAACTACCCATTCAGAGGTGTAAAGGTAAAGCACATGAAGCATAACATACAATCAGAGGTGCAAGGAACAGCAACACAATAGCGCAAAATCCACATTAGCCACCACCTGTGGCAGTCCCTGCGTCCCAATGTCAGGGCCTAAATGTGGCAGTTGCCCACAAAGTGCTGGGCAACTGGTGCAAATGATGGGGCCAACGTGGGAGCCTCTCTAGGCTCTGAACACTGGTGGGGCGAACACGATGTGGGAGCCTCATAGGCTCTGCAGAACAAAATGTCCCCTTGAGCCTCTCAGGGCTCTAAATACACAGGTGTGGCTGCCACTGAGCCTCTCGGGGCTCGCAAAACAATTATGGCACCTTGAGCCTCTCGGGCTCTAAGTAACAAAAATGCCCCAGAGCCTCTCTGGGCTCTAATTACTGCTGCAGGGTCGTTGGAGTCCCTCACGGGGGACTCAGAACCAAGGCGACTGCCCCATGAGCCTCTCTTGACCCTGAAGAAATGCCCCGTACGTTGGAGTCCCTCCGGGGGGACTCTAAATGCAGATGACGCCCCCCCAGCACCAGGGACACAGCGCAGCACTCACCGGGACTCTGGGGGGCGGGGGCTCCTCCTTGGCTCTGTCTGCTGGCGGCGTGCTGGGCGCTCTCGACGGAGACTCCGGGCTCTCCCTCTTTCAGGCCGGTCACCACTGGGCTCTCCCTGGGGCCGCGGCAGTAAAGGAAGCCTCTTCTCCACACGCAGGAGCGCGGAGTAGGCTCCCGCGGCTCCTGCTTCCTGGTCCGCGTCACGTTGTCCCTCCACAGCTTGCCTGACTTCCGGGTCAGACCTCGGGGGCCGCCAATGGCAGCGCGGCCCTGGAGGTGTGGAGGCGGGACTTCCGGGTCGCCGTAGGCAGCGCGGCGGCCCGGCAGGGTTCCTGGGCGGCGGCGAATTCAACACGGGGTGAGCTCCCGATAATTAAAATAAATCACACAACTATGCGGCGTGGGCAGCCGCTAGAGCAGCAAAATGCAGGGTGGGCACCTGCCTTACAAAAGCGCTCCCAGGCTCTGCTGGTCAATATAAAGCGCTCTCAAGCGCTAGTGGGCTCAAACTACAGCGCTCCCAGCGCTAGGACGAAATAAAGCGCTCTCAAGCGCTAGAGGCAATCCTCAGCGCTCCCAGGTTCTTAGAAGCAATATCCAGCAAAATAGAGCTCCAGCAAAAAGGTCCTTCATCAGGGCAAGGTGAGGGGCAAGGCTGGGCCAGGGGCCAGCTCACTGGCCCTCCAGGCAGGGAGGCAGTCCAAGTGGCGGTTCCTCCTGGCCCCAGCAACAGCCCCCTCAGGATCCTGGAAGAGAACAATTTCAGTGGGGACACAGCCCCATTTTTATACACCTAAATCCTTTGTCTGTAGGTGCAGGGTGGGGGAGAAACCAGTTGCAGCTGGTTCCTGAGTACTCTGTTTACCTCAACAACCCTCTCTATTCACTGGCAGGGCTTGGGTCATCAGTCGCACCACAGGGGGCGGAGCCAGCATTGTGTAGGGAAAAGCCCAGCCCAATCAGGACACAGGTACACTCCTCCCCAGCCATCAGCATGCTAATCTCCCACTCACCACTGGGGCAGACCCATCCAGACTCCTGGAGCCAGGCTCACCAGCCTGCTCCAGCCAATCACATGCCAGGCATATTTTACCCTAATATGCCAACTCCTGGAAATGGCATTTCTACATATGACACACTCATGCAACACATACCATTGCGAAGCATTCACACTCACGAGTTCGCACATATCAAATTCGAACCTGTACACCCCACGCATCAGGAACTACCAGGGACACATAACTTCCCCATGCATTCCTATGGGAGGGCAGGCCTATCTCATCACATGCACTCTGAGTGTGCACGCACTTTCCACTGGGACACAGTGAAAGTGCGCAGAACCCAAAAATCACTACCACCAGGTCACCATTAAAAGCAAAAAGTCTAGGGGTGAACCTGCCATAAGGGCCAAGTCCAACACAACCCCCTTCCAGCCAAAACGCAGGGGAGAACAATCACCACCGTGATGGACTTCCCTGCCTGGGGCGATAGAACACGGACGCAGGCCCGCAACTGCAGGGACACCCTCCTGTTCTACGCCACGGTGAACCCATGGGATTCCTGCTCAAACCACTATCTGGACCAACTGGGCCACCCCACTGGTACTCCAAAGCTGTCCGCGGCCAGGACCAGGCCCTGGGCCACCCAGGTGCCACCGGTCCTTGCCTATTTACAGAGTGGGGGGTAGTAACCCCTGGTACATAGTAGCCATTCTCCACTCTTCCTGTCTGCAAGACAGGACTAGACTGCCACTGGTTCTCCAGCCTGGGGTCTACAACCTCAGGCGGACCAGGAGTCTCGGGGAAGGCTCTCCTCCCCCTACCTCTTCTTCTAGGGTTCCTCCTCCTCCTGCGAGGGGTACCCTTACAACGCCACTCCCACCCAGGGCTTATCCACTCAGGTTGTACCGGGGTCAGAGGTGGGCTCTCCCACCCTCTGCACCCCCTTCCAGAGGTCTGCCCTCTCCCAACTGGAGAAGTTCCTCTGGAAGAAGAACCGGTCAGGACACTGGTTACAGTCGTCCTACCCTTCAGGTCAGGCTGAACCTGAACCTGGCCTCCCAATCTCCGGTCTAAAACCTTTGGTGGAACAATTGCCTGGCACTCCAGGACTTCTGGGGATTCACACGCCATCCCCCTGAGGCTGACACATGACCCATGTGTCGTGTGACTGTCTGCCTGGCGCAGATCTCCTGTCCCCTGTCCACCTAACAGTGCGCAGAGATCCCCCAGACCAGAAGTGGCACCATCCGGGTCCCCCCAAGAAGATCTAGCCCAACTGGCTAGTCTCTGGTCCACTGGTGCATCCACTGGGAAACTCATCCCCCAATCACTCCTCACTTCGGACTTCTGTGCACTCCCTCCTGGAGTAGCACTGCCGGACACTGGAACCCCTGGAGCTCTAGTTACAGATGCTCCAGGTTCCCTAGACACTAGGAGATCCTCCTCAAGTGTACTAACAGGACAGCCTAGGTCCCTAACCTGGTGTTCCCTCAAGAAACCACCCAGGTTCTGAGATAGGGCTTCGGGCCTCTGGGGACTCTCAGCCTCCCACTGACTCCTGCTCCACTGAGCCAGGTAGTCAGCCCCTCCACCCCTCTCACTATATTGGGACCTAGCTGGGCTACACTGAGCCTCTTCCACCACGCTGGGCTGGAAGATACCTATACCACTACTGTTGGACTCACTCACTAGGGACTCTAAAGAACCCCTGGCCCTCTTCCAGCGGTCCGCTTCATCTGCAAGCTCACATGCCTCAGACAATCCACACCCCAACAGGTGTTGGCGCAACCCTGGTGAACAACAACTGAGCAGATGCTCTTTGACAATCAGATCAAACAAGACATCAAAATCATCTTTCGTGTGAACCTTTACCCAATCAAACAGTGTATCACAACATTCATCCTCAAACTCCACCCAAGACTGGTGAGACAGTTTCCTACTGTCCCTGAACTTCACCCTTAACTCCTCCTCTGGGGAAACAGGTACCAGACTGGGGGAACTGGGAGTGGGACTGCTCGCACTGGGCTCTATATAGCTGCCACCACTGGACTCAACCCTCCCCGGGGAATCCAGAAAATTAAAACTGCACGCAGGGGATAGTCTACCCTCCAGAGCTACTTTGCCTCTGGTGGAGGCCCTCTCAGCCTCCTCTATCCTTTCCTGCGCTAAGACCCTCTCAGTCTCTAGCTGTTGCTTCTTAACCTCCAGCTGTTGCTTTCTAATGCCAAGCTGTGCCATAGCCTGGGCATGCTCTAACTTGAGCTTCTCTAAAGCCAGCTGGTGCTCCCTTTCTCTCCTCCTATCCTCAAACTCCTCTGGGGACAGGGAAAGGGATGAGGCGCTGCCTCCTACGCTGGACCCAGCAAGGGACTCCCTATCTCTGGGGTCCTCACTATCTGCTGGCGTCCCTGTGCTATCATTTTCTTCCTCCTCTTCTTAATCTTCAGGGCTCCCCACAGACCTACCACCCTCATGGCGTGAGGCCCGGGCCCTTTCCTCACTGCGCTCAAGATCCCACTGACCCTTTTGCCATAGGATCAGGCTGCTCCTAAGTTCGGACTGAGTGTCTGACTCATCCACCCCTATGTCTCTCTCTTCACAGAACCTTACCAACTCTCCCATACTGTATCCAAACAGATCACAGAAATCAAAAGCAGGCTCCATTCTGGCGGACGTTCTAGAGAAAAGATTACACAGGGAACCTAGGGGTCTGGGCTTACACAGGAGTACACAATTCACACAAGGTATTCAGCAAGTTCTCTACCCCAGAGAACTCACACTCACTTGCCTAGTGCCACACACCATTCATTCACACACAACCCCCCTTCGGACTGGTAAGGCAGTTTCTACCACCCCTGATTCCTCAACCTGACCACATGTGACACAGGTACCAAACTCTGGGCGCGGGCAGGGGAATAAATGTACTTGACACAATTGCACAATGATACCTTCAGGAGAAGAAAATAATGGAACTTCAAAAACAATAATCCCCTAAAATGTGGTCATCTAAAATGCAGAGTTTGTAGTGTGGCCTGTTGCCACTGCGGTACAACGCAAACACAAATCCTCATCCTCACCGCTGCGTCCAATGTTAGAAATGGGATCCCTGGCTGGCCAGGGCTTTCGCCAAAGTCAGTCAGAGACCACCACTCCCAAGTCAGGGCAAGGGAGTTACACTCCAAGATAACCCCTGCTCACCCTCTAGGTAACGTGGCGCGAGCAGCAAGGCTAAACTTGGAGGCGATATGAGTTAAGTATTTGCGCACGCACCCCAGCAACAACACCCAAGGCCCACCACAAAGGAAACTCCACACAAGGTTATATAAAAAAATATCCTTTGTATTACAATAACACATTAGATAAAAACACACACTTTACAATGTGCCAACAGGCACGGGCAGAATTTACAGGGGATATTTACAAGACAGGGCCACCTGGACCACTGTCAGGAATCAGCACTTTTAGAAGTAACACTTTTAAAAATAGCACTTAGAATATAAATCACTGCAGTACAAAAATAGAACTTGTAACACACAACCAGCCACTACTGGTACCAGGTGAGCACCACCTATGCAATCCTCACTATTCTAGGAGATCACACAAGGAACCTGGGCCTCGCTAGTACCACCTGTACTAGCAAGAAGGAAACCACCTAAGTATCGCTATACCTGTAGGGGTCTAAGGAAGGAAACACATGATGCATCACAATACATTCAGAGGTGTAAAAGCAACAACACACATGATGAATAAACTACCCATTCAGAGGTGTAAAGGTAAAGCACATGAAGCATAACATACAATCAGAGGTGCAAGGAACAGCAACACAATAGCGCAAAATCCACATTAGCCACCACCTGTGGCAGTCCCTGTGTCCCAATGTCAGGGCCTAAACGTGGCAGTTGCCCACAAAGTGCTGGGCAACTGGTGCAAATGATGGGGCCAACATGGGAGCCTCTCTAGGCTCTGAACACTGGTGGGGCGAACACGATGTGGGAGCCTCATAGGCTCTGCAGAACAAAATGTCCCCCTGAGCCTCTCAGGGCTCTAAATACACAGGTGTGGCTGCCACTGAGCCTCTCGGGCTCGCAAAACAATTATGGCACCTTGAGCCTCTCGGGCTCTAAGTAACAAAAATGCCCCAGAGCCTCTCTGGGCTCTAATTACTGCTGCAGGGTCGTTGGAGTCCCTCACGGGGGACTCAGAACCAAGGCGACTGCCCCACGAGCCTCTCTCGGCCCTGAAGAAATGCCCCCATACGTTGGAGTCCCTCCGGGGGGACTGGAAATGCAGATGATGCCCCCCCAGCACCGGGGACACAGCGCAGCACGCACCGGGACTCTGGGGGGCGGGTGCTCCTCCTCTGCTCCGTCTCCTGGCGGCGTGCTGGGCGCTCTCGACGGAGACTCAGGCTCTCCCTCTTTCAGGCCGGTCACCACTGGGCTCTCCCTGGGGCCGCGGCAGTAAAGGAAGCCTCTTCTCCACATGCAGGAGCGCGGAGTAGGCTCCCGCGGCTCCTGCTTCCTGGTCCGCGTCACGTTGTCCCTCCACAGCTTGCCTGACTTCCGGGTCAGACCTCGGGGGCCGCCAAAGGCAGCGCGGCCCTGGAGGTGTGGAGGCGGGACTTCCGGGTCGCCGTAGGCAGCGTGGCGGCCCGGCAGGGCTCCTGGGCGGCGGTGATTTCAACACGGGGTGAGCTCCCGATAATTAAAATAAATCACACAACTATGCCTCGTGGGCAGCCGCTAGAGCAGCAAAATGCAGGGTGGGCACCTGCCTTACAAAAGCGCTCCCAGGCGCTGCTGGTCAATATAAAGCGCTCTCAAGCGCTAGTGGGCTCAAACTACAGCGCTCCCAGTGCTAGGACGAAATAAAGCGCTCTCAAGCGCTAGAGGCAATTCTCAGCGCTCCCAGGTGCTTAGAAGCAATATCCAGCAAAATAGAGCTCCAGCAAAAAGGTCCCTCAGCAGGGCAAGGTGGGGGCAAGGCTGGGCCAGGGGCCAGCTCACTGGCCCTCCAGGCAGGGAGGCAGTCCAAGTGGCGGTTCCTCCTGGCCCCAGCAACAGCAGCAACAGCCCCCTCAGGATCCTGGAAGAGAACAGTTTCAGTGGGGACACAGCCCCATTTTTATACACCTAAATCCTTTGTCTGTAGGTGCAGGGTGGGGGAGAAACCAGTTGCAGCTGGTTCCTAAGTACTCTGTTTACCTCAACCACCCTGTCTATTCACTGGCAGGGCTTGGGTCATCAGTCGCACCACAGGGGCCGGAGCCAGCATTGTATAGGGAAAAGCCTAGCCCATTCAGGACACAGGTACACTCCTCCCCAGCCATCAGCATGCTAATCTCCCACTCACCACCGGGGCAGACCCATCCAGACTCCTGGAGCCAGGCTCACCAGCCTGCTCCAGCCAATCACACGCCAGGCATATTTTACCCTAATATGCCAACTCCTGGAAATGGCATTTCTACATATGACACACACATGCAACACATACCATTGCGAAGCATTCACTCTCACGAGTTCGCACATATCAAATTCGAACCTGTACACCCCACGCATCAGGAACTACCAGGGACACATACATTCCCCATGCATTCCAATGGGAGGGCAGGCCTATCTCATCACATGCACTCCGAGTGCGCTCGCACTTTCCACTGAGACACAGTAAAAGTGCGCAGAACCCAAAAATCACTACCACCAGGTCACCATTAAAAGCAAAAAGTCTAGGGGTGAACCTGCCATAAGGGCCAAGTCCAACAAAGATAGAACACCTAAGCATCAACTCCAATCAGGGAAGCGACCATGCAATTCTTAATCTTACAACTGGCCTAATTGTGAAGTCTAGTTCAGCGATTTTTAACATGTATCCACAAACTCTGGCACTCGTGAATCAAGTCCAAGTAAGAATCACTTGGAATATGAGAGCACTTGACAATACCAACATAACAAAGGCACTTATTCAAATATTTGAAAGCATAAATTTTGCAGATCCAATAGCAAATATTGAAGCTGCTTTAAACAAATTAGTGAAATACCTGCAAGAATCCCTTAATCCCCGAGGTTCCCAATCAGGAAATCACAAATAGAAAAATCCTGACAAAAACGTAATATCACCTAACAAATTAATTTGTGCACAATTCTTATGTTTCTCCGACAGCAGACAACAGAAAATGAAATCGTAAACAGAGGGTGAAAGATGAACAAAGAAAAGTACAACAGGATAAAAAATGGATGGACATTCAGATATTGGCTAAACAAAAAAATATATGTGCATACTGGACCCTTATTGCAAGAGAAACAGGCAAAAAAAAACCTTGCAAGCCACACCTGTCCGCCCAAGGGAATGGGAAGTGTATTTAGCAAATTTACACAAAATAAATGAGAGGAAAGAAACTATGTTACGACCATCGGACAAGATACGGATTACTACTCTGGATGATCCCGCATCTTCACCATTTCATATTGCACTTCACATAAAAAATGCAAGAACATCCGCTGCAATGGGACCAGATCACATCCCAATAAAGGTGCTTCAAAAGAACCCCAAGGAGTGGAGTTTGTTTTTAGCTCCTCTCTTTTCCCATAGCTTCGCCACCGGCGAAATTCCCAAATCATGGAAAGGAAGTATAATTATTCCTATCTACAAGAAGGGCTCCCGACTGTCCCCTGGCAAATACCGTCAGATTGCCCTCCTCGATGCGACAGGAAAGATCTTCGCAGCCATGTATTGGAACATCTAAAGGAGTGGGCCTTCTCAACTGGATCAATTCCATTTAATCAAGCTGGGTTTCGCAAAAATCATTCTGTAACTTACAACATTGTGATGTTACAACTAATAATTGATAAATATGAGGTCTGTAAATCACAGGTAGTCCACTCTGTCTTTGTTGATTTTTCAAAAGCATTCGACAGAGTGGACAGGCCAACACTGTGGAGTAAGCTAAAATCTAAATACATATAATTGTGCCAAGTATTATTGGGGAAAGAGAAGGGCCTCACAACCCCAATTAAAACAACAAATGGCCTAAGACAAGGGTATGCTTTAGCTCCTCTATTATTTTCTATTATTTTCCCTCTACCTTAGTGATCTCCCAGATTGTCTTAAGCAGATAACTAATTTCCCTCCGAAAATATCACAACATAAAATTCATATTCTGATGTATGCGGATGACGTGATTATTCTCGACCTTACTCCGTTTGGCCTTCAAATAATAATAATAATAATACCAAGTTTATAAAGCGCCTAGTTACACTAGAAACAGTGTGTCCCCGTGCTGTGCAGACTAGAGGGTCAGACCCAAACAGTTCCGGTAGCGCCAAGAGTCGCGGGGAACTCCCGCCTAAGTCGGAAAAAGATGCGTTTATAGTTTCAGCCTGAATCTCAACTCCGACGGTTCCATCCGGAGTTCTAATGGAAGCGCATTCCAGTGCTTACTGGCCAGGTACCTGAAAGAGCGGCCACCCATCCTAGCTCGATGGATACGGGTTCAAAGGAACTTGCACGCACTTGAGTCATATGCAGAACAACATTTTTTGGTTCCTAACACAACAAAAACAAAAATAGTTCCTTTTCGAGGAAATAAGAGATACGTAAACTATAACTGGACCTTGGGAGGACAATCGTTAGAAATAGTGAAAGAATACATTTATTTAGGTCGTATTTTTACTCAAACCCTAAAAAATCACTCCCACCTCCAGCACCTGGCTTACAAAGCTGATGTTCATGCTGGGGCGCTGCATAGATTATACTCTTCTACCGGGTATAGGCACTTCTCAACCCTTTTACAGGTTTTTAGCATTACTATCCCTCCAGTTCTTTCATGCGCTCTCGAGCATATACCTATAAATCAATGGTATCTAATACAAGTCAAAGAAAGCAAGATTCTTCAAAAACTAACCAAAATGTATCAAGCTGTCCCCGTGCAAGCCCTGTGCCTTGAGTTTCCTTTAACTAGTACATTCGCCAGTGGAATTACTAGTATCATTCGATGGGCATATAACATTTTACATGCTGAACAAGGCTCCTTAAGAGCTCTACTAAAACTGGAAATTTTTGATGAAGGATCTTCTAAATACATTTTCTACCGAAATTTTATATTTGCACTGAAGTTGTCAGAATGTACAGATGATCTACAGAAAACTTGGACCCTGGCACATTTAAAACTTTTTTTGAAACACTTGACTCCAAGGATCAGTTACGATGTTGATTTCCAGCACTGCACAAAACTATAATCTTATAAGTTATATGCTGAGTCAATTGAATTCAAACAAAGGCAACAATATCCTTCCTACACACTGAGATATGGCGCCCAGCGTTGTATGATTTTACTTCGGTTTGGGATCCTTCCTCTCAAATCTTTTACCTGTAAATGTACAAACAACAATAATACCAATAGCTTATGTGACCTCGGTAAAGGAGGAATTTAAGATCTGATCCATATTTTGTTTGTTTGTCCTAACCCTACTGTACTTGCTGCTAGAACGCGATTTTTAAAACCACTTCAAACAAAGTGTACTTCTATAAATGTACAGAGTTTGATTTCCATTTTTAAATCCCATCCCAATGAATTTTTATGCTATAATCTGTTTAAATTTTTAAAAACTGTTTTAATATTGTATTAGGAGAAGTGTTTATAATTTTTGCTGACTATAACATGTAATCCTATTTGTTTTATCATTCTATTTGTTGTTCTCAGTAGAGAACTAAACCAAATAAATACATTTAATTTGATTTGATTTAGTCACAAAGAGCCCAAAAGCTTGATTTTAAGAGCCCATGAGCCCAGACCAAATGTCCAGGACCTGGGAGACACCACTTCAGGGCCAGATATAGGCTGCAGCAAGGTCCAAGAGCTTGTTGAGGAGCCATTTATGTCCCTCAAGCTCCGATCAGGAGTCCAGCAAACAAGTTTTGGAGTCACTCTGGGGTCCTGGGTCCAGTTCTGCTTCCCTGGGCAGTTTCTTTAGAGCAGCAGTCCAGCAGCATGGCAGTCCTTGCATCAGCACAGCAGTCCTTCTTCCTGGCAATGTATCCCAAAGTCAAGTAGTGTACTGAAGAGTTGGTGTCTGAGGTCCAGTACTTATACCCAGTTGCACCTTTGAAGTGGGAGGAAACGTTTTTAGAGGTTTCTCTTTGAAGTCCCCTGGCATCCTGCATTTCCAGCCCTGGCTCCAGACTAACTACAGGGGGTATGCCACCCTGTGTGTGGAGGTGGGACACAGTCTATTCAGGTGTAGGTAGGGCTGTGCTCGGCTCCTCCCTCCCATCCTGCCAGTAATGGCCCATCAAAGCATATCCAAGCTCCCTATTGTGTGTGGCTGTCTAGGAGGAATACACAAAGCTCAACAGGAGTCTTATCTATTTCCAATCGGAAATTGCACTTATAAGATGTAATAAGACAACTCTAATGTCACCCTACGGGTGAGATACACCTTGAAGTAGTGTAAAACAAATCTAGAGCTTTTCATTACCAGGACATCTAAAACTTAAATGTGCATGTGCTGCTTTTTAAATACATTGCACCCGGCCCTCTGGCCTGTTCATGGCCTACCCTAGGGGTGACGTACATACATTAAAGAAGGAGGTTTGGACCAGGCAAAAGGTTTACTTTGCTAAGTTGAAACTGCAGTTTAAAACTGCACACACACAGGCTGCAATGGCACAACTGGGACATGTTTATAGAGCTACTTAAGTGGGTGGCAAAATCAGTGCTGCAGACCTACTAGTAGCATTTAATTGACAGACTCTGGCAGTAGGGGCTGCTACCGGATGGTGGTGGTGGGTGGAGGAGGAGGGGAGGGATGAAAGATAATTTAACAAAAAAACACTTACCTTAGGACGGCGGGCTGCCGCCTCCCCTTTGTCCATTTCCTTCTTCCTTTCACCAATCCGGCTGGCAGCAGGAAGCACCCGGCACACAGGCTTTCCATGTCAGAACAGATCTACCAATAGTTCTCTTTCACCTACCACTTGGTGAGACTGCAAAAACGTTATGTATACCTAATAGTGTATCAGGTGATACATTGCTTATCCTGTTTGGTTTTTGTGCAGCCTTGATAAAGTCGCGGGACGATTTCCCTTGTAAGCGATGAAACACATTTCGTACACGAGGAGTGACGTCCTTAGACCTGATACATCGAATCATGAATCTGAGACTGTGGAACGTAATAGGATCCCTTGGATATATACACTGCTGTATTTGACGTCACGAGAAACTGAATCCCTTTGTGGGTTGGGATTATCACCACAAAAGAAGGATTTCTCTAAAGGGGACATAGCTTTGATAAAGTCGTGGGACGATTTCCCTTGTAAACAACAAAACATGTGCCAGCTGTTTGAAGACCCAGAGAATAAAGAAAAGAACAAGAATTCACTTACTTGTGTTCAATTTGTTCCTACACATGCAGGGAAGCAGAAAAGACTTTCCAACCTATTCAGCTGCCTTTTCCCTCCTCTAGATGCAGCCCGCAAAGCGGTCTCGTACCTGCGAAAGCCACGCTCCTCCAGGAGTGTGGCTGGGTGCAGCGTGGGGACTGTGGTCCCCTGGCTTTCCTGGGAACTTCGTCTGGTCTTCGACTGTCTCCAGGTCCGTTTTAAAGTCAGGGGTTGGTTTGTCTTTTCTTCGCTCAGCATTTTCCGACCTTCCGGTTTCTCTCCCTCCGGTGATTGTACACAACGTCTTCCAGGGTCTGCTTTCTCTTATTGGCCAAGTGAAAGTGACGTCGCTACTAGGGGCCGGGTCTTCCAGGGAAGCATTCCAATTAAAGGAGCCAAACTCGCTTCAGTGTCTGAGTCCAACGGGTTCCTCGAGGGCACAATCCATTCGTTCTGCTGTGAGGAGACAAGAGGGCTATTGGAAGATGTCACACACCACTAGTCCTCCTCTGGTCTTGTATTACCCTGGGTCCGAGCGGCCTCGTGACAGAGGACTATACCTATTCCAACCTCCACAGTGGTAAAAACAAACAACCAGCTCGAACTCGTACTCTCTTACATGGCGGCCCACTTGCAGTGCCACTGGATAACATACAAACAAGTATACATTGTTGCCAAGAAAAAACAAATATAGCATGCAATCAAAGTATCATGATTTTGACAAAGGGCCAATAAATGGTTTGAAAATGGCCCCTTAATTTTTTTAGGAAGATGGTGATAAGCATCCTCATCACAAATGGTACAGAGTGAGTACCATTTTAGAACGTGCAAAATGCGATATAAACATCTCCAAGGCTATAAATTACTGGGTGATTAGTACACCTGTGTTGTGCAGATGTTTGCTGGCAGAGCAGTGTGTTCAAGCACCGTGAGTAGTAAGTACAAGTGCGGGCCTCATCTTGGGTTAAATCCTTTCTCATTCATCTCCTAAGGGTAACGTTATTTATATAACGTTATGTGGAACATGACTAACAAATAAATCACAAGGAAAAACTGAAAATGTATACATATAGCAGAAATTGAGGCATAGCAACATCAAAGAAGTTACTTTATATATACTGTTAAGTAGAAACTGTCTTTCTTTATTCTGTATTGCGGAAGAGAATATCGCACATAGGAAGCAGTTGTGATACACAGAGTGTGGCAGCTCTATGCATTCATCTTCTCAGGAAGTAATGCAATTCCAAGTCTACATTTAGCCCTATTTCAGTGCTGCGAATGTGGAAGAATGAATCATTTTTCCAGTGTATGCAGATTCAAAAGAAGAGACAATGGGAAGATGTGGAAACATCAAGTGCAAGGAAAGGCAAAGTATATTAGACAGATGGAAAGTATTGATGATTCTTCTACCGATTAATGTGAAAAGGGACGGCTATATTTAATGGCAGAAGAAAATGAGGATAAAAAATGTATTTGTTAAAAAAGGAAGATATTGAAAAAAACAGCATCTGTTTGCATATTAGTGGGATCTCAGAAAGTCCCATTTGTGTTAAATAGTGGAGCACCGTGTAATATTATGTGTACAACCGAATATGATTAAATGGTGGTTAAACCTCCCCTTGTCTCATCGAGTGTCAAGGTTTTCCAATGGGGAGGAAAACGTCCTGTAACCTGCTTAGGGAAATTTGAAGAAAATGTATCCTTTGGAGAGGTGTCTCTTAAAGAAGAAATACCTGCTTTGAAAGTAGAAACTGCTGGGCCTTGCCTGCTAGGTAAAGTCACAGCTCAATTAATGGGACTGTTGGCCATGACATTTCATATGACAATGGAAAAGCACATACTGAAGGAATTTCCCACTTTAACAGAAGATCTTGGAAAGTTAAAAGGAAAAACCAGTTCATTGCACGTAAATGATAAAGTGAAACCTGTTGCACAAATGCATAGGAGAGCCCCATTTCACATGCAGGGTAAAGTTGAAGAAGAAATTAATTATTTGCTTAAGCAAGACATAATTTAGCCTGCGACATGTCCAACACCATGGGTGTCTCCGACCGTAGTAGTACCAAAGAAGGACACAAACCAGATTTGAATCTGTGTCGACATGAGAATACTGAATACTGCAATTGAAAGGGAAAGGCATCCTGGGCAGCATTCGAACAATATAATTAGCATTTTGAATGGGGCAACAGGTTCCCCAAAGTTAGACCTCTGAAAGGGGTACCATCAATAAAAAATTGATGAAAATCAAGGTATATTGCAACTTTTTCAACGCATATGGGGCTACAAAAGACTTAATTTTGGAATATGTTCAGCCACAGAAATTTTTCAAGAAATCATAAAGAATGTTATTAGACCGGTAGAGAATTCAATTAATTATAGTGAATATATCCTTGTTTTTGGAAAAACCGAAAACAAGCATGACCAAGCGTTAAGAGCAGTATGTCAAGAACTTTTGAAAGCTGGGCTAACATTAAACCCTGAAAATTTGAAATTGCTAAACCAGAACTAACATTTTATGGATATATATTCTCAAGCCAAGGCATGAGACTGGATCCCAAAAAGTATCATCATTCATAGCAATGTCTTATCCGAAGGATATAACAGAGTTACGCTCTTTTTTAGGAATGGCTAGCTATTGCTCCCGTTATATCAAGGACCATGCTACTATCAGTGCACCTCTTAGAAGCTAACACAAAAGGAGAGGCCCTTCTTTTGGAGCAAGGAGTGTAAGGGTGCATTTGAGAAGATAAAAGATGATATAGCAACAACAGCAAACTTAAAGTACTTTGACCCAAGTTTATGCACAGAGAAAGTAGTGGATGCAAGTTTGGTGGGATTATGTGCTATATTACTCCAGCATAAATTTGACAAGGACACTCCAAGGTTCGTGGTGTCTCATGCAAGCCAAAGTTTGATGGATGTGAGAAGAAATACTCTCCATCAGAAAAGTACAGTTTGGCGGTGGTCTGGGCATTGTGAGCATTATCATGATTACTTGTTATGAAAGTCATTTGTAATAGTAACAGACCACCGGGGACTCAAAACTATCTTTGAAAATCCAAAGGCAAAAAGACCTCTTTGGATTGAAAGGCGGGTATGAGGTTGATGGACTATGATTTTAAAATAATTCATAAACCTGGAAAAGAGAACAATCCAGCTGGCAGACACCCTATGAATGTACCTAAAAAAGAAATAGATGTGTGTAGGGATGTCTTACACCTCTCCTGTAGGGGATTGGCTGAGGGTAGTAGGTTGGAACTCTTCAATGTCTATGCTAGAGGGGCACCGGGGGACACATCCTGAGCTACATTAACGAGTTTGGATATAGCATTAGCGAGGTGTCCACATTCGGCAAAAATCATAGTGGGTGGGGATTTTAATTGTACATTCGAGCCTCTGAGTGGGGATGACCCCTTGGGCATTGAGGGGGAAGATTCTAGATGGTCCATTCCAGCCCTGTCGTTACTCCCTATCCGAAAATTGTCTGCTAGGGCAATACAAATCAATGCCCTAACCAGGGAGTTTAACCTAAGAGCACTTAATAGGACTAACTCGGTTAGGGAAGGTGCAATGACATTTAATAGGCTTAGTGGCCCATCTAGAATAGATTATATCTTATTAGATGTTAGACTCTGGAAATACCTGTTAGATATGGAGGTGGTGGCTACACAGGATAGTGACCACAACCCAATCTGCACAAAGCTTAGGTGGGGTAACCCAAAGGGGGTGGGACTGTGTGCTCCCGTGAAGCTGACTAAAGAGGTGGTACCCTATAATAGTAATCGTAGGCTGAAATGGGACAAGGCCCAATTAAAGGAAGAGCAACTGGGGAGCATAAAATCCCTTGTGGAAGAGCTGACCCTGGACCTGTCAGCACAGGAACAGGGACTGAGAAGCGTACCAGAGTCACCGATCGCCTTTGATAGCGCCTATAAGAACACAATAGAGCAGGTGAGCCAATACTTTTTAAAAGGGAATAGCTTTAAAGCTAACAATATACCTCCCATCTCCACTAATCTCTGGTACAATGCCCAGTGTAAGGGTAAAAGAAAGAGTTAACAGCTCCCCTGCTCAAAAAAGATCCCTCACTAGTTAGAGCGGCTAGGAAGGATTACTCGAGGGTTGTAGCAGCTGCCAAACGAGAGTGGGAAGAAAAATATTGGCAGGATCTAAATGGGGCGGTCTCCACGAGGAACCCAAGGTTATTCTGGGACCTAATTAACAAATCTAGGCAACAGAGTTCACAACCTTTAGCCTCCCATATAACAAGTAAGCAATGGGTTGACCACTTCTCTGCAGTATATGGCGGAAATGAAGCTGATCCTCCTCTAATGATAGACACGGGTGGAGAAGGGGGATATATAAGGGAGCTCGAGGAACCATTTCTGCCCTTGGAAGTACTAGCGGCAATTAGACATCTGACCCCGAAGAAGGCGGCAGGCCCAGATGGGATACCGGGCGACCTACTGATAAAGGAACCCAAGGCTTGGGCGGAATTAATTGCCCTCATAATGAATTACATCGCCAGGGGGCATCCCGTGCCCGACTCTTGGAAGGGTGCTGAGGTGGTTACGGTGTTTAAAAAATGGGCTAGAGAGGACCCTGCCAATTACAGACCTATCAGTTTGATAGATGTGATTCAGAAATTGGTTGGCAGGGTCATCATCTCAAGGGTTGGAGCCTGGATGGAAGAGGAACATATCCTCTCCCACCTCCAAGCAGGTTTTCGCCAGAAGGTGGGGACGATGGACCAGGTCTTCCGCTTCTTTGGGATCTATTGGAAGTCAGTTACCATCAATAGAGGTAGCCTCTACATGGCTTTCATAGATCTCAGGATGGCCTTCGACCTGGTCCCTCGAGCAAGGCTATGGGAGACATTGGAAAAGATGGGCTTCCCGGGCCCCTCTTTTTTTTAAAAAAAATGTTTTAAAACTTTATTATAAAAGAGCACACAGCTATTCAGCCTAACATCCCGGAGGCAAGGCAGCATAGACTCAGGAGGAAAACAGTGCAAGGCAATTCACATCAGAACATTGCAGGTTGTTTTTTCATTTTAATAAGAAAGATAACTAAACCAAGAAAGGAAACGCCAGAAGGCGCGAAAGATTGGCAATGGAACAGCAGAGATGCATAGGAGTCGGTCAAAGGAAAGGGAGGACAGGCAGAGATTCCATGAAAGAACTAGTGGTAGAATGGGAAAGGGGGGGGGGGAGGAAAAATCAGGAGAAATAGAACTTGCAGATAACAGTTGGTGTTACAGGCTACGGTGATAGGCGTTCATACAGTGGGACAGGTTCCGGTGGCAGACATACATCTCCCCTGTATGCATTCCATGCCCCCCACACTTTATTCCATGTCTGAGGCCTCCCCCTGGCAGTATAAACCGTCTTTTCCCTGAACATGCACCAGTCCATGTTGGCTTTCCATTGTACCACCAGGGGGGCCGCAGCAGCACCCCACTTTTGTGCAATATCACGCTTGGCAATCATATTGCCCAATGTCGTCCAACGAGTCTGCGCAGTGTTACAGTCAGTCGGTTCCCAGACGTTAAGGAGGCATCTCCGCGCCTCCGCTGCCAGGACCACACCAGTCACCTCTCCCATAATGCGGTGTACTTTCGCCCAGTAAGGGGCAATGACGGGGCATTCCCACAGAATATGCATAAAGGTTGCAAGCGCACCACAACCACGACGACAAAGGCCATCGGGCGAAAAACCCATACGCAAGAGACGGGGGCCGGTAACATATACCCGGTGGAGGATTTTGAATTGTACCAGGCGAAGACGGGAGGAGATAGCGACCTCCTTAGGGGAGGACACCGCACTCTGCCAGTCCTCGTCGTCAAGTTCCAGGCCGTCCGCCGTCCATTGATCTCTCAGGCACAGGAGGAGGTCAGTGCGAACATTGATCAATTTTTTATAGGACAGAGAAATGGCACTGTCAGGCATATGGCCATCCAGAATCCTATCCTCCAAGGGGGAGCTTTCGGGAATCTCACCTTCCGCCGGCCTGGCAGAGAGCAACGCATGCCTCAGCTGAGCGTACCGGAAAAATTCCGAACCACCCAGTTGATATTCGGCTTGCAGCTGAGAAAAGGTCTTGAGGTCGCCCTTAATAACCATGTTGTCTACCCTGGAGATACCTATGAGGTCCCATTTGTCAAAGCCCTTAGTGTGCCACAGCCTGCCCAGAATATCAGAGTCGTACAGTGGGGTAAATCTAGTCAGTCTGCCCTGCCAACCCTGTGCTTTAGTAATCGTCCGCCAAGTATGAACCGCTGCCTTGGTCGGGCCCGACAGGCGCCGATCGAAGGATCTAGAGTAGAGGGCGCGATAGTAATTACCACCGCGCAAAAGCCATCTATCCATTGCATAACCTGGACTATCCACGGGGCCATAGAAACCATGGTTGATTGCAGTGAGCTGGGAGGACCAGTAGTACCGTCGCACGTCCGGTAGGGCGAAGCCCCCGTCGTACCACGGCAATGTGAGCTTCTGGATGGCTACACGGGGTTGACCCTCCCAGAGCAATGCGCGTTGTAAGCTTTCAATTTCACGAAAATAGCGGGCCGGCACCGGGTCCTGAGTGTTCTGTAGGGCGTACAGAAATCTGGGCAAAGACATCATTTTAGACAATGCTGCCCGGCCCAGGAGAGAGAGTGGGAGCTTGCGCCAACTGTCCACATCTCTTCGTAGGCGCTGGAGAGGGGGAAGGAGATTTGATCGTATCACGCCTTAGGACTACCGGAAATGTAAATTCCCAGGTATTTAAAGCCCTGACCGGCCATCTGGATATTGCAGCCTCTAGGGAGGCGAGGCGTGTCTCCCTTTAGAATGTAAAGGGAAGATTTACCCCAATTGATGACCAGGCCAGAGTGGCGGCCAAACAGTCTGATCACGTCGCACGCCACAATGAGCGACTTGTTGGGGGAAGTAAGGTAAAGCAGGATGTCATCCGCGTATAGGGAAACTCTATCCTCAAAGCCCGGCCCAGGTTATACCATGCAAGTCCGGGTGTACACGCAGCATGGCCGCAAGCGGCTCCAGAGCCAGAGCAAAGAGGAGAGGTGACAAAGGGCAGCCCTGCCGGGTACCCCGGTGAAGGGCAAAGGAAGCCGACACGCGGCCATTAACTGTGACGTTAGCCAGTGGGCAAGCATAGAGAAGCCGCACTCAACTCAGGAAGCCCGGTCCAAAGCCAAGTTTCGTAGTACCGCCCAAAGATAACTCCACTCAAGGGAGTCAAAGGCCATCGTGGCGTCAAGGGAGGCAAGTATCGCCGGTTCGTCCAGGGTGGGAGCTCTGGCCATAACACCATGAAGCCGACGCAGATTAAGGGCAGTGTTACGACGGGGAATAAAGCCCGACGGGTCAGGGTGAACCAAATCGCCAATGACTCCAATCAACCGGTTGGCGAGTAACTTAGCCAGGATCTTGGGCTCTACATTGAGGAGGGAGATGGGGCGGTATGATCGGCACACATCTCTCGGTTTCCCCTCTTTGTGAATAACCACAATGGTGGCCAGCCGCTGATCTAGGGGGAGGAGGCCCTCGTCCTGTGCCTTCAAAAACATAGTCCGCAGGTGCGGGGAGACCACATCCGGTCGAATTTTATATAACTCCACCGGGATACCATTGGGGCCGGTCGCTTTACCCGACCGTAACACACGGATCGCCAAGGCGACCTCGTCAGCGGATATGTCTCGATCTAAGTCGGAACGGTCATCTTCAGAGAGACAGGGAAGGTCAATCGTCGAGAGGAACGCAGCCGAGTCAGCCTCGGAGCGGTCGGAGTTGGAAGTGTAGACACCCCGGAAATAGTCCGCAAAGGTCTCGACAATGGCACTCGGGTCCGTGACGGTCACCCCATCGTCTCCCAAAACCTCGGGTACCACACGGCTGGCCATCTCACGCCTGTCCAGCCAAGCCAGCAACTTTCCGGCCTTGTCCCCAACATCGTAAATACGACCTTGTTGTTCTTTGGCAAGGGTAAGGGCAACATTTGTGGCGAGATCGTGATATTCCGCTTGTTTAAGGGAAAGGTCATGCAAGAGAGAGGGGACGGGCTCGGGCCCCAAACGGGACTCGAGGTCCAAGACCTCGTCTTCAATACGCGCGAGGTCGGCATCTCTGACTCGCCTGGCCTCGGCAATGAGAGCAAGAGCTTCACCCCTCAACACAGTCTTGAAAGCCTCCCACAAGGTGATAGCCGAGCCAACCGAGCCCACATTTTCGGAAAAGTAGAGGTCGATGGCCTTAGCAAGGAGTGCCCGAGTCTTGGGATTACGGAAATACCACGGATTCACCGTAACCGGACGATCAGACAGCGCGATGGTAAAATCAAACGAGACCCACAACGGGGAGTGATCTGAAATACCCCGTGCCAGAAAGCGGGCCTCAGACACGGCAGATGCATGCGCGGCAAGGGTCAGTACATAGTCTATACGGGAAAGGCTGCCGTGGGCACTCGACAGGAAGGAAAATTGGCGGAGCCCGGGATGTAGCAGCCGCCAACCGTCCACCAAACCCATAGAATCGAGGAAGGAAGGCAACCACAATTGGGAACTGCGGAGATCTCTCGGCGGTTGGCGGTCAAGGGAGCCAGAGCAGACTAAGTTGAAATCACCCCCCACTATCAATAGGCCAGCGGGCAGAGACAATATGGCGGCACCAAGGTCTTGGAAAGTACTAGATTGCAGGCCCGGGGGAACATAAACCGAAAGTAGCGCTAGGGAACGCCCCTCCCACCTTCCCGCCACTGCGGCGTAGCGTCCCCTATCATCAATCACAGTGACGTCTATCTCCAGGGGAAGGGATGCACGCACCAAGACACCCGCCCCTCGGGAGCCCGAAGAGAACCCAGAGTGGGCCACCATCTTGTAGCCTTTACGATTAAGGTCCTTACAAGAGTTGCCTACCAAGTGCCTCTCCTGTAAAAACACAATATCGGGCATATGTCGTTTAAGCAGTTGAATCACCACCCCTCTCTTAATTCGATCACCCAACCCATTAACATTCCAACTGATCACTTTCAGTTTCCTACCCCCCATCGTCCTGCAACCCGTCCCACCCAATCCCAGCCAACCCCAACATCAAGTAAACAGCAGTAAACACGATCCATTGCCTGAAGGAAAGAGAAGAAAAAGAACGAACAAACAAATAAACTTGCATAGCTGCACCCCCCACCCTGCACCCCTGCATTAGACTAAAAAGCCCCCCCAACTAGCAGTGTGCCTGTCGCCCCAGAAACTACTCTACAAAAAGAGACCCAGAGGAGTAAGGAATCCCCGCGAACTCCTCCCGCCACCCTCCATGTATCAACAGGGAAGCCAACAGGGTAAAAGAACGATACCCGACAGTCTAATGAAGCGGGGTCACCAAACGCCGGTGTCCCTACTGCAGAGCCAAGTCTCATAGATCCGGGCCACCAGCCGCACCTCCATCATGGTCCTCTCGGGTGTCTCTTTGCGGCGACAATGTGTCCAACCAGTCACTCACATTCTCGGCAAAGTCAAAAAACAGGGCACGGCCCTCATGTTCGATACGGAGTTTGGCAGGAAACATCATGGAATATTTATATCCCATATCTCGCAGTCTTCTCTTCACCCCGGCATAGCTTTGGCGCTGCCGTTGTACCGCCCTGGTAAAGTCCGGATAAAAGTGAATTTCGGCGTTCTGGTACTGCAGCGGTCCATGTCGTCTGGATGCTTGCAGGACCGCGTCCCGGTCGCGGAAGTTGAGGAGTCGCACCACAATGGGTCTAGGCGCCACGCCCGTCTTCGGCGGGCCGCCCGGCACCCGGTGGGCACGCTCCACAGAGAAAAAGTTACTAAGGCCAGGTGGTGACAAATGGGACTTTATCAGTTCTTCAACAAAGAGGTCCATCGCCGCATCCTCCGACCCCTCCGGGACACCAACAATGCGTACATTTTGCCGCCTGGCACGTCCCTCATAGTCCTCCAGCCTCCTAGAGAATTGATCAGCGGTCATCCGCAGGTTTCGGACCTCAGTTTGCAGGTCCGAGACGTCGGCCGTCAGGCTGGAGGTCTTAATGTCCAATGTTTTCACTCTATCATTAGTTTTGCCCAGATCGGCTCTAATGAGAGTCAGGTCAACGGCCATAGTGTCCACCTTGTGGGCCAAGATCTCATTTTGCTGTTGCATGTCAGCCCGAAAACTGGTGATGGCCCCCATAATGTCACTCAGGGTAGGCTCGGAGCCGTCGGGCAAGCCCGTAGGTGGAAGGCCCTTGGCAGAAGGTCCCGTAACAGGTGGCGTCTTCGGCTGGGTATATTGTTCGATTTTGCTCTGTTGCGACTGTGATTTCCCGCGGACTCCTCTATTCGACGTCTTGTCGGGGTCACCTCTGCCCGCCATGTTGGTTCCGATGAGGACAAAGGGCTGTGCCAGCCAAGTCCGAGCCCAGCGAGCCGAGTAGAGCGTCCGGGTTGGAAAGTTAGATCAGGTCGGCTTAGGAGCGCGCTGCAGGCACCAGGACTCCGCCAGCAGAGGCGACAGGCAGGCACTCCGCAGATCAGTCGTGCGGAGCGGCGGAGACCGGAGGGACAATGGCACAGTACTGGCACGGAGTTCCACTCGACGTAGCTCAGCGCATGAACCACCGATTCGAGAACGGAAAGCAGTTCTCGCCTCAATAGACCATCAGCAATAAGAATCCACCCTCGTGGAACAGGATAGCAAGCAGGATATATGAGGAGGATCGGAAGGTCCACGGAGCTCCGAGCTTACGCGGCCATCTTGGTTGCCCGCGAAGCTCCTCCCCCCGGGGCCCCTCTTGAGCTTTATCGTAAGGCTCCACGAGGGAAACTACGCGAGGATCAGATGGGGCTCTCAGGGCCAGTTAACTGAAAGGGTGCCCGTGAGGAGGGGAGTGCGGCAGGGATGTGTCATGGCACCAACCCTCTTCTCCCTGTTCGTGAATGGGGTGGTGGATCATCTGAGAGGGGAAGAGGTTGACGTACCAGCCCTGGCGGGGGAACGAATCCCCACTCTACTCTTCGCGGATGACACCTTATTGATCTTGAAATCCCCGGTGGGACTTCAAAGGCTTTTAAATCGCTTCAGCACCTTCTGTACTGATAGAGGTCTAACCATCAATACCTCAAAAACCAAGCTCATGGCCTTCTCACCCTCTAAAAGATTCAGAAACAATCTCACACTCAATGGGGCACCCTTGGAGCTGGTAGAATCATTCGACTGGGTGGCCAAATTTCTAGGCAGCGCATCGCTGACCCGTACTAGGAGATTAAAGCAGCAGACCCCCCCTGATAAATAGATAGTCGACACTCGCTGGCCACTGGGCCTATGTAAAGCTGAGTTAGTATAGCTTGTTGTATTTTTATTACTTAGCCTACAATGTACTGTTGAGAAAGTTGTAATTGGGCCTATAGTAAACATCCAATGTACAGTAATCATATAAGGTTCCATTTTTATCAGGAATTTTATTGTGCTAGGTTTTATTTAATGTCCTTATCTTTTAATGGATTGGAATGTATATTGTTGGAAATGTTATTCTTTTATGGTGAAATTTTTTACCGAATAAAGATTTTTTCAGTATATTTCAGAAATAGATGACAGAGAAGATCATATAAATATTATAATTAAGTCAACAGTTCCTGAAGTAATCTCTGAATGAGAATTGATTTATGAATCCAACAAAGACAATACTCTGGCAGAAGTATATGGAATAATACAATTAAATAGATGGAAGCATGTCAATTCATTGGCAAAATATCAATCTGGAATATGCAAAAGGGATGTGCTTGCATACACAACTATTCATGCAGAGCTAACAATAACCACCTCTGGCATTCTCATAAGAGGAAACAGAATAGTAATTCCAGGCAATTTACAACGGTGTGTCATTAATCTTGCCCATGAAAGTCACAGGGGAATATCAGCAACAAAAACTCTCTTAAGAGTAAAAGTGTGGTTTCCGAGCCTTGATAGTCAGGTGCATTTTGTTATTTCCTGTATGTAGGTTTAACATTTGTTAGGAAAGAGGAAGAGGTAGTGATGTCATGTAGAATGGTGGCATGTAGTCATGACCACATACAATGTGTTTTAGTGTTCTACATTTGAGGGGCATTATAAAGTTGGGCTTCATAACGGTTATGAGCAAGTGGACTTCTCTGTATCCACATAAATAAACAATGTAAAGGACAATTAAGGCTCCGCATAATTACATGGTCTATCTGACTAAAATTCAAATGGGAGGTGAGGCCATTATGGAGCAAAATGTTATACTATATTGAATTTTTGTGGCAGAGACAAGTGGCTAGCGGTGCATACTGTGCAAGGGGGTGGCTTCCAGTTGCATGACGCTCAAAGTTGGTAAGCCTGTATCTTTTCCATGAATATGTTCTGTGCTGTCTTCTTGCCAGTGTACTCAGTGCTGTATTGTACATAATAGTAACCACAATGTGCAAAAACAATGAAGAATTTACATTGGTTTTATCCCAAAGCGGGAGTTGGTTTGTGGTTCCAGTACAAGCCATAGTGCTTATTTTTCAAATAACCCCTGTTTAAAATGTTGTAATATGTTTACATCTGGCAAAGAGTCATAACAATATGCCCTCCGCATGTGGTTCGCCTTTTTCCTGCAATACGCAGGTATGTTTGCTTTATCTCAAACGATACCTGCAACTAGTAAAAGCTTTGGATTTCCAGGGAGGAGAGGTAGAATGAAAGTAGTCAAGTACCTGTTACAAAACGACCCCACGTCTGTTAAATCAAATGCACTGATCTGAGAAAAGTGCCTCTTGTCTTTCATATCAGCCACATTGACTGTTAAATTGTCATTGTCTCTGTGACTGGTATTAGACAGACTAAACTATCCAGTATCTAAGCAAAAGTTTCATGGGCCCTAAAATAAGGAAGGAAGTTGGCTTAACCATAAACCAATTTGGTACTAAAAAAGGGCCACACTAAGGGGCAGATTAGGATTGCGGATTTCCCGCATCCTCCGGGCCGGCGGAATCCACCGCCGGCCCGGAGGATGCGGGAAAACCGCTGCGGATGCTGGAAAGACCCACCGCCAAATTAGGATGGCTGGTGGGTCTTTGAATCTGTCTGCCGCTTTTCCACCGCAGTCGCCTTCCGACCGCTGCGGAAAAGCATTAACATGGCTGGCGGTGTCTATCAGACACCGCCAGCCATATTATGATGGAGTACAAAGTATGCTTTTCCACGGCGGCTTTTCCGCCGTGGAAAAGCATACGGACCTTCACTTTGGGGGCCTGTTGGGGGCCCCCAGGGTGAAGGGGGGTGCACATGGGGGGTACCTATGGTACCCCCCTGCATTTGCGTGAACAAAGCGGCAGGCAACGCGCGGTGCCTGCCGCTTTGTGCACGCAAATACCGTGCATGCATTTTTAACATTGCGGCGGGTGCAGCTTGAAGCTGCACCCACCGCAATGTTAAAAATAGAGGATGTGACCGCCACCCTGGCGGTCACATCCTAATCTGCACTGAGGGACCGCCGCTGCCTCTGCGGACGTCCCTCCTACTCTTTGGTGGCGGCCCCTTGGTGTGCAGTGGGCTCCTAACATCTATGGGCCTGCTGCATCGTTGATAGCTCCCCTAAACCTAGATATGTTTTTACCAGATAAAGTTTGTGTGGATACCTAGCAACATCATAATGTCACTAAAATCCTCTGAGGCGTGATAGAACTTTAATTTGTACTGTAAAATTAAGCTCTTTATATAAACAAAATGACCACTCCTTCCTTAGTGAAAAAAAAAATTCTCACCAATTTAACCCCTTCGCTGCTGGGCCTATTACACCCCCCCCCCGTGCTAAGCCTTTTTTTTTTACTATTTGGAATAGTTCGCGCTTAGGCCCCTGTAACTTTTTGACCACCAAAGGGATCCGCACCAAATTTGCATCCTTTTCTTCCAACATCATGGGGATTCTAAAGGTACCCAGAGTTTGTGGACCCAGAAATTTGCCAAAACCAAAATACAGCTACATTTTTTGGGGGGGGGGATTGGAAAAAAGTACAGCGTCTATTTTTTCCCTGAAATGGTACCAACAAAGGGTTTGTGGGGATGAAATCACAGATTTCCCAGCTTTCAGGGACTGACAGACTTTTGTAAGAAAACCAACATTTTTAACACAGTTTTGGCATTTTACTGGGACATTGCACATTTTTGCTAATTTTTGTGCTTTTAGCCTTCTTCCAGTTAATGGTAGAAATGGGTATGAAAGCAATAATGGATCCTGGAAAGTTATACATTTTGAAAAAGTAGAAAAAATTTTGAATTCAGCAAGGGGTCATTGTGTACATCCTTCAAGGTTTCTTTATAGAAACTAAAAATTGAAAACAGGAGAATTTGAGTTAAAAAAAACTGCAATAAGTGCCAACGTTTTCACCTATAACTTCTTCTAATTATGACATATGTTTGAGAGCAATATATCGTTACATTCGCTGGACCGTTCTGGATGTGGGGATATATAGGACTTGTAGGTTCACCAAGAACCTGACGAACCAAGAGCCAATAACTGAGCAGCATCTTTCAATGTTTTTTTATTATGTGCCGGGCATATGCAATTAATTTGGTAAAATATATATAGTGATAAATCGGGATGAAAGACACCTATGTATTTCTGAAATTGGAACAAAATATAGAGTTTATTAACAGGAGATATTTTCACATTTCCGAAACTGTGAGTACCCATACTAGCATGAGAATTATAGGACATTTTTCAAAGTGACTTCTTTTTTACACATTGTCATTCATTTGGAAGGCAGAAATGCATCGAAAGTCAATCGGTAATAACAGTTGCTCTACAATTCTGTGTTACCCTATGTATCCCGATAGAAATGGTACCTCACTTGTGTGGGTAGGCCCAGTGCCCCAACAGGAAACGGCTCAAAACGAAAAGTGGACATACTTAATTTTTACAGTGACAACTGACCCTTTTTGTTGCAAAGTGCCTAGCTGTAGATTTTGAATCCTAGCTCTGCCGGAACGTAGGGACACCTAGCAAACCTATACATTTTTGAAAACTAGACACTCGGAGAAAACCAGGATGGAGTGTCACCATGTTCTGTTATCCAGAATCCCTTGCAAACCTCAAATTTTGTAACAATAAAATGCATTTTCCTCACATTTCTGTGGTGTAAAGTTCTGGAATCTGCGTGTATCCACAAAATTCCACCCACCCTGCATTCTCCAAAGTCTTCCAAGAAACATGGTATCTCATTTGTGTGGGTAGGCCTTCTGGCTGGTAAGGAAATGCCCCAAAAAGCAACGTTGACACAGCACATTTTCACAGTGAAAACAGACACTTTTTTTGCAAAGTGCCTAGCTGTAGATTCTGAACCCTAGCTCTGCCTGCACCTAGGGAACCTAGCAAACCTACACATTTTTGAAAATTAGACACCCAGGGGAATACAGGATGGGGTGACTTGTTTGGTTCTCACCAGGTTCTGTTGCCCAGAATCTCTTGCAAACCTCAAAGTTTGTCTAAAAAATACACATTTTCCTCACATTTTTGTGGTGGAAAGTTCTGGAATCTGCGTTGATCCACACTTTTCCACCCACCTTGCATTACCCAAAATCTTCAGAAAAAAATGGTACCTCACTTGTGTGGGTAAGCCTAGTGCCCTCAATAGGAAATGGCCCAAAATGCAATGAGGACACACCACATTTTCACAGTGGTAACTGACCCTTTTTTTGCAAAGTGCAGAGCTCTAGATTTTGAACCCTAGCTCTGCCGGCACCTAGGGAAACTTAGCAACCCTATACATTTTTGAAAAGTGGACACCCTGGAGAATCTAGGATGGGGTGACATGTCTGGCTCTCACCAGGTTCTGTTGCGCGAAATCCCTTGCAAACCTCAAACTTTGTATAAAAACAACACATTTTCCTCAGGTTTCTGTGGTGGAAAGACTGTAATTGTGCAGGGGGGGCTTTGGCATGCCCATATTGGGCAGCCCCCACCCTTAATTTACATAGTATAATAAATCCCTGGTTTCTAGTGGGCTTTTTGCCCTCCAGGGGTGCAGAAAGACAGGAGTGTTGTGGGGGGACAAGTGGGGGCATTGGCATGCCCATCTTGGGCAGCCCCCACTTGTAAATTAAACATAAAAAACCCTGGCATCTAGTGGTCTTTCTGCCCCTCGCGGGGCAGATGTAGACCGTTTCCCCCTCCCTGGTGCCTAGTTTGTGGATCCCTGCTTGGGGATTGCCCACCGGGGTGATCCTCAAGCAGGGATCCACTAGGGAGGTGTACTATTGGAAATGGGAGATTCTCCCCTTTCCATTGATACCTCTCCCAAATTTTGACATGCTCAGGGGGCTGAGCTAGCCCCCTGAGCATGTAGAAAGTGAAGCTGAAATAAGCCTAAAGGCTCATTTCAGTTTCAGTTTGGCTGAAATGACGTCAGCGCGACGCACGTGCTGACTGTCATTTCAGGGAACCAAAGGAACAGCCTTGGGCACTGGGGAAGCTCTTCCTCAGCTCTCAAGGCTGTTATGGGGGGGGGGGGGGGGAATCCCCCTGGTGCCTGCACCAGAGGGATTCCCAGTGCCATGTGACTGGATGGCCAGGGGCTGTCCTACGCACATGAGCACTGGTGCGTCGGACGGACCTTGGCCGTCCGACACACCAAAGTGGTTAACAAAATGTATATAACGCCGTAATCCAAATAACATAACACTTTTACAATAAACCCCATCAATCCATCAATCAATTTGCCATATCTGCAACTGTAGGTTTGAAATTGCCATGTGTACTGTACTGTTACATCTGTGATATTAATAAAAGCATTGTTGTGTTCTTAAACAATTCCAGGAATTCACATTCAGCGCGGTTTAGTTGCTTTGGAAGGCATACGACATTAGCACGCGTTGACTGGCTACATCAACATCTGGTACACAGCCAGCTTTGACAACACCTACGCAGCTCAATTATGTGTCGCTTTGACATAATTCACTGGGATCTGTGAACATATTTTTCAAGCCCCTGACTAAATCTTCTGCAGTCACAAGGCGTTGTTTATATTCTGTAGGACCAAATTTGCATCTCACACCTACACGAGCTGCTCAAAAAATATAAACTCACGGAAGACCTGGTACCAGGGACAGCGTAAAGAAGCAGGGGGTATGAATTTAGTGCTTCCTGTTTACTGTTTCTTCAAACGTCTTTCTTTCTCTAAGACGGACAACACCACTGCTAATCATAGTGCTTACCCATTAATTTTTCATCACTTCCTTATCCCACTCTTCATGTCATGAGGTGTAACCATCTCCTGTAGTGAGGGACCCCACTGCTTAACTCAAAAAACAATTTTGCCCTTCCTTAGCTCATTGCTGGGTTTGGTGCTGTGGTTGCTAATATGGATATTGCTGTTAGTCTCTCGCTAGATGAATGTGGTTTCTGCCCAACACCAGGATGGTGGAGCTGGTTGTGGGCTTTTTACTGTGTATTCTCGCTACTGGGCTTGGGGTGTATTTGTTTATGCTGCTCTGGAGTCGTCAGGTGAGTGCCCTCTCCTTTAATTGCCTTGAGTAGGGACTGGGCATGCATGACCTTGAGGCAGTTCTCCCTGCTGGGCTTGGGGCTTGTGTCTTTTTCCTCTGTTTACCTGTCTTTTCTCTCTTTTGGCTATGGTGTGTCCTGGTCTCCCTGGGTGAGGCTGGGTGGTGGTGTGCTACCGTTCTAGTGTTTGCCTGCCCTTAGCTGACTCCCTCATGTTTTTGTCAACCTCTGTCTCTCAATGAAGATTCCCCTTCCTGAGGCTAGTGACACAGGGTGTTGACTCTCCTATTAGATTTAATTAATCTTGTGCAGAGGATCTAACAGCGATGCTCTTTACCAGCTCTAGACACCCCCATCAATGGCCACTTTTAAGGAATATGAGTGGCAGTTGTAGAAGCAGCAAAAGAGAAATGGACTAAGAGAGAAAACAGTGACACCGCCACTTCTGCTTCATCACTTCTCTAGTCAGTTAGGTCAGTGAAGTAATACACCTTATCTCTATCGTTGTGTAATCAATACTCTGTACGTTGATAGGGAAATTATGATTCCTGAACACTAAACATATGAGCAATGAGCATCTCCATGTACTCATGCACTGGTATTTCTCCCTATGGTTTGAATACCCACCCAAGCATTGTCACTGCGCACGCCTTTGAGAAAGATGAGCTATTATTTCTACTCGACCTCGGTAAGGCCGGAATGATAGCCAACTCCATTAATAACCTGTTATTCCCTAATCTCGCACCGAGAAATGCTTACTATAACTTTAATACCTTAAACATGACATTTGTAAACATATGAGCAATTAACCTCTTTAACAGTTCTCCCTGTTCCTTCACAGGGTACATTAATAGAATATAACCCCAGTCTTAACATTTTAGTTCAGTTAAATAATCAAGAGAATAGTTAATTTTCATCAAGAATACAACTTTGGGATACTTCTCTGGGATCCAGTTATTCTTCAAAAAACAACAGGTCTCTGCAGGGGGAATCTGGAACCCATATAGTGAGATCCTGGCTGGAGCAACATTGTAGCATGACTGCGTAGCATGACTGCTTAGCAGAGAACGCCAGAAACCACAAGTAAGTTATACACAATAATCCAAGATGGTCATTAACTATCTGGAAAAACGAAAGTCCGCATGGGCTGCTGAGTATTGTAGTTTACTAACAGTATGCTGAAATGCTGCCTGTCCTCCATGCACCGCATCTGGAAAGCACCAGAATTCTGTGATGACAGCCATCCTTTTCTTTCCTGAAAGGTACTCCATATGAGAGCATATGGAGTATCGCATCCACGTGCTTTGGCCACAGAAACCGGTAAGTCAATTCTTCAGCCCCACCCCTAGACTCTTCCTCCGATTGTTCTCTCAGATGAGCCTAGGGATTGATGTACTTGTCTGCTGCATGGTACTGTAGTCCCCTGCAGTGGAGGATAGGTGAGTGCGGTGCTTTTTATTCTTCCTGGGGTTTGGCTGGGCTGTCTGCTGTCCTCCCTGCTGTGCTTCGATCTTGTGAAATTTCCCCTTACCTATTGCCTTATGTTAGCGATTGTGTGCCTCAATTACACTGCTTGGTTTATTTGTGGCTGCATGTCACTCTTGTGATATTTGGATTACAGTGATTGGGTCTAGGCTCACCTCCATGCGCTCCATACTGGGAATGTGGTGTTCCTGCCCTTTGTGCAGCACTGGGTGCCCTATGGTCGTAGGTAGGCAGATTAGTGCCCTCTTTGTTCTGTGTTGTGTATTGGTCACTGTATTCAACATGTGCTCCCTGCTGGGCAAACTCCTGTTGGAGGAGTGTCTCATTTCACCATCCTTGTGTCTTTGTGTAACCCTAAATCCAGGCTGAGCTTGTTGGTGGTGGTGTAGTCCCAGTCCTGGTTTTTGCCTTGCTCTTCACTGTCTCTCCACAGGGATTGGGACTGGGATATACCTGCTCAATCTGTGTCCCTGTAGACTCATTTGCTGGTGTACCGGTGTACTTTCCAATTGTTTGTTGCTGGGTTGCGGACTATGAAATGTGGACCGGTATAGTTCTTCTATTATGCTCCCTGCTGGACTTGGGGCTTGTGAGATGTATGGTCTTTGTCCCTGTTTCATGTCTCCCTTTGTGCCTTTACCTCCTTGTTGGGTTAATGATGCCTGTGTGGTGCTGATTTTAATGTTTGACTGGCCTTTCTTGCCTTCTTGATAGGTCTAGGGTTGAAATTTTGTTAGCACTGTATGACGGGAGAATGGTCACCTGAGCCTGATCTCCCCCTTGTGCCCTGGCTGGACTTGAGGCTTGTGGGACATATGCTGGTCTAGTTACCTCCTGGGCCCAGCTGTCTGGTTACCCACAGTTTTTTTCTTCATCAGGTTTGAAATTTGTCATGTGGCACTCCCTTGTTCTCATCCATTTGTGCTTTTCCCTGCTCTGAGTTAATTGCTATTTGCTCTCATGCTTGTCAAAGGGGTTTTCCTCTTTGCTCCTTCCCGCAGCCATACCTGACCCATTATTTTGTTTGGTGAGGTGTTGTTGATAGGTAGACCCAGAAGCCCTATTCTGTGTTTGACTTGGATTGGACACCATCTGAATGTGCTGCTCCTTTGCTTTCCTTTGGCCTGCAGGCTGATATTTTCAAGAATGCCCTCATCTCTTGTGGGTTTCTCCTTCCAGTTTGACCATTCTCCCTCCATTTTCTTCTCAGGGTGGTGTTGTGCATTTGGCTTTTCCTTGTGCATTCTGCTGTTTCATGGCTTACCCAGAGGCCAACACTACTGTACCGGTGGGGCACTATAGAATATCTAGCTTTCTGGAGAGGTCACCCCTCAATCACTGTTGGGCTTGGTGCTTGTGGGTTGCTTCCAGGTTTACTCTGTTGGTTCTGCTTAAGGTTGACTATTCCCACTTCAGGTTGGTTCTGTCTTCTTGCTTGTGCTTTTGGTCCACCCTTTTCCTGTTATGTTTTGTTAAAATAATTTGTTAAGCACATGTTCACCAAGCGGTTTCTTGGAGCTAAGCGGGATCAGTTGCACGTACAGTATCAGTGAGTTTAATTGAAATCTTGGGCGAATAACCATGTTTTAAGTAGTTCCCTAAATTGAATATAGGAAGTGCCCAAGCGCAATTCAGGGGGAAGGGAGTTCCAGAATTGAGGTACCAGGGTCGAGCACCTTAGACCTTCATGTTTTTGGGTCTCGCTTATAGTGTTGCAGTGCAACGCACTGCCATCGCTCTGCGAGTCACGGTGTATACACTATACTGGGAAAGCTTCATTTAAGCTCCGCCCACTCTCCGCCCATCTTTTTGATTCAGTTACATCATAAATGCAGTGTTTTGATTGGTTTTCCCATTCTTAGTTCCTTCGCTTCACGGTCATGTTGTCATTTGTAGTCCTCCGAGCATATCAGCCCCTTTACTGTAAAGCAACTTTTTCCTTGTGTTTCCCCCCCACTCTCCTGCAGTCCATCACTTTTCATCCCCCTGCACCCCTCCCCCCGCCCCTCCCATTCGTGCCTTTTTCGACTCCTTCACTTTTGTTTAAAATGCAATAGGGCTCATGGAAGTACAAGTCCTATTGCATTTATAAATGCTTTTTCCCCTGAGGTTGGCTGATCCAAACCAGCACTCTATTTTGCCTGACCTGTCCAGCAAACATGCGCAATACAAACGTTACCCGGAAGCAGAAGCGCGGCTGTACCAGGGTCAATATCAGCAGTAGCAGCATGCTGCGTGGCTGTAATACTAATGCAAATTTTGCTGTGCGCTTCTCGGAGGGTAGGCAGGAGCCTTCGCCTGCACACAGGGGGATGAAGGAAGGTTACTTTCCACTGTTGCCGCCACTCGTTTTTTAAAGAGCTTGCTGGAGCTTATTGCCTTTCACTTTTACAATTGTGCCACACGAAACGCCTGGTGATTAACTAAGAGCTTGCTGGCGCTCATTGCCTTTCACTTTTACAATTGTGCCACACGAAACACCTGGTGATTAACTAAGAGCTTGCTGGCGCTCATTGCCTTTCACTTTTACAATTGTGCCACACGCAGCGCCCAGTGATTAACTAAGAGCTTGCTGGCACCTATTGCCTTTCACTTTTATAAAGGGGGGTGGGGGGGCAACCGACCGCAGGGAGGTCCCACCCCTGGGCAGTTTGGGAGGGGCGGGGGGAGAGGGTTTTTTTTCAGACCTAAGGCGGGTTTTTGTAATTGGGCTTGTTTTGGTGTAGCCCAAAGGGAGCCCAAGCATAAATGCTAGGGGCTCCCCTCCCGGCCACCATTTTAGATTTCGGTGACCTGTTGGCCTGGATTTAGTGTTAGCGTGTTTTTTCTTAGTTGTTTCTCTAGCGTTCTTTAGCAGTGTTAGAGGCATTGTTATCATGGCGGCAGAGGATTATCGCGTTCTCGAAGCCACCAGGCTTTTGAGTGAGGCAGGAAGATTGGATTTGGTTCTGGGGGACGCGGCTGGTCCTTCGCAACCGGCACGTAAGGCCTCTGCCGGAGTTACAGCGGTCATTGCCGCCTGCATGACCCCCAAGCATCCCAGGGTCAAAGCGGTGAGTGAACGGGGCCGCCCGCGCTTTAGAAAGGTGGCCCCGGGGGATAAGACACGCCTGTCTGTGGTGCGGAGGTGGGCGCAGGGCCCGTGCTGCACCCGGAGGTGGGAAGGCTTATTGTGAAGCAAGGTGAGGATTTTATGGAACCGCCGGAGCTGCTTCCTGCTCGGGCGGTTCAGGTTAGAGCATCGTCGGCCCCCGCGCAGCGAGGGAAGCGCGGAGGGAGGCAGGGCAGCAAGAGGCGCTCTGCCTCGGCAGCCGCTGCCTCAGTGGAGGAGATAGCGCGAGGAGGAGGGAGGGCTGGGGAGCTGAGGGCATTTTCTCCCGCTCGCGAACGTGAGCAAGTTTTTTATTTATTTATTTTGAAAGTTTTATATAGCGCGGACAAGATCCTTGCAGATATCAGAGCGCTTTACACAGGAGGGGTACATGAGGGAGCATAGTCAAACAGGTAGGTTAAAAAAAAGCAAACAGTACAATCATGTAAATCAATAATACAAGTAATACAAATAAGCAAGGGGGTCAAATATGTAGTACAGATCGGTACAAATTCTTTAAAGAGTACGAGATAATAGTTCAGGTGTATTTTGCCATGAGGATAGCTTTTACTTCTTTCTTAAAGAGTGTAGTGGAGGAGATGAGCCTGGTTTCAGGAGGGAGTGAGTTCCAGATCCTGGGTGCCATTCCTGAGAAGGAGCGTTTATAGGTTTTTTCCTTCCGGTATCTACGAGGTTTCAGCAGAAGATTGTTTGCGCCTCTGGTGTTTCTAGCGCCGCCAGAGACTGTCAGCTTCTGAGTGAGGTAGCCAGGAGAGTTCAGTTGTACCGCTTTGTGAGTCATGCAGGCGATTTTCAGATGTATTCTGGCTTCCAAAGGCAGCCAGTTCAGGGATTTCAAGTCAGGGGAGATATGTGAGTGCTTTTTTGACCCAGTGATGAGTCTCGCCGCAGCGTTTAGAGAAGCTCTTAGGAGTGCAGTAGAAGTTAGGGGGAGTCCGCAGAGGGCGACGCTGCCATATTCTATTTGAGGGATGACTAGTGCTTGTACTGCGGTTTGGAAGTCTTTGGCTGGGAGGAAAGGTTTAAGTTTCCTCAGGGTGTTGATTTGGAAGTTCGCTCCCTTAGTTGCCTTGCTGATATGCTGCTGCATGTTGAGATTGGTGTCGAGGGTTATGCCTAAAGATTTTGCTGAGTCCACTAGGGTGGGCTGGACATTGAGTGCGGTTAGGTGTTTAAGCCAAGTTTGAGTGGTGGAGACCTTTGCTGGAGGTGAGATCCGAAGGAACTCTGTTTTCAGAGCATTGAGTTTGAGATGATTATCGGCCAGCCAGGACTGGGTGCTTCTGATCGTTAAGTTCAGGAGCAAAATGTCTTTGGGGGATTGTATTTTGAGATAAAGTTGGGTGTCATCGGCGTACATGTGAAAGTGTAAATTGGATGCCTGTAGCAAGGTGGTGAGAGGTTCCATAACTAGGTTGAACAGAGTTGGGGATAGGGAGGATCCTTGGGGGACGCCCAGCGTTACAGGTGTTGGTGAGGACATCATGTTGTTGATTTTGAATGTCAAGGGGCAGGCTGTTCCAAAGTTTATGCGGCTGCAACTCTAAAGGATCTTCCCCCGGTCCTGACTGTGTTGAATCTTGGTACTGTGACAAGGCAGGGGCTTGATAGAAGTGGTAGGGCGGTTTGACAATGTCATTCCACCTTCCGGTTTGTTGGCACAAGAGTAGAATGTGGTGCAGGAGGGGAAGGGGTCTGGGTGTGTCACTCCCTCTTGGGCCCCTTCTGCATTGGGTTAATGCAGCACTGGGGTTGATGGCAGGCATTTACAGGATGTTGGGTTGGAGGAGGCAAGGGGAGAGCTTGTTCCCTTGAGCCCCCTCCTTTTTTCTCTGCAGTATTCTCCCAGGGGTGAGGTGGTCTCTGTACAGAGTGGTTCTGTTGGGGAGGGGAGTGGGCCCAGGTGGGTGGGTGTGTGCTCTCTCCTTCACAAAGGGTGGGTTATGATGCAGGGCTCGTGCAAGTCCCCTCCCATACTTGGGTCTCAGGGGAGCATGTTTTCGGGGGCTCGGGCAGGGCACAGAGGATGGTGGCAAAGACAGTGGGGGACGGGAGGCAGGTAAGCATGGGCGAATTTTGCGGATCTCGCGTTCGCGAATTTTGCGGATTTGCGGATTCGCAATCCGCAAAATCCGCGAATTCCCGCGAATTTGCGGATTTTTTTTTTTTTTTGTGTTCGCCCGTGTTTCTGCCAGTTCGCGAGGGTTTTTACAATTTCGCAATTTGCGAACTTACCTGTCGGGTCGCAAGTTTTGCGAACTTGTTGTTTCTACATGTCCAGCCTGTTTGGGACACTCTTCTTCATCACTGCCACTCTCTGTCACCACTGCCACTCTCTGACTACTCATGCCACCCTCTGGCCCACCCATGCCACCCTCTGTTTCATCACCACACCCTCTGGTTGTCCAGTGTACATTATTTTCGGCAAAGCAAAGCACACCTTCCCTGCCTCAAGTGACCTGAATTAATTTGGGGCTGATTAATGTGTCACAGAATATTTTTTTAGCTGGCACCTGCTTCCTTAGTGCGCCCTGATTAGTGATCTTTTGCACTTGCTAAGTGCTTTCATTGTTGCAAAATTAGTTACAACACCTGCCCTGCCCCAACTGACAATAATGAATTAGGGGCTAATTAATGTGTCACTGAAAGAATTTAAAGTTCCAGCCTGGCACCTGCTTGTCTGCTCCTTTAGCTGTAAATCAGGACCTTTGTGGCATACAGTTAAGGTCAGAGCAGGGTCACACAATAGTTGCAAGCAGGCAACCGAATTCTGGAGGGCCCCCTCAGGAAGCAATACAAAGAATCGTTACAAATCATGAGGTTGACCTTTTGCACCTGCTCATTGCTTTTGCTTTTGCTGAAATCGTTTTGCGGTTTTTTTCGCGCTATTCGCGGGGCGCGGCGTCGTGCGAAACCGACCGCGGAAGCCGCCAATTCGTGCGAATGAGCATTTTATTTTTTTGCGGCTTGTTGTTTCGCGAGTTTTTTTGCAGTATTCGCGAGCCGCTTGCAGCGCAACACGCGAATTTACCCCAAGGTCGAGTACGGGCGCGGCCATTTTGTTTGCGTGACGTATTTCCGTTTCCGCCCGCTATGTATAATCTCGCGCAGTAAGCGCATTGCGAGTAGAGGTTCGCACGAGATCGCGCGGGAAATCTAGAGGTTCGCACGAGATCGCGAGGAAAATCTCGCGCGAACTGACTTTCGCGCTCGGAAACGGGCGCCGGCCATCTTGTTTTTCATTCATTTCCTGTGTCTGGGCATGGTGTTTAATCCTCTTGATATCTTTCCCATCCTTTGCTTGTTTTCAGTTTTTTTTTTACGATTTTGCTTCTTATCTATCCCTCTCTTTTCCTAGCTGTATATTTTTGTCTTTTCTGCTATTTTTCTTTACTTTTAAACTACTTTTGTAAACTCTTTTCTTTTCTTCTTCCCTATCCTATTCTTTCTTAATTTTCTACTTCTTCCTACCTTACCTGCCCAGACCATGGTCAAGCCAGGCGCCGTGAAGCTGCCCAGGCACTTGAGGGCCGCAGCGGCGGCGGGGAGTAGTGCTGGACCCAGTGGCAGGACAGCAGGCGTGAGATCGAGGGGGGAGCAGGTGACGCGCCGGGAGATATTCAGCCCGGAGGAAGTGGGCGCGCTGGTGTACTTTGTCCAGCGCCGCCTGCCCAGGACCATCGCGGGAGGCGGCAGGATCGCGGCCGGCGGCTATAACATGCGGGAGCGCCGGAAGCGGTGGGAGAAGGTGTGCTGGGCCATATCCCACCTCTACGGGGTCCAGCGCACCTACAGCCAGGTCACCCATCGCTGGACGGACCTCCTGGACCGCGAGCGCGACCTGCTGGACCAGCTCGGCTTGGAGATCCCCGGCCTTGGTGAGTAGTAGTAGCCATTGGCATTTAATCACTCACTACTATGATGTTTTCTCCTGCTCTGTGTTGTTGTATTGCAAATATTTGTTTTTTACATGGAGCAAGCCAATAATGCCGCTGATGACGATTACATTGTAGTTAAATTATATTTCAAAATCTTCTGTGCATTTCAGGTGCACTGCTCTCCTTCTCAGTGGGGTTGCTACTATGCTTATTTGTTTTCTATTTCGTGGTCTCATTGGCCTGAGTAACTATTATGTATGAGTGTACTTAACAGAACTGCGTAATGCTAGACACTAGGGGGCAGATTACATTTACAAGCCCCTTGCGCCACGTTTACGTTGCCTTGCGTGACGCAACAGCGGCGTAAACGTGCCGCATCCCTGCAAGTCATTTACAGCATGACGCATCTAGGGAGATGCGTCACGTTATAAAGCCATGGGCCTGCACCACAATGGGTGCGTTCCTAGTACGCAGGGTGGGCGGTCCAGCGGCTGTGCGCCTCGCAAAATTGCCTGCGTGAAATCTACAAGATTTAACGCAGGCACTTCTGCGCCGCTGCTACGTCAATTCAATTCCTTATGTCTGCTCGAAGCAGGCGAAAGGACTGACACAGCATGTAAAGTATTGGGTGGCCCTGAGCATTACTGGAGTTGCATTGCGTTGGCGACGTGACTCCAGCGATGCGCCGCTCTTACGTGACGAGATGCGTCACGCAAGTGCCTACCCTTGCGCCAGGGCGCGCCGCATTGTAAATGAGGCACATCTGCCGTGTCGCAAGGGTAGTTTTGCGTGACGCATTTGATCTGGCGCATCTCTGGAGATGCGCCAGAACGCGTAAGTAAGTATGCCCCTAAGGGGCAGAATTGCAATTACCGTCGCATCCCTGCAAAGTAGCAGGGATGCGCCATTAATTGTGCGGCCCGCTACCACCACCAAACATGGTGCGCCGTATTTGCAATGCGGCGGCGGCGCCCCATGGGCCCAAAACGTCACCGAAGCTTTACTGCTGGAGTTGCGTCGCAACGATGGCGCAGCTCCATCAATGCTCTGGGGTACCCTATCTCCCCAATGCTGGGTCAAGCCGTACGTCTGCTTCAAGCAGGTGCAGGGTTTGTGTGACGCATCATTGTCCTAAAGGTGACTGATTGATATTTTGTAGATTTCCCTCAGCCACTATTAGGATGTGTTCCAGCGCAGGAATGCCCTCCCTTGCGCCGGAACGCCCCCTGATGGCGCAGGGCTTTATAACGGGATGCATCTCCCAAATGCGTCACGTTGTTATAATATTATACGCCGCACCATGGCGCCCTTTTTTGTTTAGCTGCTGCGTCACAAAAGTCACGCAAGAACGGCGCAAAAGAGCCGCAAGGGCTTAAATCTGCCCCTTCCTTTGTAACCCTGACAATAAGAAAAATAGTGGCGGTGGATTGATAGTTTGACTATTTAAATGACTGGTAATGTAGCAGGCAACTGTTAGTGTTGTCACTGATCTGACTGAAATCACAATGGAGTTTGTCTGTCACTTTGCGTCTTGCCTGCGGACTGCTGCCTGCCAGTCCTAGGTGAACGTTTCAGTACTTTGTTTAGTGAGTTACGTGACTTTCGAAGTCACAGGTCCGCATATAAATGAAAAGTAACCATAATCAATATAATTTCGCAGAAATATTTTGTTATTGTTCTTTTGAAATGTTTGATTTGGTTGACATTGACAAGCAACAATCATCCATGTTTTCTGTTCTTTCTTTCATGTTGTACGTCAGCTCCCCCCAGGGGCGAGAGGAGGACACAGGAGCAGCAGGCGGCGGATGCTGTTCATCAACAGGGCCAGGATCGGGCAGGCGAGGGCTCCTCTGCTGGCCCCAGTAAGTTTTCATTTTAGACTAGTACCTATTTTTCCTAGCGTTCCTCATTTGACTTTTTTCAAAATTGTCTTTGCTCTTCTTGTAGACTGTATCTAAATTCTTATCCTGCCTCTACTATGACTCCCTGTGGTATTACTAGATTATTCTTATTAGTCTGTCTGTGTAGCTAACTAAGATTGCACGGTTGGCGAAACTCCCATGATTCTAGTCAGCAATAGCTCTATCAACTTAGTGCAGTCCTCTGGGATTGTCCATAATGTCTTTTGAAGTGTTCTATCTGGACTCATGCTTGCAAAAATTGCAAAACCTTTCGCTCAGTCACTCTAGTCTGGACCAAAAAACACAGATTGTATTTAAGTTTAAAAGCTTTATTAAAAGTAAACACATTTATTAAAATGAAGTCATAATAAAACTAAACGTTTAACTGATAATGGAAAAGTGGTTAGTGCTGACGATTAATTGAAGACATTTCTTGTGGTCGAGCCGAGCTCTCACCTGGTTTCAACTTGATCTTGTTGTTAGAAGTCCATCTTCTGTCTGTGTGGAGAAAAATGGTGCGTGTTAAAAAAACAGCCTTCATCAGTTGTGCCAAAAAGTGCAGCAAGACAACCTTCCCTGGAAAAAGGGACATTTTTTTTTTAACTTTAACGACAGTCACAAATTACATTGTTTTCACATGTCTTCATTCCTAGACCAAATACTAGTGACTGCTTTATTCTAACATTCTTAAATGTACTTTGTAGGTGGAACATCTGGTGGCGGGGCCAGTGTGGAGGTGGTGGTGCTCGACACCGAGGCGGAGGGCGAATCGGGCGATGCTTCAGGGGAGGAGGCGGCGGCGGCAGCTGTGAGAGTTGAGACGGTGGTGGTGGCGGCCAGAGGTAAGCTCTTATATATTCCTTACTTATTGAGATTGAAGACTAGCTGGGAAGGCAAGAATATGAGATGCATGGCTGGGTGAATGATGAAGCAATGATGGGTGGAAGGACAACAGCCTGGGTGGGTGACACAGAAACTGTATGTGTCCATATACCTGGATCATGCTACTATCTGACTCTTAGATAGCATATGTGTATCTAGAGCAGGGGTACTCCTAGTACGGCCCGCGGGCCGGTGGTGGCCCGGCAAGCCTTCGTTGGCGGTGCGCTGACCTTGCAGACAATCACTGCTCCCCCGGCCCCCACAGAGCAGAGGCTTTTTTGTATTTCACCTGTTAGCGCCCCTGCATCTCCACTCTGACAATCACTGCTCCCCCGGCCCCCACAGAGCAGAGTGGAGATGCAAGGCCACAAAGAGGTGAAATAGAACTAAGCCTCTGCTCTGTGGGGCCGGGCAAGCAGTGATTGTCAGGGTGGAGAAGCAGGGGCGCTAAAACAAACAAAGCCTCAATAATATGTTAATGGTCTTTTAAAGACCTGTTAAGTACTTTGGTGTTGTTGTCTGTGTGTGCGCGTTGAGGAAGCGGTCTCAACCCGGGCTGAAGGCTGACACAGATAGACACACACACAGTGAGATGACAGAGGGAGAGGGAGGGCAGGAGGGAGAGAGAGATGGAGGGAGGGCAGGAGGGACAGCAGGAGGGAGAGAGATGTATGTAAATGCTGGGTCTGGTGGCTCAGTGGATGAGGGCATCTGCTGCAGGGACCTGTGTGCAACCTCATGGTCACAAGTTATCGTTTTGCTTTAGCCCCGCCCCCTCTGACTCCGCCCCCACCAGTGCGGCCCTCGGCCCCAAACTACACTGTAAATGTAGCCCCTGAGAGAAAGTTTGTGAGTACCCATGATCTAGAGAGAGTAGACGGTCAGTGGATGAAGTAAGTGTAACTTTGAAGAGCATGTAACACTAACACTGCACCCGCACGTCCGTTCCAGTGTAGGAAAGGCAAGGAAAAGAACTTTTAATTTTGTCCAAATACTACCATAAATAGTAGCAGTAGTTTGTATTGCAAGCACTGCATAGATCCGGTTATTATGGTGGCCACTCCCTACCTCTCTTAATAAGTTTAGTAGTACTCAGTCATTCATGTGTGGATGTATCACTGCCTGTCACTCAATAAAAAGCAAAGCACCTAAAGTCATCCCATATATAAGCAAAAACATCCCATGTGAAGTGATAGATAATCAGATTATTTATCTTCTTCAATTTTCCATTTCTAGTACTCATTTCCACTGTAGGGTGAAAGTTAAATTAATTAAGCAGTAGCCCTTGAGTTGTAACAGAGTATTCTCAGTGCCACCCGTAATAGAAAAGTAAGAGATTCACCACCTGCATGTACTGGACGGGTACAGTAACGCAACGGCAACGCAAGTCTAGGTCACTCCTCATGGCGTGCGTCTCTTTTTCTCGGGTGCAAGTTTACCGCGCTGGCATTATGCCGGCTTGCAGAAAATAACGTACCAATTTTCCAAAACAAGAGACAAGAAGAAGAATAAGACTGGTGTACTTTCATAGTCGACTCCAATGGAAGTCCACAGTGTTCATAGAATTTGTTCCTTAAACTCCCACTAATGTTAGAGCAAGGATGAAGAAGTGTGAGGTTAGATAGATACTGGCCTCAATAGTTATGTAATGCGCTTGCAAGTTGCTAGTTGTACTGCAGCACACATTTCTGCTGAATGATTGAGTTAATCTTAAAGAGCATTGGTTACAGACTATGTCTTTCTTTCTTCATATAGGTTCTCCTTCCAAACGAACAAGGAGGAAGGAGCTGGCTAGAGCGGCCCGGCAACGGAGAATCGAGGCCACTGTTGCGGAATATCGGCGGCTGGTGGCCCTGGAGGACGTGGAAAGTGTGCGGTCGACAACAACGACAACGTCGTCCTCCGTGGCCTCACCGGCTGCCACCGTGACCCAGCACAGTGGTCCACCGAGACTGAGCCGGGCTGCCAAAGGCAAACGCCACCGCCGAGCAGCAAGGCCAACAGCTGCTTCTCACAGGCCTTGCACCTGCAAGGCAGTGAAGGCACGCCTGCGCCGCACCACCCTGATGGTGTCCCGCCTTCAGCAGGAGCTCGCCTTGCTCCGCGAGGAGCATGATGCCCTGGCCCAAAAAGTGAACAGCATCCACCCCTAGTGTCCCTTGCCCCTTTTTTAGAGACTTTTGGGGGGTGGGAATTGGGAGTTGGGTTTTTGGGGACTTTTGAAGGACAATCGTTGGGGTTAGGGAGGGTCTTGCGGGAGATTATTTTGTTAGGGATATAAATATACTTTTTCAAACTTTATCTGAGCATACCTGTTTTTTACTGCTTGCCTGGTGGGTGGGGGTTTAACGTTGACTGTTTTCCTGAAAGTTTAGTTCCATTTTCTTCCTTTAAGTGTAAATGCCCAAATGTTTTCAACACTAAGTGCCTCTCACAGACTAAGTGAAGTGAATCCAAGAGTCCTAGGACTTTAGTAGTACTACCTTCAGGCTCTCGTCTCTCGTACTAATACTCCATTATACCCCCAAACCACCAAACGCTTATCTTACCTGTAATTTGTGTTTGAAAGTAGGGCTAGGCCCAGGGCTGGCTCCACGGGAAACACCGAATAACGTTGGCAATCTTGGTCGGATAAAATTTCCTCATAGCGGTGGTAGTAGTGGTGTGCCACAGTGGCAGTTGCATGCCTATGAAAAAAAAGAAAATGAAATCTGGTTTGTCCTCCTGAGCAATTCAACGGTACAACTGAGAATATAGCAGGTGACAGAAGTACAGTAGAGCAGTGCCACATTGTAGCCTAACAAATGGTAAAGTATAACTACTAATTCGGTTGAAGTTCTTTCACATTAGCAATGGTTCTTTGTCAAGCAGAGTAAGAATATATCATCGACAACTGTGGAAAGAAAGAATGCGACAGTACAGGGCCTGTGTGGAATTATTGATAACTATATTCAACATAAGGTCTCTGTAGCCAGATACCCGAGAGCCTTGCTGGTCACTATAAATCCATTCACAACAACACTCAATGGGGTTGGTCTGGAAGGTGTCACGTTTACTCCCCGTGATCCAGTCGATGCAAATATGGTTCCACCTCCAAATGTCACCAACACCCAGAAGTGTAAACACAGGGTGTTCGAGGCATTAGGCGAGGGAGAAAAATAACAAACTAAAATAAAAAATGTGGGATGGGTAAAGGTAGGGTCAGCAGGGAAAGGATACCTGTAAGAGAAGACAAGACAGGCATCAGTGAAGTGATGTCCTAACATACAAGGGTACTCTCATATAGTCTCACTAAATAGTCTGCAAGTCTCCCGCCTACTCATGGGAAATGTAGTTTCATAGTACGGTAGGCGCTTAGGGGCTGCGTAACCTGACAGAAGGTATAGTAGATAGAAAAGGAGAAATTGCTTTTTTTCTAGGTGTCCCCTCACTCACCAGGGTTGCCCCTTGGTGACATGCTTCATCATTGGGGCCATCCCAGTCCTCTACGGCCTGGGGCGTGCTGCGACTTGCGAATTACGTAGGAGCACTTACAAATGACTATGTGTGGTGCAGATAGTGGAGTGGACTAAGTGATGTGTTAAGGGATCAATGTAGAAGCCGAGAGAGAGCAAAGAAATGCAGTCACAGTCAGAGAAAAAGGCAAGGGATACTGTATCTATGTGTGGTTGTAGTGGTCCTGTTGGAAGTGGTAAGTAAGTTGCCCGCAGAAAAAAAATCCTCCTATTAGCGGCACTCCTCCATTGCAGCCGACGCTTCGTCCACCGATGTTGGTCACCAGAAGACACCCTGTCCACTGCCTGCCTGATGCTGAATTGTGGCTCGCTACTGTGAAGCCTGACTCCATCCTTTTTTCCCCATTGCAGAGACTGAAACCCGGCCTGTAATTATTCAACGAAAAACAGGAAGTGATATAATATTACAACACCACTGATAAATAAATATAAGGTATGTAGGCTGTGGAGTGCAAAAAGTCACAATTTGTTTTTCCTAGTAGACAGACAGTACAATGTTTTTGAAAGTGCGTACTCTGAGTCACCTTTTGAAGGATAAGTAAGTATGGGCAAATTAATGTAGCGGATCTTGCCCCTCAAGCTAGGTGTACTGTAAACTGTGTTTTAGAACAAAAATAGATCTTCCTAGCAGTGCTCCCACCCAAAAAACGAGGCCTAGCAGAAAACTGGAGACAAAACTTACTTTGAAAGTAAAAGTAGGCCGAAGTACCCTAATTACCCATTACCCCCCGTGGATTGTATTCAAACCACTTGCAAGCAACCAAGCAAAAGTAGCCATAGCCAGCATCGCTCCAAGACTCGAAATCCCCCCCACTCAAACACATGCAATAGAAATACTGCTAACCCTAACGAACCCTAAGTTAAGAATAGTGGCAAAGGCTTTCTTTAACTATGCCAAATCCCCCCTTTCCCACCATGGATTTTCTTCAAATGACTTGCAACCAAAATTACACATTCTCACGAGTGCTCTAAGACCCCAGAACTCAGTTTGAAAAATCTAGAACACCCCGATACACATGCAATCCTGGTGCTAGGGCTAACCCTAACGAACCCTAAGTTACAAAAAGTGCCAAAACTAAAGGCTTTTCCGCGCGGATTTTGTCCCAACCACTTCTACCCGGTATTAGACCTTCCCAGGAATGCCCCAAGACCCGGCAACCCACCCGCCAAGAAGCATAACACCCCCAAACAGGCCAAAAGAAAAATCTCATACTTGCAATATTTCTGGGCCTTCGGTCCAAACGCGCTGCGTAGCTAGGCCATAAGTCGGGGTTGGCACGACGGATTTCCTGAAAAGCAAATGCAATCAAGATTAGAGTGTCCCAGCAGTGCTCCCAGACCACGAAACTCACCCGCAAACAGACGGAACCCCCCCTAAGAGCACCTCAAAGGCAAGCAAGTCATCAAAAACACAAAAAAAATTCCGCCTGGGATTTGGTCCAAAACACTTTTATCCGGTATTAGAGCTTCCCAGCAATGGCCCCAGAGCCGTCAACCCAGGAGAAAACGAGTAGAAGACCCCCAAACAGCCAAAGAGCAAAAGTACAAAAATGGGGACTTAGTCACTTTTTCACAAATTTCCCAAATCACTCCGCGCGCGCTCTGCAGCTAGGCCCTAAGTCCCCTCAGCCACCATGGATTTGCTTCAAACCTCTTGCAAAGTAAAGTATATATAGCCAGCAGTGCTCCCAGACCACGAAACTCACCCGCAAACACCAGCAAGCCCCCCAAACAGGCCCCCGAAAACGCTACATAGAGCAAAATGTCTGAAATAGCCCAAAAAAAAATCGGCCTGGATTTTGTCCCAACCACTTCTACCCGGTATTAGACCTTCCCAGGAATGCCCCAAGACCCGGCAACCCACCCGCCAAGAAGCATAACACCCCCAAACAGGCCAAAAGCAAAATCTCATACTTGCAATATTTCTGGGCCTTCGGTCCAAACGCGCTGCGTAGCTAGGCCATAAGTCGGGGTTGGCACGACGGATTTCCTGAAAAGCAAATGCAATCAAGATTAGAGTGTCCCAGCAGTGCTCCCAGACCACGAAACTCACCCGCAAACACCAGCAAGCCCCCCAAACAGGCCCCCGAAAACGCTACATAGAGCAAAATGTCTGAAATAGCCCAAAAAAAAATCGGCCTGGATTTTGTCCCAACCACTTCTACCCGGTATTAGACCTTCCCAGGAATGCCCCAAGACCCGGCAACCCACCCGCCAAGAAGCATAACACCCCCAAACAGGCCAAAAGCAAAATCTCATACTTGCAATATTTCTGGGCCTTCGGTCCAAACGCGCTGCGTAGCTAGGCCATAAGTCGGGGTTGGCACGACGGATTTCCTGAAAAGCAAATGCAATCAAGATTAGAGTGTCCCAGCAGTGCTCCCAGACCACGAAACTCACCCGCAAACACCAGCAAGCCCCCCAAACAGGCCCCCGAAAACGCTACATAGAGCAAAATGTCTGAAATAGCCCAAAAAAAAATCGGCCTGGATTTTGTCCCAACCACTTCTACCCGGTATTAGACCTTCCCAGGAATGCCCCAAGACCCGGCAACCCACCCGCCAAGAAGCATAACACCCCCAAACAGGCCAAAAGCAAAATCTCATACTTGCAATATTTCTGGGCCTTCGGTCCAAACGCGCTGCGTAGCTAGGCCATAAGTCGGGGTTGGCACGACGGATTTCCTGAAAAGCAAATGCAATCAAGATTAGAGTGTCCCAGCAGTGCTCCCAGACCACGAAACTCACCCGCAAACACCAGCAAGCCCCCCAAACAGGCCCCCGAAAACGCTACATAGAGCAAAATGTCTGAAATAGCCCAAAAAAAAATCGGCCTGGATTTTGTCCCAACCACTTCTACCCGGTATTAGACCTTCCCAGGAATGCCCCAAGACCCGGCAACCCACCCGCCAAGAAGCATAACACCCCCAAACAGGCCAAAAGCAAAATCTCATACTTGCAATATTTCTGGGCCTTCGGTCCAAACGCGCTGCGTAGCTAGGCCATAAGTCGGGGTTGGCACGACGGATTTCCTGAAAAGCAAATGCAATCAAGATTAGAGTGTCCCAGCAGTGCTCCCAGACCACGAAACTCACCCGCAAACACCAGCAAGCCCCCCAAACAGGCCCCCGAAAACGCTACATAGAGCAAAATGTCTGAAATAGCCCAAAAAAAAATCGGCCTGGATTTTGTCCCAACCACTTCTACCCGGTATTAGACCTTCCCAGGAATGCCCCAAGACCCGGCAACCCACCCGCCAAGAAGCATAACACCCCCAAACAGGCCAAAAGCAAAATCTCATACTTGCAATATTTCTGGGCCTTCGGTCCAAACGCGCTGCGTAGCTAGGCCATAAGTCGGGGTTGGCACGACGGATTTCCTGAAAAGCAAATGCAATCAAGATTAGAGTGTCCCAGCAATGCTCTCAGACCATGAAACTCACCCACAAACAGACGGAACCCCCCCTAAGAGCACCTCAAAGGCAAGCAAGTCATCAAAAACACAAAAAAATTTCCGCCTCGGATTTGGCACAAACCACTTTTAGTGCTTCCCAGCAATGGCCCCAGACCCGTCAACTCACCTGCAAAGAGGTAGAACAACACCCCCACAAGTGCTGAGTCTTTCTTCATTGGGCGTAAACCAGCCCTCTGCTTTGATGGAAATAGGAGTCTGGAGGAGGAGGATAGAGGAGCATGTTCTTCTGAACTTGTGAACCTGAGGAATGCAGACTGCGGCACCTTCAAATAAATTAGCAAACAAGTGAAGACAGTTCTGCTGATGGGCTTGTCTTTGTGATAATCTGATTAAAGTTTGAATTATATTAACTGTGCACAACAAAGAAAGACAGACACACAGGAATAAAAGTGAATAAGGATGAAAAAGAAAGTTATTGATTCGTTGTCTCATTTTCAGGGCTCGAAGTCGGAATCACGGTCCAGGAATAAGAATAAGGCTTCGTCATCATACTCTGCGAATTCAGCCCGGGTGAGGTCAGTGCCACCTGACAGAGTAGAAATTCCCTCATCTATGGTGCTGGCCACCTCCTCTTCATCCGGCACGCTCTCTCGTACTCTTATATCTGGTGGTATGAGGTGCTGATTCATCTTGATCATTGTTAACCTCTCCACATTTTTGGGCGAGAGGCGGCTCCGTTTGGGAGTTACAATCCCACCAGCCGCACTGAAAACCCGTTCAGAAGACACACTTGCGAGTGGGCAAGACAAGTAGTTTAAAGCCAGGTTGGTGAGCTGTGGCCACAATTCTTTTTTCCCATGCCAATACGCCAATGGGTCAGAATTAACATAGACCTCTGTGGAGTCATTCAGATAGTCCTTCACCATCGACTCAAGGTCCTCCTCCAAGGTTCCTCCACTTTGCGTAGCTCTTGCTGTGCCTCTGGCCTTTTGAGAACCAAACCCACGCAGAGCTAGCCAATCCTCTTCAGCCTCCAATGTTTCTGCTGTCTTTCGTGCAGATGATGCGGTTGCCGGTGTCTTTAACGGCTGAGAGGTCACTTGTGCCACAGCCACAGGTGCAGAAGTGGATTGTTTTGACTGGGGATGGCCTGCTGATGTACTGCCATTTCCTTCAATTTCCAGCCGTTCTGTTTCAAACTTCTTGGCTGACAAGGCTAGCCAACGTTTGTACTTTGTAACATCTTCATCAGCAAAAGCAAAGAATGCTCTGCCTGCCAGCGCCTTTTTGTAGCGTGGATCCAGAATAGTAGCACAAATGTAATGCTGTTCTGAGTGGATCTTTTGAAGACGTTCATCACCTTGTAGGAGCTCTAATAATTGCTCAGCCAGAAGCAAAGAAGAGCCTTTCTTTTTGTCATCTTTTCGAAACACAGAACACACCTCCTTCAGTTGGTCCTCCAGCATGTACAACAATGGGATAGCTTTTCCCAAATTAGAGTCCTCCTTGCTGACTGCACGCGTGAAGACCTCAAAAGGACGAAGCATGCGTGTTAGGCTTTCAACTATGTTCCATTGCGGCCCACCCATCCTCAGCTCCTCTATACCCTCTTTCAAGAAATATTGATCGAGTTGCGTATACTGCTCATACAGACGCTCAAGCATGTAGAAGGTTGAGTTCCAACGTGTTACCACCTCCTGGATGAGTGCTTTCACTGGCATTTGACATTGATATAGCATGCTCCTCAGCTGCTTGCGGGCCTTAAAAGAATGCCTGAAATGCTTGCAAATTTTTCGGCAGTTCTCCAATACACTGCACGCTGCACTGTCTTTATTACCCAAGAATTTTTGGACAACCAGGTTTATACAGTGCGCCAAACACGGCACTCTGAAATAGTAACCGTCCCTCATGGCCTTAACTATATTGGAGCCATTGTCCGTGGAAACATAACCAACCTTGCGTTTTAGTGGGGACAGACAGTTAAGGACCTTTGTGTTAAAGACATCCAAAATGTTTTCTGCTGTGTGACGTTTCTCCAAACCAAACATGGCTAGTGTTGCATGTTTCCGAGCACCTTTAAAAACAGTGTTAGTGTCAACACCTGAGTTTAGCTTTGCTTTAGCCCCTGAAAAAGAGACCCAGTGTGCAGTGATGCACATGTAATCAGCGCCTGCGCCACTGGTCCACATGTCTGTTGTCAGATGTATAGTGTGAACAGCACTCTTCTGCAAAGCTGCCCCAATCGCCTTCAGAACATCTTCATGTAGTGCTGGAACCGCAACTCGGGCAAAATAGAACCGGCTAGGAACCTTCCATTTAGGGCAGAGCACTGCCACTAATTCTAGAAAACCAACCCCTTCGACAAAAGAAAAAGGGAGAAGGTCCAGAGCTAGCATTTTAGCCAGCTTAGTGTTATACAGACGGGTCATTGGGTGGTTGCGTTCATATTGCGCTTCTGTAAACAACATCTTTTTAATGTTGCCCTGGACCAATGATTTACGGGATGATGATCTCTTCGACCCAGTTACGCTCGCTGATGAACTTTTCCGCATTGATGTCTCACTCTCTCCCACACTCTTAGTGTGGCTCCCATGGGGTGTGCTGCTGACATGGGAACTGGGTGTAAGTGAAGTGTTTGGATCGTCTTCTTCTACCTCCTCGTCATCAGCAGATGACAAATCAACGTTTTCATTACGTGCAATTCCGGCTTTCTTGACCGCCTCTAGGTGCGGAAACCATTCGAGAGGGTGCCTTCTCTCAAGATGACCTCTCTGGCCTCCGGTACCATAGTTAGAACCAAGCTTACCACGACTATATCGAAGCTTACAAAGGCTACAAATGGCTACGTTTGCCTTTTTTGGGCAAACACTAAAGAAGTCCCAAACTGGAGACTTGAAATGTCTTCGGGGGCCGCCGCCGGAGGAGGCGTCGATACTGGTGGTGGTGGTCCTGCTGCTAATGACAGATGAAGTGGAGGATGTGGATTGCCGAACTTCAGTACGTTTTGCACTTTCACCACCACGAATTGAGGTCGAGGACGAGGTGGGTACCTTCTTGCGAGGAAGAAATATGGAAGCGGTAGGTTTTGGTGTACTACTTAACTCCAAATCTAATGATTCCATTTCCATTGCCTCCTCGCCGACATCATCATCACGCTCAGCAGCTTCTCGGGATAGGGTCAAAATGTCTCTTTGCTGCATGCCCGGTGGGGCTGCAGTGACCTTTGTGATGACTGCCTCGTCGTCATCGTGAGAGGCTTCATCACCAGCAGTATCTGTCACTTCTTGTTGAGCCTCATCACACTCCATAGGTTTGAGTTTTTGGACGACCTTCCTTTTACGCTTAGGTACCGGTGGCAGATCATGGTGTGCCTCTGCCTCACTGTCAGACCGCAGTTGTCGTGGTTCCCAAGACAGATCACTTGCACCAGAACGAGGTGGGCTTGAAGAAGATGTAGACACCCCCCTTGATCTTTTCCTTGCTAGGGATGTGGAAGACAATGAATGATCATCAGGAGGAGTGGCTTCCAATGATACCTCAGCTTCATTGTCGATTTCCAAATGTGCCCCTACTTCGGGAGGAACAACTATTGTGGGCACTTGTGAACGTCCATGCACCTTTGCTTGCGCATCTCCTTTTGCTGCCTCTCCTTCCACATGTACTTGGGCGTGTACTTGCACATGGTGTTGTTGTTGCGGCTGTGGTTGTTCAACACTTGTCAGATGAGTTACAACAACCTGTGTTGATTCAGGGACATTGCTGCTACTTTCTTGCGATGAGCCAACATCACTGGTCGATGGTGATTGGAGAAGTACACTGACTGCCTCTGAAGCACTCAAGGGCTTTGACTTAAGTTGGCGTGGTGGTGGAGGCACTGAACCCAATGGAGCAGGGGTGCTGCTCTCAGGTTGGTCCCCAGCAGATCCTGCTGCTGCAGGCGTACTTTTTCTTTTGCTCCCAAAAAAAGTGGCGGGTGACACACCAGCCTCCTTGGTAACTTGCTTCTTCTGCTCCTTACTAGCAACTTTCTTGCTAGAGGAGCTACGGAGAACTTTCTTTGGGGGCGGGGCCATCTTCTTCAGAGCAGGTCAGACAGCAGGCCGCAGTTGCACGAATTGTAGAGTTGTCTGAGGCCAGACGTGACGTCGCGTGACGTTATGCTGCACACACACACCGCTGCAGGACTTCTTCCTGGCACTGGTGGTTCTCTTGAGTCTTGTGCACCTAAAAAAAATGGAAGACAGAGGAACATCAGTTCAGTTATAGAGCACAAAAAAATCGAAAAACACTGCAAAATCAGCACAATCCCAATCCATCCATGCCCTCCATAATGTTTAAATTCAAGACAACCCACAGAAAGACTAGGCCCATGCAAGACTCACTACCCCTGGGCATAAATAAAGGTTGAAAAGTAGGCAAAATGGTTGGAGGCCTAACAACAAAGCCTGCATTCAAAATGGCCACTTGCCTGCCAAGCACATGGCCAGTGCCTGTAGCTGCACTCAAAATGGCCACCAGCCACATGGCATGTCCCTCCCCATGAACACCCCCAAAAATCGAAAAACACTGCTAAATCAGCACAATCCTATTCCATCCATGGCCTCCATGATGTTTAAATTCAAGACAGCCCACAGAAAGACTAGGCCCATGCTAGACTCAAATACCCCTGGTGAAAAGGCCCCAACAACAGGTCAAAAATCGAAAAACACAAAATTGTACAAAAAAAAAAATTCGAAAAACACAGAAAAATCAGCACAATCCCAATTCATCTATGGCCTCCATGATGTTTAAATTCAAGACAACCCACAGAAATACTAGGCCCATGCAAGACTCACTACCCCTGGCATAAATAAAGGTTGAAAAGTAGGCAAAATGGTTGGAGGCCTAACAACAAAGCCTGCATTCAAAATGGCCACTTGCCTGCCAGCACATGGCCAGTGCCTGTAGCTGCACTCAAAATGGCCACCAGCCACATGGCATGTCCCTCCCCATGAACACCCCCAAAAATCGAAAAACACTGCAAAATCAGCACAATCCCATTCCATCCATGATGTTTAAATTCAAGACAGCCCACAGAAAGACTAGGCCCCATGCACCACTCACTACCCCTGGTCAAGGCCCCAACAACAGGTCAAAAATCGAAAAACACAAAATTTTACACAAAAAAAAATCGAAAAACACAGAAAAATCAGCACAATCCCAATTCATCTATGGCCTCCATGATGTTTAAATTCAAGACAACCCACAGAAATACTAGGCCCATGCAAGACTCACTACCCCTGGCATAAATAAAGGTTGAAAAGTAGGCAAAATGGTTGGAGGCCTAACAACAAAGCCTGCATTCAAAATGGCCACTTGCCTGCCAGCACATGGCCAGTGCCTGTAGCTGCACTCAAAATGGCCACCAGCCACATGGCATGTCCCTCCCCATGAACACCCCCAAAAATCGAAAAACACTGCAAAATCAGCACAATCCCATTCCATCCATGATGTTTAAATTCAAGACAGCCCACAGAAAGACTAGGCCCCATGCACCACTCACTACCCCTGGTCAAGGCCCCAACAACAGGTCAAAAATCGAAAAACACAAAATTTTACACAAAAAAAAATCGAAAAACACAGAAAAATCAGCACAATCCCAATTCATCTATGGCCTCCATGATGTTTAAATTCAAGACAACCCACAGAAATACTAGGCCCATGCAAGACTCACTACCCCTGGCATAAATAAAGGTTGAAAAGTAGGCAAAATGGTTGGAGGCCTAACAACAAAGCCTGCATTCAAAATGGCCACTTGCCTGCCAGCACATGGCCAGTGCCTGTAGCTGCACTCAAAATGGCCACCAGCCACATGGCATGTCCCTCCCCATGAACACCCCCAAAAATCGAAAAACACTGCAAAATCAGCACAATCCCATTCCATCCATGATGTTTAAATTCAAGACAGCCCACAGAAAGACTAGGCCCCATGCACCACTCACTACCCCTGGTCAAGGCCCCAACAACAGGTCAAAAATCGAAAAACACAAAATTGTACAAAAAAAAAAAATCGAAAAACACAGAAAAATCAGCACAATCCCAATTCATCTATGGCCTCCATGATGTTTAAATTCAAGACAACCCACAGAAATACTAGGCCCATGCAAGACTCACTACCCCTGGCATAAATAAAGGTTGAAAAGTAGGCAAAATGGTTGGAGGCCTAACAACAAAGCCTGCATTCAAAATGGCCACTTGCCTGCCAGCACATGGCAAGTGCCTGTAGCTGCACTCAAAATGGCCACCAGCCACATGGCATGTCCCTCCCCATGAACACCCCCAAAAATCGAAAAACACTGCAAAATCAGCACAATCCCATTCCATCCATGATGTTTAAATTCAAGACAGCCCACAGAAAGACTAGGCCCCATGCACCACTCACTACCCCTGGTCAAGGCCCCAACAACAGGTCAAAAATCGAAAAACACAAAATTTTACAAAAAAAAAAAATCGAAAAACACAGAAAAATCAGCACAATCCCAATTCATCTATGGCCTCCATGATGTTTAAATTCAAGACAACCCACAGAAATACTAGGCCCATGCAAGACTCACTACCCCTGGCATAAATAAAGGTTGAAAAGTAGGCAAAATGGTTGGAGGCCTAACAACAAAGCCTGCATTTAAAATGGCCACTTGCCTGCCAGCACATGGCCAGTGCCTGTAGCTGCACTCAAAATGGCCACCAGCCACATGGCATGTCCCTCCCCATGAACACCCCCAAAAATCGAAAACACTGCAAAATCAGCACAATCCCATTCCATCCATGATGTTTAAATTCAAGACAGCCCACAGAAAGACTAGGCCCCATGCACCACTCACTACCCCTGGTCAAGGCCCCAACAACAGGTCAAAAATCGAAAAACACAAAATTTTACAAAAAAAAAAAAATCGAAAAACACAGAAAAATCAGCACAATCCCAATTCATCTATGGCCTCCATGATGTTTAAATTCAAGACAACCCACAGAAAGAATCAGTCCACCCACCACTGAGTACCCCTGGGAAAAGGCCCCAAAACAGCAAAAAAATCGAAATCCCAAAATTTTAGTTGCAGCAACTGTAATGCCCCAAAACAAACTTACTTGTAAAATTTCTAATCCAACAGTGCAAAGAAAGTCAAAAAGGCCTCAAATCCAAAGATCCAGCAGCATCCACAAAAGGTAATCCTTCCAGGTCCACATCCGAATGAAAAGTGACCAGGAGATGGACAAAGCACTGGGAGGAGCCTGCTGAACAGGAACAGGAAGTTGAAGACTATGGGGCACTTCCTTCCTCCCACCCCCCTGCCCCCCTCCCCAAAAT